>NC_047085.1:425028841-425632827 GCF_902459505.1 Geotrypetes seraphini
ACACTAATGACCACTTTTGCTATTATTTTTTTTTTTATCAAGGTAATTTCAACACGTGTAGAATCCACAGGAATAACCTTTACTTGGCATGTATCGGTACTATCAAACATTTTTACATGTTGTGTCTCTTCTTTGTTTAAATATATATAAGATCTAATTAGTATGAAACACTAACATTCTCAGTGTGCTAATATATTTTCTCTGAATGTATGACATCTCATTTTGAATATCCTTTTTACACAATAAGTAATGCTTGAAATAGCGAGAGATATATTGGTGGTTCATGCCAGGGATACGATATGGGAAAAATGATTCTAAATATGGTTCCTACAATATTAAAAACATAAGAATAACCTTACTGGGTCAGACCAATGGTCCATCTAGTCCAGTATCCCGTCTTCACAGAGGCCAGTCCAAGTTACAACTACCTGGAAAATCCCAAACAATCGCAGCATTCCATGTCATCAATCCATGGCTTCCCCCATGTTTGTCTCAACAGCAAACTATGGAGTTTTCTTCCTGGAACTTGTTCAAACCTTTTTAAAAACAAGTTACATTAACCGCTCTTACCAAATCTTCAGGCAACGCATTCCAGAGCTTAATCCACCTATTCTCTGAGTGAAAAAATATTTCCTCCTATTGGTTTTTAAAAGTATTACTCTGTAACTTCATTGAGTATCCCTTAGTCTTGTAAATCTTGATGCAGTAAAAAATCGATCCACTTGTACCCATTCTACACCACTCAGGATTTAGTAGACTTCAATCATATCTCCCCCTCCCTTTTCCAAGCTGAAGATCCCTAACCTTTTTAGTTTTTCCTCATACGAGAGGAGTTCCATACCCTTTATCTTGGTTGCTAGGCTTTGAACCTTTTCTGAGATCAGGAGACCAGAAATCAATGCAATAGTCAAGGTGAGGTCAAACTATTGAGGGATACAGAGGCATTATAACATTCTTAGTCTTGTTTACTATCCCTTTGCTAAAATTCTTAACATATTGTTTGCTTTCTTGGCCGCTGCTGCACATTGGGCAGAAGGTTTCAGCGTATTGTCCACGATAACACCCAGATCTTTTTCTTGAACATTAACCCCCAAGGTGGACCCTAGCATCCGATAACTATGATTTGGATTATTCTTCCCAATATGCATCACTTTGCATTTGTCCACATTTAAATTTCATCTGCCATTTAGACACCCAGTCTTCAAATTTCCTTTCTGCAGTTTTTCACAATCCACATACGTTTTAACAACTTTGAACAGTTTAGGGCCTCTTCTATTAAACTGCGCTAGAAGTTTCTAGCATAGGGAACCTCGCTGAATGGCCTGCACTGCTCCCGATGCTCATAGAGTTCCTATGAGCGTCAGGAGCAGCACTGCTCTCTGCGCTAAAAACTGCTAGTGCAGTTTAATAGAAGAGGGGGTTAGTGTTATCTGCAAATTTAATCACCTCACTCTTAATTCCAATTTCCAAATCATTTATAAATAAGTTAAATAGCACTGGTCCCAGTACAGATCCCTGTAGCACACCCTCTTCCAGTGAGAAAAATGACCATTTAACCCTACCCTTTGTTTTCTATCCAATTAACCAAATCTTAATCTACAATTGAACATTGACTCCTATCCCATGACTCTAATTTTCTCAGGAGCTTCTCATGAGGAACTTTGTTAAAATTTTTTGGGAAATCTAGATACACTACATAAACCGGCTCGCCTTTATCCACATGTTTATTCACACCTTCAAAGAAGTCTAGCAAATTGGTGAGGCAAGACCTCCCTCAGCTGAACCCATGTTGACTCTGTCTCATTAAATCATATTTTTCTACATGTTCCACAATTCTCTGAAACTGAATTAATCTGCATAGAAGAAAAACACCAGAATTTGAACTAAAGCACTGTAAACCATCTTTGAGCTGTCTTTGCCATGTATATGTTTTGTTTTTCCTAGATCTCTCTTTATTTTTCTGTCTGTGGTGTGTCAACCCGAGAACAAACATTTGCAAGCATACATTCCAGCCATAGGAAGAATGCAGATAACATGGAAAAGTGTAGCAAGGTGGTAGCAGATGGTTTGTTATGCATTTACAAGAATGTGGATTTTATTGCAACAGATCAGGAAGAGTTGTGAGAAGCACTGCAAAAATTACTGTATGACTTTTATGAACAGAATAAAAGAGGCAACTGTTATTTAAAAAAGTAAATCACTATGGGATTCAGTCTAAACTCCACATGCTACTGTATATCTAAGATATATCCAAAAATGACAGCATTCTTTATCAAGCTGGAAAAAAAGCAAGCCAGAAAAATAGCTATCATAAAATGAAATGTCATGCATTTATTTATTACAAGTAGCTTACTTTGCAAAAACATTTTTGCAGCAATAATAAAAGAATTTAAAATTTAAAAAAATTCAAGGTAATATAGATAAATAAAACAAACAAAAAAAGGAAACAAGGTAATACTTGTTTATTGAACTAACAGAATGCATTTTATGATGAGCTTCTTCAGATCAGAAATAAGCAAATGTTGACAAATATTAGTACAGTATATATAAGGAAAACATGAAGGCAATTCAGGGATAGTTTCACAGGAAGACAGAGGGGTGGGTTGGTGGGTGAGCAAGAGACAGAGAGATTACAAAGCAGTTTTAAATGTCTTTGTAGTGGGAAAGGAAGCCCAGATCTTTAAGTCCTGTCTGGTAGGTTTCAAAATATTTCATCATTTTCATTTCAAAGGTTTTACTTTCTTGGATTGTCTTAAAGTTCCTTTTTAGTATTCTTACCATAAAATCATTGGTGCAGTGGTCAGTTTTTCCAAAGTGTTGCTGAACAGAGGTGACATCCTGGTTGGTATTGCAATTATAATATGATATATTTACTAAGCTGTATTGGGCAATAACATGCATTGGACTACGGGGTCCTTTTATCAAGCAGCGGTAGGGGGTTTAACGCGCGTTAAACCGCCTGCCGTGGTAGCTGCTAATGCCTGTGATGAAATGTCCAACGCGCTAACCCCGCTAGCGCGGCTTGATAAAAGGACCCCTAAATTTATTAAAGTGCAGTAATTAATGGAGTCCTTTTACTAAGCTATGTTAAAAATAGGCCTTAGCCTGCTCTTACACAGGTTTTTCCACACTTTAAGGCCATTTTTATTAGAGTCATAAAAATGCCTTTTATCTATTTATTATATTAATGGCCTTGCACAATCTTCAAGATAAGTTTATTCAACTTGATGAGTACTTCATACAAAATATTATATAATTAAGAAGTCATGAAAATAAAACAAACTTGCTTTATGGACGTATGAGGAGGTGCTAGTTGGCCATGGTTGTAACAGTGTTTGCTGACAACGACCACTTCTGAAGAGTCCTGAAAAAAAGCAAATAAAGCGTTAAATGTAGGATTTGGGTTTTGTCGTCAATTTGGTATGATCCCACAACATTAAGATTTGGACCTAGATTAAGATTGGCATTAGCAAACCAATTTTTACTTACCATTTTGTAGATGGTAAGGGCTCACATGGTATCCATACACTAACCAGTTAGCATGTGGTAATATAGATGTACTAAGGCAGTGGGGGGTGGAATCATCAAGGTGAGGTAAAGGTTCACCCTTTATTGCACCTTGATGCCCCGTGGGATTCAGCAACCTATGGTATCCTATGGCTTGTGAGCCTCTCAGGATCATCAGACCACCCAAAGCATTGATTCAATGCTCCAGGGCTACAACGTTGATGGGCTCAACTCCTCCATGTACTCCCCTACCACTCACCCCGTCCCCAATCCCCCTAATGGCTACCTTCAAAATCACTGATGGTCCAAGGGGGTTGTCCAGTGGGGTCTTGGGGAGGGGTCATCTGGTGGGGCATGGGGGATCAGCAGGAGTGATGCCCAGTCATTCTTGACCAGTCTGCTGCCAATGTTGAAATGGCACCTCTAACAGCAGTCTCACATGACTTCTGCTAGTGGGGGTCATATTTCCATATAAAGAAAATTTCCATATATGGAAGTATGAACCCTTAGCCATAGTCACACAAGACTGCTGCTAATGGTGCCATTTTGACATTGGTGACAGAATAGCCAGGAGCAATTGGACATCGCTCCTGGTCTACCTCCCTGCACCCCACTAGACCCCCATGGACTCCACTCGTTGACTTCCATGGACTACCAGTGATTTTGCGGTTAACCACTGGAGGGGAGGGGGGCAGGGGGCTGGGGGAGATCTCACTGCTGCAGCCCTGAAGCATCTGGCCATAGCTTTGCATGACCCAATGCTCCAGGATGGTAAAATTATCCCAGCAAAATGCTGGGTCTATTTTAAAGTAGTTTTGGGGTTCTAACGTGTCTTGTGGAATATTATCGTAAGTTACATTAGGGGATTTCCATAGTAATGAAATGCAAAACATGCATTTGCATATTTTGTATCTCATTACTAAGGGCTCCTTTTATAAAGGTGTGCTAGGGTTTTTAGCGCACGCACCAGTAAGCGCGCTCTATAGCATGCGCTACCCAAAAAACTACTGCCTATTCTGTGCGTTAAGACCCTAACGCACCTTTGTAAAAGGAGCCCTAAGTAACACACAGCAACTTAAATATTGTCACACTATTTTTGGAACAGCAATGTAAGGACCATTTACTGCAACTTAAAGCCATAATGCTGCTTGATAAATTCCCCCTAAAATGTTAGTGCAGGTATATCCATTCTCTGCTGCTGACACCCCCCCGTCAAAAAATTAGAAAGATATTTTAGCATACGGTTAGCACACGCAGATTTCAAAGTTAGCACAGGACACCTGAGCAGGTCCCATGGAGCTCTATTTTGTGCTGCATTAGGCATGTGTTAGCACCTAGTGCAACTTAGTAAAATGACCTCAGTGTGTGTTAATGAGTGTTAGCATGCTGTAATGCGTAAGTGCCTTTTAGTAAATCTAACCCTATAGGTTTAAATAGGACATGCATTTAGAACATGCTAATGCCCGTTAGCATGCACTAAGGGCTCCTTTTACGAAGCCGCAGTAGCGGGTTTAATGCGCGTAATAGCGCGCGCTAAACTTCCAGCCACGCTAGCCGCTACCGTCTCCTCTTGAGCAGGCGGTAGGTTTTCGGCTGGCGCAGGGGTTAGCGTGTGATTAAAAGTCGCGTGCATTAAAGCCGCTACCGCGGCTTCATAAAAGGAGCCCTAAGCTTTAGTAAAAAAAAAAGCCCCATAGTTATTCTTGTGGGCTATCATTAAGATGTATTATTTTACCCTTAAACTGATGCAGGTCTCACTTTATGCAAGGAGACGTACTGTTGTTACTAATATTGGGGTTAACAGTAAAATAGCGTGTCTTAAAAGTGGCCCACATTGATAAGTTCCCTCCTTAATTTTCAGTAATGTGTATTATTTGTCAGTAGTGTAGTCTAATAAAAAAAATGTTACTTTATTTTTCTAACATTTCAGTTTTTACAATCACTTCAATATATCCATGATAATGAAATTTCAGTAATATAAGAAACACAAATCAGATAGATATCAGGAAAATACAATCCCAAGAGTCCTCAATATTTGGATCCAAGATGCATAGAAATAATCAATTACAGGAAAAAAAAGAAAAATATATCTGGATCTTCACCCCAGTTCATTATCTGAGCCTACTCTCAGCATACATTTCTAAATTGGTAAGCTATAGAGACACCTTAACCTCCTCTTTAGCTACAAGAAAATCCTTTACCATGGCAGAGGGGAGACTTCCAGGTTAGTGGCAGGCAGCATGTGAGAGTCACTGTCGATACCGCGATATTAAGAAGCAAACCTTGGAGTACAGGGGAAGAGAGAAAGGATAGTTGGTGGCACCGGGGGGAGGGAAGAGGTAAGAGGAAGGAAAGCTAGTGGCAAAGGGGGAGGGGAGTGTACGAGGAAGGAAATATGGTGGCATGGGGGAGGAGAGGGAGACATGCATGGTGAGGGGAGAGGATGAAATTGCATATAATGGAGGGGAGGAAGGGAGAGATAGTGCATGGAGGGGTAGATGAGAGGGTAGATGAGGGGGAGAGAGAGAGGTGTTGGACATGGGGGTAGATGAGAGGGAGAGAGAGATACACAGGAGGTAGAAGGGAAGAAGGCGGGAGATGGATCTAGGAGCAGAATGGAGTGATGGAGAGAAAAAGCGTTTAATCAAAAATCTGAATAAACAATATCTGGAAATGGGAGTGAGGGAAGAGAGTGGGAGAGTGAAGCGGGGAAGAGATAGGAAGATGTCAGGCTACGAGGGTGGAGAGGAGATGCTGAGCCTAAGGGTGGAGGAAGAAAGATGCTGAGAATGGTAGAACCCCGAGGGGGAGGAGAAGGTGGCAAGGAAATGGATAAGAGGATAGACATAACAAAGGGTAGAAATATGGTAATGAAAGTACATTGAAGATGAAAGGGAATGGAGGGCTGAGGAAGGAATGAGATGGGGAATGGGAGAGAAGATGGAAATTTGATAGGTAGCTAAAAGTGGAAAAGAGGAGAAGGATAAAAAAGAGGCAGAAAACAGCTAAAAAGGAATCATCAATATGTCAGAGGCAAGTGTAGTGAGGAAATAGACAGGAGAGAGTAGAAAAGATAGCAACCACTTGAAGGAGAATTAGCAGATGACAGGAAAGCAGAAAAAAAAAAAAAAAACCCAAAACCTGGAACCAACATGATGGAAAAATAAAACATCCAGACAACAAAAGCAGAAGAAAAACATTTTATTTTAAATGTTTAAATGGAATATGGATAATAATTAGCAAAAATGTTTAAATTTTGACAAATAAACTTGCAGAATTTGCTAATTTTGTGCGCAGAATTTTGAATTTTTATGCACAGAATTCTGCCAGCAGTAAACAAAGAGGTAGAAAAGGGTGTGAGGAAGAAATCTTGCATATGGTGGAGGGGAGAGAGACATGCATGGATAAGAGAGAGAAAAATGTTGGTCATAGGGTGGAGGGCAATGAGAGATGGTGCATGGGGACAGAGAAAGAAATGTTGAACATGATAATGGAGGGGAGGAAGGGAGAGATGCATGGAGGAGAATAGAGAGGTTTGACCAGGGCACAAGGCAGGGAGAGAGAGAGTGAGATGGAAGACAGTGTGAAAGAAACAGAAATATTAAAGTAGTGGAAGGGAAGGTACAGAGACGAAAGATGAACGGTGAGCATGGGGAAAGAAGAAAACGTCAAATGGGCAGGAGACCCTGGTGAGCGAGTTAACAGAAGACAAACAGAAACCAGAACCTAGGTCAACATGATTTATAATAAGAATAATATGAATAATAAGATGACCAGACAACAAAAGGTAGAAAAAATAATTTTATTTTCTATTTTGTGATTACAATATGTCAGATTTGAAATGTGTATCCTGCCAGAGCTGGTGTTAGCGAGCATGAGGTAGGACCTAATAGAGAGAGAAAAAGTATTTTTTGTTTTGTTTACACCACAGCACCAGTTGGAGAGGGCAAAGGGGGGGGGGGGAGGGGAGGTAAAGAGGCTACAAAAATAAGCCCGCCAGACCGTTTTTAAATAATGCCTGATTGGGCAGGAAAAGTGAATCGAATCAAATTTTTAAAAATCAATTCAATAAGACAAATTGAATTGATTTGAAAAATATTTGCCTGAATCAGGCAGCACTAGCCTGGAGTGGGACTCATGGAGGAGAGCAGCAGGTAAGAACAGTCCATGTTAAATTGCTAATACAACATACTTTCTGGTTGCTGAGTTACTTTAAAAGTTGTTTTGTTTTGTCTCCCTTCCCTTTTCTCCCCTACACTTATAGATCCAGCATCCATCTAACACCCCTCTCCTGCTCTTCACCCTACTAGATCTGCTAGAATCTCACCCCTCACACACTTCTGGTGCACCTCCCCCCCATCCCCCCACACACACATGGATCTGGCCTCCTGGACCCTCTTCACTTACCAGATGCAGCAGTGGCAGATGGTCAGCAGAAGCAGCGCTGTAAACACGCTGCTTGCGGCCAGTCCCAGCAGGGCCTTTCCTCTGTTGTGTAAGAAGTGATGCAGCAGATGAAAGGTCCTGCTGGGGCTGGCTGTGAGTTGCCAGTTTACAGTACTGCCTCTGCTGACTGGCTGCCACTTCAGGGGTTTTACGGAGGGACAGAGGGGGGTTGTCTGGTCAGGACATTACCACTGCTACCACAGGGGCTGTATGTAGGGATGGGGGGCGGGGGTCGACTGGTCAGGACTGCTGCCCTTGCTGCCTCAGGAGCTGGAGGGAGGGACGGTGTGTGTGTGTATGCAGAACCCAATGTGAGAGGAGTTAGGAGTTGAAAGCACTCTCGAAGAGGTAGGCTTTTACCTTTGACTTGAACACTGCCAGTGATGGAACACGCTGCAGGGATTTGGGCAGTTTGTTTCAGGCATATGGTTTAGCAAGATAGAAGGGACAGAGTCTGGAGTTGGCAGAGGAGGAGAAAGGCATAGATAGGAGAGACTTATCAGCTGTGCTGAGCTCACAGGGGGGAACATAGGGGGAGATAAGTGAAGAGAGATAGTGAGAGCAGCTGAGTGAATACATTTGTAAGCCAGTAAGAGGAGTTTGAATTTATCCAGAAATGGATGGGAAGCCAATGAAGTGACTTTAGGAGAGGGGTAACGTGACTATGGCAGCACTCACAGAATATGAGGCCTGAAGCTGAATTTTGGACAGATTGAAAGGGAAAAAGATGGCAGAGCTGAAGACCTGAGAGTAGTGAGTTGCAGTAATCTAAGCATGAGATGATGAGGGCATGGGAGGAGAGAAAGAAGGACATGCTGGATGGAAGGGAATAGAGGGTAGAGTTAGTGAAACACTGAGGAATAAGAGGAAGAGAATTGAGAAATGTGGTGTAAGAAACAAGAGATAGAAAGCTCCAAGTAGACAGTAAAAAGAGGGAATTTGATAGAAAACTATAGAGTATGAATGAATGAAGAGAGGGAGAAAAATATGCTGAAGAGCACTAAGGAAAAAAAAACAATGTTAGAGATGGATGTAGTAGAGCAGATGAAGAAGATAGGAGGAGAAAGAAAAATGACCCTTAAATGGTAATCTCCTTAGCACCCCTCAGCCCCCTCCCCCCACCCCAGACAGAAGGAGGCATAAACCCTCAAGCCAGTAGGCCTGTCACTTCAAAATGGTGTGCCTTCCCTTTCTCGGTGTATTCTGGGATGCACTGGGGAGTGACCTAAGGTTTTGATTGGCCCATGTGCCTAAGACTCCACCCTTGGGAAAGGTCTTAGATATATGCCAATCAGGCCACTTCTACTGCATCCCAGGATGCACCCAGAAGGAGGCCTAAGACTCTGGTTGGCCCAGGCCTAAGGACCCTCCTATGGGAATGGTCTTAGGCATCTGGGCCCACCATTATGGAGTGGCGGGCCTACCGGCCAGAGGGTATATGCATCCCTACAGCTGGACTTTCATCTTAAAAGTATGGGGTATGTGTCGGGGGCTGGAGGGTTCCGTGGGATGCCTATCAGTTATAGGGGTCTATATGTGGGGGTTTTAGAGGGGGTGCCACTGGAAATTATAGGGGTGGCGGCAGGAGGGAGTGGGCATCCTTCCTGCTGTGGCCATTCATGGGGGTTCGGGGATGGCAGCAGGATGGAGTGGGTATCCATCTTGCTGGCCGACTTCACAGCAGGAGAGTCTCCCTGCCACGGCTGCACAGCTGATCGTGGCAGGATTTCCTTGCCGTGATCAGCTCAGCAGCTGCGTCTATTTTAAAATGTAGGCCAGCATTTTGATGGCCTACATTTCAGATATCTATCATGGCCCTAGGGAGATGCCTAGGGCCACTTAAGCTTACCCAAGGCCACTTCTGGACATCCCAACGTGTCTCCCTGCACCCACAACACATGTCTATAGTGTAGGTGGCCTGCCTCAGGGATTTATTTTTAAAAACATATGTCCCGATTGGCTGGATAAATAGCGATAGGATGCCTACCGCTGCCTACAATTGAGACACCATGTATATAATTTGCCCCATAGTGTTGAGTTATTGAAGTTATCTGCAATAAATGTTTTGATGTAAGGAATGGACCAAAAAGAGACATATTGCATGATACCATTAGATGTGTATGGTGCATTTGTCTCAGTGAAACTACAGTTGATGATGAAATTGGAAAAACTAGGGATGAGTGGTAATGTCTTGCAGTGCTTTATATCATATTTCTTCGATAGGACTTGTCATCTATCAAATGGGGTTGAAGTGTTCACAGAAGCCTCTGTAGGAAGAGGAGTTCCTCAAGGATCAGTATTGTCGGCATCATTGTTCAATGTTTACAGCGTCATTGGGAGAGGTTTTTCAGTTATTGAATGTCCATTATAGACAATATGCAGATGATATCCCCGTCCCCCCCCCCCAGTTAATAGATCAGAGAAAGATCTGAAAAATAAATTAGAATGCTGCATGTTGAAAGTTATGGATTGGATGTGGGAAAGACTGAAGTAGTGCTTGTGGAACAGGGTGGTAAAGAGAAGTGGCCAGAGGTTGTGGATGTACCGGGTATAGACTTATTGGTAAAAAAAAAAATGGCAAAACTAGGCTCCGGTGTAATTATAAAGTGTCAAATTGATAAAACTATTCAGGCCTGTTTTGGTTACTTACATATACAGTACTATATCGTTTAAAGCTGATTCTACCACCTTTTGATTTTAGAACTCTAACTCCAGACTGACTACCGTAACTCACTGTACCTTAGAATAACTAAACAAAGAGCAGTGCATTGCAATTGGTCCAAAATGCAGCAGCATGGTTGGTTATGGACATCGCAAGAAATAAACACATAACCCCAGTTCTTCAGAAGTTGCACTAGCTACCAGAAGCACAGAGAATCCAATATAAAGTCTTCTTGATCATCAAACACTTTACCATCCAATACCTTAATATTTTAAGCAATTGCTGATGTTATACTGTCATGGTAGAGCACTGCGTTCAGAAAATGCCGTGTTACTTGAAACATTGACTAAAGTGTGATATTCTGAGATTAGAGCAGTTGCGTTTTGTGCGGCAGGTGTTAAAATGTGGAACGCTTTGATGGGGCAATTATGCTTATGTGCTGACAGATTGAAATTTTAAAAACTATTGAAAATGCAGCTATTTGTATCTGCTTTCATGTAAGGAAAGAATTCTATTGGTACAAGCAATAGCTGGAAGTGAGCAAGAAATGCCATGAAGACTCAGCTTTTTTGTAATATTAAATTTATGTTTTATATGGAAACCATCTAGATATAGATGGTATATAAATTCAAAAAAATTAAAAAAAATAATAAATAAATTGTTCATGCTCCTTTTTGAAACATACATCAGATGACTTAGAAGCACATTTTCAAAAGTACCTTAGAAAGCTGTGGTACTTTGTGTGTCTAAGTGCTTTGAAAACGAGCTTCAAAGCATTCTGTATTCTCTACCCAAAGACTAAAATGGAATGGTTTCTGAATTCTGATCATAGTTTTCTTGGTTACTGAGAGAGAAGGAAATGTTTTTCCTGAAATCAAAAAGCCCTCAAAGATCAAGGTAATGTTAACAGTTCCTACAATGGCAAAGGCCAATTCAATCACAAAGCCCTTGTGAATCAAGGTTTGCAGAGTTCTGCACAATTTGCAAAGTACAGCCCGCCTCCATGTCTCTAACCTTGATTTTATGATCTAGATGTATAAACTCATTTCTAGACAGAAGCAGACCTGGATCATTTTACTGGGACAGGAAGGCTCTGAGACTATCTTTAATTTCAGGTGCTTTTGGTCGATAAGTGGATAGGATGAATTCATGGAATTATTTGATGCCTCAGGAGGGCTCATAAAACAGCATCAAGCTGTAATTAGCTACTTGAATTGTTGTTTCAGGAAGCCTCTAGGCTCTCTGGCACCACTAGAAGTGCTCATTGCTGCCTGGGCAATGTATTCTCTTTAAGTATTTGTGATAGAATTAGCTCCACATTTCACAATTTATTTTATTTCAACAAAATAATTTAAGCTCTTCATCTTAGCTGTAGCAAGTGCTAGCTAATTTGTAAACAGGTCAGAAATTTGCAATACTATTAAAAACAATCTTGGCATTGAGTGCCAATGTTTTTGAAATCACGACATGTGGAAATGGTCTATTATACAAAACTTGCAGTTATGACACACAGAGAGACATTTCCCCCAAAATCATTTAAGTCCAAAAAAAAGTCCTGGTCATAACAACCAAAATATCAAACCATCTCACAGCCAAAATGTGTAGATTTCCTGTTCGATTATGGCTTCAAGAGAGATACTTTTGTTCAATAATTTCCCCTGATGCAGCAGAAAATGTGAAACAGGCCTGTCGGGAATTCTATAGCTTTTTCTCCCGTGAAATATAGTGACAGCAGCACTGGGAGAATAACGTGGACTGTTAAGATTTGAATCACTGATATGAAATATCAGTTAAAAGATATGAACTGTCAAAACTTTTGAATACTGTACGGAGTTTTCGTAGACCAAGGATGTTTTTCCTATGTAGCTGTATAGCAGAGCACAGCTAACATAGAGTTTTTCTAGGTGATAACTATCCCTGGAAAGAACTGAGGTCTTTTCTCCGTTAATGATAGAAAACTGTCTTGGATAACCTCTGGTGCAGTGGGGTTTTCTGAATATATTTTATGTGGTGAAGTCAACATAGAGAACACCATATACTGTATAGGCTCTAATGTTTCAACAAAATATATTTTGTTGTCACTTACCTAGAATAGTTGTACAAGAAATTAGAATATCAAGAAAAGTCTGTCAGTATGCAACTATATCAGCCAAGCAGAAGAGCAGAACACAGTAACACAATAAATAGTAATCTAAAAATTAGAAGTTGATGTTTAGATAAATCATGACGGATGTCCTAACTGCTAATAGTGGCACTTCACTGGATATGAATAAAAGAAATTTGCATATAATGGAGGTAGTATATGCAAATCAAGTTTATGCATATTAATTGTAGTTATCTTGAAAACCTGACTGGAAAAGGGGTACTCCAGGACAGAGTTGAAACATTACTTTAAAGAGTTTAGCTTAACTGGGTATAAATGTGCATGTGTACAGTACTTAGCCATGAAAACTTAAACTAGCCATAGAGCTGGTGTGTGTCTATGTTCCACATGTAATTTTGCATCCGGTCCATGCTGCTCTATCCAGACTTTGCCCTCGTGCACAGCCACCTGAAACTATGTACATAGCTATAGAACAGTGTTTCAGTGTCTATGGAAAGATCAGGTTCTTATCTTGCTAATCTTCTTTCTTGTAAACAGGAAATTGTAGTCTTGATCATCGGTTAAATCACCATTAGTTGTGAGGGCTGTCGAGAGCCCACTATCTGTTTTCATCTCCCATCACTCTGGGATAAGCTCTACCCACTCAATCAGTACCAAAGCTTCTAGCGAGTCCTAGAGTGCAAAATTAAGAGAGGGGCATGGGGAAACTCCATAAGTCTGTTCTGCTCTAAATGCAAACACTAAAGAACAGTGCTAGTTAACTACAGCTAAATGAAACATAACAAAATGATAATAAAAAGGAACCACCTACCTGTGTGCCATCTGCCCCAATAGTTCTGTATCGCTTAAAAGTGAATTCTTCATTTCTGACACTACCGGGTAGGTGTGGGATGAACAAAGAGGATCGCTAATCAGAAAATAATGGGGCTATATTGAAGGAACTAAGGCTAGTACAGGGCAGACTTGCACAGTCTATGTCCCATATATGAACATTTAGTTGAAGACGGGTTGGGGAGGGCTCCGATGGCTGGGATGGTTAAGATAGGCTGGAATGAGCTATGACGGAGACTCCAGTAGATAGAACCTAAGCATACTACCGGGCAGGACTCTGGGTTTCTGGCCCAAAAATATCTAAGAAAAAGGGCCATTTAAATTAAATGATTAATTTATGGAGCATTTATGGCTGAGTAGACTGGATGGACCATTTGGGTCTTTATCTGCTGTCATTTACTATGTTTCTATGTCTGAAGCAGAAAGCAGGCGTATAACAGACAAGGCAGGCATCAAGATTACCATTCCTGTTTACAAGAAAGATTAGCAAGGCAACAGGACTGGTAGTCTTGACCATCGGGACGTATCACAGCAGTCCCGGTTCCTAAGGTAGGACAAATTGGCCTGCTGCCAACACTGAGGACCTAAAAGTGGCGTCCAGCCTGGCTGCTACATCCACCCTTTAAAACATAGTGCACATATGGAGATTGGACCAAGTAGTTGCCTAACAAATCTCTGCAGCTGAGACTGCTCTAGACTCTGCCCAAGATGATGTGGAGTGCAACTTCACCACCACTGGAGATTGATTTCTGCTTCCAATATAAGTGGAAGATATGGCCAGCCTGATCCACCTGGATATGATCGCTTTAGATGCCAGTATCCCCCAACGTGCCTTACAAGAGGTGATCAGACAGCTAGAACTCAGTCATCTCCAAATAACGAATCAAAATTTGTCACACATCCAGAATTTTCAACATACTATCTGCTTTCTTCACTCTCATAGGTGTAAAGGCTGTACCTCCTGGTTTAGGCAGGCTCCCTACTCCTTGCTTGTAGAGAGTAAGACTGAGTGAGTGGAGCTCATCCCAGAGTGATGGGAGATAGAGCATGAAAAGAACAGTGGGCTCTCTACAACCCTCACAGCAAATAGATTTAACCCAATAGTCAAGACTAAGGGATACTTTTACTAAGCTGTGCTAGTGGTTTTAGCGTGCGCTAGATGCTAATGCCTCCATTGAACTGGTGTTAGTTTTTGGCGCGTAGTGCGAAGTTAGCACGTGGGGCAATATAGCACATGCTAAAAACGTTAGCGCACCTTAGTAAAAAGAGGCCTAACAGTCCTGTTGCACAAGACGCTGTATTTATGCACATATGTTCACGTGTAAACATGTACTGGTTATTATTCTAAACATTTACATCTGTAGCAAATGCATAAATGTTAGCACCTACTTTATAGATGTGGACAGCCATTTTTGAAAAAAATGTCTAAGTCTACCCTGGGGGGGGGCATCGAACGGGAAGGTGGAATTGGGGGTCTTATTTTTTTTAATTTGTGACCAGGAGGTGATCTACTTTCCTTCCTTACATCATTGGGTTTTTCCAAACAACCTCCGACTAAAACCCATCAGAGAGGTCGCCATTTAGATCTGATTACGTTCCTTTCTAATGTTTCAATTACTCCCAGTGTAAGTTTTAAAAGTGAAACTTGGACCAATACTCCTTGGTCAGACCATCTTTTATGTAATTATGAACTATGCTGGATTAAAAGATAACTCAAAATGAAACCAAGGAACAATTTCAAAGAGGAAACTATTTGCACAAGAGGACAACTGAACTCAGTAGAATTCTGGACACATTATAGCCTAATATCTAACTCAGTTTTTTATTCAAATTTCATTTTAGGATGGAAAAACTTTAGCAACCAGGTCTTAAACAACATTGCACCTCTGAAAGAACATAGGAAAAGACAATGCTTATCAGACAGCTGGTACAATACTGATTTAATGGTTTTAAAGCGAGGATTACTTAAATTGGAAAGAATATGGTGTAAATCAGGGAAAGATGAGGACAGACTTATTTGGCGACTTAAGGTTAAAGAATATAAAAGAATGATCAAAGAAAAACGTTGTAAACATTACTCTCAAAAAATTAATTCTCCTACTTTAAATAGTAAAGAACTTTTCAGAATAGTCAACTCTTTGTTTGATATTGATTTACATAAATGTTCTAATACAGATTTTCCACCTTTGGCTGCGAATCTAGCCAACTATTTTGCTACAAAAATTCATAATTTGAGATCGTCTCTTGTAGGCTCAAGCTTAGATTTACCAATCACTTTAATTCCTTTAGGAAAAGAAAGTTCAGCTGTTGATATGATCATTTTGAAAATCCAGACTGGAACCAATTCCTCAAGCTGTATTCAAAATATGTAAAATCCAGTTACCTGTTGGATAGCTGTCCACTGACTATTATGAAATCAGCCCCTATCCCCTTCAAGGCTAAACTCTTTAATTGGGTTTCTTTATGCATGTGTACTGGAAAATTTCAGGCGGAATTTAGTCATATCCTGCCTTGATGTACTTCTAAAACACTTCCAGGAAAAATTTGATTAATCTTATCATGCTAATGTAATTTTGAAAGTTTTTTGTAATATCACTGTCTGTATACAGTCTCTTCCTCTGTAAACCGCTCTGAACTGTTGGTGGTATTGCGGTATATAAAAATAAAGTTATTATTATTATGTTTTGTGGTGGGGGTTTAAGCTGTCAAGCCTTACTTTCCTGACAGTGCCTGAGCCAATCAGCACTCAGGCACTGAACGGAAAGTAAGGCTACAATAAATATAGTACAATGAGGTTAGAGAATTACCCCCAAATTTTATAGAATCACCCAGAGTGCTCATTTTAATATAAATGACCTCATTGTAATGCCATTTTAATATTAATGACCTCGTTGTACTACATTTGCACGGCAAAGTCGGAGCCTGCTAGGAAGCTCGTAAAACACCACAGTGAGCTGTTCAGATAATCGGCCAGTAAAATACTTCCATGCTAAACCATCTGGAACCATTTTACCGTCCATCATTAAAGGCATGGTAAGTTTTGAGAATCCCGCCCTCGGGGCGGGTCTAGGAGGTACAGATTTTATGAATGTAAAATCTGGCAACCCTATGTTAGGACCTTAAGTCACATTGATTGGCCCTTACCATGACTTAAATGGCTCTAATGCTGTTATATGGAGATGTAACCCCTAGTAGTAGTCATGCACGATTACCACTAGGGGCATCGTTTTGGATGTGACACAGGCCTGGCAGGAGTGAAGGGGGTTCGTTCCTGCCCAACAACCACACGACCACCAGGTATGGTTCTTGAAGCCTTGTCTGGGAGCAAGGGGGCTGTGCATGAAAGATGCTGCTGGGGGGAGGGGCTGGAATCAGAAAAGAAGGATGATATGGGGCAGAGGGCAGCTTAGTGGGTGACCCTTACATGCTGTCCCACTGCCCCATAAACATCAGGCTTGGAAGAATCAGGTCACAGCTCACAAGCAGCATTATTCTTTTACCATGGGATTCAGTAACCTGCAGTACCAAGATTCTGCACATTGTTTAATCCCATGGGGAATTGATGAGCAGTAAACGTAAGGTGACCATAAGTCCTATTTTGAATGGGACCATCCCTTTTTCAGATCCCCTGTCCAGTTGTCTCCACTCACAGCATCGGGATGCCGAAATGTCCCGTTTTCAGAGACTGCGTCCTGAAGCTCTGAGAATGGGCTGTTTCCCTGTTTTTTTGCCTGCCGCATCAACAAGCACAAAAACAGAAGGTACAGGTGCCGGCCCAGATGCCTTCTCTCCGACGTCAATTCTAATGTCGGAGAGGAAGTTCCGGGCCAGCCAATCGCTGCCTGGCTGGCCCAAAACTTCCTCTCCGACGTCAGAATTGACGTCGGGGAGAAGGGTGTAAACAGGGCAGGGGGTCGTCAACTGACAGGTAATCAGCTTCCCTCTCACTCCCTCACGGTGTATGCAGTGTTAGAACACCTTCCCTCCACCTCCAGATTCAGTTCGCTCTAATACTGTGTGCACTGCCTTCCCGTCTCCTCCGAAACAGGAATGATGTAACTTCCTGTTTTGAAGGAAAAAGGAAGTTGGTGTGCACAGTGTTAGAGCAAACTGAGCCCAGTACACGTGCACTCTCGTGAGTTATCTTCCTATGGGCCTTAGTTATTAGCAGCACTGTTGCTGTAAACAGTTTCTGAGCATGGTTGAGAGGGATTCTTATAGTAGTGGTAGGAGAGGGTTTGAAATATCAGGCAGAAGACACGAGGGTTGGGAGCTGCACATGGGAATATATACTCTCATCTTCAAGAAGCAAAAGAATTGCAACCAGTCAGAAATGATGCTCCGAATTGGTCTTTTTCTGCCGTCATTTGGGCACTCATTCTCCCCATTTGTGAGTAAAACAGCTGCACTATCATCTGGAAAGACAGCGATGGAGTAAAGCAATGACCTTAAACCCATCTTCAAGAATAGTATTTAGAGAGTGACCTCCCAAGAATAGACAGGACAGTCTATTGAAGGGACATAAAAAAAGGAAAGATGCCATATGAAGGAGAGAGAGAGAGGGCAGACACTGGATGGAAAGGGCAGAGAGGGCAGTGAATGGAAGTGTCGAGACAGAGGGTAAACAGTAGATGGAAGGGATAGAGAGAGAGAGATAGACACTGAATGGAAATGTGAGGGAGAGGGGGGAGCAGACACTGGAAGGAAGTAGGGAGGAGAAAGAAAAAAGGGCACATGCTGGATTTAGGGAAGAGGATAGAGTTAGATACTGGAAGGGGTGAGGGAAAGAAGTGGCAAGCTATAGGTAGACACAGTGAAAGAGGGAAATTGAGGACTGAATAGTAAGAAATAATTTAGACAGAAGCAGAAAATAAATTGAGAAGGAAGAACAGGAGGAAGGGAGCAGAGAGAGAGATGCCAGAGCAGGGGGACGGGAAGGAGACAGATACCATACCCGGGAGGAGGAAAAGAGAAAGGAGACAGATACTAGATCTGAGGGGAGAAAGAGAGGAGAGAGATATGCTAAAATCTGAGAGGGAAGGAGGGAGAGAGGAAAGAAGGAGAGAAAGAGGCATAGAAAGGGGGGTTGTAAGCAGATTAGAAAGACTATAAAGAGAAAGGCCTGGTCGAAAGGGGAAAGACAGGAGGCCGATACAGGACTATGGGAGGTTTAGACAGAGGGGGAGAGAGAGGGAGACCTGGAACAAAGGTACAAAGGAGAACTGAACTGGATCTGGGAAGGGTAACAGAGGGAAAATGAGAGAGACCTTGACTGGACCCAAAGAGGATGGCGCTGGATTGTGAAAGAAATGTTGGATGCAAAAGAAAGAAAGAAAGATTGGATGCACAGTCAGAAGGAAGTGCAACCAGAGACTCATGAAATCACTATACAACAAAGGTAGGAAAAATGATTTTATTTTCAATTTAGTGATCAAAATGTGTCTGTTTTGAGAATTTATATCTGCTCTCTATATTTTGTACTATATTTGTCTATTTTTCTATAGTTACTGAGGTGAGATTGCATATTTTAAAGTAATCTGCCTTGATATCTTTGAAAAAAATCTGAAACTCATAAATGATAATTAACATTTTCTCTGCGTACAATGTGTTTTGTGTTTTTTTTCTATTTTATGTTTACCATTCTGAATTAATAAGATATTGTGTGTACATGAAAATGAATGAAAGAAATTGGGGCGGGGCATGGGAGGGGCTAGGGAGGGATTGGGGTGGGGCTAGGGATGGATTTGGGGCGGGACTGAATATTAATAGATGTCCCGGTTTGATGAAAAAAAATAAATGGTCACGTTGTAAAGGTGATCTTTTACTGCCTCTTCATGAATTCCCCCCTTAGGGTTTATTCATCCAAAATAAGTTGGCCTTTATTGGATGAGTACTGGATAAAATGCTAAGTAGCAGCTGTCTTTGGTGGGTCCGGGGAGGACATAAGAGTCCAGTCCTCCGCGGGTGTTTGATGAAAATGTATCCCATGGTTGTTATTGCTGTTGTATTTACTGTTGCTTAATAAAATAGATTTGAACTAAAAAAAAAAAAAAAAGGAGATATACCAAGAAAAGAGGATGTTTAAATCAAGGAGAAGAAGCAACCATAGACACTCCATTAACTCTCCTCATTCCATTTAACAATTGTCCACAAGGACTGAATAATCCAAAGGCAGACATACTTTTTATTCACCTCCTGTTGTGTTAAGACCTGATTTCATTTATTTTTGCCCAAGATAGAAGTAATTCCAGTAGGAAAGCTGCCACAGTTATTCAGCTCCACTTATTCTTAGACTTTTTTTCTTTTTTTTTTTTAAACAAGTTTAAATCTTCATTTTAATTCAGTATACACATCTTGGTTTGTGTCATCTTCAATGTTATTTATTTTTTAAATGTCTACCACCTACTTTTGATAGCGTCCCACCTACTTTTGATAGCGTCCCACACCGAAGGTTATTGAACAAGCTGAAGTCGATAGGATTAGGGGACACTCTATCTACATGGGTCGAGGATTGGCTGAGTGGTAGACTTCAGAGGGTGGTGGTAAACGGTACCCCATCCAAAACATCAGGCGTGATCAGTGGAGTGCCGCAGGGGTCGGTCTTGGGCCCGATTCTATTCAACTTATTCATAGGAGATATGACCCAAGGACTTAGAGGAAGGGTATCACTGTTCGCCGACGACGCCAAACTTTGTAACATAGTAGGTAAAAACACCTTGCCTGATAATATGACGCAGGATCTACTGCTGCTAGAACGGTGGTCAGCAACATGGCAGCTATGCTTCAATGCTAAAAAGTGCAAGGTAATGCACCTGGGAAAGAGAAACCCGCAAAGAACTTACATACTAAATGGTGAGACCTTGGCCAAGACCACGACGGAACGTGATCTAGGGGTGATCATCAGTAATGACATGAAGGTTGCTAATCAAGTGGAGAAGGCTTCCTCCAGGGCAAGGCAAGTGATGGGTTGTATCCGTAGAGGTTTTGTCAGCAGGAGACCTGAAGTAGTGATGCCGCTGTACAGGTCCATGGTGAGGCCTCATCTGGAATACTGTGTTCAATTCTGGAGACCACACTACCGGAAAGATGTGCTGAGAATCGAGTCGGTTCAACGTATGGCCACTAGGATGGTCTTGGGGCTCAGGGATCTCACGTATGAAGAAAGACTGAATAAACTACGGCTGTACTCACTTGAGGAACGAAGAGAGAGGGGAGACATGATTGAAACATTTAAGTATATCACGGGCCGTATCGAGTCGGAAGAAGATATCTTCTACCTCAAGGGATCCTCGACCACCAGGAGGCATCCGTTAAAAATCAGAGGAGGGAAGTTCCATAGCGACTACAGAAAATACTTCTTCACTGAAAGAGTAGTGGATCATTGGAACAAACTCCCACTGCAGGTGATTGAGGCCAAGAGCGTGTCAGATTTTAAGAGACAATGGGATGTTCACGTGGGATCTCTAAGGGAGTAAAATCAGGGGGGCGGGAATTTGGAATGGGCAGACTTGGTGGGCTATAGCCCTTTTCTGCCGTCTTTTCTATGTTTCTATGTTTCTATGTTTCTACTTGTGTCAGTAGTATGGAAAGTCTGCTAGATGCCTTCATTCAGTCATAGTAATCTTCTGTGCTAAAGGTGCTAAAGAAATCCGAATGTTCCATAAATAGGTTACAAACTTGTAAAAGTAAATACGTGCATTTTTGTTTCATTTTGTGCTGCTTCATTCAAGTGCACAGTATGATATTTGGAATAAACATTTGGCTAAATTATTTAGGCCAGAGAATGAATCTTTAGATCCGTGCGTTCAAAGCTATATTAGCCCAATGTTCCCGCTAAGATGTGCAGCTGTGCTGTCGCACACCTCTCTTCAGAACCCCATCCAGTAGTTCCGGATTGCCCCTCCTCCCTCCCACCGTCGCCACACTGGCTGCTGATGCTGCTTCTTCTACAAATGAGCAGTAGCAGTGGCAAAACAGCTTGCCTCACTTTCCAGCGAGGCCACATTGGCAGCCTCTTTATTTATTTAATTTTCTGTACTGGTCTCCCAGGAGGGCTCAAAATGGTTTACATGAGTTTAGTCGGGTACTCAAGCATTTTTCCCTGTCTGTCCTGGCAGGCTCACAATTTATCTAATATACCTGGGGTAATGGGGGGGATTAAGTGACTTGGCCAGGGTCACAAGGAGCAGCATGGGTTTGAACCCACAACCCCAGGGTGCTGAGGTTGTAGCTTTAACCACTGCTACAAAATGAGACCTGTTCTCTATTCTCCAGACACTTGTATGGTTTTGGGCTGACTGAAGCCTTTAAACAGAATGTTACTAGAACATGGAATACAGAGTGTTACATCAGTAAGTGGGAACTCGTCTAAGAAATTTTTTTCGAGTTCACCAGGGTTCAATACCGCCCAAAGCACTAAAGTGCCTAGCAGACATTACCCACTCACATCATTTTAAAAACCCCTGTAACCTAATCTAAAAATCTGTAATTCATATTACAAAGATTCTTTTGACATCTTTTTTTCTTTTTAAACTGTATTTATAGAAAAAAACTATCAATCGCCCAAAACCCTGGTGTCTATATAATATAATATGAGAATTAAGGTAAATAATTTAATGGCGCTTCTAAATAGCATTAGAAAAAGCTCCTGAAGTATTAAGCCTTGTCAATTTTAGACCCTTAATAAGATGGCTGAAAAACAGGAACTTATCTCAATCTGCAAATCGCTGTTTTTTCATACGTGGTGCCGGCTGATTAGCTTACAGAGGGTTTTAAAATGATGTGAGTGGGTAATGTCTGCTAGGCACGTTAGTGCTTTGGGCGGTATTGAACCCTGGTGAACTCGAAAAAAATTTCTTACACGAGTTCCCACTTACAGCAACACTCTATGCCATATTCTAGTAACATTCTGTTTAAAGGCTTCAGTCAGCCCAAAACCATGCAAGTGTCTGGAGAATAGAGAGCAGGTCTCATTATGTAGCTTTGAGTTATTTTGACCCCTCTCATTAGGAGTAAGGCTCTTATCACTAGCTTTAACCACTGCACCACACTCTCTCCACTCTGCTTTGCAGCAGTGAGTCATATCCAATAAATGCAGCATCTTCACTTAGTGCTGAACACAGCACTCTCATTCACTGCTTTAATCTTATCATTGTTGATTAGCTTTTGCTATACCCAGTGGCGTAGTATGGAGGATGCTGGTGGGGCGGTCCGCCCCGGGCGTGGTCATCCTTGGGGCACTCCTCCTGCTCTCCACCCCCCTTTCTACTCCTCCCCCTGCAAATCACATGCCCCTTCCCGTCCCCCGTACCTTTTTATCTTTGGCGCGAGCAGCCGCAAACGAGCTGTTTGCATCAGCTTTGGTGCTCTCTCTGCCGTCACTCCCAGGACATACCTAGGAAGTGATGTCAGAGAGAGAGCCAAAGCTGACGCGAGCGACAAATTCGTGGCTGATCGCACTGAAGATAAAAAGGTACGGGGAAGGGACAGACACGTATGGAAAGGGGGGCTGGGAAAAGAGTAGGAGAGGGGCGTCACTGTCCCTGGGCGCTGCTCACCCCCGCTACGCCACTGGCTATACCTCCAATGTTACACAAGCTAATCAAAATGGTTTACAATAAATGAAAAAAAGCAATCAAAAGGTACTTCCATAAAATTAAAGGAAAGTAAAAACATCCATATACTAGTAAAATCACTTAAAATAGAGCAACATATACACAGAAAACAAAGAAATTGTGGAGAGTCGATGTCCAAGATGAAGGCTTTATTAAAACAAATAAATAATTCACATAAAAATGTCTGGGGAATAATATTTAGTGCTTGGTCTCTAGTGGCACATGGTTCATGCCTTTAATTAAAATATAGTCTCCCGGTAGAGGCGGTAGAGACACAAACTGTTTCTGAATTCAAGAAAGTGTGGGACGGGCACATGGAATCTCTTAAGGATGTTAAGGTCCACAGCTCACAACCTTCTTACTATTCCCTCGCTGAAATATATCAGTATAATGAGGGCTACAATTTTCTCCGTTAGTACCCCCTCTTTGGAACAGTATCCCAAATCACTTACGTGAAATAACAAGTCTTGCCAATTTTAAGGCGAAGATAAAGACATTTTTATTCCTTTATGGCCTTTGTAACTTAAACTGCCCTTTTAAGGGCGACTTAGATTCAGGAAAGGTTTTTACCTTCAGTTTCCCTTCCCTTTGTTCTTTTCCTTGAATGTTTCTTTTCTCTGTATCAGTTGTAATTCCAACCCTTCTTTCCTTTTGTTCCCGTTCGTCAATGTCTATAAAAATGTATTATTTCCCTCGATATGTCTTTATTTATATTGCAAATTTATTTGGCGCAGGGTTTTGGCATTTTTGTACACCGCCTAGAAGGCTTGATTAGGCGGTATAAGAAATTTTAAATAAACTTGAAACTTAAAGGAGAGGAGGAAATAGCGGATGCTGCAGATGGGCAGACCAGATGGACTATTTGGCCTTTATCTGCCGTCATGTTTCTATATGGATCATATACCAATGATTAAGAGGGGTCAAAAGGCTGCAATAGGAAAGTTTTCCATTCTGGTCAAAATTCCCATTAGGAAGTAATTGATCAAAATGATTGTGGTAGGGAATTCCATAAAGAGGGGGCAAGGTGTAGATGCCTGTTTGACTATTGAAGGTAAGACAAGGCGATGGTCATTTAGGCCCTGATTCTATAAAAGACGCCTGAAGTTGCGAGCCTAGATCAGCATTATGGGGAAGAGTATGGCACCCTCAGGTTGTGTGTTCAAACCCACACTCCTCCTTGTGACTCTGGGCAAGACACTTAGGCCCAAATTCTGTAACCAGCGCTTAATGTTAGACACCTATTTCGGAGGCATCCAACTAAATAGGTGCCTATCTAAATTGAATAAGCTCAATCAAGGTTTTTAATCAGCAATAATTGAAACTTAGCCGCCTATCAAGAAAGAATGATTCTGGAATAAGGCGCCTCTAAAAATTTAGGTGGCCTTCAAAAAAATAGGTGCTATGTATGTTAGGCATGGGCGTGGCTACGTGTTAGACGCCTTGTTGCAGAATTGCTGCTCTTAAGCGTACTTAAGCGCTTGCATGGGTGCCTAACTTTTAGTTGTGTCTAGAGCTGGCCTATTTATTGGGCGCCTCCAAAATAGGTGCCGCTCAGTGTGATTCACTAAACAGCACCCAATTTTACTTGAATCGCGCTGAAAGGTGCCTAATTCGGTGCCTAGCTTTTGGGCGCTTCTTTTAGAATTTGCCTTTTAATTCCCCCATTGCCCTAGGTACATTAGAATGAATGTGAGCCTGCCAGGGCAGACAGGGAAAAATGCTTGAGTACCTGAATAAATTCATGTAAATCATTCTGAGTTCCCCTGGGAGAACAGTATAGAAAATTGAAGAAATAAATAAATATTAGACAATCTAGGCATCTAACTTAATTTTCTTAATTGGCATCCTCAACCCTTTATGTCATGTCTGTCTGTCCAAGTTAGATTATAAGCTCTTCCGAGAAGGGACCGGCTATAAATGTCAAATCAAGTTCAAGTTTCAAATTTATTAAAAATTTGATTAATTGCTTATTCAAAATTCTAAGCAATGTACAAAAATTAAAATTACAAATTTCAGGGGGACACAACAAACAATTTCAACTAACCAGACAGAACATACAAGATAAAAGGAGAAAGATGGGGAAAGAAATAAAATTGCTGATAGTACATAAGACAAATAAGGAAAAAAACAACAGGGAGGGTAAAAGCGGAAGACTTGAAATAAGTCAGAAAATAAAATTCATTAAAGGTTCCCAATCTAGCTTACTAACAGTCAAATGCATCTTTAAAAAGAAAGCATAAGTGATAAGTAGTAGTAGTTGTAATCAGTGCCATTAATTGAAAATGCCATTAAAACAATTAAAAAACATTATAAATTAACCCCCCTTTTACAAAGCAGTGTTAGGCATTTTTTTATCGCCAGCCGCAACGGTATTGATGCTCACAGGAATTCTATGAGCGTCAGAGCTAATACCTGCCCGTCCGTTGATTTAAAAAAAAATTTAACGTGGCTTCATAAAAAAAGGGGGGTAATTAGCTGGTAGATGCCTAATTCAGTGGGTACTTACCACTTCAAGGTAGGCATTTAATCTGAGGCACCTCAGCAAGTAGGCATGGTTAGGGGTGGATTCGGGGCAAAACTTAGGTGCACTTATTTAAGCCAAGAGAACCCTGGTTTAAATAGAATCTGGTCCTAAGTGATCATAAACAACACGTGGGAGTGTATGGGAATGTAAGAGAAGATAGGTAACTAGGTGTACCTTCATGTAGGGCTTTATAAGTAAGAGTAAGAATTGTAAATTTAATATAAGGCTGAATAGGAGAGCCAGTGTAACTGTTTCGGGGGGGGGGGGGGTATGATCATCACATCTAGCAATGAAAATCAATCACGTAGCAGTATTTGGAGCAGTTGTAATCTATTCAGGCTGTTTCTCAGGAAGCCCACATAGATTGAGTTCTAATATTCATATCCAGGGCTGGCATTAGGGGAGGGCAAACTGCCTGGGCCAGTTCCAGGGGGCCCTGCAGACCGGGCATCTCTTCCCCTTATCGGACCATCTCCCTCTATTCCTCTCACTGTGGACATTTTTCCAAACAAAGTTTTTTTTTCTCAGAGGGGCCTGATGCAGCAGCTGTTCTCACTAGTTGCATGCAGCTGCCCCAAAGCTTCTCCTCTGATGTAACTTTCTGTTTCTGCCAGATTGCATCAAAGAAGAAGGGTAGCTGCATGCAACTAGTGAGAATGGCTGTAACGTCAGGGCCCCTCTGAGAAAGAAAACTTTGGTTTGGTTTGGAAAAATGTCCGTGAAGGTGAAGTGAGGGGAGGGAGATGGCCCAACAAGGGGAAGAGGTTGAGTAGCGCTTTAAGTTTATTGTGTGGAGATAGGCGCTGGATGGAAGGGGGAGGGGTTGTGAGAGGGGAGCAGACTCTGAATGGAAGTGGTGAGGAGTGGTAATACGAGAGTCATTTCATAAATAATGCGCACTCACTTTTTTTAATTTACATGTTTTATTTTTTTTTTTCAAGTATTTCTTTACAATCCTTCAATTTAGTCTCCCTGTTTTGCAATGACTGAGTCCCAACTCCATCCAAGACACCGTTTTTGTTCAGTTGCCGAATGGCTCGGGTAACGGCAGAAGAAAGCTCTTCCAGAGATGCAAAACGATGTCCACGCATAGGTTGTTTCAACTTTGAAAAAAGGTTGAAGTCTGGTAGACTCATGTCTGGACTGTAGGGAGCATGAGGTTACACTCCCAGCCGTATACGCATAGTTTTTTAATGACGACATTCCCTATGTGTGGGCGAGTGTTGTCATGAAGAATGAGTGGCCAAGCCAAGAGCAATAGAGGTTGGGATTTGTGCATATTTTGCAAAAAATCACAATAATACACTGCTGTGACACTTCTTCCACTTGGAACTTTGTTCAAGAGCATCAGTCACGAGTTTCACACATTGTTCATCGATTGTTGATTTCAGCCTTCCTGGTCTTGCATCATCATCTATATTCACACAGCCACTCCGATAAAGAGATGCCCACCAAGAAACTGTACTACGGTCCACTGTTAACTCACCACAAACTTCACGTAACACACTGTGGATTTGTTGGGTTTTTGCCACGTAGTTTCAATCTTAATATACGACCTCTGATCGTCAACAGACACAGTACCCGAGACACCTTCAGCCTCCATTTTCAACACTTGTCATAGCCACACTATGTACACTACAGAGCTCCTAAGCACACGTCCTGCTGCTTCAAGTACTGAAGTGAAAGTGACACAAGGTTTACTGCAATCACATCATCCATTCCCCAATGTTGGCAACCTGTGCATTATTTATGAAATTACCCTTGTAAAATACAGTGTATATATGTATATTGGTTTTACTTGCTTACCACAAGGCCACCTTTTTTATTTTTTTTTTTAAAGGTGTTTTTTTTTCTTTTGGGGAAAGTGTACTTGCATTCTCCCTGATTACTCCAAGGCAACATAGCCAAAAATACAAAATGGCACCCATCCAAATATAGAAATACCGTACTCAAATTAAAAGAGTCAATGGGAGAAATAACATGTGACCACCTGCATCAATCAAACTAATGTCAGTCATTTCTTCTGAGTCATTCAGTCCATAGGGGGAAACAGTATTCAATTTGTGAATCCAGAATTGTTACTAATAGACAATAGATTAATCTGCACACGATCACCACCAATTGGATGAATGGGAACATGATCAATCACTTTCCATGTTGCCTTCTATGAAGTGAAATGAGATATTCAATGAGACATTAGGCAAGCAGTTTCCTTCTTGCAACATTTTTATTCATTTAAATGTAATAAAATTGAACCCTGACTTCTGCCCACTTATACTTTAGAACAGGGGCATACAATCACATAAATCACAAATGCAGATTCATGAAATATTGCATGCCTTGCTTTAATACAAAAATGAAGAGAGGGAAAACTCCAGCTTGGTTCTTCAATCATACGTTTATTTATTTATTTATTTAAAGAACATATTATCCGCTTATCTCCTAAGCGGCTTACAAGTAAACATGCACAGTGGAGGTCAAATTTTGCCACACATTTTCCAATGCATTATAAACATCAATCAGCTTTGTTTACATTGTTTAACAAAAAATTGTAGTCATTCTCTTTTTTTTTTTTTTTTTTTTTTATTTATTTATGAATTTTTTAAAAATTTTAACAAGCATTACAATCTTGTACAGAAAAGTACGATCAAGAAAACATATCATTGATTATTCTCAAACTTGAAAATAAATCAAAATTACATCAAAATTACATAAAAGGTAATAAGTCCGACTTAATCATACACTAGTCCTCAACAATGGATCCAAGATTAAGGAATTAGGAGTAAATATAGTACAATAAGAAATTTAAGCAAAAGACGTCATCTGATGCTGAAAGAGAGCTTAATTAATTGATTAAGACACAGATGTTTCTCCTTTTTCTAGGCGCTTCATAGAGAGGAAAGCAGTCAGATGAGACGGTTCAAAGAAAATATATTTAAGGGAATTATATCTAATTACACACTTACAAGGATATCTAAGAAAAAATAATCCCCCCATCTGGGTCACACCAGGTTTTAACAATAAAAATTCCCTCCTTCTTTTCTGAGTTTCTCTCGAAACATCAGGATAAATTTGAATATGGAAGCCAAGGAAATCCCTGGATCTATTTTTGAATCCAATCTCTGTCCGGAGCCAAAGCTACAGTCAGTAAGAGAGTGGCTGAACTAGCCACCTCTCTATCAGATTGTTCCAATAAAGCTGTAACATCCAAAGGGTTTTCCTGTGGTCTGCCATCACCATCTTTTTTTTTGAGAGTCCTGATTTTTTCTATTAGGCAAATAGTACACTCTTGACAATGGTGGAAATGAACCCTCTGGAATTTTTAAATTTTCCAGAAAGTAACGTTTTATCATTTCTCCTGGAGGAATTGACGCAACCTTCGGAAAATTAATCAAACGCAAATTATTAAACCGACTATTATTTTCAAGTACTTCCAATTTTCTTCTCATATTAAGGTTATCTTTCACAATCAAATCTTGGTTGCTCTTTAACATTTTTAAGTCCTTCTTTTCTTCTTGAATCTCAGTTTTTATAAGTACAATGTCCTGTTTAACAATTTTAATTTCTTCTTTCTGAACTTGTAATTCTTTATCCAAATTCTTTATCTGAGGAGTAGTCATTCTCAAACATTTTATTGGATGTCAGAGGGACAGTTAAAAGCTAAGATGAAAAAAGTTCACACCATGCACAATAGGAACATAGCCAATGGCCAAGTTCAAACTTACTTTTTCACCAAGCATTCATCTAAATTCCTCCTCCTCTTTACCTTGGGAACTGGGAAGAGTAGGTTTGACAAGACAAAATAGGCCAACATTTCTTCAATATTTTCCCTACTAGAAAAGTACTAATCATATATGAAAATATACAGGTAAGGTCCATAGATTCCCTTTCATTTTGTGCATGATAGTCGATGAACAATTTTCTCTGCACATGGGTGGCTCTCTTATAGGCTGTTTTGATAACTTTGTGAGGGAACTCCCATCTTAAAAATCATTGTTGTAAATCCCTCACTTGAACATAAAAATCATCCACTGATGAGCAAATCCTGTGGACTCTGAGGAATTGGCTAATAGGAAGATGCTCCTTAAATGGAGGTGAGATAACTTTAAAAATTGTAAATAATTATTATCCACCCAGCCCCCCTCACTCCCCTGTCAGGTTCCGCACCCAGCCCTCTTCCCTCTCTCCCCTGATAGGCTCTTCACCCAGCCCCCTTCCTTCCCTCTCTCCCCTGTCAGAGTCTGCACCCAGCTCTCTTCCCTCCCAACTCCTGTCAGGCTCTTCACCCAGTCCCCTTTCTTCTTTCCCTCCCTCCCTCCCCTGTCAGACTCTGCACCCAGCTCTCTTCCCTCCCAATCCCTGTCAGGCATTTCACCCAGCCCCCTTCCTTCTTTCCTTCCCTCCCTCCCCTGTCCACCAGGGATCAAATTTATGGGGAGGCCACAGCTCCTGTAAGCCCCCACCCCCCTGTTCCAGCGTCTATGTAACAAACCAAGTCTGATCTGAAATCATTGTAGCTTGGCCAAACAATTGCAATCAACAGTCTGAATCTTTTCTGAAATGCTAGCAAACATTGATCTAAACATCCATTTCTTAATCTTGAATAGATGATCTATACAAAGTTATTATCCACATGTCCCAAAGATAAATGTCAAACATGCAGAATATAAACCAAATGAAAAAAACACTCAATTTTACCTTCCTGACCTGATCTCCATATCTACAGTATATCATTCTTAAATGCACCGATTGTGCAGAAAAATTCTCTCTTTGGCTTTCTTAGTCTTCAAACTTTCCAAGACTTTACACGCCTAAAAACATATCTGTTCCTGAAGTATCTAGACAACTGACCCATACAACTCTTTCTCTTCAATAACGGTTCCCTTGAGCTGTTAACCACTATCTTTCGCCTCTGTTAAGTTCAATCAATTTGTACCATCTTTTAATCTTTGTAAACAGCATAGAACTTCACGGTCCTGCGGTATATAAACTGTTATTATTATTTACATATCTTGAGCATGCTCTATTTTAAGAACCATCAAGTCCAGTGATCAGGTGTGAAGCATTTTACTGCAATTCAGATCATAAACAGTCATAGTAGATTGTGTGCTCCTTCAAAACACAAAGTCCCTGAGGGTTCTTCTATACTATTCAACATTCATTGTTCATTGAGGCCCAAATTCTATATATGGCGCCTAAAGCTGTGGGTGTACATGCATAACTTAATTGATTACCGCATATACTTGAATATAAACCAACCCAAATATAAACTGTATATTTCCCTCCTAAAGAGGAAAAAAAGTTGACTCAAAAAAAAACTGTGGGGAGGGGGTGATATATTCAAGTGCCCTACCCTGCCAGGCTCTGCACCCATCCCCCTCCCTCCCTGCCCTGCCCTGCCAGGCTCTGCATCCAGCCCCCTTACTCCCACCCCTGCACTGCCAGGCTCTGCACTCTGTCCCCCTCTCTTCCAATGCCTTGCAGGCCTCCACCGGGCCTGCCATAAGACCTAATGGTCCAACGGTGGGCTGGGACAGGAGGAATCCCTCCTGCCCGCTGTCCCAGCCAACTCTAACAATTCTTACCTCCCTCCCACCTCCTGATTAGTAACAATGATACCTTTAAAATCCCAGGTGTTCCATTAGTGAGCTGGGGCAGGAGCGATCTTCAAACACTCCTGACTTGTGCAGAGCCACCATCTGAATGGCTGCCATAAGTTCTCGTGGCAACTGTGAGACCACGGGAACTAGCGAGGTTGCTCCACGAACTCGCGGCAGCCATTCAGAGAGCGACTGTGCACGGGGCAGGAGTATATTGAATGAGTATGTATAGTTTAGTACTTTTCTGTACGGTTACCAGATTTTCCATCTGATAAAAGAGGATGTGTGGCCCGCCCCATTACACCCCTGGGTCCACCCCGCTTTGCCCCTATACCCACCCCATTATGTCCCCTATACCCAGCCCCACACAAACCTCGTCTTTTCGGGATGGGACTGGAGTGCATCTACGCACGCCCGGACGTGCCCTACTTAAGAATTTATTACCTTTCTCCTTAAACCTACTTCCCTCGTCATACCTTCTTTATTCCTGTGTCTTGACAGTGTCATTTCCCTGATTCTCTCAGCCTTTAACCTTAGAGTTGTTTTTGACATCTCTCTTGTTCTCTCTCTATATACAACAGAGTTAAAGCTGGCATCACCAAAATCCATTTTTTCCCTTTTCAAGCACATTACAAAACTTTTATCCACACTCAACATCTCTTGCTAAAATTATTGCAGCCATAACCTTTTTCTCAAGTCAGTTTATTAGCTCTTTGTCCACTCAGTTTGAGCTTCTCCTACTTATCAAAGGGAATTCATTTTATATCTGGTTAGCTCTTATCTTCTCAGGAGCAGCTCTCGGTTAATGCAATGAGATGCCTCACATTTTGGCTAGCTAGGGATAGAGTTCCATTGCTATGGCAATGTAAACAGGATTTTAAAGGGTCTATATCTGTTTGTTCTCTTTGAACACAGATACAAGCCATACTACCTCTTTTTTTTCAAAATAAGAAAAAACAGATTTTAGAAAAGTAGCAGGGGAGTCAATTTTCAAAAGCGCTTATGCAGACATTTTAAAAAGGATAAATCATCTGCTTAGTCACTGTGGCTGTAATTGTAGCCCCCATGTCAACTAGGTGCAGGACTGGTCTTAGAGGGGCAAGAGGGGTGTCTGCACAGAGTCTCACACTTCCAAGGGTCCCGCAGCCAAGGCATGTAAAGAATCATATGGGCCAGCACCTCCCTTCTGCCGTGCCTACCCTCTCTACTGCAACTTTCCAGTTTAGTGTCAAACAGGAAGTTGCAGTAGAGAGGGAAGATATGGCAGAAGAAAGGCCATGGAGCTGGCCCATGTAAATCACCACTGGCCACAGGAAAACTTGTAAACTCAAACCTGTGCTATAAAGAGGTGGCCAGACAACAGGGGAGGAGGACAGGAAGGGAGAGAAGTGCTGTCTGGACCCATGAGAGGGGAAGGGAGAAAGGTGCTGGAGATATAGGAGGAGGAGGGGGTTGGAGGGAATGGAGAAAGGCGCTGAGCCATGGGAGGAGGAGGGGAGGGCAGGGCTGGAGGGAAGGGAGAGAGGAGCTGGAGCCATGAGAGGAGGAGGGGAAGGCTGGAGGGAAGAGGGGCTGAAACTATGGGAGGAGGAGGAGGAGGAGAGGAGTTTGGATAAAAGGAAGAGAAGTTCTTGAGCCACAGTAGATGGAAGGGAACAGAAGGGATGGTTAGAGAAGGGAAAGGGATGTTAGACCTAGGGAATGAAGGATGAGGGAGTGAAATATTGAACCCACAGTGGGAAGGAGAAAGATAAAGAGAGCAGGCAGATGCTGAAAGGGGGGGGGGAGGGACAGAGAAGCTGGGTAAAGTTGGAGAGAATAGAGATACATTGCTGTGGAAGAGGAAGAGAGGGAAGAATCTGGACACAGGGAGGTAACAGAAAAAGAGGGGAATTGATATACACGGGGGTCATAAATACAGGGACACAAAAGATGGGGATGATATATGGACACAGAGGAACAAAGTAGGTCAGAGGGGGGTATATGGACACAGAGGAGAGATGTTAGACATTGGGGAGACTAGGAACACAGAAGGGAGATGGGGGCATAGGGTCATAGATGAGTGATGTTCAACACTATGGGAGAGGATAGAGAGATAGGTGATGATGGATGTGGGGATATGAACAGAGGAGATACTGGACAGGGAAGTATAGGGACACAGATATGGAAGATGGATGGTGGACATGGGAACCGTTGAACTTTATGTCTTTTTTTATACTAGGAGATCTTCAGTGTTGTCTCTGGCTTGGTGGGTTACAGTAACAGGAGAAGTTGAAAGTACTCTGCTTAAATAATTGGATCTTTTATTAGTTAATTTTATTAATAAATTTCCTTTATTCTCCTCTGTTATGAGAATTGGAACTCCTAATTGTAGTGGGCTTGAACTGAATAATTTCTGGTTATTTTCAATGCTTAATACTAGGTTTCCTATGATAGCATTGTGCTTATTTGAACCAGTTTTTCTGTACAAGTTTTGCTAGATTAGTCTTTATTTGATATTTTATAAATATAAATATATATATATATAATTAAAATCTTCAGCAGGGGGGGGTTAGGTGGGGCGGGGTTAGGTAGGGCAGGGGCTCTCATTGAACTGGTCTATTGTACCTTTGCTAAGACCAGCACCAGAGTTAAACAAAATAAGGACCTATATATAAACCAGTTTGATTATAACCACAGAAAGGCAGTATATCATGTTCCATCTACTTTACAAAGACTCCAGTTTTCTCCAAAATCATCATTCTGGATAGTAGAACTCTATAGCAGAGATGGAGAGGAAAACGTAACAGTTTTTTTCATAACCTTCATATACAACTTTAGTCTCCTGCATGGTAGCATCATATATGATGAGTGCTCTTCATAGAATAGCATTAAGTGCCGAATTCCATGTTCAACTTTGGGCATGCCAATCGAAAGCTGGTGTAAATCCCAGGGCATAAATTGGGCACAGATCTCCACTATTCTATAACATTGTGCACATCTTTTGTGAATGCCTCTAACCTGCCCATGCCCTTCCCATGACCATGGCCCCTTTTGAGTTGCACACGATCCAATGTATGTGCCTATTGCTACAGAATACCGTGCAGCCAGATCAGAACCCAGATCATAATCAGTGCTAATTTAGTGGTTGTTAATGCCAATAATTAAATCATTGGACCTCATTAACTATTTGGCCATGAATCCTATAGACCAGGGCTGCCCAAGTCCAGTCCTCAAGATCTACCGGCAGGCCAGGTTTTCAGGATATCCACAATGAATATGCATGAGAGAGAGATTTGCATACCAAGAAGGCAGTGTAGGCAAATCTCTCTCATGCATATTCATTGTGGATATTCTGAAAATCTGGCCTTCCAGTAAATCTCAAGGACCGGACTTGGGCAGCCCTGCTATAGAATCTGGAGGTAAATGCTTAGCATAAAATAGAACCCATGCTAAAATAGCGTAGGATGAGGACAATAACCTGTCTTAGCGATAGCCCATGTTTATAGCTTCTCTCCTAAATATAACAGGAGATTCAATTGAATAAATCAGAATGTATACCAAACAAATTGAATATAGATTTTAGTAGCTGGACATCGTTCACACCACATTTAACAAAGACCTTCAGGCTACACACTCTCAATAACACAACATATGAAAAATAATATAGACATAAAACAACGGAGAAAAATGAACCTCAATTGTGAGAGGCCAGGACTACACAAGTACCTGAACCAACTCACATCATCACGGGTTCATAAAAAAACTCCGTGTACATTTAAATAATTCTCATTCATACGTTTTGTCAAAAACTCTTTTTTCTTTTTCAAACTTTTTTGTGTGAGCCCAGTCAATAGTATTATTAATCTATTTTTCAGTGTGAACCGGAACCAAGCTAACCAAAAAATTTTTTTCTTATGAGGGCAACAGCTCAACTTCACAGGTGTAAGTAATTGTAGAAGCCTGAAAATACTGCCAACAATAAGAGCAAAAAACGTTCACTCATCTGAAAAAAAGATGGTTTTAACGATTCTTCAGGTCGTGTCCCAACAGAAAAGTCCTTCTGTTTCTCCTACAAGGCTACTTCAGGGGAGTATTGCATTATCCAGAATTTTCACCTCTACCAATATAGTCCATATAAAGCTGGCTCCTCTCCAAAATGGTTCTGGGACTGTGAGACGCGCCCGGCTCGAACAAAAAGCCGAACGAACCGGGCGTCATGACGTCATCACGAAAAACGTGATGCGTGATAAGCTAAACACCAGCCAATCAAATATCTCATATTCTGTTCTCCAAGCTTCAAAATGCATCACGAAAACAGAGACAAAACAGAAAAACAGAAAAAACAGACCCGGGATTAAAACACTTCATAAAAATGGTTGCCATTCATATACAGTATTCAAACCCTCAGGTTCTAATGTTTGTAACCGATTGATCCACTGCTGCTCTTTCTGCCACAGTACTCTTCTTGTATCGCCCCTCCTCAGAGATGTTTTATGTCTATATTATTTTTCATATGTTGTGTTATTGAGAGTGTGTAGCCTGAAGGTCTTTGTTAAATGTGGTGTGAACGATGTCCAGCTACTAAAATCTATAGCTTCTCTCCCCCATAGTTACATGCATTTACTATATTTTGATAATTGTTTCTGTTGCTTAAAATGTTCACAAATATATTTCAAAGGATTTTCGTTTTATATTTTAGCATTATCTATGCAAAATATTTTGATTATGCATTAAAATTTTGCAGAAAGATGTGTAGACTTTGCACCGTAGACAGGCTGAATCAGTTCTGGTCACATAGGATTCACTGAAGCATACAGTTTTGAAGTTTTCTTTTTTACTATATATGTATTTAAACATCTTTAAGTCAATGGAGAAGGCCTTTTTAATGAGTTTTCTATCAAACTGCGATAGCAGTTTGTAGCACGGGGAGCTGTGCTGCTCCTGATGCTCATAGAGTTCTTATGAGTTTCGGGAACAGTGCGGGCCATTCAGCACAGCTCTCTGTACTAAAAACTGCTAACGCGGTTTGATAGAACAGGCAGTTAGTGTATGTTTGAAATACATTTTAGTTTTATGACAGTGAGATGCGTTACAGTTTGGTAACCATGTCACTTCCAATACATGCTTTAAGACAATTGAGTTGAAATTTCAGATAAACTCAGACATATGAATAATGTAGGTGAAGCATTGGAATCAATTGACTGGTAAACATCTTCTAATTCATTTACACCGTTCCTTTATAATTATTCATTATTCACTTGCCTGGATGTTCAGTGTGTGGATATCATTCCACTGTGATTTTTGAAAAGTACAGGATGTCAATATTAACGAGATTGAAATACATAGCATTGCCTCTCCTGAAGCTTGAATCAGCTAAAGAGAGGCATTGATCCAGAAAATAAATTTCTCTTTATAAAACAGTCTTCAGTAAGTTAACATAAGTGCTTTCTGTCACCATGTTATTGCTCCATCTTTTCAAATGAATGTCTTGGTATAATTTGCCACCAAAGTTGTATTTTGGAGCATGTAGCAGAAAAACATATACTTGGATTTATAGTTTTCAAGAATTTTCAAAAACTCATAAACTAAAATGCCTATTTTATAGAATAATTTGTAATTGTGATGATTTTTACATAGAAACATGATGGCAGATAAAGGCCAAATGGCCCGTTCAGTCTGCCCATCCACAGTAACCATTATCTCTTCCTCTCTCTAAGAGATTCCACTTGACTATCCCAGGCTTTCTTGAAATCAGATACAGTCTCTGTCTCCACCACTTCTACTGGGAGATTGTTCCACGCATCTACCAAACTTTCTGTAAAAAAATATTTCCTTTGATTACTCTCCGCCTATCACTTCTTAACTTCATCCTATGCCCTCTCATTCCAGAGCTTCCTTTTAAATGAAAGAGACTCGATTCATGTGCATTTACGCCATGAAGGTATTCAAATGTCTATCATATCTCCCCTCTCCTGCCTTTCCTCCAAAGTATACAGATTGAGATCTTTAAGTCTGTCCACATACATCTTATGATGAAGACCATGCACCATTTTAGTAGCCTTCCTCTGGACTGATTCCATCCTTTTTATATCTTTTTGAAGGTACATCCTCCAGAATTGTACACAATATTCTAAATGAGGTCTCACCAGAGTCTTATACAGGGGCATCAATACCTCCTTTTTCCTACTGGCCATACCTCTCCCTATGCAACCTAGCATCCTTCTAGCTTTCACCGTCACATTTTCAACCTGTTTGGCCACTTTAAGATCATCACATACAATCAAATCCAAGTCCCGCTGTTCTGTCATGCACATAAGTTCTTCTCCCCCTAAAGTGTACTATTCCCTTGGGTTTTTGCAGCCCAAATGCTTGACCTTGCATTTCTTAGCATTAAATCTTAGCTGCCAAATTTCAGACCATTCTTCAAGCTTCACTGGATCTTTCCTCATGTTATTCACACCATCCGGTGTGTCTACTCCATTGCAGATTTTGGTATCATCCGCAAAGAGGCAATTCTTACCCAACGGTCATGCTGCAATATCATTTATATAAATGTTAAAAAGAATAGGCCCAAGAACAAAGTAGTTAGATAGCAGAGATCCAAAAAAACAAAAGATGCTAAAGCTGTGAGTTCCAGTACCACAAATAAATGGAACAAATGGGGAATAATAAATATTTCCTCTCCTCTCCTGCCTTTCCTCCAAAGTATATATGATGAGATCTCTAAGTCTGTCATCATTTCCGGGTTGCTCCGGTGAAGTTAAGAGAATGCCGACGTGCCATTTTTTAAACTCTTTTTTTCAGCATTTGTCACACAGAGAGGAAGATACTAAGGCCCAGATTCTGTAAACTGCGTCCCAATTGTAGGCAGCTGTAGGCGTCCTAAAGCTGTCTAATCAGCCAATTGAGATGCACGTTTAAAAAAAAAAAATGCTCCCCTGGCAGGCCGCCTATGTTGAAGGTGCCTCCGGAAGCCTAGGGAGGCCCGCAAGCCTGCCTAAGCTTGCCTAAAGCTGGGTGGAAGCCTTAGGTGAACCTAGGTGGCCCTAAGCATCTCTCCAGTAGAGTGGGAGATGCTTACAATGTAGGGCAACAAAATGCCCAACCCACAGGAGCCTAGGGCCTGCTTGGCCCAAGCGCCTAAAGCCCCTCCTATGGATGGGGGGGAGTTCATTAAGGGGTCTGGCAGGAGGGATTGGGCACCCTCCTGCCAGTGATCTTTGGGAAAGGGTGGAGGGCACTCTCCTGCCGGCGATCGTCAGGGACGAGTGGGGGTCTTTTGGCAGGAGGGATTGGGTATCCCTCCTGCCTCATTCATTTAGAGGAAGGGGGAGACTGGCGGCCACAGCCAATTTATGCCCTGGCCACTATACTAATCACGCAGGAAGATCCCTTGCTGCGATTAGGTATAGCGGCTGCGTCTAATGTAACATGGTTCTCGGTTACAGAATCGGGTTAAGTTTGGGTGGGTGTAGGCCCGATTCTGTATAAGATACTCATCCCGGACGTCCTATACAGAATCCGGGCCTAAGTACCTCCCTGTGCCATTGATAACAGCTGCTATTTAACATCTGCCAACCACTTTTCAGTTTGTATTTTATATGATTGGTTATGATGCCCTGCTCCTGATGAAGCTTTGATTTATGAGTGAAACGGAGAAGCTCCGTAGAGCATTTAATTGGCAACTTTATAAGATCTGCGTGGAACATTGGGCTGTTTCATCTGCTGGATCAATCACATCTTTCAGCTAAGTGGACTTATACTGTTTGGGTGAACATAATTAGTTCTCCCATGGTGATTGTGGTTCCATTTTCCCCTTTTTATACATGGGATGGACTCTAAATATGATGTCTTGAATGAACGTTGATTTAAAAAAAGAAAAATATATACATATAGAATAATAAGACAAAAGGGTGTTTTCAAAATATGTGACCAGTACATGAATGCTATTTGGCTTCACAGTTCTATTTCACTGAGCCCTTGAGGTCTTTTCCTTCACCCAAGATATTTGTTACCCCCCATTTGTTCCATTTATTTGTGGTACTGGAGCTCACAGCTTTAGCATCTTTTGGTTTTTTTTATTTTTTCATATGATTTTTGAGAGGTGATTTAGAAAGCAAAGATGCCAAGTCACTCAGTTCCAGGTTGGAAATTTTAGAGCAGTCCTGGATTTTTGACTACCATACTCTGGTGAATTATGGGACTTGCAGCACTGATTTCAATGGGCAGGATTGGGCACTACAAATCCCATGATGCATTAGGATGTAAGTTCAAGCCAGGACCGGACAAAAAGACTCTAGACCTGAGCTAGGTAACTTGGCATCCCTGAGAAAGTTGTGTATTTACATATCCTGGTTCACTGTATGACCATAAGAAAGTATTTAACCAAATCTGCCAAGTTAACCAGTTCTAGGAGGGAGTCTTTTTGGCTAGTCCTGTTTTTAAACTTACATCCCAGAACAGAGTGGTATTTCTACTAGTGTTGCAGGTGCCATACAATATCAGGATAAGATTGTGAGAAATCCAGGCCTAAAATTTCCCTCATGGAACTGGATAACTTGAGAGCTCTGTTTAGCTATCTTATACAAAAATGGAACATTCTTAATGAAAGGATTATTTTCATTATTTAAATGACCTTCTTTAGCTTAGGTATATTGATCTTGCTATAAAAATAATTGTTATTGTTCTGTAAAATAAACTGAATGTGCATTACAAGAATAGCTTTTTATGTAGGCCTTGATTCATCCAAATTATTTTTAGTCTCAGGAGATTGAACTGAGTATAAACTGAAATGGTTGTAAAAGCATGCATTTGCCTGATTCAGCAAAAGGGAACATATTCATCATGGTCTGCATATTAAGATTCAAGGCACATAAGAGGAATCACCATAGACATAAAAATTAGTTTGTCACTGTGCCCACACATAATCAAAAGCACTTAGCCTATAGCAGAAGTACTCCCAGAAACAGAGAAACATGACGGCACAGAAAGTCAAATGGTCCATCCAGGCTGCCCATCCGCAGCATCCACTATCTCCTCCTTTCCATAAGAGATCCAAAATGCCTGTCCCATGTTTTCTTGAACTCAAAAATAGTCTTTGTCTCCACCACCTCTACCGGGAGACTATTACATGCATCTACTACCCTTTCTGTAAAAAAAATTTCCATAGATTACTCCTGAGCTTATCACCTCTTAAATTCATTCCATGCCTTCTCACTCTGGAGTTTTCTTTCAATTGAATGAGATTTGTCTCATGCATATTTATGCCACTTAGATATTTAAATGTTTCTATCATATCTCCCCTCTCCTGTCTTTCCTCCAAAGTATCTATGATGAGATCTCTAAGTCTGTCACCAAACACCTTATGATGAATACCACTGACCATTTTCGTACCATACTGTTTATATCTTTTTGAAGGTGAGGTCTCTAGAATTGTACACAATTCACCCCCCAAAATATGGACAGACTACTGAATTAGACTCTGTACAACCAACAAATGCTGTCCCAATATGTTCATAAACTCTAGGGAGAAAAAAAAAAGACCTCAAGTGCTCAGAGGCAGGCCTTTAGAATATTCTTGTCCTACATCTACAAATTGAGCTATCATCAGTCATAAAAAGTCCCTAGGTCATATAATAGTCACTGCTATTGATAGATACAAATATATTCAGAGTTGCAGTGTATGCAACCAAAAAATATTGCATTATAATAAATAACTTAGCTTTGGGCAAAGTAGTGTTGCTCCACTGTGCAATGCTACAGATCTTCAGTTCAATGGAGCGTCCCTGTTTCACTGTATTACAGTTTCCTCAGGAGTAGAAGATTACTACGCTATTGTTCCCGGACCAAATTCAGCCAGGAAAAACAGTTCATAAAAGAATATTTTTCTCCATCGTTGGAACTTTTCAAGGGAACTTAAAAACCTCAGATAATAGAGAAAAAACATGTTCCTTTTGTGCCGCTATGCTAAGTCCAGAAATACCAAGGATCCTAGGAAATTAATTAAACAAAGATTTCTTCTATGGACAGAATTTTCTGAATGTTCACATTTCTCTTCCAAATTGGAATTATCTTTCACTATAGATATTAGTTCCTGGATTTATGTGCAGTTTTCACAACTTGTAACAAATTCTGCATTGCCACTTTTTGTGAATCATGCAAATTTAACAATTTCTCCATTCTACAATTCCTCCTTTGATCTGAGGCCATCTGGGTTGTAATCGATTGGCCGAGAGCCACTATAGTTTTCCTTATTTCTTCTAATGTAAAAAATGAAGGTCTTAACAGTGAAAAAAATCACTAATTAGGCGAGAGTGTGGTGCAGTGGTTAAAGCTCTAGCCTCAGCAACCTGAGAGGGGCATAGTCAAAAGAAACATCTAAGTCCGTTTTGGGCCTAAGTCGCAAGTCGCCCAAAGTCGGACAAAAGTCAGACATGGGAAAAGGTCCATTTTTGAAAAATACTTTTTTTTTTCCAAAAATAGTCTAACTGTTCGTCCAGCCATCTGATCGTTCAGACCGCTAAGTCATCCATCTTTATACCCCATTTTCGACCAAAATTTTGTCCCAGTCAAAAATGCCTAGAAAAAGAACTTTTGGGCATGGGAGGGGGCCAGAAAAGTGAGGGACTGAACACCCAGACATGGCAACAGAGTAGTAGGGTATCTTACAGGGAATTGCTGTGACCTTCACAAATAGGTTGCCACATAAACATCTCCCTTATAGGTCATGGTGAGCCCCCCAAAATACCCCCAGAACCTACTAGACCCACCTATCTACCACCCCAATAGCCCTTATGGCTGCAGGAGCCATTTATATGGCAGTACAAAGGGTTAGGGGTTTTGGGGGGGATTCACATTTTTTCACCATGAATGTAATAATTAGAGTGGCTTATGGCCCTTGGTCCTCCTCTCCATGGTTCACTAACCCACCTCCCAAAACCACTTAAGCCACCTCTGTGCAGCTCTACTAGACTTTCCTATGCCAGGCTGCCAGGTGCTGATGTTCTGGAGGCAGATATGTAAAGTTGTTATTACGATTTTTATGGGGGTGGGGTCAGTGATCACTGGGGCACTGTGTGGGGGTCTGTACTTTGTGTCTGCTGTGCTTATCTGGTCACTTTGGATACCTTCTTGTGACTTAGACCTGGTTTTAGATGGCCTAAGTCACAACGTCCAAGTTCCTTCTAGGCAGTGTTGTAAAACTTTCGGTTATACATGCAGTACGACTAAGTCTAGGCGGGGGGATAATGTCTCACCCCCAAAATTACCAAGCAGACTCCTAATTGATGTTTGAGCTGCATAATGCTCCATCGTAATCTGTACTGATCAAGGAATCGAGGACATGGAAACTGCTGAGGTAGGAACTTTAACTTGGCATTTTCAGGCATTGTAGAATATCATGGAGGAGCAGCCTTCGTGCCCAATGTCTAAGCCGCCATTTTGTCTCTCCGATTAGCTCCCAGACCTTTACAATGGTGATAATTATTAAGATTTTACAGAAACAGAGGGTAGGGTGAAATGACCATTTTTCTCAGTGGAAGAAAGTAAATAGTGGAGTACTGCAGGAATCTGTACTGGGACTGGTGCTATTTAATATATTTATAAACAATCCAGAAATTGGAAAAGCAAGTGAGGTGATTAAATTTGCAGATAACACTAAACTATTCAATGTTGTTAAAACACATGCAGACTGTGCAAAATTGCAGGCAGACCTTAGGAAATTGGAAGACTGGGCATCAAAGTGGCATATGAAATTTAATGTGGACAAATGCAAATTGATGCATATTGGGAAGAATAATCTATTCATAGTTGCCAGATGCTAGGGTTCACCTTAAGGATCAGCGCCCAAGAAAAGATCTAGGTGTTATAGTAGACAATATGCTGAAACCTTCCACCCAATGTGTAGCAGCAACCACAAAAGCAAACAAGATGCTAGGAATTATTTGAAAAGGGATGGTAAATAAAACTAAGAATATTATAATGCCTCTTTATTGCTCCATGGTGCGACTTCACCTTGAGTGTTGTGCTCAATTCTGGTTTCCATATCTAAAAAAGATATAGCGGAATTAGAAAAGGTTCAAAGAAGAGCAACCAAGATAATAAAGGGGATGGAACTCCTCTCATATGAGGAAAGACTACAAAGGTTAGAGCTCTTCAGCTTGGAAAAGAGAGGGTTGAGGGGAGAAATGATTGAAGTCTACAAAATCCTGAGTGGTTTAGAACGAGTACAAGTGGATCAATTTTTTTGCAGGATCAAAAATTACAAAGACTGGGGGATACTCGATGAAGTTACAGGGAAATACTTTTAAAAACAATAGGAGGAAATATTTTTTCACTCAAGAGAATAGTTACATTATATTACATTACATTACAGATTTCTATTCCGCCATTACCTTTCGGTTCAAAGCGGATTGTAAAAAGAGTTATGGAAGAAGGGTTACAAAGTTAGATCAGAGATCGTTTCCAAGAGAGGGATAAGAAGGATTAGGGGTTGGGGAAGGGAAGGGAAGGGAAGGGAAGGGAAGGGAAGGGAAGGGAAGAAGGGGTATTCATGGTATTAAGCTTTATTAAGGGATTTTTTGAAGAGTGGTATCAGCGGTTAATGTAGATGGCTTTAAAAAAGGTTTGGGTAAGTTCCTGGAGGAAAAGTCCATAGTCTGCAATTGAGATAGACATGGGGGAAGTCAATGCTTGCCCTAGGATTGGTAACTTGGAATGCTACTATTATTTTGCAAGATTAAGTATGGGGTCTGTTTGTTTTTGGGTGTTTATTTTTAATTTTGGGGGGGAATGTATGAGCACCGGCTGCTTATTTGTTTACTGTTCTTAGGCCTGTAATGTCTGTATTAGCGTTTTTATATTTTTATACTGTGTATGTATTTATTGTGGTCCGCTTTGTATAAAGTGGGATATAAATGAATAAATTACAAATTTGTGTTTTTACCAGGTTCTTGTAACCTGAATTGGCCACTGTGGGAACAGGATGCTGGGCTAGATGGACCTCTGGTCTGACCCAGTAAGGCTATTCTTATGTTCAAAGATCTTACAATTTAAGAAGCTAAGTACAGCATGAGGAGGTGACGGAGTCAGACACAAACTAGAACTTGGACAAAAGATTAAAGTGTGTGAAACAACTATTGTTTAGGAGAAGGAGTGACAGCTACAGACTAGAGCTGGAAGATGGTTTAATAGTTATAACAACAACAATTTATTTTTCTATAGTGCTACTAGAAACACGCAGCGGTGTACGTTATAGAGGGATGTGAGTGGATGAGAGACAGCTGGGCATAGCTAAATACAGACAGATAAAAGCTAGATTTGCCACACTCCCCCAGTCAGATCAATCAAACACACTGATTCTGTTATCGATTTAGAGTTCCAATTCTTTTATTATTTTCATAAGACATTGCAATATGTATTACAGTAGCATCATAAGATAGCATATGAAATAGATGGGATGTTGTATATCAGTGTTCTTCAACCTTTTTACACCCGTGGACCGGCAGAAATAAAAGAATTATTTTGTGGACCAGCAAACTACTAAGACCGAAATAAAAAAACAACACATTTTCGCCACGTCTCCGCAAGCTCGGTTCCCACAAACCATCTGATCCCATCTGCACAAGCCTCAGTTATAATTTTATATTGAACGTATCTTATTAAAGTATAAAAAGAAACAATATTTTGTACAATTGTATTTTATAAATATAAATATTCAGAGCAAGGACCAACAAAACCCCTGTCTCCCCTCCCCTTCACATATATCCCCTCTACTATCAAGAAAACTGAACAAGCCAAATTATTACAGAATGCTACACAGAAATATCAAGCTAACAGAATACTACAGTCACACATGATAGGAATAGTGTTAGGCTTTGCAGTCCCCAGTTATGTCTCTAGCAGGATATATATTTCAAATCTGATATATTGTAATGACAAAATAGAAATAAAATGATTTTTTTCTACCTTTGGTGGTCTCTGCTTTCATCTTCTTTCCACTCTTCCTTCCAGCGTCTGCCCATTCCATCCACTGTCTGCCCTCTCCCCCTTCCATATGTATCTGACTTCTTTCTATGCCCCTCTCCCCTTTCCATCCAGCCTGTGCCTCCTCTCTCCTTTTTATATCATTCATTCCAGCTTCACTGCTTTCTTCATTTTTATCTCTCCTACACCAGATCTAGCATCTTTATCCCTCTCTCATTTCTCTGCTGACCCCCCTTTCCAGCATCAATCTCTCTCTACTTTCTCATTCCTGTCTCTCCCCTTTCCCTCCTCTAATCTGCCTGCCAGCTGTTTCCTTCCTTTTTTCCTTCTCCCTTCCCTCCTTCCCCCTATCCAACAGTAGCTCTCTTCCCATCCCTTTCCCTCATCCCCTCCCAGCAGCATCTCTCTTTCTACCTCCCTCCAGGTGCAGTAGCAGCTCTCCCTTTATCCAGCAGCTTCCCAACCTCCAACAGTGGCTTCCTCTCCTTCCAGCAGCTCTCAGTACTTGCCTGCAGCAGTGATTTCCTTAGGCAGCCTTGGGTCCATTGCCGCCTCTGAGGAAAGGGGAAGTTGCCAAAGTGAATCACTGCCCTGGTAAGTACAGAGCTGCTAGGAGAGGAGACAGCTACTGTTGAAGGCTCCCCATGATCTTACTCCTGCTGTGCCCTGCACATTCGCAACCCTCCCAAGCTGGCAAAAAAACAGCTTTGCACCGCAGGCCCTGCCGCCCAAGACGAGCCGGAAGCCCCTACCCACCGCATCCTGAACGTGGGCAGACTCTCAGCACAGACGCTGCTGATGGCCCCAATCCACACGCTGACACCCCCGTGCACGCTGACATTCTCCCTTGTACCTGCACCTTCCTCGCGGCCCTCTTCGGTGACTTGGCAGGGGTGGTGATCAAGACAGGCTGCCGACGTCGGGACTTTCCCTCTCTGAGTCCCACCTATTTTGTTTCAACTTCCTGTTTCCGCAGAGGCGAGACTCACAGAGGGAATGCCCGACGTCGGCAGCCTGTCTTGATCGCCCGAGGCTGGGAGGAACAGAAGATTTCCGTGAACACCACCGGGGCAGGAAATTTAACAGCGTCCATTTCGCCGGCCCTGCACGGACTGGCAGGAATTTTCTGCGGACCGGCGGTTGAAGAACTGTGTTGTATATTGTTGCGATCATTGCATGCATTCAGGGCCTGTTCAACCATTAGGCAGACTAGGTAATTGCCTAGGACAACAGTTTCTCAGAGACAGTAAAAAGCAGTTTGCAGTTAAAAGAATAGTTATCAAGGTGGGATTCCATTAAGACATGCTATTTTAACACTAACTTCTGCTATTTTTGCACAGATCTCATTTTAAGCAATGGGACCTAATTAGGAATAACCGGGGTTAGCAGTAAAGTAGCACATGTTAATGGTAGCTCACCTTGATAACTTCCCCTAATAATAACAAATGGATGAAAGACATCCACTTGCCTGATATAAGATGCAATTGTATTATATCAGTGTTTTTCAAGCTGTTTTTGGAGCACCCCTTAGCCAGTCTGGTTTTCAAGCTATTCACAATAACTGTGTATGAGATAGATTACACTGCCTTCACTGATCACGGATCTCTTCCATACGAGGGACCGCTGAAAAATTCTCAGCTCAACCAAGAAGAGAATGATGTGGAGCTATGAAACTGACAAGTTATTCCACACTTTTCTTGACTATTTCAATGAAATGAAATAAAATTAAAAGTGTCAAGAAAAGTGTGGAATAACTTGTAAGTTTTATGGGTCCACTTCTTGGATGGTTTATGGGTCATTTTCTTCTTGGTTGGGCTGAGAACTTTTCAGTGGCCCCTCATACTTATTCGTTGAGGATATCTTGACAATTAGAATATGCATGTGAGATTGAGCCACTACTATTTTAAAGAGAGAAGAACCAAGATAGAACATTTTGTACCATTATAAATATGTGAATTCTGATTTACAAAAGCTGAAAAGTAAACAACATGTCTGGCATTTTGAGATTCTGTGGGATGATCAAAGGGGATGGAACTCTTCTCGTATGAGGAAAGACTAAAACGGTTAGGGCTCTTCAGTTTGGAAAAGAGAAGGCTGAGGGGAGATATGATTGAAGTCTACAAAATCCTGAGTGGAGTAGAACGGGTACAAATGGATCGATTTTTCACTCCGTCAAAAATTAGAAAGACTAGGGGACTCTTGATGAATTTGTAGGGAAATACTTTTAAAACTAATAGGAGGAAATATTTTTTTCACTCGGAGAATGCATTTCCAAAGGTTGTGGTAAAAGCGGAAAGTGTAGCTGGTTTTAAAAAAGGTTTGGACAAATTCCTGGAGGAAAAGTCCATAGTCTGTTATTAAGACATGAGGGAAGCCTCTGCTCGCCCTGGAGCCGGTAGCATGGAATGCTGCTACTCTGGGTTTTGGCCAGATACTAGTGACCTGGATTGTCCACTGTGAGAACGGGCTACTGGGCTTGATGGACAATTTGGTCTGACCCAGTAAGACTATTCTTATGTTCTTATGTTCTAACTTATTACAGTTTAGAAAATTATTGAAGACCCATATTTTTGCCCAAGCTTTTATCTTGGTATGAAGAGAGTAGATTTATTTCGGCTGATGCATTTTTTATACCTCAATGTCTTGTAAAACCTTAATGAGAATGTTCTTTTCATTCGCCTTCCACAGTTTTATTGTTTTTGTTTCTTAATTACTATTACTATTGTTATGTATTTTTTACTGTATATGTATTTTGTGAACCTCTTTGGTTTAAAGCGGAATATATATGTTTTAAATAAATAATTGATCTGTTTACCAGCACAAATTCGGAATGCCTTTAGTGTACTGATAGAGAAAGAAGTGCTATTGGTCTTGCATGTGACAAGTCACAGGTTCATTAAAAGAAGCAGCTTTTCAGTTAAGAACTGCTTGCAGGCATAGAGGTACTTTGAGGAATTTCCCTTGGAAAATTTCAGGCCAGCTGGTGACCCAGATATTTCTGTCACCATATATTTCCACCTGTTTTGTAGCAATTAAAACTATAAAAAGCAATCAATGATTTGAAAATCTATTATCTGCAAGCTCTGGCCTCCACTTTCTTTGCCCTGCTCCATTATGGCTCACCTATAAGTAAGTTTGTTTGCCTGTTGAAGGAGAGGAGATTTTCAACCATGTACTGTAACCGTTTTCTGAGGTAAAATAGTTTGAAAATTATCCTACCCAATGTCAGCTTGGGGATAGCTGTATTGTCCTATCCAGGTGATTAGCAACTCTTTTCAAGTCTTACTCCTCTACCCCCTCTGCACTGTACAATACATAGATGCGAGTGCTTGTTGTTAAGAGGTCTGCCATGTAGAATAATGTATCATGGTTCTGAAATGCAGAGATGTATATTTGTGCCAAAAATGGTTCTGCTCGATGAGCCATGTTACTGCCAAGGGAGTGAAGGCATAGCAAAGTGTGTAGTGTGAAGGACATATTTTTATCTCTTGTTAGGATTTTAGGTCTGAATTTTCCTAACTCTTGTAGAATATTCTTTGCTAGTTCTTTATAATTATAAAAGTCAGTTTTATATTGGAATTGAGAAATTTCTATTTATCATCTTTCTTTTTATTATTTAAGTCTATGGTAGCGATTGAAGTATATTATCTTAATAGCGGGAATTTGGGTGGTGCAATAAATTAGTTTACAAAGAACTGTTCTAAATTGGTTTTCATCTTTTCTTCAAGGCCATACTTTTCAGGTAGTTGCAGGTAGATCAACATTTCGGAAAAGATTGTTAGAATGTGGGGTACCACGGGGTTCGGCTTTATCGCCAATCCTGTTTAACATATTTCTGAGTTCCCTTGCAAAACTAATTCAGGAAATGGGAATTAGTACTTATATTTAAGCTGATGGCATTTTACTGGTTTATAGGTTATCTCCACAAACAGATTTGGATCCATTGCTGGATTGTTTAAAAAGTATAGAAGGATGGTTAGGAGGACACAAATTGGTGTTAAACATGAGAAAACCAGTAGCATGCTGTATTTCAGGGGGTAAAGAAACGCCTAAAATAAATTTATCTTTGGACCAACACTGCATTAAAATGGTTAATACCTTTAGATATTTGGGGATTATGATTGACTGTCATCTGAACTTTGAAGAACAGGTCTCTTCTGTGGTTGCTGAAGGATTTGGTGCACTGAGGCAGCTTAGAGCTATCCAAAATTTTTTAGATGAGAAATCTCTACATTCCTTAATTCATGCTTTTGTTCTTTCTAAATTGGATTAAGTATTTTAGTGCATGCAGGTATAACAGCAGGGCAACTAAATGTTTACATACGTTGCAAAATGCTGCTATTCAAATGTTAGGTAATGTACATATTAGAAATCATATGACTCCTTTGTATCTGAAATTCCTTTGGTTACTGATGGAATAACAGATTAAATTTAAGATCTTGATGATAGCACATAGAGCACTATTTGAATTACAACCTTCATATCTTTCCAACTTAGCGTTATTTTATGCGCCTAGGCGATTATAAAGAACATTGAATAATAATAGAGTAGCTTTACCTCATATAGCGAAAGCTCATCTTGCCTCGACTAGAAATTCTGCATTAAAAAAAAATCTGGTTCTAATTCTATGGGATAGTTTACCCGTAAAATTGAGAAAGGAAGAATCTTTTTTAAAAGGCATTTAAAGGCCCATTACTTTCAATTGGCTTTTTTGCATTGAATTCAGTACTTCAACATGCCTTATTTTATATTTAATTTAATTCTGTTTATTTTACTTTATTTTATTGAAAAATGTGGTAAATCCAGACTGGTCTTCAGGACATTTGGACCATTGAGATTAAGCATCAAATTACTGTGTCTCAATGGCCACGAATGTGGTCTTGGAGGATGAGATGTACAGTGTCTGCATCTATGAGACAAACTTTTTTCGGTTACATAGAGCATTATAGAAGTTAAATAGCTCTAAGTCAAATAGATGCTGGTACTACTATCTCAAAGCTGGGACATTAGATCATTTGTTATTCTATTGTCCATTGATTCTTGCTTTTTGGAAATCAATATGGGGTCAAATAAATTGTATGTTGGAAACTCCAGTGGCATTATCGTATGATACTGTGCTGTTTGGCATGTCAATGAGGGCTAAGAGCCAAATATCATCCAAGAATAACAGGCTTCTACTTATTATGACAGGAGTTGCCATACAACAGATTATGAGTAATTGGAAAAACTAGAAGAGACTTAATTACAGTTTCGGGTAGAACTCTTTATGTCACATTTATAAAATGGAAAGGACAATAATCACACAGCAGGAGAATTTTAGAAAATTTCATGAGATTTGGGAGCCATTAACAAACTATTGTAATGATTGAATTTTATTTTTTCCCTTAAAAATGCACATCCAGGATGGGGGAGGGGGAAGGGGTTTTTGATTTGAATATTAAATAAGGTATATAGGAATGGGGTTTATAGTAGGTTTTCTTGAATTTAAAGAATGTTATTGATTAGGGGAGAGGGGGATAAATTTTGATATGGAATTTAACAGAATATTAAGTGTTGTATTTGAGTTTAAAATGTTATAAATGCTGTTACACTTATTGTAAATTTTTTAAAAAATGAATAGAATTGGAATATTTGTAAGTTCAAAAAAAAAAAGAAAAAGAAAAACGTAGTAAATATTTTGTATGATAGATGTATGATATTTTAGATTATTTTTTGTTTTGCCTTTCCTATTTTTAAATGGAGTTCTTTTATTACTTTGATTGGATTATATTATTAACCGCTTTGATCCTATTTGGCAAATTGAGCGGTATATAAAGATTTTTTAATAAATATAAACATAAATGGATTGGCTTCATCCCCTTAGTTGTAACACCATGAAGGGTATATGCTAATTTTGCCTATGCCCAATTCAAGATGTTGGTTACCTCATAAGAACATTTAGAACATAAGAACATAAGAACATAAGAAGTTGCCTCCACTGGGTCAGACCGAGGTCCATCTCGCCCAGCGGTCCGCTCCCGCGGCGGCCCATCAGGTCTGCAACCTGTGAAGTGGTTTCTGACCACTTCAATAACCTACCTCAAGTTCTATCTGTACCCCTCTATCCCTTTATCCTCCAGGAACCTATCCAAACCCCTCTTGAATCCCTGTACAGAGTTCTGGCCTATCACTTCCTCCGGAAGCGCGTTCCATGTGTCTACCACCCTCTGCGTAAAAAAGAATTTTCTAGCATTTGTTCTAAACCTGTCCCCTTTCAATTTCTCCGAGTGACCCCTAGTGCTTGTGGCTCCTCTCAGTTTGAAGAATCTGTCCTTATTTACTCTCTCTATGCCCTTAAGGATTTTGAAGGTTTCTATCATGTCCCCTCTAAGTCTCCTCTTCTCCAGGGAGAACAGCCCCAGCATTTTTAACCTGTCAGCGTATGAAAAATTTTCTATACCTTTTATCAGCTTAGTCGCCCTCCTCTGCACTCCCTCGAGTACCGCCATGTCCTTCTTGAGGTACGGCGACCAGTATTGAACACAGTACTCCAGGTGCGGGCGCACCAATGCGCGATACAGCGGCATGATGACTTCCTTCGTCCGGGTTGTGATACCCTTTTTGATGATGCCCAGCATTCTGTTTGCTTTCTTTGAGGCTGTCGCACATTGCGCCGATGGTTTCAGTGATGAGTCGACCATCACCCCCAGGTCCCTTTCCAGGTTACTCACCCCTAGCAGTGTTCCCCCCATTTTGTAGTTGAACATCGGGTTCTTTTTCCCTACATGCATGACCTTGCATTTCTCTACGTTAAAACTCATTTGCCACTTTTTTGCCCAGTCTTCCAGTCTCGTTAGGTCCCTTTGTAGGTCTTCGCAGTCTTCCGTGTTTCTAACCCTGCTGCAGAGTTTGGTGTCATCAGCAAATTTGATAACCTCACATTTTGTCCCCGTCTCCAGATCGTTAATAAATATGTTGAATAGTAGAGGTCCCAGCACCGACCCCTGCGGAACTCCGCTCGTGACCCATTGCCAATCTGAGTATTGGCCTTTGACTCCAACCCTCTGTTTCCTGTCCGCTAGCCAGTGTTTGATCCATCGGTAGATATCCCCTTGCACCCCGTGGTTCCACAGTTTTTTAAGTAGCTGTTCGTGAGGTACCTTGTAGAAGGCTTTTTGGAAGTCAAGGTAAATGATGTCTATGGATTCACCCTTATCCATCTGACTATTTATTCCCTCAAAGAAGTACAGCAAGTTCGTGAGGCACGACCTTCCCTTGCAGAAGCCATGCTGGCTCGCCTTCAGTTGTCCATTGTTTTCTATGTGTTCGCAGATTGTGTCCTTTACCATTGCTTCCATCATCTTTCCAGGAACCGAGGTCAAGCTCACAGGCCTGTAGTTTCCCAGGTCACCCCTTGATCCCTTCTTAAAGATGGCGTGACATTTGCTATTTTCCAGTCCTCTGGGATCTCCCCAGTTTTTAGGGAGAGGTTACATATTTGGCGAAGTGTCTCTGCTATTTCGTTTCTCAGTTCTTTTAGTACCCTTGGGTGGATGCCGTCCGGGCCTGGTGATTTGTCGCTCTTTAGTCTGTCTATCTGTCTGAGGACATCCTCTTTGCTTACCTCTAGTTGTACTAGCCTTTCGTCGTGTTCTCCGTTCATAATCACCTCGGGTTCTGGGATATTGGATGTGTCCTCTCTGGTGAAGACCGACGAGAAGAATTTGTTTAACCTTTCAGCTATCTCTTTTTCCTCCTTTATCGCTCCTTTCCTGTCTCCGTCGTCCAGTGGTCCCACTTCCTCTCTGGCTGGTTGTTTCCCTTTCACATACCTGAAGAAGGGTTTGAAGTTTCTTGCTTCTCCTGCCAGTCTTTCCTCATATTCTCTCTTTGCCTTCCTGACCTCTCTATGACATTCTTTCTGGTGTCTTTTGTGCTCTTCCTGGTTTTCCTTTGTTGGATCCTTTTTCCATTTCTTGAAGGATGATTTCTTGTCGCTTATCGCCTTTTTAACCGCAGATGTTATCCATGCTGGGTTTCTAGTTCGATTTTTTTTGCACCCTTTCCTAAACCTTGGGACGCACAGGTCTTGTGCCTCGAGCACTATGCCTTTAAGCAGTGTCCAGGCTTCCTTTACGGTCTTCACCTTCCCTGGGTTGCTGCTGAGCTTTTTTCCTACCATTTTCCTCATGTCCTTGTAGTTTCCCTGCTTATAAAGATCAGGAGGATCAAAGGGCTATGTATATTATGATGAATGTATTCTGAGAAAAAGTCAGCCAAGAAAGGAATATAATGAATACTTAAACTCCTGATCTGTAACTTTAACATAGAATGGAATTCATCCGTGTATCATTTTTCAATTTGTACTTGTCCATCCAATAGGATCAAGGCCCCTTACAATGATGTCATTCACAAACCAGTGAATAATAATTTGTCCTAGATTTATAAAGATGGGCTGCTAGGAAATTATAGTTTTTCTCTTGTTTGCAAGAATTTTCATTTTATTGTGTTTGCTTTAGCCGTTTTGTAATTATGAGAGCAATGTCATTAAGAATGCATGCTCTCTTAAAGTCCAATAGGAGACTGTTTGATTTCCTATTAATGGTTGCAATGAAACTTGTGATTACCTTCTGGAAAGATACTTGTAATCTTACTATGCAAAAGTGGTAGAATACCGTTTGCTTATATCATTCTGTAGATATGAAAGACTAATAATAGAGAAATGTTCTGCAAGGAAAAAGTATTTGGCCAAACTTGATGACTATGTATCGATACACTTGTTTTGATGTATGGTCTGATGTCTTGGTTTGATTTTTATTTTTGCTATACTTTGCTAAAAATTGTGTAATAAAAATATTTGATCTAAAAAAAAGTGTGTGCTTTCTGTACAAAGACTATTCACTTGTTCCCAATCATACAAATATTCAAATCATTGCACATGTGTGAATAGTGCATGCGTGTGCGCATGGTTGGTGCATGCTTTTGCACAAAGATCTAAGAAACAGCGCCAAACTTTAGGCACCAGGATGATGTACACCTAGAGGCTGTTTCTATAAAGGGTACCTAACTTAATTGGGAAAATACCCTTAATAGCCTCTATATTTGGAGGGAAAAATAATTGGGTGCTAGGCACCTATTTGATTCTATAAAAGATAGGCATCTGTCACATGGAGAGTGTGTGGCACGGTGGGTAGAGCTGCAGCCTCAGCACCCTGAGGTTGTGGGTTCAAATCCCTGGCTGCTTCTTGTGAGTCTGGGCAAGTCACTTAATCCCCTCATTGCCCCAGGTACACTAGATAGAGTTTGAGCCCACCAGAATAGATAGGGAAATATGATAAAGTACCTGAACATAAAACCACTAAGGATATAAGTGGTATAAAAATAAATAATGCCTAAGTGGGTGTTTCTATAGGTGGAGTGTGACTTGCGTGCTGCTAAGTGCAATTCTCTAAAAACTCTGGCACCTGAAATGTAAGCTTTTAAAACCCTCGTCTACATTTTTTTTTTTAAGTTCAATAAGTTTTATTATTTTAGTTGCAAATCAACACAAACAGTAAAGAAAAGTAAGGATTAACAGCGTTATAAAATAAACAAATCAACAACCAATATCCATATAGCATAACAAGGAGTAAGAGACATATTGCTTCTACAAGTTAAGTTAACAGCAGTAGCACAATCAACAAAAAGTGGAATGTGAAATTCACGTATTCAATTGCACTCATTTAAGCCAATATCATTTTAATAACATGTCATAAGATAGAAAATTAAGCAAGTAAGTCATGTGTTGCAACCTGTCCAATAGGAAGGTACAATATACAATAAATTACTACTAAGCATTGGTACAATATTGTATTATAGGGTCTCATATTCTATGGAAGTTTTTTAAAGAGCCAACTCTCTGAGCGTAAAGGGACTCATACTTAACAATCGTATTCAAATGAGACCACCATTCAGCATGAGTTACATCAGCAAGATTTTTCCATTTGGTAAATATAATCTTAAGTGCAATCAACAATAAAGCTCGCAGAGCCAAACTCTTATGATCAGAAGGAGAATAGCGAGCCGATATCGTGCCAGTAATAAGTAAATTATAGGAGAATTTTTCCTTAATATCAAGCATAGCAGAAGTATCAGACCAAACCAATTTCCAAAATTTACATAGCATGGGACAGTCGTATATCATGTGACGTAGTGTACCATCCTGTAGTTTACAGGACCAGCATAGTTTAGATAATGACACATTCATTTTAGCCAGTCTACAAGGAGTCCAGTACACCCTATGCAAAAGAAAGTATGCTGATTGAAGCATAGAGGCCGAATGTATTGCCTTGCTTGCAGATAACCAGATATTCGACCATTCTTCATCCAGCAAATCAATAGCTAGTTCTGCGTGCCAGATAACTCTATACCTAGTTGGGGGAGAGTCTACAGTTGAACGAATCAACTTATATCATCGGGAAGCTTCTTTTCCAGCAGATGCAACTAACGCACAAGAAGTCATATAGGAGGGCAAATCTAGTACATATGGTGTAAAGGAAAATATCTTTTTGATACAATGGGTCAATTGCAGCCACCTGAATAATTGGGAGGGGGGCAAGTTGAAGTTCCTACAAATAGTTTCAAAAGAATACCATTGATTACCATCGTATAAGTGTGAGATGCTCCACAACCCATGGGATTGCCAGAGTTTCCAAGAAATCATTTTCTTTTGGATTTTAATATCAGGGTTATTCCAAAGCGGAGCCGCTAATGTCTTAGACCATTTGTTAGTAGAATGGGTATCGTAATGTCTAATCGCAGTAAGCGTGGAGTGAATAACAGGATGATGTTCTAAAGATGATGTGAGGCCCTGCATAGCAGGCGCATATTTCAAAAGTAAGGGATTAGGAGGTATCTCCAAATGGATCCACAATGGAGTATCAATCAGTGACGGTAAATCCATCCATCTCTTGCTCTGTCTTAGCAAAAAGGCCAAGTGATAGTCATATGGACTAGGAAAATTAACACCACCCTGTTGTTTGGCACATTTTAGTTTACGTAGACTAATCCTAGGCGGTTTATCATTCCACAGAAATGAAGTCAGTAAGCGTTCTAATTTCTTATAATTTTGTATTGGCATTAAGCAGGGAAGCATGGACAGGGTGTAGTTTATGATTGGTGTAAGCATCATCTTTATGGTATCTAATCTACCCCACCAGGTAAGTTTTAAGGGCGACCAGCGGGATATAAGCCTTTTGAGTTTGGTTAGTAAGAAATCCATATTGTACACTAAAGTGTCCTCAATAGTAGGTCCAAATAAAACTCCTAGGTACTTAAGTTTGGAAGGGGACCAAATAAACCCATATTTAGTAATATCATCTTTAGTTTCAGGACAATTAATCGGCATTATTTCAGTCTTAGTTTGGTTAAGTTTATATCCCGATACGAGAGAGTATGAAGATATCAGGGTGAGGATATATGGAATAGATGTGGGTGATGCATATAAGAGCACATCGTCAGCATAAGCTGAGAGTTTGATATGTGTCGTCGGAGTGATAAGGCCTTTGATGTTAGGATCAATGCGAATTGCTGTTAAAAAGGGTTCCAACGCTACATTAAACAACAAAGGGGACAACGGACATCCTTGCCTAGTTCCCCTAGATGGAAAGAAAGGGGCAGAGTAGAAGTCATTAATGTATAATTTGGTGGTAGGAGCCGAATAGAGAATATGAACAAGAGAGAGGAAATAGGGTGGAAAACCATACCATTTTAATACTTGAAATAAAAAAATTCCATTCTATGTGATCAAACGCTTTTTCTGTGTCCAACCCCATAAGAAGTAGTGGTTCAGAGCTGTCCTGAACCGAGCAGAGGACATCTACAAGTAATCTAGTATTGTCACTAAAAAGACGTCCTGGGAGAAAACCAGTTTGGTCTGGAGCGATGATAGTCTGTATACAGGGAAGGAGCTTATGAGCAATTATTTTAGCAAAAATTTTTGCATCAGTATTTATCAAGGAAAGAGGTCTATAATTAGACACCGATAAAGTAGATTTGTCAGGTTTGGGGAGTACTATTATGGTAGCCTCTGTAAATGAGCCCGAAATTTTACCAGATTGAATGATGGAGGTGAAGAAAGAAAAAATGGGGTCCATTAATTGTGGTAGGAAAGTTTTATAGAATTCTGCTGTTAGTCCATCAGGACCTGGTGTTTTGCCCTTGGACAGTTGAGTGACTGCTTGTTCAATATCATTTTGAGTTATAGGCGTTGATAAATCCTGTTGAAAGTGTGATGACAACGGGGTATGAGGTAGCTTATCCAGAAATTTATTTATTTCTAGTAAATCACAGGCGTTAGATTTGTAGAGGGAAGAATAGTAAGCATGAAAGTGCGAGAGTATGTCTTCTGCTTTAGTCAAAGTAACGTTATTAAAATCTGTAAGTGCCGCTACATAAGTTTTATCAGTTCTACCCTTGAGATACATAGCTAATTGGTGTCCGCTACGATTATTGTCAGAATAATAAGCAGCATTTTTAAGTAGCACAGTGTGAGATGCGGATTTACTAAGAAGAAGGTTATGTTCTACTTTCATAGCTCTTAAACGTGTTAACGTTTCAAAATCTTGAGAATGTAACATATGAAAACTTTCAGTCAATTTGATTTGTGTTTCCAGATCTTCCAATACTTTCAATTTCTGACGCTTTATTTGTGCCGCCTTGGATATTATAACCCCCCTAATAAACGCCTTAAAGGTATCCCAGAGATTTATCCAGTTAGAAGTAGAAAGTCTATTCAGAGGAAAAAATTCCGTTATGGCCTGGGAAACAGTATCTATAAATTCTGTTTCCTGGAGGAGTGAATTATTGAATCTCCATTGTTTGTAAGTCAAAGGCCTAGCTATGTTAGCAAAGCAAAGCAGAATTGCTGCGTGGTCTGAAACAGTAATTTCCCTAATGTCAGACGACGAGAGGTAAGTAGCTAAAGTAGAACTAAATAGAAAGTAATCTATTCTAGTGTAAGTTGTGGGACCGGGATCCTGGCGAGGCCTAGTAACTCCACAGAATCCCAGTCTTGGCGCGAGCGTAACCGTGGTGGACCACAGCGGCCTGGTGCCTCCCATAAACTGCACATCACACTGGCCGGGTTTTGTCCAAATATATGACTTTTATTTATCCACAAGGAAAGTTTCAAACAAAAAAGGTCAAAATTTGGCATTCAAAGTAAAAACCCAAAACATTCCAATTTGCTCTTGTTCTGCTTTCTTTCTCTTATGTGCCAGTTCTTATCACTGCACCTTCAGTGCTGGCCAATTCAAGTTCACAAATTAAGAACATAACATACAGTTCCTGTTAGGTGTTATTTCCCCCAAGCAGTGCTAGAACCGTACCTGCCTTGGCAATAGTTAGGCTATCTGGTTCTAGGCACTAATTAGGCTTCTGGAAGAATTGAGTGGCAGTTCCCTTTTGCTAGGAGCAGAGGGACTTGTACTCCCACAGGTGTGGCCACTGTTCCACTCGTCTAACACAAAAGTAAATTCAGCAGCTTCCAGCCCCAGCTTGAAACACGGATACAAAATCCTTCACAAAACATAAACCCCAAAAAGGAAGAAACAAAAAAAACCCTTTCACCAAGGAAAAAAGGGACCTTCAGGCTTTCCAAAACCTATTCCCATTCCATAGGGTGTTCTTCCTCAGAAGACATAGCATTATTCTCTAACCAGTCCATGTCACAAACCTCAGATTGTGTTTCCAGGTTTTGCATTTCCCTATCCTGGTGAGAACTTTCCAAGGCTGGCCAAAAGTTAGCTGCTTTAGCTGGGTTCCTTCTCAGCTTCCCCTGAGCTTCCAGTCCCAGCTGTCCCTCCCCTCTCACTGACGAGGGAGCTTCAGAAAAAGGGAGACTCGGCACATAACCACGCCCCCTCATAGCAGCTTTAGCTAATTCCTTAAAGAGCCCTGTCCTTCCCATTCCAGCCTGAGCTCTGTGAGCTTTTAAAGGGACAGGCTCCCTCTTAATCTTGTGCTCAGGATTTTCCCTATACACAGGATATTTCTTCTCCTTAGTCCCTGGCACATTATTAATGCTTCCCTGCTCTTTTCCCTGGGCTTTTCCCCGGGCTTTATTAGGACTAGCCAGATCCCTGTCACATTGTGGAGTGAGGTGGGGAGAAAAATGTATATTTCCTATTAACCTGATGTAGAATTCTCCAGGAGTCAATCAGCTGAAATTGGGAAATCAAGCCCTGCAGTTTATGCCAGGATCTAGATGCTTTATATGGCGCTTTCGACTGTCTATCATTCGCCGGGTCCAAAATAAGATTGAAGTCGCCACCTATTATATATGATTCATTAGGGCAAAGCGTGAGTTGTAGTGCTATATCATCAAAAAAAACAGGTGAATCTATGTTTGGAGCATATATATTGAAAAACATAAGTGATAACCCATGGAAATCTAAATGAGCAACTATCCATCTACCTGCATTGTCAGTAGTGTGTGAGGTCAGTTGTAAATCTTGTCTACGCTTAATAAACATCATGACGCCATTTTTCTTATCCACAGCCGGAGAATATAAAGCCGGCAACGCCCAATTAAAGTGAAATTTAGCAGAATCATTAGCATTTAAATGTGTTTCTTGTAGATATACAATGTAAACACCAGCACTATATAAGTATAATTTAGCTACGAATGAAGATTATATCAAATAACCCACACGGCTGAAAGAAGTTATCTTACAGCTTTGCCAACCTTCATTCAAAACAGTTTCAGAATTTACTATTCACTGGTCCTCAGCGGGCCACCACACACTCAAAAGCTTTCATTGTGTATGGCTTTACGCTCCCACTCGTCATAGGAGCCAGTTCGACTTTCAATTTATATTCAAATATCTTAATAGTTAGAAGATTTAAGGTACTTAGCTTCTAATATGCTATGCAGGGAGAATTTGTTCTTAACATCAACATGTTTCGCCCGTTTGAATCGATGGGCTTTATCAAGATTCTTGCTCCCTCCTAATAACTTTCAACCGCCATTATATTTCACATTTATATAATGGCGGTTGAAAGTTATTAGGAGGGAGCAAGAATCTTGATAAAGCCCATCGATTCAAACGGGCGAAACATGTTGATGTTAAGAACAAATTCTCCCTGCATAGCATATTAGAAGCTAAGTACCTTAAATCTTCTAACTATTAAGATATTTGAATATAAATTGAAAGTCGAACTGGCTCCTATGACGAGTGGGAGCGTAAAGCCATACACAATGAAAGCTTTTGAGTGTGTGGTGGCCCGCTGAGGACCAGTGAATAGTAAATTCTGAAACTGTTTTGAGTGAAGGTTGGCAAAGCTGTAAGATAACTTCTTTCAGCCGTGTGGGTTTTTTGTAGATATACAACATCAGGTTGCATTCTATTAATATAATCTCGTATCTTTTGTTGTTTTATAGGATTATTCAGCCCCTTCACATTCAATGAACAAAATTTAAGTGACATAAGTAATCAATATGATATACATGGATGGAGTACATCCCACATAGGGTAACTATAGTGACCTAATGATATAAAATAAAAAATGGCCCTCCTGGTGGAGAATGTACTATGTAAGTAACAGACTACCCAATATCTGTTAAATATGGTATAAAACAGTATAGAATTACACAACCCTTCAAAAGAATTGTAGTATATATATATTGACCTATGTATTAAACAAACAAGTCTAATACAAAGCCAATTATCACTGTACATAATGTGACCAACTGCTCAAAAAAGATTCCATACCCACCATGACATGTAATAGTGCAATTAAAATGAAGCAAAAAATAAAAAATAAAAAACACAAACAATCCAGTCTTGATATCAGTGCAATATTAGACTTTTGCAAAGCTGTCTCAGAAAAATTAAGATTAAATACGGACAAGGAAACCAGGAACAACACAGGTATAGTAAGGCCACCTAGGCAGATAGTGGGAAGCTCAACACAGAACAGATCATCTATGAAAGTACCCTTGAAAAATTTAAAAGGCGATATAATTATATAAGCAAGCAAACTATTAGAGAAACACATTTTAACCAAGAATTAAGCTGGACATTAAACCAATTATTCATGAACAGAACAGCTACTAGAAAGCACTGGGAAAAACCCAGTGCCTAATAATAATAAAAACATATCAGTATGAGAAAAGGTAACAGCCCCTGTTTGGCAGTAGAATCAAGTGGCATCAATGCTACTCGGCGCTTGCAGCTCCAAGAAGTCCGCCAGTTCATGAGGATGCTGAAAGTTCTTAGTAGAGTTGTTAAGCGTGACACGAAGCGTGGCAGGGTAAAACATCCCGTACTTCGCTCCCAGCTGTTTTAGTTTAGGTCTGTATTCTAAAAGCTGCTTTCTGCGCTTCGCCGTATGTTTAGATAGATCAGGCACTATAAGGATGGTGTGGCCCTCAAATTTTAGAGGATGGAGCAATTTAGACTGGCGCATAATATCCATAACCTGGGAGTACCTCAACAGCCTGGCGATGATAGGCCTCGGGTATTTCGCCTGTGCCTCTAACACGTGCGTCGGCGAACGATGTGCTCTGTCTATTTCCAGTTCGTGTTTAAATTCAATATTTAGCATTTTAGGCAGCATGGTTTGAAGAAAGACAATGGGGTCTCTGCCCTCCCTCGACTCCGGGACCCCCAGCACTCTTATGTTATTTCTTCTTGATCGATTCTGTGCGTCCTCAAGCTCCTGTTCCAAGATGGCGACTCGTTTAAATTGGCGTTGCAGCGCTTTTATATTATTTTCAGAGACTTCAATTTTTTGTTCGGCTGTGTCTAGTCTCGATCGGCAAACCGCCATTTCGACGTTGAGGGAGGCTAGATCAGTTTTTATATCTTCCGTGTTCTGATTAGTAGTAGCTAGCAGATCCTTTATGGAACGAAGTTCCGCCATGACACCCTGCAACGATTCAACCTCTTCCGTTACTGGCGGATTTTTCAGCGGTGAAATGGGGTCCACACTCTTGCGCTTGCCCGTCTTCGAAGCCGACATTTTTAGCAAGCTTGCCAGGGCGAAATCGCGCCGAAAAAATTACTCCAAGGCTAGGAAAAATGTCTTTAAAGTGATCCGTTCAGCGGAGCAAGCCTACTACGCAGCCATTCACAGTGGTGCTCACTAGCGCCCCCCCTCGTCTACATTTTAAGCACCTACATTTTTACATAGTCACCGCTAGTCGCAGTTCTGTAAATGATGCCTAAGTGTGACTGACATACAGCCAGCTCCATTTTACTAGGTATGGCTGATTTCGGCACCATTAATAAAATCAGCCTATAAATGCAAATTTTATAATGACATTTCCATTTCACACCTAAGGCATGAGTACATATAGCATTTCAAAGGCTGGGTTAAATGCTTGTACGTTTAGACCTGTAACCCCTAGTATTCTATAACCTGCACTTGTAACTCCTAGGCACGCCCCTGACCTGTTCAGGCCCCTCCCACATCCTAGAAATTGGGTGTACAAATTCTAGAATAATGACTAAGGGCATTTGTATGCACAGCTGCTTGGAACTGGTGCCAATTACCGCCAATTAAAACCAATTTAAGCCAGATTTGGTAAATGGCAGTCAAAATTGGGCACCAACCCCCTCCCCCCACGCTAAGCACTATTCTATAAAGAGCATGCACCCCTTATAGAATCATGCTTAGTGACAATTACCATGCCTAACTTTAGGCACTAGACTTCCCAAGTTAGACACACTGAGGCCATATTCTATAATTACACATGCAACTTTTCAGACTGCCCCTTCCATGGCCATGCCCCCTTTTGAGTTACATGCTAACAGAATTAGGTACCCATGCGTTATAAAATAGCACATAGTCAGATGTGTGTACAAGTTAGAATGAGTGCCAATTAACTCCAATAATTTGTTGTTAGCGTCCAATTATTGATAGGTAAGAGCTCGGTACTCAAATTGTGTGCACATCTTGGCATGGACACAAATTTGGGCAAACAAATCTGGGTGCCATATATAGAATTCAAGGGTTTATACATAGTATGCACTGTTTAAAACAGGGATGGGCCATAACCCAGTAGAGTATTCAAGATTTCTACAACGAATATGCATGAGATCTGTTTGCACACAAAGGAAGCTGTATGAGTGACCGCTAAAAGTTCTTATCCCAACTGGCAAAGTTGGGACAGTCTCCATTGAGGGCTATACACTTAGTCCAGTGATTTTCCACTTTTTTTATTCTGTATTTTTCCGACAGAATGAAAAAAAGTGGAAAATCACTGGACTAGGGGCTCCTTTTACTAAGGTGCATTAGGGCCTTAATGCACAGAATAGCGCTTGCTAAATTGCCACACACACTAGACCTTAACGCCAGCATTAAGCTGACGTTATTCTAGAAGTGTACTGCGTGGTTTAGCACACGGTGATTTTATGCGTGCGCTAAAAATGCTAGCACACCTTAGTAATAGAAGCCCTAAGTATATAGTCCTCGACGGAGGTTGCCCCAAGTTTGTTGGTTGGGCTGAGAACTTTTCAGTGGCCCCTCATATATGCAAATTAATATCATGCATGTTCATTATGGAAATCTTGAAAATACAACTGGGTTGTGGCTTTTGAAGATAATAGCTGCCTACTCCTGGTTTACAAAGACTGAACATTCTTTCAAAATAATGTACACCGCCATTGGTAAATGAACCCCCCCCCCAAAAAAAAATGTCTGCATATTTTCAACATAATTGTATCCAATGACTTCTATTCACTTCTGTCTCTGAAGCTCAAATCAGGTTGAGGATAGCTGTTATCAACTTATAGTTATTTGTATGGACCTTCAGACTAGAGGTCTGCACAGGAATGGGGATTGCGGGAATCCTGCGGGTCCCGCGGGGGTCCCTCGGGAATCCCGCCTAACCCACGGGACTCCCACGGGGACCTTTCTCTGGGCCACGGGACTCCCACGGGGACCCACCTCTAGCCAACGGGACTCCCACGGGGATGGAAGGCTTTGAAAGCAGGGTTCATCCATATAATATAATGGACAAGTCAGCCTTAGTAAAAGAGGGGGTTTATAAGTTAATTACTTGAACAGAAAACAAAAAAGGGTTCCACCAAAGAGATTCCATAAGGAAAACAGCAGCGCAAACACAAAAGAAACTGTGGAATTGATCCTGTCAGAAGTAATTGCTGCATTTTATGGGGACGGGCGGGGATGAAGGTAATTTCTTGCGGGGATGGGTGGGGATGGAGAGGATCCTGATGGGGATGGGTGGGGACGGAGAGGATCCTGGTGGGGACGGGCGGGGATGGGTGGGATTTCTGTCCCCGTGCAACTCTCTACTTCAGACCACAGCCAGGCACTATCTGCAACCAGTTGCTAACCTCTTCGGCGGTCCAACTTTTATTGAGTATTATTAAAATTTAATTTAGTTTAGTTTTTTAAATTTTTATAATTTATCTCTTTTTTATCCTTATCATTATTTTCAAAACCCAAAGAAAGCCACTTAACTTTATAGTGGACTATCCTGCATTCATTCACCTCTCCCAACATTCATGTTTCAGACAAAACTTTTCTTTAGGGTCAAGGGAAAACATTTGAGGGAGCCAGTAAGTTCGACCCTGAAGAAAAGTTTTGTCTGAAACATGCATGTTGGGAGAGGTGAATGAATGCAGGATAGTCCACTATAAAGTTAAGTAGCTTTCTTTGGGTTTTGAAAATAATGCTAAAAATTTAAAAAAAGATAGAAATTATATAAATTAAAAAATTAAATTTTAATGATACTCAATAAAAGTTGGACCGATGAAGAGGTCAGCAACCGGTTGCAGGTAGTGCCCGGCTGCGGTCTATAGGTCCATACAAATAATTATAAGTTGATAGCAGCTATCTTCAACCTGGTTTGAGCTTCAGAGACAGATGTGAATAGAATTATATTGAGTATACAATTATATTGAGTATACAATTATACTCAATTGAGTATAATTGTATACAATTGTATAATTGTATACTCAATTGAGTACAATTATACTCAATTGAGTATAATTGTATACTCAATTGAGTATACAATTATACTCAATATTATAATATTGAGTATACAACAGTGGCATATACATGCAGGATTTGTCATTACAAATGACAGCTCAGGCTTACTGAGTTCTCTGAGTTCCCAAAGGAGCTATTGTATGGAGACCAAAAGATAGGGTTTGTTTAAATTCCTGTATTATGAATGGGATTTTTTTTTAATGTGAGTTAAATTGATATATATATATATTCATTTTGGGGAGGCAATGTTATCAATAGTGCACAATAATGTACTCTGTTTCTCAAATAATGCACTACTGAGCAATGGAGCACAGAAAAATAATCTGAATTTTTTTCTGTTTGTTCAGGTCAGGATATGAATGTACATCCTTATTAGGATCTCACTGATAGTGTCCTTATGCAGCTTTATAAAGATACATGTTAAAAACCAATACCAAGCAATAGCCTTAGCTTTCAAAATTAATCTTGTAAAGATGCTGTTCTACATTGTTTTGAGCAGTATCCCAACTTCTCACTTGTCTCCTTTAGGGTTATACTGGAAAGGAGAAGGCCATTGCAAATGCTCTGGAAGATCTGAAGGCTAATTTCTACTGTGAATTATGTGACAAGCAGTATCACAAACACCAGGAGTTTGACAACCACATTAATTCCTATGATCATGCTCACAAGCAGGTAAGCGTGAAAATTCATTCAGATAATAGGCGCTTCCGGATTTACATTTAAATGCAAAGGAACTCAAAAAAGCAGCTGGAAAGAAGCCAGGATGACATGTTTAGAAAAAAGTCATCATGTTTTTCAATCAATAATATTTTCAAGTTTATTGCAGTCAGTTCATTCTCAGGAGTTTGGGCTTTCAGGTGGTGAAGGACATCTGAATATTGTATTGCCTCAAATATCTACTGTCATAAAAAAAGGGGACATTTTTCTGCAGTTCTCTGTATTTTCAGGCTCTTAGAAAGGTTATTTCCAAGGTCTAAAAGTTATTCTGAGCAAGTAGATGTTGGAGCTCCTCTGTACAATCCACTATCAGGTCCTTTCCATTTCTGCTCTTTTAAAGAGATGGTCATTCACTCACCTGGATGTGTGGCTTTCATTTTCCTTCTGAGGGTCTTTAATCACAATGTACCTCATTATAGTTGATAATAATTGAGTGTTTACTGTGAATCAGTTTTTTGCTCATTTTGGTACATATCCAGGGTTGGGTGGGAAAGGGTTATTTAAGTCATAATTTGATTTTTGAATTTTTACACTTGGATGGGTGGGAAGATATTATCTAAAATAGGGTAAAGGTTTTTATGGTAATATATGTATTTATGTCCTATTGAATGATTATTGGGTGGGTGGATGGGGGAAAATGGTTGATTATGAGCATGTGAAAGTTGAATGTGCTTTTATTGTATTATTATACATTGCATCTGTTGAAGGTTTGAAAATCAATAAAGAATTTAAACCAATGTATTAACTCCAGCTCCCAGCAAAATGAGTCCAGCCAGCCTCTTCTACAGCCACATAGCTCCTATTATTTTCTATGTGAGAAAAAAAAACCCTGTGCTTCCCATGCTTTTCCTCCAGTGCAAAATCATAAGAACATAAGAATAGCCTTACCGGGTCAGAAGCCCAGTAGCCCTTCCCACCCCACCCCCACCCCCTAGCTTTTGTCACACTATTTCCTTTTGTGATAAATCCATTAGAATGGAATCAGAAAAAGAAAGGGAAGGAGAAAGTATCAAAAAGCCCCACGTGCAGTCATTTCTGAACATACTTAGAATCTTATTTTTTGATTCTGTTTCATGTGAAGAAAAACTAGGAGAAAACATCTCGATCCTGGTTCATTTCAGGTGACCCCTAGATTTCCAGAGCACATAACCGCACAGTGCTACTGAAGAAACCCCAACAGATTGCAAAGTCATAACTTGTTTCCATTATTCCCATTTTCTTCAAAGTTTCCAGCTGAGAAAACTGGAACAATTGAATTCTACTAATAAGATACAATGCAATACAATGGCCTATACACCGCCCTTACCAACCAAGTAATTCAGTGTGGTTTATGATAAGACTAGTAATCAAGTAAACCCTGGGAGATATAGCACATCTTCAACTAAACACAACTGGAAACATGCGAGTGAGTTAATAATCTAAAATATATCTAAACAAGCACGTTTTAACTGTTTTCTGCAACTTAAATAATCTGAATGCAAAGACTATGTGGTAGGGAGTTCCTTGCCTTGATAAGCAAGCAAAGAGGACCACATCTGTTTGAATTTTATATTCATAGCAGATGGGAATCGAATAGTTAATTGATTCCTAGCTTGCTGCAGCGGTTAAAGCTACAGACTTAGCACCCTATTATTGTGGGTTCAAACCCAAGCTGCTCCTTATGACTCTGAGCAAGTCACTTAATCTCCCATTGTCCCAGGTACATTAGATAAATTGTAAGCCCGCATGACTGCAATATTGAACATGGCACTGATCCCAGTTACCCTCACTAGTACCTCCTTCCTGATCCCCCTCACTTTAGCCCTCCTACTCTGACCCAAGCCTCAACAGGATGATTGCCCTCCTCTGAACCAGAACCTTGACCCTTCAACCAGTGGCGTACCTAGGGTATGTGGCACCCGGGGCCCATCATTTTTTGACACCCCCCCCTCCCCCCCATGTAAAAATTTTTTTTTTTTTTTTTTTTTTTGCAATAACCATGAAATGGAATAAATGGTCAGAATAGAAACAGGCAGTGAAAATTTTCTTTTATTGAACCTCATATATGTAACCATTATTCCAAACATAACATAACATAAATTATGTCTAAATTGTCATGACATTAGAAGTACATATGGAGTAGTTGCAGGTGATGCTTGGGACAGTTCTGATTGTGTTAGTTCGGTTTTATGTGTTTTTTGAATAGAAGGGTTTTTATTTCTTTTTGAAGGTTTTGCAGTCTGTGGTTGATATCAATTGGTTGTAGAGTTGGGGGTCGAGTGTTGCAGCTCGAATGGCTAGGAGGTTGTCGAACAGTTTTTTTCTTTTGACGTTTTTGGTTGGAGGGTGTGTGAATGGTGCACAAGTTCTCCTATGTCTGTTTGAAGTGGATTGAATTATTTAGCTGAAGAAATTAGTTACCCCCCATTCCACACACATTAATTCTCTTCCATTTTTGTTCCCATTATAAAAAACACTGATAAGTTCCCAGAAAAAAAATACATTAAAATAAGAAGTGAAAACAAAGGCCCCTACAGATGAGAACATAACATAAGAATAGCCTAACTGGGTCAGACCAATGGTCCATCATGCCCAGTAGCCCATTCTCATGGTAGCCAATCCAGGACACTAATACCTGGTCAAAACCCAAAGAGTAGCAACATTCCATGCTACCGATCCAGGGCAAGCAGACACTTCCCCCATGTCTTAATAACAGATTATGGACTTTTCCTCCAGGAATTTGTCCAAATCTTTCTTAAAACCAGCTACACTATCTGCTTTTACCATAACTTCTGGCCACTTCATTTTTAAGTTTAGATCTTTCCTTTCAAACAGAGACCTTGCTAGATGTCAAATACAGCACAAGGTAACTTCACATGGACTTAGCTGTGCAGGAAATGTGAATCTCCTCATACACCCACCATATAGTGCAAAAATGTGCAAAGGTCTGTTTTTTTCTTTCGATCACTACATAGCCTAATGCCACACAAGCAGCGCTGTTACAAACATATTCTGTAGGTCAATGCTAAGGATAACAAAGTTTCCTTCCTTGGACCAGAAGGAGATAAACCACTGGAAGAGATCCCAAAACAACACCCAAAGACCCACTCAGTGTGTGAATCAGTTGAGTGGAGTGGACTAACTGGGGGGTGGAAATGGGCCCGGAGTTTGCTCAGCAGAATTTCCCAGACCACCTCTTCCTCTCAATACATTGACACGCTGCCACCGCCACCACTAGAAACACCTCACTGGGTAGGCCAGCTATGCTATAAACTTTATAAAACACATTATTATATTTTCTTATAAAGCACATATTTTAACTGACCTCTCTGACATCCTCAGCCTTTCCATTCACAAAAATAGAAGGAAGAAAAGTTCCCATTTCCTGCTGTCTCATGTCCCCGGCCTATACAATATTTTTTTTCTGCAGACCCTTCAAAAGTCTGACCAAATCCTCGTTTCACTTGCATTATAAAGTACTGAGGATGCCATCTCTCCCCAATCCCAGGTCCTAAAGTCTAAGACAGTAGCGCAAACTAATGCTGCCAGATACAGGAAAAAAAAATTTTGATTCGATTCAGCCCTATTGAATTGGTTTTTCAATTCGATTTTCCTGCCCAGTTGGGTGATTTTTTTCAAAACTCCTGGTGGGTTTTATAGCTTTTTCACCCCCTTTGGCTTCTCCTAACCACACTGGCGCTGTGGTGTAAATAAAATAAAGAAACAAAAAGGACTTTTCCTCTTTCTGTTAAATCCTAGCTCACGTTTGCAGTCCAACACCAGCTCTGGCAGGATACACATTTCAAATCTGACATGTTATAATCACAAAACAGAAAATAAAATTAATTTTTCTACCTTTTGTTGTCTGGTTATATTTCAAATCTTGTTGGTCCAAGGCTCTGGTTTTCTTCTGATAACTTGCTTGCCAGGGTCTCCTTCTTTCTGCATGCTAACCATCCATCTGCCAACTCTGTCCTCCCTTTCCATTTCCCTTCCCTTCCCAGGAAGTCTGGTATCTTTCCTTTTTTTCATCTCCCTCCACAGATCCACCTTTTCTTAAATACCCTTTCATCCGGCATCTCTCCCTCCTTCCCCACCATCCCAGAGTCCACCATCTCTCCCTTTCTTTTCCTAATTACCCTCCTATCCAGTATCTCTATCCCTCCTCCACACCATCCCTTGTGTCCAATTTCTCTCCCTTTCTGTTCCTTCCCTCCCTAAATCCCATGGTCCATCATCTCTCTCCCTCTCCTCTATTTTCAGACCCATTATTTCTTCCCCCCCCAAAGTTTGGCATATGCATGTCTCTTTGAACACCCCCTTCCCTCCGTGTACTTCTAAATCATGGTCCCCCCCCAAAGGCCTGTCCCCCCTTAAAGGTCTGCCTGTCCCACCTTGAAGGCCTGCACCCCCCTTGAAGGCCTGTCCCTTCCCCTTGTAGGCCTGTCCCCCCCTTGAAGGCCTGCCTGCCTGTCCCCCCCTTGAAGGTCTGCACCCCCCGAAGGCCTGCACCCCCCCGAAGGCCTGTCCCCCACTTGAAGGCCTGTCCCACCCCCTTGTAGCTTCTCCCCCCCCCCTTGTAGGCCTGTCCCCCCTTGAAGGCCTGCCTGCCTGTCTTTCCCCCCTTGAAGGCCTGTCCCCCCTTGAAGGCCTGCACCCCCTTGAAGGCCTGCACCACCCCCCTCGAAGGCCTGCACTCCCTTGAAGGTCTGCACCCCCCCCGAAGGCCTGTCCCCCACTTGAAGGCTTGTACCACCCCCTTGTAGCTTCTCCCCCCCCTGTAGGCCTGTCCCCCCCTTGAAGGCCTGCACCCCCTTGAAGGACTGCACCCCCCCCCGAAGGCCTGCACTCCCTTGAAGGTCTGCACCCCCCCGAAGGCCTGTCCCCCCCTTGAAGGCCTGTCCCCCCCCTTGTAGGCCTGGCCCCCCCCTTGTAGGCCTGTCCCACCCCCCTTGTAGGCCTGTCCCCCCCCCCTTGTAGGCCTGTCCCCCCCTTGAAGGCCTGCCTGCCTTTCCCCCCTTGAAGGCCTGTTCCCCCCCTTGAAGGCCTGCACCCCCTTGAAGGTCTGCACCCCCCCAAAGGCTTACACCCCCCCGAAGGCCTGCACCCCCCTGAAGGCCTGCCTGCCCCCCTTGAAGGCCTGCACCCCTTGAAGGTCTGCACCCCCCCCGAAGGCCTGTCCCCCCTTGAAGGCCTGCCTGCCTGCCTGTCACCCCCTCCCCCTTGAAAGCCTGCTTGCCTGCCCGCCCGCCCCACCCTGAAGGCCTGATGCCCCGACCCACCCCGAAGGACCGCTCGCCCCCCTGGCCTCCCCGCACCACCTATGAAGCAGCCGCAGCAGGATCGCGAAGTCAGTGTCAGCGATCCCTGCGCTGCTTCCTGCGCCACGGTCCCGCCCCTCCTCTGACGTCAGAGGAGGGGCGGGATCGCGGCGCAGGAAGCAGCGCAGGGATGCTGACGCTGACTTCGCGATCCTGCTGCGGGCTGCTTCACAGGTGGTGCAGGAAGGTCAGTGGGGCGAGCGGTCCTTCGGGGGTGGCGGGGGACTGAACGGCAAGGCCGGGAACACCCCCTTAGGGCTGGTACCCGGGGCGGCCCGCCCCCCCCCGCCCCCCCTAGGTACGCCACTGCCTTCAACTCAAACCTGCCCCCCCCCCCCCCACACACATACACACATACTGTGACAGCTGTTTAAAAATTCAAAATCTTCCAAAGGCTGCAGCAATAGTCCCCTGGCTCACTTATCCAAATCTGCTCCCCTCTGTACTCAGGTACCTGCCCTTCTTCCCTATTGTTCCACACAACCTACCCTTGTGCTCTATCTGATGTCTGCTGGGATCTTAGGTCATCCAGAGTGCCTGCAGTCCCTCTCTTCTGTTGCATGGGTTGTTATCTCCTCAAAAAGAGTTGCTAACCCCCTATCACAGTGTTTCCACAATTTGCATATCATAGAGATAGTGTATGCATATTAAGTTCATGCATATTCATTATGGATATCATGAAAATCTGACTGGCAAGGGAGTACTCCACGACTGACTTAGGAAACACTTCACTATTGTTTGTCTTATGGTACTACTGTAATAACATGGTACTGCAAGACATCCACTAGGTGTTCAGGTGCCATTTTATAGGAAGCAATAATCCAGGTGGCAGCAGAAAGAGACTGCTGTTGTTTTGGATGAACTAAGAATCCTGCAGATCCCTAGGCAGAGCTCAAGGGTTGTTTGGAGGTGGAGAAAGAGAGGAAAAGGAGGCAGTTTTCTGAATGGCAGGTGAGCTTGTGTGCAAAGGGAGACAGGATTGGACTGAGAGGTTTGGGAGACAGCTGCTGAGGACTTGGAGGGCCCAAAATCCATAAGGAAGGTTGGAGTGCTTGAGGGTGGGGGCTGGGTTTGAATTGGAAGGTTTGAGGTTCTGGCTTTTGGGAGGTTAATTATTCTGTTGAAGCTTGGGTGAAATAGCGAGGGATCATAGGAGGGTACTGACTGAGGGGGGGGAGGGGGAGATGAGAGTGCTGCCATGGCCAAGGTTTCATATGTATTTATTTCAGATTCTGGCCTTCACTGTGTTGCAAGTAGCATTTGCACAAGAATGAGCACTCACGCTATCAGCCACTGAATGCAACATGGTGTCTCTGTGGTTACCATCTGCCCTGTGCAATACATTCCCGTGAATTTCTCCAGATCGTTTTTATGCCTTAATACATTAACCCCTAACTTTATAAATTTACGCACCCAACCTTATGCTTAGCGTGCAAAGTTGCACGTACAAGTTATAGAATAAGATCATTACCGCACATAAGTTAATATGATAATTAACTGATAATTAATGTCAGCTAGCAATAATTGGCACTAAGTAGTGATAATTAACAGTTACATGTGCATCTGAGCTAAGCTGGGCATCCTAAATCAAGAATGTGGAACCGTAAGAGGGGACTTGAACCTGGGAGCACAAATGCTAGAATCCTTGCATTTACGGATCTAACTGCAATTAGGTGTGAGCATTTATGGCCTAAGTACTTGTGCCTATAGTCAGGTGCCTAACTACAGACTTATTCTAGTCATCTATAAGAGCAGTTGTGTGGGGAACTAGAGTTACAGAATTCACGCTTTGCGTTCCTTGTGCGAATCATGTCCATATTTGGAGAGGTTGCATTTTCCCCTGAGACATTTTACACGTGAAACAGGGTCTCTGTTGAGAATTTTCTGCTACCTTGTCACTGAAATTTCAGCTACATTACTTTGCTGTTTGTGAAGGATTAATTTAGACATTTGCTGTGCTGGGACTCGACTACTATAACTGCGAAAGACCAAGGGCTCCTTTTATCAAGCTGCGGTAGGCGGTTAATGCGTGGAATACCGCGCATTCAACCGCCTGCCGCACTAGTCGCTAACGCCTCCATTGACGAGGCGTTAGTTTTTTGGTGTGCCGCGGGGGTTAGCGCGTGATGAAATGTCCGACACGCTAACCCCCGTAGCGCACCTTGATAAAAGGAGCCCCAAGTGTGCGGCCTAGGAATACTCCTTGACTGCAACCTGTCGCTTTCCAACCATATCTCTCAGGTGGTATCTTCCTCATTTTACTACCTGCAAAAACTCAGAAAAATAAGGAACTACTTTTCAGAATCTGACTTTGCCCAACTATTCTATACCTTAATACTCTCCCTCATGGATTACTTCAATGTGCTATTCAATGGTCTCACGATGAAGAATGTACTACGGTTCCAGTGTGATCAAAACGCGGCGATCAGGCTTCTAAAAAATCTCTGTACCTGCAACCCTGTCTCCCAGGCTCTAGCATCGGTTCACTGGCTGCCTGTAGCTAAATGTTGTGTTTTCAAGGGCCTGATGCAAGAGTTCAAATCCTTGCACGAGATGGCACCGGGCTACATGACGGCTAAACTTCCTTCGTATGTGCCCAACCAGTCCCTTCACTCCTCTGGTCATGCCCTTTGACTGCAAACTGCCATATGACGGTCCTATTCCCACTTCATACCAAGCCACCGGAATCGACTGCCACCACAGATCAGATCCCATGAAGGGCTTGCGAGAACTGATGGCAGCCATTCAGGGAGCGGTGCGGGACCAGGCAGGTGCGTGAAAAGCTTGTGCCTGCCTTGTGCGCCGCTTTCCTCTCAGAATAAACTGATGTTCAGCCCTACATTTTGATATTGTACAATATTTATGTGAGATTTCCAGCACATTTATTGCCAAATAAAATAATATATAACCAAGTGAGGAAGAGAGGAGAGGAGAGATTTGTTTTCTGACCATTAATATTCTGAGGTCTTTTTCTTTCCACCTTTTTTTTCCCCACTTCTATATTGGCCACATTGTTATAGAGAACTGAGACAATTTACTCATTGAGCTGTGGTTTGTTAGTTCTGCTGATTTTTACACAGCTTTTCTCCTTTTTGATTAGTGTCTGTATTATACAATGACAATTGAAATCACCCATTATTATAGCCTTGCTAAACTTGCTAGCTTTTCGAATTTCTGTTAAAATGTCATCTATCTCTTTGTTCTGACCTGGCAGATGATAGTATAGCCCTATCAGTATCCTCTTTCCCTTCACACATGAAATTTCTATCCATAAGGATTTCTCATTAGTCTGTTTCTTGCTGAATGTACTTGTATATTCTGTTATTCTCAATTCTTTCTTTTGGCATATAGCACCACCCTTTCCCCCTCCATTCACATATAATTTGTACACAGGTTCCACTGGTTATATTCCTTTCATCTTCTAAGAACATAAGAACATAAGCAATGCCTCTGCTGGGTCAGACCTGAGGTCCATCATGCCCAGCAGTCCGCTCACGCGGCGGCCCAACAGGTCCAGGACCTGTGCAGTAATCCTCTATTTATACCCCTCTATCCCCTTTTCCAGCAGGAAATTGTCCAATCCTTTCTTAAACCCCTGTACTGTACTCTGCCCTATTACTCCCTCTGGAAGCGCATTCCAGGTGTCCACCACTCGTTGGGTAAAGAAGAACTTCCTAGCATTCGTTTTAAATCTGTCCCCTTTCAACTTTTCCAAGTGTCCTCTTGTTCTTTTATTTTTCGAAAGTTTGAAGAATCTGTCCTTCTCTACTCTCTCTATGCCCTTCATGATCTTATAAGTCTCTATCATATCCCCTCTAAGTCTCCTCTTCTCCAGGGAAAAGAGACCCAGTTTCTCCAATCTCTCAGCGTATGAGAGGTTTTCCATCCCTTTTATCAAGCGTGTCGCTCTCCTCTGAACCCTCTCGAGTAACGCCATATCCTTCCTAAGGTACGGAGACCAATATTGGACGCAGTATTCCAGATGCGGGCGCACCATCGCCCGATACAATGGCAGGATAACTTCTTTTGTCCTTGTTGTAATACCCTTCTTGATTATGCCTAGCATTCTATTTGCTTTCTTAGCGGCTGTTGCGCACTGTGCCGTCGGCTTCATTGTCATGTCCACCATTACCCCCAAGTCCCTTTCTTGGTTGCTCTCATTCAATAATATCCCTCCCATCGTACCTTAACTAGTGTGCCGCGGAACACAGTTTGCGATACACTGCTTTAGACTGAGTACGTGCATAAAACCTCTTACCAAATGGGCGATAATTAAATTTGTAATACTCAGAGCAAAAGAATGGTTAACCGCCATCCCCAGTGTTGGCAAGAGGCAGGAGTGGTTAGGGATTGCTCCTGCCCTGACTCCATTAGGCACCAAAGATTGTTTCAGCTAGGCCTGGCACGGGGCTTTGGGTATTTGAGAAGGACTTCAAGGGGCTAGAACGGGGAGGATCAGGGACTGTCTAGCACTAGGGGGTCATGTGAGGAGAAAAGAAAGGAGAGGGGGCAGCTCTGAGTATCATGAGCCTGCAACTTTGTGGTTCATAACTCCTGGAATGCAAAAAAACTTGTAACGTTTTGCTGATGGTATTTATCCAGGAATAATGTAGCTTGCTATGTTCACTATATTGATTAGCTTTCTTGCATGCTTTGCATCTTATTTCTATGTATCCTGTGGTACCTCATATTAACATGTGTTACAGTAATCTAATGCATGATATAATAATACATGGCAAGGTCCTAACACACCTTAATAACTACCTGGAGAATATGCAAATGAGACAGTGTGGAATTCGATGTGCACGCGGACATTTTTGGCTTCCTGCCCATAAGCTGAACTGACATCATTAGCTAAGTGTGTTTAGTGTGGTTTCTTTGCCTTTTTCCTATAATGAACCAATGTCAGTGAATCATGTGTGCTCAAGGGTAATGAGATTGATTCCTGGGGAAATGAGTCAGCTAATGCATTCCACGCCTTATAGCAGGAAAGGCTCAAACGATTTTGTTAAGTGGACATTTATATTTTATTTCCCTTTTTAGCCCACCCCCCTCCCCACAACACACAGTGCAGTCCCTCCATCTTTTCCTAGCCAGTAGGGGTTTTTTTCTCCTATCTTCTGGAGTGACAATTCACTTTAAAAAAATGGGTGAATCAGCCCTCTACTCAGTTCTTATTTTTTACAGTGGAATGGGGTGATATAGTATAGTATTAGCAGCGATTTGTGTCTTATTGTATTCTCTTTATAACACCTTAGCTGATAGTGTGACCATATGGCTCCAGAAAAAAAGGGGACGGATTAAGACATCTGGGTTTTACTTCCATTGAAAGCAACCAAGATGTCTCAATCTGTTCTCCTTACTTCCATTGCTTTCAATGGAAGTAAAACCCGGATGTCTCAATCCATCCCCTTTTTTCTGGAGCCATATGGTCACACTACCTTAGCAGCATATGCCCTTTCTTTATATCCGATTTAAACAATCCTATGTGAGCAGATTTATCAGATATGCCTCCACCAAACATATCTCATTTGAACCAGTTGTATGTGTCAATATTGGCATATATTATCATCATCCAATCTGCTTTTTTTGTTAATTTTTATTTTAAACTTTTTTATTTTCTTTTTTTTAATAATTAGTGTCTAAAAATTTACTATTCTTCAATTCAATTCATTCCCAAAACTTTCACATCCTTAAGCTTAATAGAAACAGTAGTGACGAATCACTTAGGGCTCCTTTTACTAAGCTGCGATAGCGTTTTTAGCGCACATGGAATTTTAGTGCGCGCTAAACCCACGCTACGCGGATAGAACTAACGCCAGCTCAATGCTGGCATTAGCATCTAGCGCGCGCAGCAATTGCTAAAAGGAGCCCTTAGCTTTAAAGCCGTTTTACTTTCGGCTTGTACTTTCACTGTGTTTTCTTCTCTGTGCCGGGAAGGGGCTGGACGACGTGTTTCGTTGTCAGGCTTTTTCAAGATCAGCCCCTTTTTCGTTAAGGATATGTCACTTCAGTCGGGATGCTGCGTGGTTATTTTGAAGAGGCGGCTGACGTCTGTGTGGAACACTGTCAAAGGCTTTGCTAAAATATAAATACACCACTAGTGCCAATTTGCAAAAACAAAATTCAATGTTTTTTGATATTGTTTCAGATCATTGATTGAACCATATCCATGTCACTCTTTTCTTGATTAGGCTGAGAATTTTTCAGCAGCCCCTCTTGTATAACAGCAATTCACACTTAGTATGCACCTATAGAGAATTACCCTAACAGTCTTTAATCTTCATTTAGATCAAGCAGGAAATTATTCATTTTAGTTACCTCATATCAACAATCAAAATGACTATTATTCAATCCAAAATTTGTGGAACCGTTGTCCTAAGACCAACATTTGTGGCCTAAAGTTTGCTCATTTGTCTCCAGTATTTATTATAGTATAGGAGTTTCCATTGTAGCAAGAATAAAGAACAAGAAACCACAGCAGATGTAATATTGCATGACTCATAGTAAGATAGTTTTTAAATTATTTATGATGCTTTCTTTTAATTGTCTAAATTGTTGTTTTGGATCAGTAGTTTCTTTCTGCTTCTTTGGAATTCTAATATTTGAACTAAGGCTGGGATTTGGCAACATGAATTTTGAGGTTTCTTCTTCATGGAGAGGTTGATGCATGGAATGCGTGGAATGCATTCATGAGGGAGGTGGTGGAGAAGAAAACAGTGACAGAGTTCAAACAAGCATGGGATGAACACAGAAGATCTCTAATCCAGTACTGGATGGGCTGGGGAGGGTTTCGATGGCTGGGATGGTTAAGAGGGCCGGAATGAGCTTTGATGGAGACTCCAGTACATAGAACCTAAGCACACTACCGGGCAGGGCTCAGGGTTTCTGGCTCAGAAATATCTATGAAAAATGTACCGTTTAAATTAGATGATTAATTTTGGAGCATGTATGGTTGGGCAGACTAGACGGACCATTCGGGTCTTTATCTGCCGTCATTTACTATGTTACTGTGAATCTTCATATACAATTAGTTTGTGATTTTCCCCCCTATGGCTCTTCTCAAATTTCTTTCTTGGGATACTTTAGTGCAGATTGGCTTTTGTGTGAAGTACCAGGTCCAGCAATTTGACTCCATTCTGTAGGTCTGAATGGGAAAAGTGAGGACACTCTCCAATGTATTCCTGTCTTTTGCTTTTTTGCTCTCTACATGTTACCTATTTATTATGTTTAAATGTGAATTGGTCATTAAAGTACTTGCTTAGTTTAAATATATAATTTTCTTTTCCTGTTCTCTTCTTGTACAGTTTTGGCTAGATAATATCTGCTATTAGAATGTAAGTGATAAGAAAAAAATTGCAGGCATCAGTCCAGTAGCAAGATGGTGGCTATGGAAACTCACAGCAGGAAATGCACTCAATCTAATGTGCCCTTCCCCCCAACCCATTCAAACAAAGCAGTGTTGGATACACTCTTTAAATTCAGTGCTCATGATAAAACCCAAATCAGCTCACCTTAATTCTGCCCTTGGTTTAGACTTTTACAATGAGTTCACATGCATGTCTTTATTCTAGATAAAGGCTGTACTGTATGTACACTTTGCTTTGAACTCCTAGTGCATGGAAAATATGTACACTCTGAGAAACATAGAGCAGCTGATTGGGCGATGAAACCTTCAGGGATCTAGGTAGAGTTGTTCCATTTCTGCATTGGCAGCCCAGATACTGCTTTGGAGGAGTAACGTCACCAAGAACTGAAGTAGTCAAAGAGAAAAATGGACGAGACCTTCAGGGACAAAATTCAACAGAGTCTCATCTCATCCTGGTACTGTCTGCAGTCACCATTATAGAGAATCTAACTTGTCAGTGGAATGAAGTGATCCTTCAGCCAGGATCTGCTTGCACTTTGAATGGTCTCTCAAGTCAGGGTTTCTGGAAGGGAAGGAATAAAATTGTAGGTACAGGTAACATAGGGGACATTTTCAATATGACATCTAAATCCATTTTTGGACTTTTTGAGAAAAACATCCCAAAATCCAGTAGAAAAAAATGTCTATTTTCAAAAAGAAAAATGCCTTATTCTTTTCTAGATTCGCTTGTCCTCAGTGCATATATCTTTCTGAACCATTTTTGAAAAAAAAAAAAAATCCAAAAGAAAAAATACACAAAAACCAAATATTGGGACGTAGAAGGGACCAGCATGCTTAGCAGACTGGTCACACAGACATCCCAGCAGAGCAGTAGGACACTCTAGGGGCACTGCAGTGAACAAATTTTGCTCTGGACATTTTCTGCAATATTCTATTATTGCAGATCTATTGCCCCCAACACGCTCCCTTGAGATTTAGGGCTCCTTTTACGAAGCCGCATTAGCGGCTTTATCGCACGGGACTTTTCATCGCGCGCTAACCCCCGCGCTAGCCGAAAATCTACCGCCTGCTCAAGAGGAGGTGGTAGCGGCTAGCGCGGCTGGCAGTTTAGTGCATGCAGCTTCGTAAAAGGAGCCCTTAGATGTACTTCAGAAAAACAGCACAGAAAACCAACTAAAAATGTGTTTCAGAAATGTCAGTTTGGACATTTTACCAAATAAACCCCCCTTTTAACAAAAGTGTAGTGCAGTTTTCAGCACTAGCTGTGGCGGCAACAGCTCCTATGCTCATAGGGGGAATGTCCATTTTTTCTCATTAGAATACGAGCCCCCATAGTACGTAACATAGTTAATAACAGTACATAAAGACCTGTGTGGTCCATCTAGTCTGCCCAGCAATCATTCCATTAACAAGGCAACGTTGAACCAACAATCCAGTAGCATTATTGCATTTTACTTGCTAAGTTCCACTAAAAGGTATCTTTCCCTCCCCTACTGAGATATACAAGATCTGCACTCATACAATATGAATGTGGTATAAAATATACATAACTGTTCCTGATCCATCCTTGCCATTTTCAGGGTTAAGACCATTTAAAAAAAAAGTCTGCCCTGCACTGGTCCTACTTCTCAGCTATTCATTCATTCATTCATTCATTCATTCAATTATCTATACTATTATCCCCAGGGAGCTCAGAATGGTTTATATGAATTTAGTCAGGTAATCAAGCATTTTTCCCTATCTCTCCCAGTGGGCTCATAATCTATCTAATGTACCCGGGGCAAAGGGGGGATTAGGTGACTTGCTCAGGGTCACAGGGAGCAATGTAGGTTTGAATCCACAATCTCAGGGTGCTGATGGCCACTGTGCCACACTTCACCACCCTCCCCCCATCAAAGCCCACTCTAGCCCATCCTGATCTGTCTTGTCATATATGGGACACAGACCATAGAATTCCATCCGGCATTCTCTTCACATCCCCACTAATGGAGCTGCCTTTTAAGTGCCACTCTTGTGCGTCATAAATAAGCTTATGGCTGTTGATCTGTCAAGTTTTGTTTTGATACTAACCTCTTTCTGTTTGTTTATTATTTATTTTATTAAAAAAAAATTCTACTCTGCTTAAAACATAAGCGGATTACAATAAAACATCAGTACATCACAAATATTAAAATTACTACAGATCCAGTGCAAGCAACCCTAACTTGCTGCTTGCACCAGCATTGGCTTTTCCTCTGATGTCACTTCCTAAGCATGGGTCCAGGAAGTGATGTCAGAGGAAGAATCAATGCTGGCCCAAGCAGCAGGTTGCGGTTGCTGCTTGCGCTGTGAACATTAACGAGGTACAGGTGAAGGGAGGGGGCACATGCACATGGTAATGGGGGTGGGGAGAAGGAGGAGTGGAAGGACAGAGAGGAGGATGGGTGCTGGTGTCCCCACAAAGACAGCGTCAGGGGCAGACTTCCCCCCTTACTATGTCACTGTACAGAACCTTACAATGTTTGAACCTCATCACTGTTTTTGCCTAAACCACCTCTGCAGAGAGGGCATTCCAGGCATACACCACCCTCTCTATGAAAAAATATTTCCTGACATTACTCCTAAGTCTATTTAAATCTTGACAAACTTCCCACACAATGCTGAGAAAGGCAAGAGCCACAACCTTAGATATTACTAAAAATGAGCCTCAAAAACCAAGGTGAAGTAATCCAAACACTTACCAAGCCTCAATAAGCCACCATGGCTACATAGGCTATAACAAGTTAATCATAGGCTCCTCTTGCAGCCGAGAACATCTGATGTTGCAGTTATATGAATGATGATTTTGAGTTTTTTTATTTTAGTGTATTTGTATTTTATACTTTTATGTGTGTTAATTCTGTAAACCACTGAGACTATCGGCAGTATAAAAAATTTTTAAATAAATACTGCTACCTTAAAACACTGAAATAAAGACTCTATGTGAAGATATAGTGGAAGAGCATTCAAAGAGGCGACAGTGACCATGCTGAAACAAGAGTGAGAGATATGGTCCAACTGAATTTCTAAATAGGGCAGGAGAAATTGCAGGATTGATCATAAAGAGCAAGCTGGGGTATAAGAAATGAGTGAACTAAAGAAAAATTGTGGAGATCAAAAAGTACTAAGACTAGGAGACACTCACATAGTCTGCTATTGAGATAGAAATGGGTCCATGGAATGGTAGCATGGAATCTTGCTACTGTTTAGGATTCTGCCAAAGTACTTGTGACCTGGATTGGCCACTGCTGGAAGCAGGATACTGGGCTAGATGGACCACTGGTCTTCTCCAGAATGGCTATTCTTATATTCTTATGGTAATAAGCCTGACATGTAAAGATAAGCCACACAATATTCAGCACTATTTGGTCAGTCAGGAATGGCTCCTGGTTGGCCAAAGAGTGCATAGTGAGTTATCCGCCGTGCTAGATTTTAAAAAGAAATGGAATATGCATGTGGGATCTCTAGCGGGGTGAAGTCTGAGGGTGGGTCATTAGCGTGGGCAGACTTGATGGGCTATAGCCTTTTTCTGCCGTCATATTCTATGTTTATATATTCAGTGGGAAAAAGCAGCTGTGCTCCAAATTGGCTGGTGCCCAATTATTTCCTATATGAATATACCACACAGTCACTTCTTTCCATGCTATAACTTTTTTTTTTTAAAAGATTAATCATTTAGAATTAATACTATTTGCATTTTCTTAGCAGTTGCCCTAGCTCTCAAAATAAACCAGAGTTCTCGCTACCCCAGGCCTAGCTGTCACATCATCCAGTCGTCCAATGGCTTGATTCTTTTTCTCTTTCACATCTTGCTTGGATCCTCTGATATCTTTGCTGTAGGCTGGCATTCCTCAGTTTCAACAGCCAACTCAATATTTTCAGGTTCTTTCTTGTTGGCTGATCTTCCTGCTGTAACCTGGCTCAGAAATGAAGCTTACCAATGGGGGTGGGGGGTGGGAGGGGGCTCCTTTTCACATGCTCCCTGTAGACATTGTATTCTACAGGGTTGATAGTACTCCTGCCCTAACGCAGGTGAATTTTGGTCTAATTTTAGCATAAATTTTTAGTGAACTAGAATATTTAGGCCACTTTTAGGGCTCCTTTTATCAAGGCGCCCTACAGGGGTTAGCGCGTCGGACATTTCATCACACGTTAACCCCCGCGGCAAGCCTAAAAACTAACGCATGTTAACCGCCTACCGCACCTTGATAAAAGGAGCCCTTAGAGTCTTCCTTCTGATAATAATAACCCCTATCCTAAAAAATAATAAAGAATCCTCAGTTCTAGTAACCAACTATAGACCAATTGCTTCCATTCCACTTATCGTAAAAATCATGGAGGGACTGGTACACTCCCAGTTGATGGAATATCTTGACCAGTTCTCACTCCTACATGAGACTCAATCCAGCTTTAGACCTCTTTTCAGCACAGAAACTGTTATTGCTGCTATCTTAGATAACTTGCATCTATTGTTAAGCAAAGGCCTCAATGCCCTGATCATGCAATTCGACATGAGCTCTGCCTTCGACCTAGTAGACCATGCGATTATGCTACAATGCTTAGACGCCATTGGCATCAGGGGTGAAGTGCTAAACTGGTTTCAGGGCTTCCTTCTATCCTGCACCTATCAGGTACGCTTCAATAATAATCTCTCCAACACCTGGAGCAACCCATCCGGTGTACCGCAAGGATCCCCGCTATCCCCATTGTTTTTCAATATCTACATGACCTCACTGGGAGCACAATTAACCCAACTGAGAATAAAATTATTCAGTTACGCTGATGATTTCACGATCATCATCCCATTTGCCAACTCCATCTCGGCAACCATCCCCAAAGCATCAGAAGCCATAAACCTAATGGAGCACTGGATGACAGACTTCAAGCTGAAGCTCAATATAGAGAAGACAAAATTCTTCGTCGCCTCACCACACCCGCTTGACACCAAAACACCACTAGGTATCAACAAACTTAACTACCCCATAAAGCCCACCATTAAAATTCTGGGTATAACTCTTGACCAATGCCTAACCATGAAAGACCAGGTGGACCCCTTAATCAAAAAGGGTTTTTTTCACCCTCTGGAAGCTTAAATCCATTAAATCATATTTTGAGAACTCTGCATTCAGAATCCTGGTTCAATCCCTCGTACTGAGTCAACTCGACTACTGTAACATCGCCCATTTAGCAATCTCCCAAAAGAATATGTGACGTTTACAATTAATGCAAAACGCTGCGGTCAGACTTATCTTCAGTCTGAAGAAATTTGTTCACGTGACGCCATACTACAAGCAGCTACATTGGTTGCCCTTGGAAGCTCGTGTAAAGTTTAAGTTCGCCTGCCTCTGCTTTAAAGTTCTTTACGGTCTAGCCCCTAAATACATATCCAACCTCTTCTCCTTCTCAGCCAACAGACACAAGAGAAGCTCCCACTTGCACTTCGTTTCTCCCCCGGTTAGAGGTTGCAAATTGAAAAAAACACCATGAACACCTTCTCTCACATCAAGCAGCGTTATGGGGTAAAGACCTAGAACAACTGCTCTCGCCCATCACTTACGAGGTATTTAGGAAGCGCCTCAAAACTCACCTGTTCCTGAAATATCTAGACAGCTGACCTATTCCTCTACTTCCCCCTCTATAACGGTTCTCCTGTCCTATCCCCCTCCTGTTTTCCAATCACTTAACTTCTCTCAACTTGTACTTCACTAATCTTTTGTAAACCGCATAGAACTTAATGGTATTGCGGTATATAAACTGTTATTATTATTATTATAATAAGAGTCTTTATTAATTTACATCTCACACCTTCTGAGTTGATGGAAAATTTAGAGCAACAAAGCTTTCCTCATTGATCTAATAGGAAGTTCCATGCAAACAACTGTTTCTTTGTTCTTTCAAGAACTGCAGCTGTAAGTGGCTATTTGAAAGAGTATTCTAGTAGACATTTTTTCTAATTCACAGAAAATTAATAGTGTCTTCATTGAATTTCTCTAAGTTTTATAGTCTACATAATTTGCTCTCTAAGTAGTACCTTCTTTTCAATATTTGAATGGTGCATGGATTTCTTTCCATCTGCCAGTCATTATTATTGCTTGAAAGATTTTCCTCTTCTTTCATTCTTCTTGCTGAACTTAGAAGCAGAGGTTTTTTGTTTAGACTTTCTGAAGCAAATAAATTGCCAATTTTCTCACTATTTAATATGAACATATAGCAAGAGATTACTAGATCAAAAAGGTAAAACAAATAAATAAATTGTATTTTTCACTTAAATTAAACTTCAGAATTATCATTCCAGATTATTTTCTTTAAAAAATGTAGTTCTGTAAAATACAGAGGGAGATATGATTGAACTCTACAAAATCCTGAGTGGTGCAGAATGGGTGCAAATGGATTGATTTTTTTTTTTACTGCATCAAGATTTACAAAGACTAAGGGGTCCTTGTACTAAGGCACGCTAGCCATTAACGCGCACGCTAAATATTAGCATGCACTAAGGCCCTGATTCTGTATAGGACGCCCGGGAGAGGTGTCCTATTCAGAATCGGGCCTACACTAAACCCCGATTCTGTAACCGGCGTCCATGTTACAGACGCTGGTTAGAGAATCGGGTTAGATTAGACACGGCCCGCTACAATTATCGCGGCAAGGGATCTCTCTGCCGCTATAAGTATAGCGGGCCGCGGCCTCCTGTCCGATTGCAGGCAGGAGGGTGCCCAAAACCTCATGCCGAAAGATGCTCCCCCCCGACACTACCTACCGCCCCCCAACACTACCGACCGCCCCCCCCCGACACTACCAACCACCCCGCCCCCCGACATTACCGATCTCCCTCCCACCCCGACACTACTGATCTGGCAGGAGGGTGCCCAAACCCTCCTGCCAGAAGATGCCCCCCCCGACAATATCGATCGCTGGCAGGAGGGTGCCCAATCCCTCTTGCCCGAATACGCACCCTCCTCCCCACGCTAACAGCCCCCAAACCTCCCCCCCACCAAACTAACCTTTTCTTTTGGCCAGACGGGTCTTGCCCGTCCAGCCGGCAGGCCCGCCTCGTCGAAATGAGGCAGGCCCGCCCCTTCCTGACCCATCCCGCCAAAGCCTAAGGCCTAATTGGCCCAGGCTCTAGAAGCCTAGACCAATCAGGTCTTAGGCATAGCGGGTCCGCCCATCCCCACTAACTCTAAGGCTTGATTGGCCCAGGCGCCTAGAGCCTGGGCCAATCAGGCCTTAGATTAAGTGGGGATGGGCGGACCCGCTATGCCTGGTGCTGGCCTTGTTCTCCAGTTACTGAAACTGAATCTGTCCAGCCACGATCATGGCACAAATCATAGGTCTGCCCAGCGCTGACTTTGCTTCTCAATCACTAGTATAATTACCTAATCAAAGCTAAGCTTGTTTTGGTCCATGCCTTCCATACAGGATTCCTTTCTGTTTATCCCACACACTTTTGAATTCTGTTATCGTTTTCATCTCCACCACCTCTCATGGGAGGGCATTAGAAAACTGAACATGTAACTCTGTCATATGTCTCCCAGTATGCTTTCATCATCACGCATTAGCAGCTGCAATAACACAGATTTCAAGCCATTGGCACAAAACAAACAAACAAGAACTCCAATAAGAGATCCACAAAACTGCCAAACTAAACTAAAATAAACATTTGAAGAGTAGTGTTTGCTTAAGAAGAACAAAGGGTGGCAGACTGTAACACAGCAAGACAGAGAGCCTAAGATAGGGCTAGATTCACAAAGCAAACCGATCGTGTACCGATCGGTTTGCAACCCCTTTGCGATCCGATTTCCCTCCAGCCCGAGTCACTAACCTCTCCTACGATTCGCTTCTGATCAGCGCATGCAAATGAGGGGAATGGCATGCAAAGTAGGCGGGGATCAAATTCACAAAACAAATTTGGGACACCGATTGGGCTGGCCGATCAAGAGAAGAAGCGACTGCTGGAGACCTGTCGCACACGTCTCTGCCGACTCTCCTGCTCCATTGCCGCCCTGCACTCTGCCTCAATCTTCCAATCATTCTCGGGTTTTTTTTCTGCAAGCAAATTGAAGCCTGTCCAGTCCCGATATTCCAGCCCTGCTTTCTCCCCCATGTCCTCTCTGCTCCGAGCCCTGGATCTCTGCCGCCTTCCCTGCAGTGTGAGCCCACAGGTTTAAAGCGGGGCTGCATGCTGCAGTGCAGCCTCACTTTAAACCCGTGAGCTCGCACTGCAGGGAAGGCGGCAGAGAGCAGGGCATGACCAGCTGACAATGTCGGCAAAGGGAAGAGGCTGCTGCCGCCGGGGATAGCCCTTTCCTGGGAGAGCAGGAGAGTTGGGCTCCCCCCCAAAAAAAAACCAGCAAAAAAACCAGACACAAAACGCATGCGCAGACCATCTAGAGGAAAAGCAGATGATCTGCGCAAGCGTCAGGATCGCACTAGCGATCCGTGTGGGCAGAGGGGGGGTATTCCTCCGATCTCTCTCATTTCAATATTTGGCTGTTGTGAATTGGTCGGGCCTGCTGGAATCGGCCCAGGATTGAACCCGGAAGTCAGCTTAGTGAATCTAGCCCATTGTCTCCAGTCTTGATGCTCTCAGCATGAGGACATTTCCTGAAGACAACTAGGTCTTGCTGGCTAAAAGTGAAAAGGGAATAAGAGGATCAGTAGCTGGCATTGATGCACCATTAGCTTCAAAGGGAAGCAGTGGGCAGAGCGACAGGGGCAGAATCTTGCAAGACATCATCAAACAGAAGATTCACAAAGAAGAGCAACTGATACAGCAGAACTGCTAACATCAAGTAGTAGGTGGTGATGAGGATGCAGGTAACATAGTAAATGACAGCAGATAAAGACCTGAACAGTCCATCCAGTCTGCCCATTAGTTTTACTCATTAAAAATACATGATTAAATTAACTTGTCTCTTCTTTGATATTTCTGGGTCATAGACTGTAAAGTCCACCTGGTTCCAAATGCTGCAGAAGTTGCCGTCCAAGCTCACTCCGGCAACTATCCAACCATCCTGTTTGCAGGATATCTACCATAAAGTCTGGACAGTAACATCCTCATGTTCCAAGTTAGTGGAGTTCCCATTGATGCCTTCCCCAGCCCATTCTACACCAAATCATCACCTATGGGACACAGACTGTTGAAGCCTGTCCAGTACCGGACTTAGCTCTTTAATTTACTTTCTTCGTTTTCTAATTAGAGATCCTCTATGTTTATCCCATGCTTTTTCGAATTCCGTTTTCCTCTCCAGTATGATAAAAGAGGAGTCAACTTCAGTTCTTATTGCAAATTACTGAGTAGCACCTGTAGAATAATAATAATAAATTTATTTTTATATACTGCAATACCATAAGCAGTTCAGAGCGGTTTACAGAGGAAGAGACTGTATACAGACAGCGATATTACAAAAAAACTTTCAAAATTACATTAGCATGGTAAGATTAATCAATTTTTCCTGGAAGTGTTTTAGAAGTACATCAAGACAGAAGTGGAGGCAGAGAAATTTATCAAAGAGATAACTTTTGATTGACTTCCTAAAAGTTTGGTAAGAAAGAGCATTTGAGGTAAAGTTAGTGTAGTGGTTAGAGCTTCAGCCTCCCCACGCTGAGTTTGTGGTTCAAACCCTAGGCTGTTTCTCGTGGTCCTAATCCTAATCCTTCCACTTCCTCAGGCCACATTGGGTAGATAGCAAGCCTGCTGCGACAGACAAGGGAAATGCATGAGTAGCTGGTTTGTAACTGTTCTGAGCTTCTTTGGGAGGACAGACTGTAAAATGAAATAAATAAATAGATTTATTCAGATAGCAAGAAATTGACATTGGCACTAATTTTATTTCTTTTCCACATCTTTGCTACATTATAGACATATATGTGGCAAAATATCTGTCTGAATATGTTGCATAATTGATACAGAGCTGATTCACAAAATAAATGTGTGTTATTGCATTTTTGCTAATAAATGTATTTTCATCAACTTTGAGATTATTGAGCTACCTCGAGATATTCAAATAAAAGGTTCAAACTTTTGGCAAATATTTTTAGCTAAGGTGGAACAGTTCTAGGGGGTAACACCTTTGAAAATCAGAATATTTATTTATTTATTTTCTTCTTTAAACCCCACCCTATTGTCTAAATCAGGACATGCTCAGTTCTAGCATGTCAGTGCCACCAATTAGTGAAACCTCAATATTTGCGACCTGCTGAGCAAAAAGGTACCAAAAGTGGGATTGCAAATAACAGAAATAGAGGCTATAGAAGTTTGGAGAAGTAAATTTGGGCAATTTTCATTTTTATGTTCTAAAGGGTCAGTAGAAAGGGGCTATGTGAGTTTATATCTGTAACTTCCTATGGATTACAGCGATACAGATGCTTTAAGTTTGCATTTTTAGAAATTCATATGTCTGAAACATGTACTTTTTTTATTTATAAACATTTTTCATTTTTTAAAGACAGTCTATAGCTGAGGTTAAAATTTTGCAGGATTATGCATTTGATATCCCTCTTTTTTTGTGGTATAAGTTAGACACCCCACTTTAGGTACTGTGGAGAAAATTTTCATTTTTGAACCTACAAAACATCTATCTTTTTCTTTCCCTGAAAATGGTCCTGTTAGATGTTCTGTCCAACTAGAAGTCTATTTTTTTGTTGTTGCTGTTTTAGCCATTATCCAAAAAGTGTCCAAATTAAAAATGTCCAAGCCATTTGCATATAGGAGGGACCAATATTTTTAATGGACTGGCCACACAGATATGCCAGCAGAGTAGTGGGGCACCCTAGGGGGCACTGCAGTGAACTTCACATTAAGGGTGCTAAGTATATGTCTCACCATAACCCCATACATCATATAGTGAGCCCTCCAAAACTCCCCCAAAACCTTCTGTACCCACTTGTCTACCTTCCCAATAGCCCTTATGCCTGCTGGTGTCACTTATATGGTAGTACAGTGGTTTATTGGTGAGTTTTGGTGGGTTCACTCTTTCCACCACAAGTGTACTAATTAGGGTCAGGACTGGATTACCCGATAGGCCAACTAGGCTCGTGCCTAGGACCCAAAAAGGTCAGGGGGGCCCGCTGAAGGATGAAATACCAGACGGCAACAGGCCCCCCTCTTGCCTCCACGGCAACGGGCCCCCCCCCCCGATGACAACAACACCGGCCCCCCACCAGCAACAGGCCCCCACCCGATGAAAATAACGCCAGCCCTCCCCCTCAGCATTGACCGATGGCAATGTAGCCCATGAAGCTCGAAGAAGATCCTGCGATGACTGCGTCTGCGGGAAGAAGAAGTGACGTCGGAGGGGGATGGACCGGCAGATGCAGTTATTGCGGGATCTTCTTCGAGCTTCATTGGCTGCATTGCTGTCGGTCGATACTGGGGGGAAGGGCCGGCGTTGTTGTCGTTGGGTGGGGGCCCATTGCTGTGGAGGGAAGAGGGGGGGGTCCGTTGCTGTAGAGGGGCGCTTTGCCATTGCTCTGTGGAAAGGGTGGTGGAGGGAGAGAAAGGGGGCATATGCTGATGGAATTGGTGTGTAGGGAAAGGGGGAAGGATACTGGATGGATTTAGGTTGGAGGGAAAGAAAAGGGGCAGATGCTGATGGAAGTGGGGTGGTGGAGGGAGAGAGAAGAGAGTGAAATGCCAGACCATGGGGGTGTGGGTGTGGGAGAGGGAAGGGAAGAAGAGGAGAGGAGAGAGATGCCAGATCATTGGAGGAGGGAATGGAAGAAGATGGATGCCAGACTAGTGGGGGTGAAGGGAAAGATAGAAGGGGGAGGCATACAGTTTCTGGAAGTGGCATAGGACAGGGTAGTTGGGAAGAGAAACGGAGAGATGATGGACACTGGGGTGGTAGGGAAGGAGGGAGAGATGCTGATGAAAGGGTAGTTGAGAAAAGGACAGATGGTGGATCTGGAGATGGTAGAGTCCATTGCCAAAGCTGCGGATATGGACATGAAAAAAAGGAAAGATGCCAGACCTCCAAGGGAGGGAAAGGAAACAGAAGGGGAGGACAGAGATGGAAGATGGATGGTTAGTACGGAGAAAGAAGAAAACGACAAATGGGCAGGACACCCTGGCAAGCGAGTTATTGGAAGACAACCAGAGCCTGGGACCAACAAAAGGGAGAAAAAATAATTTTATTTTCTGTTTTGTGATTACAATATTTATCTTGTTTACACCACAGAGCTGGTGTGGGGTTGGAGATGTTGTAACCCTATATGTCTGTTATGACTAAGTGTTAGTCACATAGGGGTCCTTTTATTAAGGTGCACATTTAGGCCTAAATTCTCTATTAGTACGTTTAACTTAGGCGTGCTTTGGACGTCCGGTAAACGTAAATACCAATTAAGTATATTTAGGCGTGAGATAGACGTCCCACGAAATAGACGTGCGCAAAATAGACGTCCGTCGTCGCGCAAAATAGACGTCCCTCAAAATAGACGTGCGCAAAATAGACGCAGGTTTCTGAACCGTCTCTAATGGACCCGTGATAGACCTGAGTACGGGTTTGTTTTTTGTTATTTGTTTTTTTAAAAAATTATACTTTATATATACTCTTTATTATCACACATTCAGCATTGATAAGTATAGGATGATGAAAAACATAACTAAAACACTGTATCAGAATTGTACAATTTACCATTAATACAAGGAAAAGAAATATGTTATGTTTCAAAGGAAAACTAGAAAATGAAACGTACCGAGTGGGTGTTGAACTTACATTATCAGTAATGGAAGGTGGGAACCAGTAGATGTGTGCTACACAGAAAGCTATACAGGAATGTCATACTCACCTCATATTAGAAGTGGAAAGGATAGGACTTTGAACACCATATAGACTTTTTATAAACTTCGTTTAACTTCCACAAAGACTGGCAGGAAAGGCACCCTAAGTCATCCAATAAGCTTTCTCTCGATTTGCCAGAGACATTATTTCAGAGAGGATAGTTTAGAAGTGATATCTTGCTCCAAAGAACACTCTCCTGGTCTTAAAACATTCCTACTATCAGCTCATTCTTCACAACAAGAAACAGAATCAAAACACAGATTAAACCTGAATGTGGCTTCCAGTTCACAGGAAGAGGAAATAGCAAGCAGCACAATGCTGATCTCATTGTGACATCATCAAGGTGCACCTGGAAGGTAGATATACCACAAGTAAAAGACAAGCCGGGACTTGAACTCACAACCTACAGATGATCAATATAGTGCTTTTACTCACTAACCTACACTTGTGTCTCTGGTTCCCCTGTCAAAGCATACCTTAGTGATGCAATGATTACCCCTTGTCAAATCTTGTACCTAAAGCCATTTCTGGAGACTCCCATTCCCAAGTCCCCACCATAGCTCAGTGCTTAAAAGCACTGCCTGTATCTTCCAAAGGTCAGGAGTTCAAGTCCTGACTAAGGTTACCAAAGACATAATATTTTTTTTTTCCACCCACCCAAACATGCATGTGAACCTCACTTCCCAATCTTCACTTATTTAATTTGTCATTGTGTTTGGTGGAGGTGGTTCATTCTGCTGTACTTTTTTGTATAACAGCGATATCGGCGTGGTTTAGGATGTAATTAACAGTGTTGATGTAGTGCGGAATTGCCACCGTAAGCACGCCCAAGCGGCACAAACACGTCATCGCGTTTTTTTGCGTTGTGACATCATAGAATCGGCTGTTCTTCATACGCAGTTATTTCCTCTAAAATGGCAGCTAGGAGACAGCCAAATTTCTCCACAGAGGACTCCAGGCTGCTGGCCAGGCTCTTTTTAGGGCATGAGCACCACTATTTTAGAGTGGCAGGCCATCGCAGGTCATACCTGCAGTTCAGGGACTCCTGGACCCGCCTGACCCGGCGGTTCAATCGTAGAGCCTCCTGTCCCAGGGAAGTAAGTATTCCAAGTCAGGCCCTCACAAATAATCATGTAAAATGTAATGATGGAAACCTGTCTCAATCAAATTGTTCATGTTTTTGTGGGCAAATTTTGATTCCTTTTAAAAACTACAATTGTGCATAATAAATCTTTTACATTGAATACTGAAATTAAAGCACATCCCAAAGGAGCAGTAGTAGGATTTCAAATGTCAAATTCAGCTCCTAGAAGGCATCTATTCCATTCACAACATGCACACAACTAATTTTTGGGTCACAAGCTTCGCATTTGTAATAGAAACATCTTGAAATCAACTTTGCCAAATTGCTGCTATGTCATTTCAAATACCTTCACCTTTCCTGGATCAATCTGCTGGTCTAGGGAGATAGTGGCATGACGTTTAAAGTGACAGCGTCAGTACCCTGACGTCAGGGGTTTCAAGCCACGCTGCTCCTTCTGACCAAACTATGTTATTGCCCCTGCTGTATGATTGTAAGCTCACCAGGACATGCTGTAATGTGGGGCAGTGCTGATAGGCTACAGCCTCAGCACCCTGGGGTTGTGAGTTCAATCCCACACTCCTCCTTGTGATGCTGGCCATGTCACCTCAAACCCCCCCCCCCCCCCCCACTGTCCCAGGTACAGTAGAGAGATAGCGATGCCTCCAGCACAGAAAGGGGAAAGAGCTGGAGTACGTGAATACATTCATGTAAAACATGTGGCAGAAGGGGGTAGAGGCAGGCAGCAAAGCGGATAGCGGCTCTTGGAGGGCAGCGTGCTCCATTTTTATGTGCTTATAGAGGTCAATACTTAAGTAAACATGTTATGCCACAGTGCTAGATGGCACTCATCATATCCCTCCCTCTCTGTTCTTTCTCTCTCTCTCTATTATCTAGGTTGAGGATCTCAGGAAAAGGGGGCGGCTGCTGAGGCGCCAGGAGCGGGCCTTCCTTGAGGGGGTGAGGGAGGAATTGCGCGCTGAAGCCGGTGAGTAATGAGTCCAGCGTGTGTTTCTTTGTGATCAGCCTACCAGAATAAATAGATGAAAATGCTTGAGTAGCTGTCAACCATTCTTAATCATAAAATCTGCAGTAAAGCTGCTATTGTGATATCATGTCACAATGGCTTTATGGTGTTCTACTTGCCTCACTTACTTACGCTACATTTTGATGTTTACAGTGGAGTAGGTGCTTTGCATCCTGTTATTAGCATTTGAAGAAAATAACGTAGTAAATAATGTCATGTTCAAAAGTGTTGTCGACATATCTGACTGTATCCTATTTCTCTCTTGTCAAGCAGCACCGCAGGCACCCCCTCAGGAGGCCCCGCAGGTGATGGAGGGAGCCCCACCCTGGTCCTCAGCAGAGGAAGAGGAGATGGAGGAGGAGGAAGAGGAGGAGGAGGCCTGGCAGCCCTCAGGACCGCCCACACCACCACTGCCCCCTGGACCTCCACCACTGCCACCTGGACCTCCACCACTGCCCCCACCACTGCCCCCTGGACTGCCTGCCCCACCACTGCCCCCTGGACCCCCACCGCCTGCCCCACCACTACCTCCTGGACCACCACCACCATCCCCTGTTGGACCTTCCCCTTCCCCCACCCACAGCCCTTCCCCTCACTCTCCTGCCCTTCCTGTTCCCATCCCACCCCCTTTCCTTGCTGTTCCCCCCCAGGAGCAGCCCGACCAGCCTCAGGAGGGGGCAGCCAGGGAGATGGCGGCCTACTCTGCCATCTTGGAGGAGGTGCAGGTAATGAGAGGGTGTGTGGAGAGGATGGAACATGCCCTCTTGCGGCTGGTAGCCGAAAGAGGGCATGGTGCCAGCAGCCATACACCCTCTCATTGACTGCACCTCTTCCGCCCCCCTCGCCTGAGGTAGCTCAAGCTGCTCTTGGGGGGCACCTACCCTCTTTCCCTGTGTTATGTGTATGTAAATAGTTATTTAAAAAAAAGTTTTAAGTTTTTAAAAGTTTTAAAAAGTTTATATTTTAATAAAAAAGTTGGTTATAGTTTAAACTTTCCTGTGTGGTTTTAACCATGTAGCATCAGCAGTTTAGTGGACAGAGTCCAAGGTAGATAGGGGTTCAGGAGGGACTGCTGAATGGGCCCTTTTCAATATACAAGAAGGTGACATATAGAAAGTTTGACAATCTTTATTGGGGTCTGTCATTCATTCTATTACCTGCTAGCCACTCTGATGTCAAATCATTGCAGAATCTAGGAAAAAAGTAAGTGAATGCAAGGGTATATGCAACTATAGGTAGATAACGACATCTCAGCTATGATGTGCAAAATAAGGCAGTCCCTGTTCCAAAGTAAATGGCTACATAAGGAAGAAAATATAAGTCACTGTGGTAGATTTGTTGTTAAGGAATAGGGTTACTGCTACTAAGAGTTGGCTCCACACCAGGAGAATCCAAATGAGACATGTGGGTTTTTCTTCCTTTCACGGAAGGTGATGGAAGTAAAGGCCACATACCTCAATCTATCCTCCTGGTTCTTGAGCTGCACTATTTTGGTTAAGCAGGTGTGGAAACCACAAAGATGCTCACAGCTGCACTGCTCTCAGTAATACAAAACTCCATCTGACAATACTGCAGTTGCCTGTTTAAGACACCTGAAAACAGAAAAGAGGAGAAGCTGGTTTACACAAGGTTCACAAACAGGGGGTTCAACCCCCAAGGTCCATATCTATCCTCCCTTCCCTGAAGCAATGTGTTAACCTCATTTATGTTGAGCTGCTGTTTGTGTGCATATAACAGCAGGAATGCGTGCCATGGTGTTCTATGAGGCCAACATTATCAATTTACTATTGTTCCTGAAAGTCATCAAGGATACCTGTGTGAAGAGAACAATAGAAGTGTGAAACATTTATTTCACTCATCAGAAGAGTGACTCAAGTGAAGAATAGTAGAGTATCATTCTCACCTACAACTGTTTGGCTAGGTGCAAGCTGGTGTGCTGAGCTGATGAGCAGAGTTAACCTGAAATGAAGAATAGAGAAACTGTTAACAAAGATCTATGTCTCCAAAATGAAACACTGAAGTTGTGGCAGAACACACACCTAGAAGTAACAGAAGTGCTAACATACCTTTAGACTCCTTATTAAAAATGGCAGCCATTAGCCACTCATTAGGAGTTTTCCACCTGAACCATGTACACTGATTGGATGTCCACTGAATGGCAGTGTTCCCCCCCCCAACACACCCAACCTGTTCTTATCAATGAGTTAGTACACAGAACCATTCCTCACCTGATTTTAACTTGCCTGTAATTTGATTCTACAAAGAATTAACTTTAGCTCTATGAGTAAACCCTCTCAGATGTATGAACACATCCATTTTACTTATATATCCATATTTCTACCAGCAAAATTTCTACCAGCATGGTCTTTATCAGTCTTCTCAGTCATTTTTGTCAGCCCTGTGGAATGAAGAGTAAGAGATATCAGAAATAAAATAACTATTATAAACAATAGCACACAATGAAAGCCCATAAAGAGAAGTCAGTTTTTGCTGGTTGGTTTCTTTAGTTCTATCATAAGGACACCTAAGTAGCTTACAAAATATCATTCTCACCTGGACTTACTATCTGAGCTACTTCTAGAAAAGATAAAACAACATATTAGAATGACATGTAGCTTGTTAATGGCTCTGTGGAATAGAGAGAAATGGGAGGCAGAGATAGGAAAAAAAAAAAGTAAAAGACTAAGACAGAGTAAAGTCTCAAACATCTGCATAAGGAATAGAACAGAATAGAAAAGAAACACTGCTCACCTGGACCTTCTTATACCCATGCACGCCTAATTAACGTCTGACGTCAGTAGGACGGGAAAGGTTTCTCAATGCCTATTGGGCACCGTTCGGGTGCGGTTCCTTGGCCCGCTTCCTAACCACGCCTATCACACCTCATTGGCTATTCTATGGGGGTGTGTTTGAACGTGTTCTACAAGTAGCCTGAAAAGATATCTTCACCTTACAACATGGCTCCAAAACGGAAATCGAATTTCTTGCATGGAGAGTTGCAGATATGGAAAATGGAAGTGGGGCAGACCATGACATTTTGAAAGCAGGGAGAGTGGTGGGTGTAGGCATCTGTGTGTAACCTGGCCTGGCCCCTTCTTTTCCCTAACAATTGATTCCCCTCCACACTTAACACAAAATTTAAGTCCTCAACAATCCCTCACACCAACACCCAGAAAAATCCATAAACGAAAGAAATACAGATAATGGGGGTGGGGAGGAGTGTCAAAGGCAGAAGGGAGTATAAAGGAGAACAGGCAAGTTTCATAGCACAAAGTTTCATCATTGAGGAAACGGAACACCACAAACACCAACTCACATGAGGGGGTCTTACATAGGGAAAATGGCTGTGCCAAAGCTTTCTATATACTAAGCACGCCTAATTAGCGGCGGACGTCATAGAAACCGTTAGGATTCAAATCTAATTGGATGTGCATTGGATGTGGTTTTGCAATATACAGCTGTAGTGACGTTGTAGTCATTTCCTTCACATCTCTAAGCTCTATGTTCTAAACAAAGTTACCTCTATAGCTCTATGCCTTAAGGCATTGCTTTTTTTCATCGTCCATACATCAGGGGGTTCAAGTCTTGAGTAAGGTTAGCAAATAGGTTATATTCATTTCTCAGCCAGGACACCTGGTAACTCTTTAGCCTTGCCTTTACATATCAATATTTTGCTTCAGCTTTTATTATGTGCAGCCCATTGTCTAATAGTTAATGCAACCTGTTCTCTCTCATGCTGAACACCCTCCCCCCACCAAAAACATCCCCCCCTAACTGGATCATTCTTCAACACCTGTCCAAGCCCTCTGAAGTTTGATTTAACTCATAGAAAACAAATATGAAATATGTATTAAAGAATTGCAGCACAAATAACGCCTAAACGGAACCGATTATTTACAGTCCTATATGCATTAGTACAGTGCTTAGAATGAAGATTAGCGTGTGAGAAAAACGGAGCTCCACCTCACATGCATTCAAGCACACTTGGGAATATGGGTTTGGGGCTCAGTGAAAGCAGCCTACTATGACATTATAGCTAAACTCCTTTTCCCTTAGCACTTCACTAAGATATGATATGACAAGGGAACCAGAGGAATTGGAGCTGTGGGTCAGTGAGGAAAGGCACTCTCTACCAATTGTCCGGCCTTTGAGGGTTCAAATCCCAGCCTGTATTTTACTTGTGGCGTATCTGCCTTCCAGGTGCACTTTGATGATGCTTTCCACTTCTTATAGGAGTTGAATATAACATTTCTCCATTTAAACATGGCATACGTTGTTAGTTTTTATCGTGGTAAAGTATACATTTCTGAAATGGTGAAGAAATGGCAGAAAGCGGTATAAGCAAATCCAAACTGCTATAAGCACAAGAAAGCATTTGTAGCTCAACACGCTAATGCTCCTTTTCTGAGCTTTGCCATCTAAAACTCCCCAGTTCGACTCCCACCTTTGCTAATTTTAATAAGGTCCTAGTTTTTTGCTATTAGCTCTTATAACATTTCCCTTTGCAGGCAAACCTATTTTCAACTTACCATGGCTCGGACATCCTAAGCAGTGATGAGAGCACATTAACCAGGCGATCCACAAATGTCATCTTGCTGTCAGAGGAAAGGTGTCTCTCATCACTGCTTAGGATGTCCGAGCCATGGTAAGTTGAAAATAGGTTTGCCTGCAAAGGGAAATGTTATAAGAGCTAATAGCAAAAAACTAGGACCTTATTAAAATTAGCAAAGGTGGGAGTCGAACTGGGGAGTTTTAGATGGCAAAGCTCAGAAAAGGAGCATTAGCGTGTTGAGCTACAAATGCTTTCTTGTGCTTATAGCAGTTTGGATTTGCTTATACCGCTTTCTGCCATTTCTTCACCATTTCAGAAATGTATACTTTACCACGATAAAAACTAACAACGTATGCCATGTTTAAATGGAGAAATGTTATATTCAACTCCTATAAGAAGTGGAAAGCATCATCAAAGTGCACCTGGAAGGCAGATACGCCACAAGTAAAATACAGGCTGGGATTTGAACCCTCAAAGGCCGGACAATTGGTAGAGAGTGCCTTTCCTCACTGACCCACAGCTCCAATTCCTCTGGTTCCCTTGTCATATCATATCTTAGTGAAGTGCTAAGGGAAAAGGAGTTTAGCTATAATGTCATAGTAGGCTGCTTTCACTGAGCCCCAAACCCATATTCCCAAGTGTGCTTGAATGCATGTGAGGTGGAGCTCCGTTTTTCTCACACGCTAATCTTCATTCTAAGCACTGTACTAATGCATATAGGACTGTAAATAATCGGTTCCGTTTAGGCGTTCTTTGTGCTGCAATTCTTTAATACATATTTCATATTTGTTTTCTACTTGAAAACGTTCCAAATCTTTAGCCATTCCTTTGCTTAAACTTATTTGAGTTCATCCTGATATGATACCTAATGAAGCACGGACAGTTCAGTCAAGCAGCTGTAGCTCTATCGGTTAGGAGCCCAGCCTGTGCTGCTAACATCCAGAAGTTGTGGGTTCAACACCCACCACGTCTTTTAATTGTGGCATATTACTGGAAGATGCAGATTGATGAGGTCACAATGAGGTCAGTTTTGTGCAACTGAACACCTCCATTTTGCAATGAGGGAAGCTGGATTGTTAAGGTGTGTATCTGTTTATTCTCTTTTTAAGTGCTGATAATGTGTGCTGGTTTTTCTTTGCTTTCAAAAGAGAGCCGATTGCAGTGCTGTTTGTTGAGACAAAAAAGGGGGTTGTAAAAGCCATGTGAAAATTATATTATGGTTTGGGATGAAATGTGGTTTGTTATCCATGCAATATAATGTGTTCCATTGTTATGGTGTCATTATATTTATTCGGACAGAGAAAAGATGAAATATACCTATTGAAATTCACTATTGGAATTATTGATGAAAAACACAGCGGACGTCTGCCTCGCGTCTAACAAAGAGCCGCAATTACGATAGTTGAAACGGCATTGAAATCCAAGCTAGACCAGGGTTTCTTACGTCTACATAATTCACGAGATTTAGACGCACGCGTTCGCCCAAGTAGCGCCTATCTAGCGTCCCCACTTGGCACGCCCAACGGAACGCCCACGGAACGCCCACGTCCAGAGCTACAGACGGGACTATGCGTTCAATAGACGTTAGTTCGTTATGTACTACCTAGGGACGTCTATGTGTCGTTAATTACCCAATTAACATCAATTAAGACCCTTAACTCCGTAATTATTCACTTGCAGCGGACGTCCAAAGCACGCCTAAGTTAAACGCAGTAATAGAGAATTTAGGCCTTAGCGTACACAAAAGCAGTTAGCGTACCTTAATAAAAGGACCCCTATGTATCTTAATTAAAAATTTGACCTGTGACTTAGCCTTTTTTTAAGATTTTGGCCCCTTTTGTTATTGAGTTTGACACCGCTGATGTAGAGTGAGGCAGTTAGGCAACGTAAATTTGGTTATTAATATAGACTTATATTTCGGATAGTATTACTGTTTTACAATATATCTGAATGCTTTTATATACGTATTGAAAGGGTTCAGAGTTAATGTCCTGGGTAAGTAGGTGGGAAGGGAAGGAAGGGGGATTTGTTTAGAGATGTTTGGAGGTTGCATAGAAGAAAAACTGTACACTGGTATGCTAATCTTTGTTTGTTTTGAATTAAAAAAAAAAATATATAAGTGGAAATAAAAAAGTAAATAAGAAAACAGATAAATTGGGTGGGGTGTGGGTGGTGCATGAGCGGGGTGTGGGCGGGGTATGGGCGGGGCAGGCCCAGGGGGGCCCGGTGTACTTGTGTGCCTAGGGGCCCTCGAAGAATTAATTAATCCTGCCCTGGTTAGGGTGGCATATGGGCCTGGGCCTCCTTCTCTGCACTCCACTGCACTGACCACCAGGCTTCTCCAGAGACCTGCTTGCAGCTCTACTAGGACTGGACATAGTATCTACAACTGTCATAGAGACAAATAATGTATATACTGTTTCATGCAAATATATGATGGGGGGAGGGGGTCAGTGACCATAAGGAGAGTGTGTTGGGACTATATTCTCATCCATCCTGTGGTCATCTGATCAGTTTGGGTACCTTTTTGGCTCTTATTCATTTTAGAAACAGGTCTAGCCCAAAACATTCAAATTGTGTCTTGAGTATTCCGTAAAATGTTTGATTATCACTGTAAAATATCCAAGTGCTAAGCCCGCCCTAACCCTACCCCAAAAATACCTCTAACATACCTCCTAAAGAGTTAAACACACTGGAGCCAAAAAAACCCCAAACAAAAACCCCAAAACATCTAAAAAGTCAATTTTGAAAATGTCCACTTGGATGTTTTGACTAGTAAGACGTCCAAGTGCTGGTTTATGCCGTCTTTTAGACATCATTGTTTTTTTTTTTTTAAGTGAGTTCCTTATCGTTCAGTGGGTCAAAATTATTTCTCTTTACGTTGGAGTCAAAAATAAACAAAGGGGGATTAAAAAGAAGGAACAAATGCTTTTTAGAATTCTGTGCCTTTGAGTTGGTGTTAACCCAACAAGAATTTTTTTTCCCAATTAATGCATATTCACTTTGTAAACTTGGAAATATATGTGCAAATTTTTACCTGCCAAAACCACGTCCCACACCATACCCCCTTAAACTTTCTGCATAATGTTGAGTTCCATGTGTAAATGGCAACTTTCTAAAATTGTTATTTATATGTGTCTGCAATCTACACATGAAAATGCTACTATTTACATGTGAAGTGTTCTATCCCATTCATGATTTTATACATTTGGATTCTTTCAGCCATCTTTTCTCCAACCTGAAGAGACCTAATCTATTTAGCTTTTTTCATAAGGAATGGCCTCTTATCAGTCATGTATGTCTAATGGGTCTATAGGTTTGTCTCCTTGTTATTTTTAAATTTTTTATGTACAACGCTTTGTACCTTTGGATAAGCGTTTTATCAAAAACTTGAATAAACTTGATGAAACTTGATCATGGTTGTCAACCTTCTTTGTGCCATTTTTAGTTCCACTTTATACACAATTGTCAGGTAGCAATGGTCACGCATTTTTCCCCTACATTTCATCTGCTATTTAAATGTTCAGTACCCTATTCTCAAATATCTTTTTTTTAAAAAAATGTTTACATACAATTACGAGACAATTCTTGATCAGAAATGATTGAAATGATTAAACATATCACTGAAGAAGCATAGCTCATACATTTAGTTAAAGGAAATAGGAAAAAACAAACATCTTTCTAAATTGAAAAAGGAAGCTATGAAATTAGGAAATTTACATATTCATTTCTCTCTTAAGTCCACCAAAAAGAGGGAAGCAAAGCACAATTCCAAGAAAAATCTTGTACTATTTTAGGATGGAAGCACCAATAGGTTATAAACATTTAAGGAGTAGATGTAAAACATTCAGCTTCAAGTGGACGAGAGGCAATGAGCATTCTAGAATCCAAAAAGGAGCTAAGATGTGGTTCAAAGAAAACATACTTTGTTGATTGTAATTTGAAATTAAATCTTTATTGATTTTCAATTTAAAATTCAAGTATTACACTTGTACAGAAAGCAATAATAGTAAGATACATTGAAGTTATAACTGATAAAGATAACAAGATTTAACTATATGATCAAGTCCTCATCTTTGGATCCAAGACTACAAAAACAGCGAAACATAAAAGAAAATACAAATTATTTAACAAAATGCTGAAAGCTATAGCACTGAAAACGAGGGTCCCCTACTTAATCAAATTATAGGGCTCAAGGATTTCCTCCATCCAGACGAGACATTGTCACAAAAGTTGTCAATTGCGATAGTTCAAAGAACACATACCTAACAGTAAGGTAACACACAATACACTTACACGGGTGTCTCAGATAAAAAGTTTCCCCCAAAGATATAACCCCAGGTTTCAAAACAAGAAATTATCGGCGGCGCTTTTGTGTCTCCCGTGAAATATCTAGGAACATCTGTATTTTGTGACGAAGAAAAATTTTTGCCTATTTTTAAAGTAAAGTAAACTAAACTAAACCATAGGATTGTATACCGCGCCATCTCCACAAGCGTAGAGCTCGGCATGGTTTACAGGGCTAGGTTGAAAAGGACCTACAATGAAGGGTTATAGGAAAGGAGCTAGGAAGATAAAGAGGGACAGGGTACCAAAGAGCGGGAGGTGTTAGATTTTTGAAAAGATTTGTTGACATCATCAGAGACGTGACAGAGGAAATTAGGGCAGTAGAAGGCCGCGAAGCAGATATTTACTGTGTCTCGGATGCTGCTGGAGCCGGGAAGTTTGTTGGCCGTCTAGCGGTGGGAGGATCGGATGGGAGGGTCAGTGGGGTCGGCTGCATGGCGGCGGTAGTGGCGGGGGGGGGGGGGGTTAAATGGAAACATGCTGCTCAGGGGGGTGGGAGGGAGTCAGGAAGGCAGGCTGGCTGGCATGGGGGGGGGTGGGACAAAGTCTGGTGGGGTGGGACAAAGTCTGGAAGATAGTGATGGGGACATAGGAAGGAGGCACTGGGGGCACTAAGGGCATGGGAAGTAGGCACTGGGGGCACTAAAGACATAGTAAGGGGTACTAAGGACATTGGAAGGAGGTACTAGGGACATTAAGGACTTAGGAAGGGACATTAAGGACATAGAAAGGGGTACTAAGGACATAGGAGGCACTGAGGGCACTAAGGACATAGGAAGGGGCACTAAGGACATAAGAAAGAGGCACTGAGGGCATTTAGGACATAGGGAGAGACACAGACAGAAAAAATGACAGACAGACAGGCAGCGTCCAAGAAGAGAGAGACCAAGAAAAAAAAACCAGACAGATAGCCATCTACTCTAGCACTCGTTAATGTAACGGGCTTAAACACTAGTCTTCAATATTTTAGTCAAATATTATTTACTGTAAGTGGTGCTATAGACGGTGACTTAGTAAAATTAATATATTGCAAGGTCTTCATTCTTTGCTGATTTTCTAAATTTTCAATTTTCCTTTGCTACAAACCATTCTCCTTAATCAAAGCCACTTGTCCCTATGTAAGGGCTCCTTTTACTAAGGTGCGCTAGCGTTTTTAGCGCATGCTAAAGATTAGCACATGCAAACCACATGCTAAATAACAAATACTAACGCAAGCTTTATGGAAGTGTTAGCGTCTAGCGCGCGCTAAAACTGCTAGCACACCTTAGTAAAAGGAGCCCTAAGTTTCAAGATTTCAGATTTATTTACTGATTCAGTTACCTCTAAGGTTTGTAACTTATTTTCAATTTACGCGAAGACTGGACTTGAGTCATCACAGTAGATAGTCTCTGGGAAAAAGAGAACTCCAAACCCAATAAAGCATCCCAAATTGAATCTAAAGTAATATGTGCTGACTTAGTAGGCAATAAAGACATTCAACTGAGATAAAATATCACCTTGAATAGATTTGGCCTACTCTTCTTGCTTTCTCTCCACTTCACTGAGTGACCCGACAGAGATATTAACAGCAACAGGTTTTGTTGTAATCCTTAGCAATCAATTGCTTAGTTCTGCCCCTGCCAGCAGGGCAGGATTAATTCATCGAGGACCCCTAGGCACACAAGTACACTGGGCCCCCTGCCCCGCCCCACCCCACCATGCACCCAGGCGGAAACAGGAAGCTGTGTTAGAGGGAAGCTTTGGGCAAGCAGCACCGCTTGCAAAATTACCGTTCCCGTTGCCTTTCTTACCTGCATTGCTTGTTTTACTTTCCATCGATGGGGAGGGGGGCTGCGTTGCCAACTGGGGGGACCCATGTTGCTGATTTGGGGGGGGGGGCTGCATTGCCAATCAATGCTGAAGGGGCCTGTCGCCTTTTGGAAAAAACAATGTTGATGCCCTCCTTCATCGGGCTCCCCTGACCATTTTGGGCCCTAGGCATGTGCCCCCATTGGCCTATTGGTTAATCCTGCCCTGCCTGCCACTGGAGTCAATAAACTTTAAGCAGGAAACTGTCCAGACAGATCTTTAAGCATGACCACCAGCATCATCATTCTTTGAGAGTCAGAGCTGAGAGAGATGTCAACAGAGAGTATGGTTAACTTTCCACTGCTTGCTCCCGCTGCATAAATGCCACTCCAGACACCAAGCCCAGAACCGTGAATCGATCCAGAGGTCCCACCAATGCTGGAAAAGAAGCCGCAGGGTAAGCTCTTGTTTTCCCCCTTCATTTAGGCATAAGTTAACAAAGTTTATAATTGCATAGGATATAGAAGATTAAGGAGGGAATGGAGCAACTCATAACACTTCCTTTCAGTCCACCATCTTGTGCCCCGGCCTTCTCAAAGATCCTTCTAAAAATCTTCACAATCCTTTCTTGTTCTAATGACTTTGAATTATTTTGTGTTATCCACAAATTTGATCACCTCATATGATGGAACTTCTACAATGAAGATCAGTTAAAAAAAAGATAGACATCCAAAAGACTACATAAACCAGCACTTGGATGTCTTACTAGTCGATATGACCAAGTGGGCATTCTCAAAGCAGGCTTTCTAGACATCTTTCTGGTTGTTTTGTCTCCAGTGCATCCAAATCTTAATAATAATGATAATAACTTTATTTTTATATACCACAATATCACAAACAGTTCAGAGCAGTTTACAGAGGAAGAGGCTGTATACAGACAGCGACATTATGAAAAAAAAAAACTTTCAAAATTACATTAACATAGTAAGATTAATCAATTTTTCCTGGAAGTGTTTTAGAGGTACATCATGGTAGAAATGGAGTCAGAGAAATTTGTCAAAGAGATAAGTTTTGATTGATTTCCTAAAAGTTTGGTAAGAAAGAGTGTTTGAGATAAAATTGGTTAAACATTTATTCCATTTGCCTTCTTGTAATGATAGTGTTCTATCGAGGAATCTCAAAGATACATCCCTTCAAGGATGGGAAAGCGAACAAGTAGGCACTACGTGTACAAGTTGTTCCTGGAAAGTCGAAATGATGAGATAGATAGATTGGGGATGAACCTGTTATGGTTTTGAAGCAAAGGCAAGCAAACTTAAAAATAACCCTCGCTTCCATGGGCAGCCAGTGTAGTTTTTTGTAATATGGGCTTACATGATCTGATTTCTTGAGACCGTAGATGAGATGGACTGCAGCGTTCTGAACGATTCTCAGTCATTTGATGGGTTTCTTAAAAGATCCCAAGTATATAATATTGCAATAGTCTAAGATACTTAAGATTAAAAATTGAACCAGAAGTCGAAAAGAGAAGAAGTCAAAATAGTGTTTAATGGTATGAAGTTTCCATAAAGTGAAAAAACATTTTTTAACCTGAGAGTTAATGTGATCTTCGAAAGTTAAGCTTCGGTCCAAGATGATACCCAGGATTTTGAAAGTAGAATAAATAAAGAGGTATTCGTGATCTTGTTATTAGGACTTGGCAAAAAGAACTTAGTTTTATCTGAATTCAGTTTTAATTTAAATTGCTTAGTCCATTGTTCTACCTTAGTAAGGACAGGGCATGTTAGAGGTATGTTTTGGGTGAACTTAGAGTAGGCTTAGGACTTGGGCACTCCTTAGGCATAATCAAATCTTTAACAAAAGGTCTTGGGCTTTTCTTTAGATGTTTGGAACTAGACTTGTTTTAAAAGCATCTAAATGCAAAAAAAAAAAAAAAAAAGGTGAGATTAAGGCATGACCCCCCCCTCAACTCCCCCAGTAGTCCCACCACCCAAATATGTAAAAAAAAAATCTGTACACTCTAGCCTGTATTACGAAGGGGTGCTGAAAAGTTCTCAGCCCAAGCAACTTCAGATGTTGGTTTTTTTTTTTTTTTTTTAACTTATGTTTATTGAAAGTGAAAAAGGTTACAACCAGACTCAGGCAGAATACAAAACGAGAGCAGAAAGGATCTTCTAAGTACTGTGGTAAATGGCAGCTTATTTCTTCTGCCGCTGGGCGGTAACCATCAGGAGTGGGCTTTGACCCAGTAAAGCTATTCTTATGTTCTTATGCTCGGTGCTCAGCAGCTTCTTTGACTAGCTTCCACAAATTCTCATGAAGATGATAAAGGGGATGGAACTCCTCTTGTATGAGGAAGGACTAAAAAGATTAGGGCTCGTCAGCTTGGAAAAGAGACAGCTGAGAGGAGATATGATTGAAGTCTACAAAATCCTGAGTATGGGTACAAGTGGATCGATTTTTCACTCCATCAAAAATTACACACTCAATGAAGTTATAGGGAAATACTTTTAAAACCAATAGGAGGAAATATTTTTTCACTTAGAAAATAGTTAAATTCTGAAACACATTGCCAGAGGTTGTGGTAAGAGAGGATAACATGGCTGGTTTTAAGAAGGGTTTGGACAAAGTCCATATGTTATTGAAAAAGACATGGGGCAAGCTACTGCTTGCAATGAATTGGTAGCATAGAATGTTGCTACTCTTTGGATTTTGGCCAGATACTAGAGACCTGGATTCGCCACCGTGAGAATGGGCTACTGAGCTTGATGGGCCTTTGGTCTGATCCAGTAAGGCTATTCTTGACACATTTGTTGTATCATTCAACTAGCTTCTGCATTCCTTCTGAGAAGAAGTTTTTTGCCTGCTTCCGAAGCCAGATGAGCGCCCCTTTATCATGGTTTAACTTTTATTCTCCAGGTCGAAGTGATGAACCCATGTCTTTTCACTGGTGACAATTCTCTCCAGAATACTTGAATCTTCTTCATACTGTCTCAGAAACTGGGTCACAACCTCCATACGCTGTTTCTTGTGCAGATCAGTTTGGGGCCCCACCATGTGCAGACTTTCCTGTATCCCAAGTCATCATACATTATGGCACATGTAGATCCATAGCTGATATCCAAATTTGCAGTCAACTGATACACCATTATCCATCAGAATTCTCTAATCAAGGCATCTGCCCTGTCAATGCACTTTTTTGTGTGCGATGTTGATGGGTAACCAGAACCTTCATTTGTTACACCTGTTCTTCCCGCTTTAAACCTTTTTGTCCGCTTTAGACCGTTTTGATCGTGAGATCCATCAGAGATGCCTGCTCCAGAGGCTTATACAGCGGACGAGACAGAGAGCGAAGAACCAGAATAAGATTCTGGATCTGACAGGGAGGCGCAATGGAGGCCTAAGTCGTAGAGCACCCCGCAAAAAATGAGCTACATCCGGATGAGCTGCCAATGAGCCCCTCAGAGAAGGAGGGCCCATACACGACAGACCGGCAATCTGTACACGGTTAGACCTGTACTGCTAGACCTGTCTTCAGGCCATCCGAGGCCCGAGGAATTGATGGGAAAGACTGATCCACCTGTCGCAGGGCAACCTTTTGTTGATTCATGATGCTATGTCCATACTGAGTCAATATCCGATGGTGAATTTCAACAGGTTTCACTTCCTCTGCCCAACGGATGTGCACTACTGCAAGTTGTTCTTCGATGGCGCAGTCTTGCAGTGGTGAGTCCATGTTTTTGACCTTGTGGTTGTCACATGATTAAAGGCCGAGCGTTGCACTATACATTGACGAAATAGCCAACATGCAATATACAAGCACATATGTTGCATTTCTCTTGCTCTGTTCCAGTTACCAATAATTTAACAATTGCCTTTCATTTTTGATTCACCCTTGTATTTGCACAGACAATGTTCCAAGAAAAAGCAAAGGAGAAGATACTGCAGAACATGTTCTTGATTAGCTGACCATCTGTAAAGGGAATTTTACATTCTGTCTTTGCATTCAACTGGATTCTTAATTAAGACTGAACTTTGCTATAATAATGTGTAATATTCATTTTTTTTAAAATTTTGGCATGAGACACACACCATGTTGTCACTGAACTATATGAGGTTAAAAATCTTTAACTAGAATACAACAGCTATTGAAAGTGCCAAAGCAGTGCTTGAGTAGCCAGAAGTGAATTATCAAATGCCACTGAACACAGCCCAGTGAATGGCTGTGTCTCCAGGCAGCAAATTCCAATTTTAAATGTCAATGTATACAACTCTTCATTTCCAACCGACAAGCGTGTTCTCCTTTATTAAGATCTGATGCACCTGCTTCACTGTAAATGCTTAGTTATTTTCTTATTATGAGAAGATAAGCAAATAAATTAGCAGTATTCATCCTTGGCAAATGCATGTTGTTTAGAATAATGAGATTCCTTTAATCATTTGTACTTAACAAAGTTCCGGCAAATAATGCGCAGCACATCCTTTAAATTAAATGGCTAGATAAGCTAAATTTGTCATTAAATGTTAGACACAATGAAATTGGTTTTGCTACTCTTTAGAGTGAATGCTAATTAACATGTAAATGGATAATTTAACCCATTTTAAATTGGAAAAACCCATGGGACACTTAATTTCCTTGTGGTTAATGTCGGTCCAATGTTCGTAAGACAATGGTAGGTATTTCATTAGACTGGGAATTACAAAGATGTATAATACATTTTGACTCACCAGCATAGAGAGAGAAATTTACTGTTGTATATGAATTCTTATCCTTCTGATATTTCTCCTATAAGATCAATTTAGTATGTGGCATTAACTATTTTAATAATTGATAGAAGTGGACAAGAGTACAAACTTATTCAGGAACTAAATTGAATAACAAAAAGCCAGTGAGAGAAATAGTACCTTCTATGGAAGCTGATGTCATGAGAACTAGGGATGTACATATTGAAAATCTTCATTTTCATCTATTATTAGATGGATTATCTTTGCATTCATTTTTTTAATGCATACATCGCAGCAAACTTCGATGTTGCACTTCTTGACCAACTGAAGCAGCAGCTGGTCTCTAAACATCGAGGCAACTGTTCAAAGTGGATCTTGTTTCGTCAAGACAATGCCACTCCTCACAAGTCAGCCATTAATCAGCAGAAATTGGCAGATCTTCACTTTGAAACGTACAAGTTATGTCACGCTTTTCCTGACACTTTTTGTTTCAGTGATATGAAATGAAGTGAAAAGTGTCAAGAAAAGTGTGGAATAACTTGTACGCTTCATGGCTCCACATCATTTTCTTCTTGGTTGGGCTGAGAACTTTTCAGCGGCCCCTCAAAGAGTACGTGTAATCGCCGTTTATTCTCCACCCAATCTCTGCCCCTGTACTACCTACATGCAATGTACATGCCATCATATCAACTTGCACACACACATGGAAAAAAAAAAACCACCCCTCAGAGCAACAAAAAAGGGCAAAGGATACACTGAGGCATAAACAATCCAAGCTACCACTGAAGGGAAAATGTAGCATAAACAGTGGAAAGAATACCCCAAGATATCAGGAAAGGTCAAAGCAGATCTGAGCAGGAGAAAATCAGCTACATAGAGAGGCAGAGGGAGAGAGAAGCCAAAGGGGAAAAAGCAGATAAAACAGCAGGAGAGAGAAGCAGAGGCAGAAGACCAAGAGGAGAATCGGTGAGAGTTAGCTCCACCCCCCCCGACGTCCACCACCGAAGCTCCACCTTAAAAGGGGAGGGGCCAACAGAGCAGAGTTGATCTGAGCAAGAGAAAAGCAGCTACAGAGAGAGAGAGAGAGGCAGAGGCAGAGAGAACAAAAGGGGGAAAAAAGCAGATAAGAGCAAGCGCAACCACAGCAGACCCAGAAGACATCCGCAGCAGACCGGCAAGCAGACAGCAATGGAAGCAGCAGACAGAAGCAAGATGTTGAGCTACCCAGTTTTCTGCATCGTCTGCCATATGTATGACTACCTCCCCTCTGGGAGGCGGTCTTACATATGCGCCCGATGCAGAGAACTGGAGAGCCTGAAGAGACAAGTCAGACTCCTGGAGGGCAGAATATTGGAACTGGAGGCACTTCAAGCAGGGGAGGAGGGAGACAGAGATGCAGAGAACGTCCAGACAGAGGAAGCAGAGAACAAGACAGAAGACACCATTGAGAAAGAAGTCCAAGAGCTGGAGAAGTTCATAGGGGAGGCATACAGGGAGGCCGTGGAAAATCACCAGCAACAGTGGAACTGCCAAAAGACACCTACAGAGAGTGTGGACCACCCGACAGACAACCACCAGGAAGAAATGGGTGATACAGTAGCAAGAACGAGGGATACGGACCTGCGGCAGGAGAGATGGACATACACCAGGGACACGGACCTGAGGTTGGAGAATCAGGAGAAGATAGAGAGGACAGCAATCGTCGTGGGCGACTCCATCATCAGACAAGTTGACAGCCACATAGCGAGAGGAAGACTTGATCGGCTGGTGACCTGCCTACCGGGAGCCAAGGTAGAAGACATAGTGAGCCGCATCGACAGGATCCTCAACTGTGTGGAAGAAGATGATACGGCGGTGGTGATCCATGTGGGGATGAACAACGTGAGCAATAGGAACTACAACAGGGAAGTACTGAAGGACCAGTTCCAGATGCTAGGAAGGAAGCTGAAGACCAGAACGCAGAGGATAGCATTCTCGGAGATCCTGCCGGTACCCAGGGCAGATGAGAAGAGGCAGATGGAGCTACAAGCAGTCAACGCGTGGATGCGGCGCTGGTGTGAGGAAGAAGGATTCCACTTTGTGCGCAATTGTACAACGTTCTGGGGGAAGAGCAAGCTCTACAGGAAGGATGGACTCCACCTCAGCAGAAACGGAACGAGGCTACTTGCAAGCAACATCAAGAGAGAAGTGGACAAGTTTTTAAACTAGGAAGAAGGGGAAAGCCGACAGTCGACACAGAGAGAGAGTCGATGGTTCGGGAACGGTATACCCAGAGGATACCGTGCAAGAAGATAGAGGGAAAGACTCACCGGATTACAGGCAAGAAAGATCGAAAAGGACACAAGAGGGAAGGAAATGCAAGAAAGGAAAAAGCTGCAAACTCAAGTGTATGTACACAAATGCAAGGAGCCTTAGCAAACGTTAGAAGCCATAGCACAAAAAGATAATGTTGACATCATAGGCATCACGGAAACATGGTGAACTGAGGAAAACGTCTGGGACACTGTGTTACCGGGATACAAACTATACCGCAGAGACAGAGTGGCTCAAAAAGGTGGGGGCGTTGCCATATACATCAAAGAGGAAATTTAATCTGCTGGAGAGAACACGCCACAACTGACAGATAAGTTAGAGTCTCTATGGGTCAAAATTCCAGGAACAAATGGCCTGGAAACGAAGATCGGCATCTACTACCGACCCCCAGGGCAGTCCAAAGAAATTGATGGAGAAATGACAGACGAGATTAAACGCAACTGCAAGGGAGGCAACACAGTTATCATGGGTGACTTCAACTATCCGGGAATAGACTGGAACCTAGGCATCTCCGGCTACATTAGAGAGACCAAGTTCTTGGATGCTGTAGGCGATTGCTTCCTGGAATAACTTGTCAAGGAAAATACTAGAGGAAATGCATTTCTGGATTTAATTCTAAATGGCCTGCGAGGACCAGCACAAGATGTAGAAGTAGAAGGGACGCTGGGAAGCAGTGATCACAATATGATCCACTTTGATCTGGACGCAGGGGAGAAACATCGGTCCAAAACGACAGCCACGGCACTGAACTTCCGAAAAGGGAATTACGAAGGGATGAGACTCATGGTAGGGAAGATTAAGAAGAGGATAAGCACTGTAAAAATGCTAGAGCAAGCTTGGTCCCTTTTTAAGTACACAGTCACCGAGGCGTAAAATATATATATACCGCGTATTAACAAGGGATCCAAGAGGAAAAAGAACAAAGAACCGGCGTGGCTCACTGTAGAGGTGAAGGAAGCGATCAGAAACAAGAAAACTTAATTTAAGGAATGGAAAAGATCAAAAACGGATGAAAACTGGAACAAGCACAAACAACATCAACGCAGGTGCCATAAGGCGGTAAAAGGGGCCAAAAGAGACTACGAGGAAAAAATAGCCAAGGAGGTGAAGAACTTCAAGCCATTCTTTCGATATATTAAGGGGAAACGACCCGCAAAGGAAGTGGTGGGACCTTTGGATGACCATGGAATAAAGGGAGCACTAAAGGAGGACAAAGCAATCGCTGACAAACTGAACACATTTTTTGCATCTGTATTTACCGAAGAAGATGTACACAGCATACCGGAACCCATCAGGCTATATGCTGGAAACGAAGACGGAAAGTTGACAGGATTGACGGTCAGTCTAGAGGAGGTATGTAGGCAGATTGATAGGCTTAAGAGCGATAAATCCCCGGGACCGGATGGCATCCATCCGAGGGTCATCAAGGAACTGAAAGGGACCATAGCTGAACTTCTTCAACTAATAGCCAATCTGTCTATCAAATCGGGAAAGATTCCGGATGACTGGAAGGTAGTGAATGTTACACCGATCTTCAAGAAAGGTTTGAGGGGAGATCCGTGGAACTACAGACCGGTGAGTCTGACCTCTGTACCGGGAAAGATGGTAGAGTCACTGATAAAGGACAGCATCATTGATCACCTTGACAGAAACGGGCTGATGAGGACCAGTCAACACGGTTTTAGCAAAGGCAGATCGTGTTTGACAAACTTGCTGCACTTCTTTGAGGGAGTAAACAGACAGATAGACAAGGGCGATCTAGTCGACATTGTATATCTGAATTTTCAGAAGGCGTTCGACAAGGTTCCGCATGAACGACTACTTCAGAAAATTGCAAGCCATGGAATTGAGGGTGAAATACTCACGTGGATTAAAAACTGGCTGGAGCATAGGAAACAGAGAGTGGAGGTAAATGGACAATACTCGGACTGGAAGAGCGTCACCAGTGGGGTGCTGCAGGGCTCGGTGCTTGGACCCGTGCTCTTTAACATCTTTATAAATAATCTGGACATAGGTACGATGAGCAAGGTGATTAAATTTGCGGATTATACAAAGTTATTCAGAGTAGTAAAGACGCAGGGGGATTGCGAAGATCTGCAACGTGACATAATCAAGCTCGAGGAATGGGCATCGACATGGCAGATGAGGTTCAATGTGGATAAGTGTAAAGTGATGCATGTCGGTAACAAAAATCTCATGCATGAATACAGGATGTCCAGGGCGGTACTTGGAGAGACCTCCCAGGAAAGGGACTTGGGAGTTCTGATCGACAAGTCGATGAAGCCGTCCACACAATGTGCGGTGGCAGCAAAAAGGGCAAACAGAATGCTAGGAATGATAAAGAAGGGGATCACGAACAGATCAGAGAAGGTTATCATGCCGCTGTACCGGGCCATGGTACGCCCTCACCTGGAGTACTGCGTCCAGCACTGGTCGCCGTACCTGAAGAAGGACACGATACTACTCGAAAGGGTCCAGATAAGAGCGACTAAGATGGTTAAGGGGCTGGAGGAGCTGCCGTACAGCGAAAGATTAGAGAAACTGGGCCTCTTCTCTCTCGAACAGAGGAGATTGAGACGGGACGTGATCTAAACATTCAAGATACTGAAGGGGATAGACTTAGTAGATAAGGACAGGTTGTTCACCCTCTCTAAGGTAGGGAGAACAAGAGGGCACTCTCTAAAGTTGAAAGGGGATAGAACGTAAGGAAGTTCTTCTTCACCCAGAGAGTGGTGGAAAGCTGGAACGCCCTTCCAGAGGCTGTTATAGGGAAAAACACCCTCCAAGGATTCAAGACAAAGTTAGACAAGTTTCTGTTGAACAAGAACATGCGCTGGTAGGGCTAGTCTCAGTTAAGGTGCTGGTCTTAGACCAGAGGGCCACCGCGTGAGTGGACTGCTGGGCATGATGGACCACTGGTCTGACTCAGCAGTGGCAATTCTTATGTTCATATGACAGTGAGTTATTTGCTAGAGATAATACTAACCATTTTGAGGAAGCAGCCAGGGGAAAAGAAGCGAGTAGGCTTCATTCGTACCTGTTCCCCTACTAAACCACTCCCAGTGCATCCCAGAATGCACTGGGAGATGGGCCTACAATTCTGGTTGGCCCAGGTGCCTAAGACCCCTCCTATAGGAGGGGCCTTAAGCACCTGGGCCAATCAGGGCCTTAGGCCCATCCCTGGTGCATCCCAAGATGCACTGGGAAGGGGCAGGCTCGCCATTCCAGAGGGTGGGGTGGGGGGTCCTGGTAGGGATGGAGAGACTGGTTGGGGATCCAGTGGGGTGGCTTTGGGGGGTCCAGGTGGGCTACATTTGGAAGGGTGGGGGTATCTGGAAAGAGGGACTGGGTATCTCTCATGCCGTGATCATTTGTGGAGGGGGGTTCGGGGGTACTGGGCAGAAGGGATTGGGCATCCTTCCTGCTTCGGTCATTGCGGGGGAAGGGGGTCATGGCAGGTACGGACAGGAGAGATTGGGCATCTCTTTTGCTGGTGATCATTCGGGGAGGTCACCGTGGATTCAGGAAGGAATGACTAGGCATCCATCCTGCCGCGATCATTTTGGAGGTGAGGGATGGGTTGCTTGGTCTGCTGAGCTGATCGTCGCAGCCGTGATCAGCTCAGCGGCCCGATCCAGAACTTATATCTGTTTTGATTTGGTCTAAGTCTAAACTTATAAGTTCCATCCAGGCAACCTGTCAAACTTTTCAATTATAGCTGCCAAAGTTTAGGTCAGCTCACCTCCCATCCTACCTCCAAAAATGCCCCTTTTCGCTCTGGACACACAGAGGCAGTGAAAAAGCCTAAGCAGATTTTAGAAATGTCTATATATATCCTGCATCCTTACGCATTTGGTATGATGGGAAATCACACACCTTCACAGACACAATAACTGCTCAACAATTTATAGATTCTATACCTGTGACAGTAGCTGGCGGCGCCCTGGCAATGGATCCAACGGTCTAACTCCTCTTATTTTTGCATCTTTTAAACCTACCTTAGATTGATCAATATAGAGATATGACATCCTTCTTAGATAGCTCCAAATTCACTGTCTATTTTGTCTATTCATCTTCTTATAATTCGTAATGAATTGTATATACTATGTCATATATTCTGCTAAATCAAGCACACTAATCTCAAATTTTCTATTATTGAATAGGTGTGGAATTTATTAGTTGTTCCATATGTGTTATTATTCCGTGGTCACAGGATCACATTTAAAATGTTTTAAAATATGTAGAATAGTGTGGTCCATTCTTTTTCTAACCATATACTATGCTGATATTATTGATTTCTTTTCTTTTACTTTCACACTTTTTTTTATCTCTCTTCTTCTTAGACAGGAGTGTCTGCCCGAGCTTACAATTATATCAATTATTTTTCTGGACAGAGGAGATATAATCTATGATTCAACAATATATATCATATATTATGGCTGATTTACATGTTTTTTCCTTTAATGTGAATGGTCTTAACCATCCCATTAAAAGGAAAAAGATAGCTAATTATGTATCCAATAAACATCCTGATATAATTTATTTGCAGGAAACCCACCTCCTGCCCGCTGCTGCCTCGAAATTTCAACTAAAGGGATTTTCAACTCACTTATATTCCCCTGCAACTCATCAAAAGAAAAATGGTGTGTCAATATTTTTCAATGATAAACTATTTCCCGTTATTCACAATTTTAAAATAGACACTGAAGGAAGATGGTGTCTAGTACATGCTGCGATACACTCAACTAATTTTATTTTTCTTAATATATACGGCCCGGTCAAAGACCACCCAAACTTTTTCAAAGAGCTTCAGCTGGCGATAGTTGAATTTGATACTTGTTCTCTGATATTGGGAGGGGACTTTAATCAAATTCAAGATCTATATATTGACAGATCTTCTTCTTGTAAACCCTCCAAATCCAAGTCTTTCACAGCTCTTCATGCTTTAAAGGACGCCTTTTCTCTTGTGGATCCTTGGCGCTTGCTCTACCCGAAAGGTAGAGAATACACACATTTTTCACCTCCACATAATACATACTCGAGAATCGATTATTTTCTCTTATCCCCTTCTCTTATTCAAGATCTCACCAATACCATTATACATCCAATCTCTCTCACTGATCATGCTGCCATCTCTTTATATATATCCATCTCAGCCCCACATAAGGAATCCCCCTCATGGCGGCTAAACAACGCCTTACTGCTAGACGAGGAAATTATTGAAAAAATCAATTCTTTCACTGCGGAGTTTTTTGAAAATAATTCTAAAGATCCTGAAATTTGCCCTTCCATTGTCTGGGAAGCATACAAAGTAACCCTTAGAGGTGAATTGATTAAAATTGCCTCTTGGAAAAAGAAACAGTCCATGAGAAAGGAAAAAGATTTAGAAAACTCCATCAAAACCTTAGAATTACAACATATGTCTAACCACATACATGACCCAAATACTTTCCAACGTATTCAAAATCTTAAATATGAATACAATACTTTAGTTTCACATATAGCTAGGCGTGATATTTTTATCTCTAACTCTGGTCATTACATGGGAGATAATATAATGGGTCGTCCTTTGGCCAGATACCTTAAAAATAAATCTAAAAGACTACATATAACGGCTATTCAGAATTCATCAGGTCAATTAGTCAAAACCAGATCTCTAATTTCCTCTCAATTTGAAAAATTCTATACTTCTTTATACCAATCCGAATCTACCACTCCTGAAGCAGATATAGACTCATTTCTTACCTCCTTAACTCATCCGACCATTCCAGAATCTGTTAAATTGGAACTTGATTCTCCAATAACTATATTAGAAATTGAAACTGCCATATCTTCCTCACCTGCTGGGAAAGCCCCTGGCCCAGACGGCTTCACGAACGAATTCTTTAAACAATTTCGCACCCTACTAGCTCCTCATCTCCTTAAATATTATGACTTCCTCCACTCCACTCCGGACAAGCAATTCAATTTCACCGAGGCCACCATTGTAGTAATCCCTAAACCTGACAGAGATGACACTTTAGTTAAAAACTTTCGCCCCATCTCTCTCCTCAATTTAGACTACAAGATAATGGCAAAATTACTTGCATTAAGACTTACCAAAATAATCCCATTGCTTATACATAAAGATCAAACAGGGTTCATTAAACAAAGATATATAGGAGACAACCTGCGCCTATTTCACTATATTAACGCTCATGCTAAAACAATGTCAGACCCTGTAATAGGCCTAGCTATTGATGCTGAAAAAGCCTTTGACCGAGTGGAGTGGCCTTTCCTTTTCCATGTCCTGAAGTGGTATAATTTTGGCCCATTTTTTACAAACTGGATAAAAACACTATATCATCAACCCACAGCTCGTATTAGGATTAACAATTCTTTATCTAATAAATTTCCCCTCCATAGAGGTACTCGACAAGGCTGTCCTCTCTCACCATTGCTATTTAATTTAGTGTTAGAGCCACTCCTTTCAGCTATACGACAAAGTCCCTCAATTAAAGGTATTCCCTCCTCTGATCGAGATTTCAAATTAGCAGCTTATGCTGATGATGTTTTACTTTTTCTGAGAGACCCTTTACTCTCCCTTCCCAATCTTATTCACATTATCACTCAATACTCCCTCCTTTCCGGATACTCTGTTAATTGGGAGAAATCAGAGATCTTCCCTCTAAATGATAATATACTTCCATCAGATTTGGCTCATTTTCCTTTCTCATGGTCACATGAAGCTGTGAAATACTTGGGGATTTTAATACATAAAGATTCGGTTCATGCTCAAGATCTTAATATATCTAAAGTCAAAAATCTAGTTCTAAACACTACATCTCGATGGACTCCACTCTTTTTATCCTGGTGGGGTAGAATTGCATCCATCAAAATGACTCTGGCCCCTCAAATTAATTATATCCTTTCTATGCTCCCTCTGTTATGCCGGAAATCATTATTTAATTGGCTAAATATGAAAATATCTGAATTCATTTGGAACAAGAAAAAACCTCGAATTGCTCTCGCCAAACTGAAAGCCTCTAAGATCAACGGTGGTCTCAACTTTCCTGATTTCTATCACTATTATATTGCTTCATTAGTCAAATATGGAGCTTACTGGCTCACTAACTCCACCACTCAAAATCTTCCCACTCAAGATCTTCCTGCCTGGTTTGAAATGGAATGTTTTTTATGTACGCCTTTACACATCTCATGCTTACTAACGGTGTCAATACCAAGGCACTTAAAGAGATACTCTTTATTGGGTGCAACGCAGCATGCTCTTTATCTTATAGATACATTGACTGAAATCTCAGTTAATGTTAGTCCACTCATGTCCCTTTGGAACAATCCCAAAATTCAAAATCACAATAAATCTCTATCATGGAAAAGGTGGCAGCGGGCAGGTATATGGTTTGTCCATCAATTGTCTACCCTCAACTCGTTAGTTCCATTCGATATACTGTGCTCTACATACTCGCTGCCTCCTTCTACTTATTCACAATGGCGTTCTCTCACTGGAGTGTTGCCTTCTTTGCATATACGATTTGACTATATGACTTCCAAAAATACTATTTACAACTGGTCTTCTCTGTCTCTATTAAAAGGCAAGGCGATATCATCCTTCTACAGCATTTTAAGAGATCACTCCTTCACTTTTTCACCTCACTCTATGAAGCACTGGGACGCTATACTTACCACTCCGCTTTCTGACATTGATTGGGAGCTTTTCTGGTCATCAACAAATCGCCCGCTTTTATCTTCTAGAGTATCACAATCAATGTACTTTCTTATGTGGCAGGCAATATGGACCCCACTTCGCATGTGGAAAGCTAACTTAAAGCAAGACTCTGTTTGCTGGAATTGTTTGAAAGAGGAAGGAACTCTTGATCATATGTTATTTCATTGTACTCTAGTCCGCTCTTTTTGGACCTATGTCTGGAACACCATACAATCTATTACTAACTGCTCAGAAGAAATCTCTATAGACATTGTAATCCTTCGATCTCAACACCCATGTTTCACACAATCAAATTGTCCACCTAAACTCATTGATACCATGTTGGTGACTGCTCTCATGCACATTCTAAAAAATTGGAAATCACCCTCGCTATTAGATTATACCTTTTGGTGGAACTCTCTGAGTATGTATCATAGATTTGAATCCTATGCATATGAGAAGAGAGTTACATTCCGAACCTGCATGAACTTGAAATACAACAAATCTCCATGGTCATTCTTAGACTCCTATGTACGCTCATCTTCTTAGACACTCCTGTTATCCTTTTCTTCTCCTCTCTTCTCTCTTTCATTTTTCTTTCCTTTTTCTTTTCTGCTCTCTCTCATCTTTATCTTATATATCCTTACATACATTTTTAATAATTGGAGCCTTTGCTCCTATACAGTTAAACATAGATTTATATATTTTATATACAGAAAGCTTTATTTTGTTTCTATGTACTTTAAATGATTCTTGTATCCTTTAAAATACTTAATAAAAATTATTGAACTGAAAAAAAAAAAAATAAAACCCTGTTTGATTATCGTTACTTGGATGACCTGTATTTTTGATCATCTAAGTGCCAATTTAGGTCCAAGTCTAAAATCAATCCCAACATCTTTGATGTTCTCTCGATCTTGAGTTCTTCTCCAGTTGCCAAAATCAATTCTGTATAAAGCAAGGAGTAATAGTTTCCAAACCAGAGGACCTTGGCTTTCAGTTTGTTGAGTTTGAGAAAATTTTTCTTTGTCCCTACTCTGAGCTCTTTAACCACCCTTCCTATTGTATATATTGGATGGTGGCCTCAATGGTGTCTTGCATTGGGCAGAACATGAAGATATCATCTGCATAGGAGAATATGTGGATTTGTGGGAGTGAGAGTTCCCTACCTAATGCTCTGAGGTATATATTAAATAGGGATGGAGACAGTGGTGAGCTTTGTGGCATACCACAAATGGCTTTCCAGGCTTGAGATTTTTCATTAAACTTCTTTACTTCATATGTTCTGTTGGTCAAGAACTCTGCAAAGCATTTCAATACCAAATCCTGTATACTTATATGAGTATTATTTATTAACAGTGCACGCTAATCTTGCTAACTTATAATACATACAGAGGGGCTATATAATAAAATACAAGTTCTTATATACAGTACAGCCATTCCCCAATCATTTTTCTTCAATGCAGTTTGCAAAGAAAATAAAAACTAGTATACAGGTAGCAATAAACAACAATATGCACATATAAAAACAATAACACATTTTGGAAACAGAAAAGTTTTTCATTTATCCCTAAAATCCATATATGAGGTGATACCCAAAAGTTCAAGAAATTCAACTGTAAAAAAAAAAAAAAAAAATCCTTACTGAACTTCCTAGTTTCCATCATCTCCTTCGAAGTAGTCCCCTTGAAAATGTACACAGTGATATCAGTGTTTTTCCCATAAGTCCATGCATCTATGGAAGTCATCTTGGGTGAGTGCCTTGAGGACCTCTTGTGATTCTGCCTGGATCTCTTCAATCATGTTAAAATGGCGCCCTATCAGTCATAATTTCATATTGGGGATTAGGAAAAAAATCACAGGGGGCAAGGTCAGGCGAACAGGGAGTTGTGCATAAGCACTGTAATGTTTCTAGAAGTTTCGAAAAGACAGAAACACGATGGGCCTTCTGTTCACCGGTTTGCAGTCTTGGCACAAATTTCATAGAAATGCGTCTCATGTTCAATTTGTCTGACAAAATTTGTTGAACTGTCCCGTATGACTGTCCTACTATCTCACAAACATCGTGGATAGTTTGCCTACGATCTGCAAGGATAGTCTCACAAACTTTTGCTATGGTTTCCGGTGTTGTGCTTCTTGACGGTCGTCCAGAACGGTCATCGTCGTGGACAGATGTTCGTTCGTCCGTCCGTCCTTGAAGCGTTTGTACCAAAGAGAGGCTTTGCTTTGGTATATGACATTATCTCCAAAGGCTTCCTGGAGTATATGATGGGTTTCTGCAGCAGTGTTTTACAATTTGAAACAAAATTTGATGTACATTCTTTGCTCAGTAAAATCCGTCATATCGAAATCCACCGACCCACTAAAACACAAACTTACAAAATCGCACAGAACAAAACAACACAACCACTCAGCTGCACGCCCATTGGCACACTGATTCACAAAGCATACTGCTAGACACCTCTAGCGGCGGAAAGGCATACTATATCCAGTTCGTGCAAGCTGTTCACATTCCCCAAACTTTTGGGTAGCACCTCATAGCCCTTTTCTAACTCTAATAGAAGAGAGTTCCATATCTGAGCTGCTTGGTAGTTAAAATATGCATTCTTTTCAACCTAAAATAGGCCATCTTTTACTAAGTCTCAGTAGAGGTTTCTACCATGGCCTGGCGTGCTAAATGCTTGTAGCACGCCAGGCTGCCTTTTTGTGGTTTTGGCATTCAAATCAGTGGGCACGGGAGGATTAAGTAACTTGCCCAGGGTCACAAGGAGCAGCACTGGGATTTGATCTCACAACCTCTGGGTGCAGAGGCAGCAGCTCTACCAGTAAGCCACACCTTCCTGTCTGAGCCACACCTTCCTCTATTGTGGACTCGTAAAAGTGTGTGGTGGGGGAATGATTAAGGTATGGAAATCACATAAACAAATGATTAAGAAGAACACCAGATTCATCTGGTGTGATATAACATTAGCTGAGCTGATGTCACCGGCTGGTAATATTTATTGAATGATGGGGGGAGGGGGGACAGAGGGTAAGGGGAATATATGAGGTGTTATCAAGGGTCTGTAGAATAAGGATTGACAATTTTATAAGAGGAAGTAAGAAAGGGTTAATAGACAGAGCTTGTAAGAAAGAAAAATGATTAGGGAGGTTGCTAAGGCGATGGGGTGGAGCAGTCACGTGATTGGTTGGATGTTGTGGCAGGCTGGAGTGAACTCTGTGAGGAAAGGGGAACAGTAGAGTAGTCTCTTCAGGAAAAGATTATCCCTCCCTCCCTCCCATTTGTGCTGGTGTTATGTTTTGTGTTAGTGTTGTGGGGTGGGGTGGGGGATGTACATGTTATATGTCGACTTGGGTGGATTTGGTGGAGCTTATGGGGTTGGGGGGAGGTGGTCGCAGCTTTGGGTGGAGCAGAAAATGGGGTTTGGCCCAGTTGGATCTGGGAGATGAGCAGTTAATAAATAAATAAATGTAACATTCGTATGCGATACCGCTGCGAGGGGAAGCATGGCCTTGCGTCACCGTGGATCATGTTTGGGGGAGGGGAAGCATGACCTTGCGTCACCGTGGGTCATGTTTGGGGGGAGGGGAAGCATGACCTTGCGTCACCGTGGGTCATGTTTGGGGGGAGGGGAAGCATGACCTGGCGTCACCGTGGGTCATGTTTGGGGGGAGGGGAGGGGAAGCATGGCCTTGCGTTACCGTGGGCCATATTTGGGGGAATGTTATAAATTTAAAGACTTAACGGGAACTAGTTTCGACACTGAATAGCTCCCTGGGGATGTGTGAAATATGCATTGGGGGTTTGTTGGTTTTTGGACACAGATTGTATTGTAAGTGAAGATAATATTCAGATAGATAATAAAGCTGCGGCCAAATATTTATTCCAATAAAACTGAGTTGTGTGATTATTGATTGATGGTGATTAGCTTTCAGTTGCAGGTGACGGGAATGCGAATGCTAATGTTATGTTAATTCAGTGTTTTCACATTAAATGGAGAAAAATGAAACCATGTAGTATGAAGTTAGACCGTTGAAAATCGGAAACACAAACATGCATAATTTAAACGAGTGATTCCTTGTCTGCTGTGGGGTTAACTGCACTGGTGCATACTATTAGTACAATTAAAGATCTTTAATATAAGGTTATTGAATGAAATGTTATATTGAGATTTTCATTAAACTCGGTCAATATGATAGAAGGTAAAGGAGCTGTTGCAAAGGAATACTCCTCAGCTGGATCTCGGATTATAGAGTTGAGGATGAGGACATTTCCATTTCTCATTCTGATCATCTGGCAATAGCAGATTAAATCTAGGCTCGTTGTCATCCTCTGAATCTATCTAGCAGTTTAATTTGTTCTCTTTGAATAGATCATCCTGACCTTCTGGGGCTTTCATTTAGTCATAAACTTGCTGAACGTAAGAACTGCACCTATCTGTAATGCAGTTGAATTGCAGTATGAATTATATAAAACCATGATATGAAAGAATACATTTTAGCAACAATTTATCTACTTTTTAGGATAACTTGAGTGATATCCATGCGTGATAAATCAATCAAAATGTTCTATTGTCTAATTCAAGACTTGCAATCCAGGAACCTGCAAATAAATCAGCTTCATGTTGTTTTTTTATTAATGAATTATTTATATTTCTAATAAATTTTCCTAAAATTGAATTATCAGTTTAAATGTAAAAATCCAATGTCACAACACAGACACATCTGATTATATAACATGGAATACACTAAGGGCTCCTTTTACGAAGCTGCGCTAGCAGGTTTAACGCACGCGACTTTTCATCACGCGCTAACCCCCGTGCTGGCCGAAAAACTACCGCCTGCTCAAGAGGAGGCTGTAGCGGCTAGCGCGTCTGGCAGTTTAGCACGAGCTATTACGCGCGTTAAACCGCTAACGCACCTTCGTAAAAGGAGCCCTAAGGGCCATAATATATATGACACCTACAAATTTATCACCAAAAAGGACGGCACTTAGCATGATTCTATAAAATAATTCAGAAGTGATGCACAGTTTACAGAATCACTCTTAGTGCCCATATGCGTAACTAACATTTAGGCACACCCCTTTAAGCCAATGAAAACCAGGCCTAAACACCTGCACCTAAATTGTACATGGATTGGGTGTATTCCATAACAGTGTGCGTAACTTTTAGGATCACCCATGACCCATCTATACTCCTCCCTTGGCCACAACCACTTTTGAGATTTGCATATTAGATTTTACACACACTACTCTATAGACTACGCTTAGAAAGTTGTGTACACAAATTCTAATTAGTGCCAATTACTACCAATTATTATTTGTTAATTGCCAATTATCAGCACTAATTAGCTTGTTCAACAATTAAGCTGCATGCACAGTTTTGGCTGCACTATATAAAATCAGGACCTAAATGGGTCTTTTACTGAAGTTTATTAAGCATTTGGTTGTCTGTTTATTATTGTAAGTTTTTGCACTTAGGGCCGGATTCTGGAAAAAATTTGTTTAAAGTTACGCGTTGACAGGTGCCTAGATTGCGCCTACTGTCACCTAACTTAAGTGTTTTAATTGTTTTAAGGTGGTGCAATAATTGGTCATGCTGTAAAAAAAACAATTAAAAACTCATAAACAAAAGTTAGGCGCTATTAGATGGCCTCCAGGATTGGCACCCGGGTCCATGGTGCCTAGCGGGCACCTAGTGACACTGAAGCCCAAAAGTATGTGTGTGTAGGGGTGGGGTGCCGGACTTCAACATCACCAGTTGCCATGGACAGCGATTCTGCAAGGACCCCAAACGCCAAAAATGTAGGCCTGTAAAATTCTGGCCTACATTTTCGAAGCCTAGGGTCCTTGCTAGCCATGATTCTGTAAGTGATGCTAGTCCGTGATTGACATGCAGCAGGCACCCATTTTCTAGGCAGGCACAACTTATAGAATCAGCCCCTTACTGCAGTTCTCCCTGACCAGTCCCAGCACTAGTTCTTTATTCCAACTTCTATCCCCAGTGCCTGTTTTATGTCTGATCCCCCTTCTCCCTTCCCCAGTATCAGACTCTTTTTAGATGCTTTCTGCAATACATAAGAACATAAGAATATCCTTACTGGGTCAGACCAATGGGTCCATCAAGCCCATTCTCACAGTGGCCAATTCAGGTCACTAGGACCTGGCCAAAACCCAAGTAGAAAATCACATGCCCTCTTTATGTTTCCATCAGTTAAGGGCTGCAAAAGTAAGACAAACCACGAGCATGCACTCTCATATCAAGCAGCTTACTATGATAAAGATTTCCGACCACTGTTACTTAAGTCCAGCTCTTATGAACACGTTAGAAAACTGCTGCAAACTTTTCTCTTTTCAAAATTTCTGAACAATTAGATCTCTCTGTACTTTTTATAACATAATTTGTATTTTCATAGCATAGTCTTTTGTTAACCGCATTGAACTTATGGTTATACGGTCTATAAATCTGTTGTTATGTTATTCCATGCTTCTGATCCAGGGCAAGCAGTGGCTTCCCCCATGTCTTTCTCAATAACAGACTATGGACATAAGAATTATTTTACTTATAAAGACCTAGAATTCTTTACCACAGAAAATACAATTAAGTTCTTCTCACCTTCAACTGAACTCATATTCATTTAGGAAATATCTATTACAATAATATCTGTTAAAATGTTCTGAGGGTTTTTATTACTATCGTTATCCTGATCTGATTTTTTTTTTAAATTGATTTCTTAAGTTGTTATCCCACTCTGCACCTTGGTTGGAAATAAAGTGGGTTATAAAATCCTAATATATCAACCACTATTTGCCAGCTCAGCCCCCTCTTATCATTCCCAGCCTCACATCAGCCCCCGGCCCCCATATCAGACCTACCTCCAAGCCACAGCCCCTGCATCTGACATCTCCAAGCCCCAGTACCCTTTCCTCAACTGTTCCCTTCTCCCTGCTCTTATATCTTATCAAACTAATGATAAGAACATAAGAAGCGCCATCTCCGGATCAGACCTTCGGTCCATCAAGTGCTGCGATCCGCACATGCGGAGGCCCAGCCAGGTGAAACAGTTACTTCTAAAGTATTCTAAATCTTTTTGCTTCCTGAACGTATGTCCTCTCTATTTTATTAAGATGGCATCTCCAACGTTCCTAGTTACCTTCACTTAATGGCTTAATTATCCATTTTTGACGGGTGTTTGCATGTTCAATTTTTGATGTTTTACAGCATGATCAATTTTTATATGGATTTTTACACTCACTGGTTTTATGGAAATAAGATATAATCAATGGAATGGGTTTGATTGGATAATTTGTTAAGTATTTGCACTTGCACCTTATAAACTTCTTAGCTTTTTTGAGCATTTTTTAGCACTTCATTTTTTAGCACCTCAGCACTTTACAATTTTTGAGTCTTGGGAGATAGTTAAGGGCTAGTTCTTCTGGAAAAAATGTTTTATTGTAATTGATGTATAATTGGACAATGTGATGTATGAGGTAGTCCTTATTTAAACTTATGGTCTAGTGCTAGTCATTAATGAGTTTCTGCCTGAGCTAATCAGTCTCTCGTGTGGTATCATCAAGGCTCATACTGATGTCCATTATTTAGAGTCAATTTTACTGTTTCTTTATTATTTTTTCAAATACATTTGTCTAACATTTTTTCCACAAGAACCAGAGTTCTGTCCAGTTGATTCTTGGGAATTTAATTATCCTCCGACACATGGCTTCTTTTTCCATTCTACCAAGGGCTCCTTTTACGAAGGCGTGTTAGGGCCTTAATGCACGGAATAGCATGTGCTAAATTGCCGCGCACGCTAGCCGCTACCGCCTCCTTTTGAGCAGGCAGTAGATTTTCAGCTAGCGTGCGCTAATCCGGTGCATGCGCTAAAACACTTAGCGCACCTTCATAAAAGGAGCCCCAAGTGTATCTGAAGTAATTACTGACTAGTTGCATCTATTCCACTGTTTGTAAAGGTTATGGAGGGTTATGCTACTGAACAATTTGACATTTTACACTTTTTCACAGTCAGGTTTGAGTATGGCAACTGTAATGTCAGCCCTGATAGCATATACCAAGGAATTATTATGTAAAGGTCAATTCACTATTGTGAACCAATTTGATCTCACTAGCACATTTAACCTGCTAGATTTTGATCTGATGACAGATCCTTAGCCATTTTGGAATCCAGGGACAGGTCTTATCTTGGTTTAGAGGCTTCCAGACAGATCAGTATTAAACAGTAAGAAAAAGAAGGGATTTATTCAGAGAGATGGAGGCCTCTTAGTGGTGTTCCACAGGGTTCCCCTCTCTCCCTCTCACTTTTTAATTTGCACATGCAATCCTTGGAAAAGGCTCTTGATCAGTCACTTAATCCCCCTAATGGTGGGTCTAGGGCCTGATTGGGCCAGGCGTTTAAGGCCCCCGCCCACAGGAGGGGGCCTTAGGCGGTTCATCCAACCGGAATTGGCCCAGTTGCCTTAGACCCCTCCTATGGGCGGGGCCTTAGGCACATGGAACCAACCCAGCCCATGTGCCTAAGGCTCCACCCACAGGAGAGGCCTAAGGCAACTGGGCCAATTCTGGTTGGCTCAGGCACCTAAGGCCCCTCCTATGGGCAGGGCCTTACACACCTGGCCCAATCAGACCCTAGGCCCGCCATTCGGAGGATTGCGAGCCTGCCAGGAAGACGGGCTTGGGATCCATCTGTCCAGCCAACTTTCTGTAAGTTCAGAGGGGTGTTGGGTGTGAGGGGTGAGGGGCGATCAGGGGTATGGGGGGGGTGGTCGCGGGGAGAGTGCGCCGTGGTTAGGAGGGCCTGGGATCTCTCCTGCCCATATTTTAGGGTGAAGTGGGGGCATGTCTCCTGCCGCGGTTCACGGGAGTTCAGGGGGGAGGATTGTGATCGCAGCAGGGGAGATGAGGCATCTCTCCTGCCGCGATCATTGCGGTGGGGGGGTGGGCATGTTGCCGGGGCTGCTGAGCTGATCGCGGCAGCTGCATCAGCTCAGCAGCCCCTATTCGGAATTTATACCTGTTTTGGCTTGGTCTATGTCAAAACGTATAAGTTCCGACTGGGCAATCTGTCAAAGTGTTTCGTTATACTTGCTGTACAACTAAGTCTAGGTTGGCCCACCTCCCGCCCTTTCCCCTCCTCTAAAAACTCCTCTTTTCACTTTAGGCGTTTAGAGGCAGGGTAAAGACCTAAGCTGGTTTTAGATACATCTAAACTCAGCTTTGATTATCAGTACTTGGACGATCTGGCTTTTTGATCGTCCAAGTACCGATTTAGGCCACTTTTTGAACATTAACTTTTTTTTATTATTATGAGCCCCTTAGGTTTCATCTCCTTCAGTACCAATTGGGTCAAGGGGCACGTTTATACAAACTAAATTACACGTGCTTTGTTATAAAATATGGGATAAGTGATAATGTGACTAATACCAGTTTAGCCAATGAAGCCTATAATATTGGCATTTGTGGGTATACTATATTTACAGTATACATCTTTTTTTAGTGCTGACAAGTTCTCAGCCCAGCCAGAAAGAGAATGATATGGAGTTTTGAAACTTATAAGTTATTCCACAGTTTTCTTGACACTTCTCGTTTCATTTCATATCATAGAAAAGTGTCAAGAAAAGTGCAGAATAACTAATAAGTTTCATGGCTCCATATCATTCTCTTCTTGGTTGGGCTGAGAGCATATCACAAAGTCACTATTTTGGTTTTTAGGCTAAAGGGTCAAGGATTTGACACACCTCCTTTTTGTGATGCAACCAAAGTGGTTTACATTTATTATATGTTTTGGGGGTTTTTTCCTAGAGAGATGGCATGACACTAACCTTCAATGCCCCAGAAATGCTAATTTGGATGGACTGCCTTTGAATGAGTTAAAACATATTTTTTCTGGTATTTTGAGTAGCGCCTATAATTTCTCATGAGTTGTGGTCCTTCGTTTGTTGGATGAGAACTCTAGAGATTGCTATTGGGAGTCTCTAATTTATTGTCCTTTAGGTGCTAAAAAAAAAAAAGCATATTTAGAATCTTTTTAACTTTGTCCTCAAGCTATACAACTGGCTTGGACTCTCCCTGTAATTTATTTTTTATTTTTTTTGTAAATCCAGCCAATTGTTTTCTCTTTCTCTTATGCTTTCTTTAGTTTCTTTCACAGTACTACTTCTCCTTTCTTTCCGTGGCCGAGCATATTAATAGAGTGCTTCACAAACCATATTTTAGCCTCAAAATATAATCCGTTCCCTTGTGGAAAGCAATATAACATAGCAAGAAACCTTTAAATTAAATCTACCCTTATATTTCAAGCCTTCTAACATAATCCTAAACACCTCATTAATTCTACTTCACAGATGTGGTTTTCATGTATTTCTTGGCTGTCTACCAATAACGCTGTTTCAACTGAAAAAGAGTGTTAAGAAATCTTCAGAGTTAAAACCTGTTTCCTTTTACTTTGGTTTGCATTCAATCTCACTCATTTATTTATTTATTTTTTGTAGTAGCTGTTACTGTATGTATAGCACTAGGAGGCAAAAGGAAAAGGGTGGTCTCACTTTAATTTTTAAAGATAAATGTTTGTATCTGTTTATTAGGTTTCACCTAACATAAATTTAAAGCTCTGACAAATTACCAAAGCAAATGCTATCCTTAACTTAGAGCAGGGGTAGGGAACTCCGGTCCTCGAGAGCCGTATTCCAGTCGGGTTTTCAGGATTTCCCCAATGAATATGTATTGAAAGCAGTGCATGCAAATAGATCTCATGCATATTCATTGGGGAAATCCTGAAAACCCAACTGGAATACGGCTCTCGAGGACCGGAGTTTCCTACCCCTGACTTAGAGAGTTCATAAATGGCCTTTGATTTATTCTTCCAATATGACCAGAGGCAGAAAGTATTAAAAAGGGGCGAGGTAGTATTTCACTTGCCATAAGAACTATGTCATTTCCTTGATGGCACACTTTTTCTTGGTGGTGATAGGGGTAAGGCCAAGATCTGACCATCTGATATCAGTATTTGATTTCCTTATCCTAACCCTAACTTAGACAAACCACCAGCTCCCCATTATCCCTGCCAATATGCCCACTTTATATTCTGTGTTATATTCCCAGTAGGTATACTGCTCTGAGAAGGCCATGGTAAACAAAAGAAGAGCACAGTTATTTTGTAAGGAAGGGCAATTTAAAAAAAAAAAAAAAATTTTAGGGCTCCTTTTACAAAGGTGCGCTAGGGTTTTTAGCACATGCACAAAATGGAGGCGGTAGTGGCTAGCGCGCTCGGGAATTTAACGCGCGCTATTGCGTGCATTAAGGCCCTAGCACACCTTTGTAAAAGGAGCCCTTAGTCTGTTTTTTGGGGATCAGTCATATTTGTGGTTTGTTTTCAAATACCAAAATCTTTGTCTCATTCATTTATTTTTGGGTCAATTAAACTCATCAGAGTGTGGTGTATTCCATCCATTTTAAGTGAATCTTTCTGGCAGGCTTCTGACAAAGAGGCAACAGTACTCTAAGACATCCAAAGTGACATGAAGACCCCACAGCACTAAAAGAGGGCAAAGACACAAGGAGTGGCATGAAGGCCCCAACCCACTGAGAGAAGGACCAAGTGATGTAAACAATGGAATGTGGACCACAAAGGACTAGGAGAGGGGCAACGGTTCACCCAAATTGGCAGGAAATTCCCCAAAGGATCAAGAGAGGGGTATGATGGCATCAAAACTGGAAAAAAAAAATCCCACCCTAAATTCAGTGGACCTAAGTCAAAGAAATAACAACAGGGCTGGGTTATTCAGATGTTCGTGAAGGAATGAGCTTGTTTGAGGGCTGTATGAAGGAGGATCCAAATATTTTCGTAGAGAATTTGGTGGCTTGAGCTTAAGTTCCATCACATTGCAACTTACAGAGGAGGACAGAATCCCTAGTCTAGTACCATTACCATTCTAATGAGCTAAAAATGAGCTAAGTTGTTGCATTTTCTTATTCATTGTAAAAAAATGCACAACCTTACTTATATGGTGTTTATGAGCTTTTTAGTATGTTTATTAACATTTTGAATAGCATTAAAACTTTATAAAATGGCAGACAGTGCTTCTTTAGTGTTCAGTGTGCAAAATTAATGATATTTTTCTATAGTTCAGAGAAAATCCAATCTATTCCTCTTCACTGTTTCCAGCTGGGCTGCCTTCTCAGCCTCTATGAAGCAGTCTTTATTTTGAAACAAAGTGAGAAGTCACTGAATTAAATGGTGTGTTTAGACTATGTCTTATTTTGAAGAAACTGTAAAGCATAAGCTTTATTATTATAGATAAGCACAATATGGCTCGAGGAAAGGCACAGCAACCACTAATGTGTTCTGGAATGTCTACCAGGGTGAGCTGAGGTGAGGTGAAGTGAGGAAATACAATTCAGAAAACAATGTGAATCTGGAAACCTTTCAAAGAACCTTCGCAAGCTGCGATATATGTATATTAGAGAAAGGCGTACGAGAATGTTGAAGAATGCATTATATAAATTCAGATTTATAAATGAGTATGAATTGTAAAAATTTTTTTTTTTTTTTTTTTTTACCACAGCATTCTGCTGAACATGTTTGGGTTTTTATGCCCCCTTATCATTTGGATTTGGTCACATTTCCATCTAGCAAACATGAACTACTTAATATATAATAATAATAGCAAAATAAATAATTTTGCTAATATTTTGTTCTATCACCTGCAAAGTTAATTACATTAAACTCTGGTGAAGGTCCTGGGTTTAAGTTTTTATAAGGTAGCTAGTCAACATGCAGCTGATAGCGGGCAGCATTTTTTTAAGCACTGACTGTGGCCAGCTAAATCAGTCCTAGATTTCAATGCTGGATCATGTCCAGGCATCAACATTGAATATCTAGCTCTTAATAAGCTCTTAATAAGCTAGTTGTGGGATGTTATGCATACCCCGGCCAATATTCATCTAGGACTCAACTAACACTTCTACAGGACTCAGGTGAATATCGACCTGGGAATGCATTAATGGATTTTACATTTCCTTCCTTCTACCCACTGACACGCTCCAATCCCCCATCCCATGCCCAGACTGTTTAACATACTATATACCAGAATTAATCCAATATTTCCAGCAAATAGACAAATTATTGATCTTAACTGAAGGATGATTCCAAATAGAGACTGATGAACTTGTAAGTCAGGAAACTGATACTTATCCGCATAATGCAAGGCTTGAAAAGTACTTGAAAGGACATAATTACCACACAACACTGTCCTCAGCATTAATCCAAAAAAGTTCCAAAGGTAGCTCACATGCAGCAAGATTTTCTAATTTAAGCCACAAGGGTAGAGTGGAGAAATTTTGATTGTGATCAAGTCACTGAAGTCCATAATGTAATAAAAAAGCAATATGATAAAACATAAAAGTCTGGAAAATTGACTCTACTGAATGATCTGGATCTTTTCAGCTTATTCAGAGTGACTCTTGCAGATTTGCCTCCCCATTCAAAGGCAGCAATGGAGTACACCCAAGTCTTAACAAAGGAGGCCGGAAAGGAAAAAGGAGACATGCTCAGAATATAATTAATTTGAGGAGTCAAAACCACCTTGACAGAATCCGATCTGCCCCAACAGGAGGGATGCTTAATAGACCAACTAGTGATAGCCTCAGAGATAATAGTTGCAATTTTGTTGGCAACCCAAGTCTTTGTATCAGTGATGTCAGATGATAATTCCAATCCAAGATATTTCATACCTCAGTTGATCTATTTGAATTGAAAAGCAATTGCATCCAGAAAACTGTATCCTGAAAATTGTGAAATTGATTAATTAGCTCAATAACAACAGGAAGTGATTGATTTACATGAGTTAAAAATAACAACACATCATCTACATGAGCTAGCAATTTAGATTCCGAGGCAAGAGAACCAATTCCTTTTATATTACAGTCCTGACATATTACCAGGAGTAAGGGTTACAGAGCTAGATCAAACAGTAATGGAGAGAGTGGACAGCTTTGTCTGTTTCCACAAGTGAGCAAAAAATAGTCTGAGAGAATGGAGTTTATTTTAATGCAAGAATGTGGAGAAAGATGTAGCACTGATACATACTGTAAATATCTTGGCCCCAAACCAAACCACTGAAATATTTGAAAAAGATCCTGCCAAATGCTTTTTTAATATCAATAAGACTGCTGCTGAAACAGGTAATTTCTGAGCAATTAGCAGAACATTGTGAAAGACATGAGTTTCTTTGCCATATGAAGCCCACTTTCCCATGATGTATAAGAGTGGACATAACAATGGACACCCAATCTGCAATAATTTTGACATAGATTTTATAGTCCACATTGAGCAAAGAAATGGGCCTATAGAAAGAAATGGGCCTGATGTTGCTAACTAATGCTTTCTGCATGATTTGTCCAGCATAGTGATGACAGCTTCTATGAAAAAGATGGCTTCAAAAGGCTAAGATACAAAATGAGAATAATAGTCCATCAATTTAGGGGTGAGCTACAGAGAAAAAGTTTTATAAAGGTCTACTGAAAATCCATCTGGGTCAGGAGTTTTCCTAGAAGCAAGAGATTTGATACTGTAACTGAGATAACTTCTTGCATCAACATAGATTCATCAAGTTGTTTTCTTTGGGCTTCTGAAAGTTATAAATGTAGCAAGCTGTTCAGAAAAGCATCAACAATATTTGGATTATTCCCTTCATCTGATGGATATGGAGAAGAGTAAAAGTGCACAAATTGCTTAACTGAGTAAGTAGAATACAGTCCTTTATTCCATATATAGTAGATCATTGTTACTTGGCTTCTAATCAGAAGGCAAGAAGCTTGCCAGCCTTGTTGTTATTAGCATAATATGAAACAATATGTCACTTGCTCTCTGAGGCCCAGATTCTCAGACCATCACTAAACTGTTTTCAGATTATTTAGCCTACAAACATTTTAGCGGCAGATTATCAAAATGGCTTATCTCTGTTTATAGTGAGGTTTCTAGCAGTCTTTGACACTGACATGCAAATGGGCTCTTCAACATTAAAATTAGCACTCCGGTGGATTCTTAAAAATTGCCGAGCCATTCTCCAAGAGCGTCATCAGCTTTTGGTGACAAAAATCAGTGACTAGTCCAGAGGTGCAAGTACATAGGAGGGGCCTTATACAACCCAGGCCAATCATAGCCTCAGACCCCTCCCCGAATGTACTAGGAAAGGGCCTAAGGCTCTGATTGGCCTGAATGCCTAAGGCACCACCTATGGGGTGTCCAGGCCAATCAAAGCCTTAGGTCCCTTCCCGATACATCTGGGGCCTTAAACCACATGGGCCAATAAGAGCCCCAGGTCCCTCCCCAGTGCATCCCAAGATGCCCCAGGAGGGGAAAGCCCATTTTGGATGAGGCAGGCCAGCTGGCCAGAGGGAGTAGGCATCCCTCAGGTCAGCCATCTAATTAAAGGTACAGGGAAGAGGGGTCAGAGGCAGGGGGGGGTGTTGTGATGCAATGGGAGAGAATGGGCATCTCTCCCACTATTGTGGGGGGGGGGGTGTTTACTTGGCAACGGAAGAGAGTGGGCATCTCTCCCACTCGGGGGTGAGGGTCTGGATGTTGGTTGGCAGCAGGATAGATTGAACATCTTTCCCGCTGTTGTGATTTTGTTTTGTTTTTGCGTTTTTTCTGCACATGTGCCCATCGCTATCACCAGTGATGGGCACATGCAAATTTAGCAAAATCTTCACTACTCTCCACTAGCCTCATTTAAATGAGCATTTTTGGGGGAATGGCTTGCTTTTTTAAATTCACTACCAGAACATTTGCGAAAGCAGCCCATCATTTTTTAATGCGTTTTTAAAGAATCTAGGACTGAGTAAATAAATGATTGTAAGCGTATTTGGCATGCTGAAGTTTTCTGAACGATTACTCAAAGGAATACATATATTCTTGCTCCAACTTCTGAATAGATTATTCACTCTCCAATAATTCCTGAGATCTGGTCTTATTCATCCAGGCTACATAACTGATGATTTTGCCCCTCAAAACAGACTTTAAAACCTCTCAAACACTGATGGGAGACATCGGAGGAGGATTTGTGAGCAAAGAAATCTTGAATAACATTATGTACTTTTTGATGAATGTCTTTCTGAGTCAAAAATCAAAATTAAGTCACCAGCAAGGAGTTTCACATACAATACAAAACAGTCAAATCCATATCTAAACCAACTGCAGCATGGTTAGAAATAACAATTGGTCTAATAAAAGTAGCACTAACAGTGGGCATCAAAGATTTAGAAATGAGAAAATAATCTATTCTGCTATATTAAATATGAGTCACAGAATAAAAAGAATAATCCCTGGTTTCAGGAGAAAATAAGCACCATATGTCCACCAAGGCAAAATTAGCCATCAAGTTTTTAACCAATGATCTTGCTTTAGAACAGGGGTGTCAAACTCATTCACATTAAGGGGCCGAAATCTAAAACACAGGCTAGGCCGTGGGCCAGACCCCGCCCCCATAATAGTATTAATTGTACCACCATTTTTTCCATTCTTTTTTCATATACACTTCCCCCTCCGTATTCACGGTTTCCGTATCTACAGATTTGATTATTCACGATTTTAAACCAAAAAATGCTTTTTCATTTTTCAGGCTATTTTAAGCCCTATGAGCCCCCCCATAAGCCTTACCTGGTAGTCTAGCAGGTTTTCAGGCTGGAGCGATCTTCCCACACTCCTGCGCCATGCAGATCGCTCACAGGAAATGGCTACCTTGAGCTCCCGTTGTAGTCTTGAGAGATGACGGGAACTCAAGGCATCCATTTCCTGTGAGCGATCTGCACGGGGCAGGAGCGTGGGAAACTCTCTCCTGCCCCGAAAACCTGCTAGACCACCAGGTAAGGCTTAAGGAGGGGCTTACAGGGCTTAAAATAGCTGGGGGGAGCGGGGGGTGGGGGAAGAATATTATTTGCGTTTTTTTAATATTCACAGGCCGGCTCTGCCTCTAACTACCGTGAATACGGAGGGGGAAGTGTATACACTAAATATAATCTTAACAACACATAATGGTTAACCACAAAATTAAACTACACAAAGCACACTGAATTTTTCTCAACATTCATTCCTACCAGAACACAGATAACCCTTTACAAATAGAGAATCAAAAACTAAAAGTACTAATATATACAAATGAAAATCCTAAGATTCAAGACTCTGTATGCAGTAAAACCCCAGAGAAAAAGAAACAAATGCATTTCTTCCTGAACAGTGTAAAATATAGACAGAAGATGCAAATTCTCAAAATTGACACAATTTGTTCACTAAATTGAAAATAAAATCATACCCTCTACCTTTGTTGTTTGGTGGTTTGGGTTTTCAAATATTCTTTTCCTAGGCTCTGGCTGCACTTCCTTCTGTCTGTGCTCTTAGCTATGTATCCATGGTCCCTTATCCATTTGCTCTTTTTCTCTCCTTCACGTTCTGCCATACAGCTGCGATAGCAGCCCATTGTTTTTAGCATTAACTTTTAACATTCAACTTTCTTCAATTTTTCTGCTTTCTTCTCAAAATCTATCTACTTTTCCATGTCTTCCCTTCCCATTTATCCATGTGTACCATCTCCTCCCTTATTCCCATCTATCCATAAGAAGCATTTCTTTCTTATCTCTTCCCTGCCACACCTATTGCTGTGCACCATCTCCTCCCTCTGTCTCACTTTCCCTTCCATCTTTGTGCACCATCTCATCCCTCTTCCATGATCAGACAACTCTGTCTTCCCCCTTCCCCTCTCCTATGGTCTGGCATCTCTCTCTCTCCTTCCCTCCCTCTTCCTGAGCTCTAATATCTCTCTCCTTCTCTCCTCTTTTCTACGGTCTGACATCTCTCCTCACTGCAGTCTGGCATCTCTCTCTCCCCTCCTTCCCTTCCACTCCATGGTCTGGCATCTCTCTCTGTCTACTTCCCATTCCAGTGGTCTGAAATCTCTCTTTTCCCCATGCATCTCTCTATTTCACTCCTCTCCCACCACCATTTCCAATAATTCTCTCTCCCTCACGATTCTTCTTTTTCTTCATCTTCTCATGTCCACCATCTCTCTTTCACCATCTCTCTTTCTCTCTCTCAGCCACCCAATTTTCCCTTTCTATTCCCTCCCTCACATCAGCATCTCTTTCCTTCACTCTCTCCCTCCTTCCATTTTATGGCTTTCTCCTTCCATTCTATGGTTCTCCCTCTTTCCATTCTATGGCTCTCTTTCCCTTCATTCTATGTCCTGTTCATGCCCCTCCCTTCCTCCTTCCCTCCCTTCTATCATTTGTCTGAAGTTTGTGCTCTCTCTTTCTTGAGTCCCAACACACCCCTCTCCCTCCCTCCATTCTGTGCCTCAACTAGGTGCCTCCCTCTGGCATGTGTCTTACGCTTTCATTGCTGCTCCCAGGTGTTTTATCTTCTGGCTGGTTCCCTCCTCCTCACTGCTGCAGTGTGCACAAAGGCACGGCCGCGGCGCCTACGCGTGTCCTGCACCTGAACTGGAAGCCATCTCTCTGACATCGCAACATCAGAGGGAATGCTTCCGGATGAGGTGCAGGATGCGAGCCACTGCCCGCGGCTTTCTGCACACTGTGGAAATGAGGATAAGGGAGCCGGTCAGAAGATAAAACACCTGGAACAGCAATGAATACGCCGCATCGCACTGCGGGCTGCATAAAATGGCCAGGCGGGCCGGATTTGGACTATGGACCTTGTGTCTGACACCTGTGCTTTAGAAGACACAAGATGCATTGGTCAGTGCTGGGACCGCTCCTGTTCAATGTCTACATAAACGACCTAGAGATGGGAACAAAATGTGAGGTCATTAAATTTGCGGATGACACCAAACTATACAGCAGGGTTAAAACCATGGAAGACTGCGAAGATCTCCAAAAGGATCTAACGACACTGGAAGAGTGGGCCAAAAAGTGGCAAATGAGCTTCAACATAGGGAAATGCAAGGTCATGCATGTGGGGAAGAAAAACCCGATGTTCAGCTACAAAATGGAGGGATCACTACTTGGGGTAAGTAACCTTGAAAGAGACCTGGGAGTGATGGTTGACACAACACTGAAGGCGTCAGCGCAGTGCGCCGCAGTCTCGAAGAAAGCAAACAAAATGTTGGGTATCATTAAAAAGGGTATCACCACCAGGTCGAAGGAAGTCATCCTGCCACTATATCGTGCAATGGTGCAGCCACATCTGGAATACTGTGTCCAGTACTGGTCGCCGTACCTCAAAAAGGACATGGCGGTACTTGAGGGAGTCCAGAGAAGAGCAACTAAGCTGATAAAGGGTATGGAGAATCTCTCATATACTGACAGATTGAAACAGTTAGGACTGTTCTCCCTGGAAAAGCGGAGACTTAGGGGAGACATGATAGAAACCTTCAAGATCCTGAAAGGCATAGAGAAAGTAGACAGGGACAGATTTTTCAAACTAAAGGGGACCACAAGTACAAGGGGGCACTCGGAGAAATTGAAAGGGGACAGGTTTAGAACAAACGCTAGGAAATTCTTTTTCACCCAGAGGGTGGTGGATACATGGAATGTGCTTCCAGAGGCTGTGGTAGATAGGAGCACTGTACAGGGCTTCAAGGAAGGCTTGGATAGGTTCCTAGAGGACAAAGGGATTGAGGGGTATATTGAAAAAATGTAGGTGCATATACACTATAAATAATATATCCGATTCCAGAAATCAAAACATCACATATTTTGAATCCTTCTGAATCCAAGAACTGAGAGCAGACAGACACCTTTAGAAAACAAATGAAACAGTGTAATAGCTCCATTTTTTTTTCCGAGTGGCAGGAGTTAAACAACCCTTCCCTGTCCAGATGCTGATAAATTTAATTGAATCTTAAGTAGACAAATAAGGTTCTTGAATTAATGCAACATCAACACATTCTTTCTTGAGATACTGAAATTTTTTGTATGTTTAATGGTGTGGTTAATACCATTTACATTCAAGGATATGATAAGTTAAAAAATATATACAATTCTGCTCCCAGTCATTGGATACGTAGTAGAAACACCGCTGTGAAAATTTAGAGGTATGCTCTTCAAAGTCACACTCCCTGTTTATGAATGTTTTTATTGTAATCCACCAAGTATCAAGATTAAAATTATAACCAAAACAAGAGCAAATTGAAAGAGTATGCAAAGCCAAAACATACTCAATCCATAAATAATACAACAAGGAGGTAACCTGGCACACAGGCCCAAGACACACTGCCTACAACTGCATTGGTAAATATTCAAGAAAGTGTCAAAATATACATATAAAGAAATAATATAGAGAAGTAATTCAGTACCATAATTATTCATAATTCTTTCTGGAGTGTTTCTTTCCATTTTCAAAAAGGTGCATAAATCCTCTGCGAATGTGAAGGAATGAGTCTGAATTACTTATGGTAACTAACATCCACAAAGGATATAAGCCATACTGTGCACCCAATTCCTTGAGTTGTGGTCACAGTGCAAACAAAGCTTCGCACTTATGTACAATGGTGCTTGAGAAATCCAATGTAATTATCAACTTAAAGCCACTCACTTGTAGGGAAGGCATTTTTCATGCAGCTTGGAGAATAGCCTGTGCACGTACAAATCCCAACAGCTTAGCTATGATCTGGCAAGGCCTAGACTGCCCATGCTGCTTGATTGCAGGAACTCTGGGCTCTCTCCACTTCTAGTGCTGCAGGAAATGATCATTTCAGCCATCGGGGAAGTTGTTGTTCAAGATATGTCTCCATACTCATTCCTTCAGTGCCTTTTGCTAGGCCTATGATACGTGCATTGTTTCTCCTGCTAAGGTTGCTTAAATCATCCAAATCACAAAGCAATTGCATTAGAATATTGTTGAATATGACATTCATGCCCCTCGATCCAAACATTTGACCTTCTAATTTTCCAGTCAGGTCTTGAGATGCTTGCACTTATACAGTAAGAGATTCCAAATCTTTTTGATTGCCTCAGATGTATTACGTTGCTGCTGCAACATTGTTTTTATGGAACCACAATTCTTCCATAATGGCTTCTGTAGCTGAGCCATGTTCTTTTGTTGAGATTCCTTTATCAGGTGACAAAGGTTCCATTTTGTGTTGCTTCAGGTCCATGGTTATACTAAAACTCAGGTAATTTTTATCCCCTTTAGCTTAGGATACAGTTGTCATCAAAGCAAATATTAATAGAGGGCTTACATTCACCAATTTGACAAGCTGATCTTCGCAAAAAGCAAATTCAAGCATGTTTCCTCACTTCTGTCCAAACTTCTCTGGCTTCCAGTAATTTCAAGGGTTCACTTTAAATGCACTGCCTAGCTTTTAAGATCCTACACGGCATCCTCCCTCCCCTAATTATATTATCTTGGAACTCCTTGAGTCCTGATTCCACCAGATCCACCCAAAAACTTAAACTATCCTTCCCCTTGCTAAAAGGTATCCTCTATGCAGGAAAATTAGGGAAATCTCTCTTCTTCAGAATCAGCGAGCTTTGGAATAACCTTACTGCCTCACTACAGAATCTGGTCTCCTTCCAACTATTCCGAAAGTATCTGAAAATTAGGCTATTCACAAAAATGTAATGCTCTCTTCCCCCTATACTCAACCTCCAACCCCATTATGTTGTTCCTTCCTTACATTAAGCTCTTGTAAACCGTGCCGAGCTCCATAATTATGAAGAGGATGCAGTATATAAAATTAAGGTTTAGTTTGTAGAATCTTATATAATCGAAGCTATGCAGCTATCTTGGACTTGGCTTAAGCCACACTCCCTATTTGTGAATGTTTTTATTGTAATCCACCTAATATTTAAGCACAATACAATATACATTTTTAAAATACAATAAAATAAAATGAAGAAATACTAATAATAAACAGAGAAAATGATGGCAGAGACTATATCCTGTCTGCCAATCATATATTCTGAAATTTCACCCAGGCTTTTTAATGTCATTATTAACATAAAAATTAAATTTTTCAATTAGCATTATTTTTAGACAGTCTATCATTTGGTTTCAATTACATTTTAAACACAACTTTAGATATAAATTTTTATAAAATGATATATGAGACATTTCTGACAACCTGTGGTAAGAGTTCTTAACAAAAGAAAAAACATTGTGGGAGATTTCTTCTGAAAAATCCTCACAATGCAATGTTTTTAGACTGCAGGTAATGTTACTAAGACAGAACCTGGGGAGATATCATGCACAGTAAGTTCGTTCTGTGAAGAAAATAAATCTACAAGTAGGAAAAGGTCATTTTGTTCATTACTTTTTAACACTTTTTAAGACACTTGCCATGCAAGTTTCAGACCACTAATTTGTTCATTAATATTTCTTTGGCATTAAATGTCTAAAGAACACTGAAGTATTATGTCAATTATGATAGGGACCCCGCTAGTCAAGACTTTAAGCCTTTGGAGGAATAAATTAGTCCTACAAGGGATCCAGGATTTTTAAATTAAAGAAGCCCCAAAGCTAGGACAGGTCCTGGCAACCGCCCTCCCCCCTCCATTCATGAAGCAGTCCCTTTAAAGTAGTACCGTGTCTTTCTTCATGTACAGCGACCAGTGCTGGACGCAGTATTCCAGGTGAGGGTGTTCCATGGCCCGGTACAGCGGCATGATAACCTTCTCCGATCTGTTCGTGTTCCCCTTCTTAATCATTCCTAGCATTCTGTTCGCCCTTTTCACCACTGTCGCGCATTGCGCGGACAGCTTCATTGATTTCTCGACCGGTACTCCCAAGTCTCTTTCCTGGGGGGTCTCTCCAAGTACCGCCCCGGACATCCTGTATTCGTGTATAAGATTTTTCTCACTGACAAGCATCACCTTACACTTATCCACGTTGAACCTCATCTGCCATGTCGCGGCCCATTTCTCGAGCGTGTTTATGTCATATTGCAGATGTTCGAAATCCTCCCGCATCTTCACTACTCTGAATAACTTCATATCATCTGCAAATTTAATCACCTCACTCGTCATACCAATTTCCAGATCATTTATAAATATGTTGAAGAGCACAAGTCCAAGCACCGAACCCAGCAGCACTCCACTGATGATGCTTTTCCAGGCAAGTATTGTCCATTTACTCCCACTCTCTGTTTCCTATCCGCCAGGCAATTTCACCCTCAATTCCATGGCTTGCAATTTTTCGAAGTAGTCATTCATGCGGAACCTTGTCAAAAGCCTTCTGAAAATCCAAATATACAATGTCGACCGGGTCACCCTTGTTTAACTGCTGTTTACTTCCTCGAAGAAGTGTAGCAAGTTCGTCAAATCCATTTTTGCTGCAGGAGGTCTCCAACCGTAGCAGCCAATCTGAACAGCTGCCTGTGGCTCCCTTCTCTGCTTTCCGTTGCCCTGGTTCTTCCAGGCAGAAACCGAAAGTTGCATCATTGGGGATTGGCCGTGGCAGAAGGAAAGCAGGGAGGGGAGCTGTAAGCAGCACTTCAGATTGGCTGCCGTGGCTCCCTGTAGTAAAAATGGATTTTTCAGCGATGGAAGGTAAGAGCAACATCAAACCGGCATGAAGAAGGAGGAAGACATACGGGTGAGGAAATCCCCATTACTAGCTGTAATTTTTTTTAAGTAGAAAGGGGGACTGGGGGAGGGAGTTAAAAGAAGTGCCAGACTGATTGTGGGAGTAGGTAAAAGGGAAGAGCTTATGGGTCTGGAAACAGAGGAGGATGAGGGAAGAAGGAAGTAAGGAGAGATGGTGGGCTTAGAGAGAGAGATGGTGGGCAGTGATCTGAAAGGAGAGAAGAGAAACAGAGAAGTTGGATGTGGAGTGAAGGAAGGGGAAAGATACTTGAAGTGAGGACTGTTGAGAAGAGAAAGGGAAAGATTGTGAACCTGGGGAGGGAGGGAAAGATGGGAAGGTAAAGGGAGAGATGGTGGACCTGGGGATGGAAGGAAGGGAGAGAGGGAGAAATGTTAGGTCTGGGGATGGAAGGGATAGAGAGATGAAACCTCTCTTTCCCTCCAACCCATTGTTCAGCATTAAGGGGAAAGGGAAGAACAACAATAGAAAAGAGAAGGAACAAAATATTGGACCATGGGGAAAGAGGAAGAGAGTTGAACCCATGGGAAAGGGAAAAAAATCAATATGTTGAAGACAGGCATAGTGAGGGAAATGGAGCATGAGAGGAGAAAAAAATGAACAGACACTGGAAAGATAATTAGTACAAGAGAGACAAACAGCAGAAAGAGAAACTAGGACCAAGATGATGGAAAACCAACAGGGTCCTTTTACTAAGGCACACCAGCCGTTTTTGTGTGCGCTAAAACGGCTAGCTCGCCTTAGTAAAAGGACCCCCAAAATGTCCAGACACCAAGGTAGAAAAAAGTGTTTTATTTTGAATGTATTAACTAGAATTTGTTATCTTTGGGATATGTTATTGTTGGGATATGTGCATCACAAATATTTTTTATTGTACTCAGTGATATAGCCATGCAGCTGATTTGTGGGAAGGGGCTTGAGCTCAAAGTGGATGAATGGGCACCAAATTTTATCCCCGCTTGAATGCAAAATATAAATACTTGAACTGGTGGAGATCCCCAAGACCTGGCAACTGAAGAACTCTTCCTCCAGTCTGACAACCAGAAGTCTCCAAACTTTGCAGCTAGTGGCAGTATCCTTAAGCTGCCAATTTTTTTCATGCATATATGAGAGCCAAGCGGAAGGGGGGGGGGGGAAGGCAGTGTCTTTGTAATACTGCTGTCAGCTACTTTGAAAGTTCTGGCCACTGGACCTGAGGAGGAGAAGGATGTGGTCATCAGCTGATGAGTCTTGGGGATCTCCACCAGCTACATCAAGAGAGATTTTCATTTTGATGAGGCCTAAGCTCAAAGTGGGAGGCCCAGCCCCTTCTCATGGTTATGCCACTGATTGTGTTCAGTACAAAATGAAGTACTTGCAGAGCTAATTTTGGGGGTTTCCAGTTCAGTTTTGGTATTCATATTTCTATTTATAATTTGTGATCCATTGTTCTGTATTTGGTGAAGGTCTGTCTGTGTTTTGTGTGTGAAGAAGTCATTTAAAGATGGATGGGGAAATTGGGAGACGGATAGGTAGAAGAGGGGCCCCCTTCTTAATTTCTGCCCTGGGCCCCTTTATGAATAAAACCAGCCCTGGTCAGGCCTACTTTAGCAGTACTGGTCCCTTTAAGAATAAACCTGTTTCTGCTGGGAGGGGGAGGAGCCCTGAATCTCAATACATTTCTGAGAGGCCTTCTTGGTTAGAGAGGGTAGATGGGCAAGGACGAGGAGTAAAGACACAGCCCAGAAGGAAGCAGTTTTACCTTTGGAGGAGCTGCCTGCAGACTGGGAAATGGGTGAGCCTGAATCCTGGGAAGCAAGCAGTGCTGTGCAGTGGAACTGTTTGAGGAAAATGCAATGGAGTGGGAGCTAGATTCTAGCCCACCGGACCTGCCTGAAGAGACCATGGAATGTGAGTGATGCCGCTGGGCAGTAAAAGTTTATTTTTTGACTTTTGTAATATTCATGGATTTTGCGCCTAAACTGTTATGGATGTGGCAGGCGCGGGACTGAAACCATGTTTAAATGCTGTTTTGTTTTTTCTCCCTGGAGTTTCTTTTTTTACTTTTGAATCTGGCCTATGAATCGATCCATGTTTTAAGGCACACCTTCCTGCCTGGTTGGAATCCCAGTCTATTCGAAGCTAGGCAGTAGCCAGGGCCAGAGTAATCATATTGGACCAGAAGCAAAGTGTTTGTTTTGTTTGTTGCTGAAGAGTTCTGGGGCAGAGAAAAGAAGCTGAGAACTTATTGTTTGAGTGACTGGCCTGTGCTAATGTTTCTGGGGTTTTGGGGGGGGGGGAATGTTTTCTTGGTCACCACCTAATATACCAAACGGAAACTCGCTAAAACTCGCATGCCACTGCAAATATAACTTGAATTTCTACCACATTCTCTGACAATCAAAGTTGCACCCACCTGCAAAGAAAAGCTATTCCACTTCCTAGTATCTCTACACTGAAAATGCTGCAATTTAAACCGCCCTATGTCCACTAAGTCTGTATTTATGTCTGCATGTTATGTAAATACTGTAAAGTCTGTAAATGTTCTAAAATCTATATGTCTCACTAAAATTTGTCCTATCCATACTATGAATGTACTCCTGTAACCCGTTCTGGGCTCCTTTGGGAGGACAGGCTAAATAAATGACTAAATAAATAAATAAAATAAATGAAGCTAATAATTTCAATGGACTCTAATAGAGATGAGAGGGGGATTGTGTCAGGACTATTTTTGCACCATATGGGAGTAGTTCTCATGTCACTTTAATTGAACATCCTGATCAGATTGCTCCCTGGGTTAACCCTTTCAGGACCATAAGGATCGTAGGCCAATTTTTGTGGTTTTGTCGACATTTTTATGGTAAAAAGGGCTTGCAGATGCCAAAAAATTGATTTTTTTATGTGAAATATCATTATTTTTTTTTTAAAAAATCAAACTTCTGGCTTATGGACAGTGTGGCAAGTGAATCTTCTCGTCAATCTGGCAACGACGCTAATGAATGAATGTCGGAACCAGTTTGTTTACATAAAGGCAGTATCATATGGAATCCGTACATATCAAATTTAGAACTGTAGACTATCCCAATCAAAATTTATAGGATTTTAAAGTTATGGGACAAATATGTCCCTTGGTCCTGAAAGGGCTACAGGGGAAGTGTTGTGGCAATGCTTGGTTTGTTTGATTTTTTTATGTCACCAATACACTTCCCCCTCCCCATTCGTGGTTTCGGCAATTGCGATTTCACATATTCGCGATTTTTGGGGGAGGGGGAAAAAATAAAATAAAAAACATCATTAAGTCTTCCCCCCGGCATCCCGGCCTTACCTAGTGGTCTAGCGGGCTTTCGGGGCAGGAGCGATCTTCCTACACTCCTGCCCCATGCAGATCGCCATTAGGAAATAGCTGTAGGGAGTTCCCGTCGTAGTCTCGAGAGACTACGGGAACTCACAGTAGCCATTTCCTAATGGCAATCTGCACGGGGCAGGAGCTTAGGAAGATCGCTCCTGCCCTGAAAGCCTGCTAGACCACCAGGTAAGGCCGGGAAGGCGGGAGGGAGGCGGGGGTGGGTCAGAGCCAGATATTTGTGGTTTTTCGCCATTCGCGGTCCAGCTCTGCCCCTATCCCCCGCGAATTTGGAGGGAGAAGTGTAAATAACTGTTTAAAATAGGCTGCCTACTGTGAATCAGTTGTTCTATTTGATGGGCCATCCCCTGGACCGCTTTGGCCTGCGCGGGAACGCATAGATAGTTAGTTTTATATTTATAGGTTAGAGATTGTAAACAAGTTAATGATTTGGAATAATTCCTTTGCAAGTCAGCTGCCTTACATCATTGAGTTGTTTGGTTTATCATTCTGTCCAGTCATGTTCACAGTTAAGAGAAACTGGGATTCTACTTATTTGCAAGCTGTAATCTGCCCCCCCAAAATACCCCTGACTATGTATATCCCAAGTGTATCACCATGGAATCTAAAATTCTACAAACTACCTTGAAAAAGATGTCCCTATAGCAGGGGTAGGCAATTCCAGTCCTCGAGAGCCAGAGCCAGGTCAGGTTTTCAGGATATCCACAATAAATATGAATGAGATAGATTTGCATCTCAAGGAGGTAATGAATGCAGATCCATCTCATACATATTCATTGTGGATATCCTGAAAATCTGCCCTGGCTCCAGCTCTCGAGGACCGGAATTGCTTACCCCTGCCCTATAGCAATATAAATTATAACATAACATGTGAAATTACCAAAATAAATTCTAATTATATTCCTTTGCGGCACATAAGAAATATAGCGCCCTTTTATTAAGCTGTCCTAAAAAGTGGCCTGCATTATTTTTAGCATGTGGGTTACCCACTCATTGAGACCATTTTTAGTGTGGCTCTAAAATGGCTATAATTTCAATTTTTCTATTAATGGCCACATATAAATTTTTAAATCATCGCATTGCCATTAGAATCTGGGCCCTCACTCTCACCTATTTTATAGACGTTAAGAGCTCCAGGCTACTCTTCTGATAACCACTCAGCACACGTCAATGCCAACATGCTAACCAATTAGTACAAGGCACACCTACACTCCACCCCTAAGCACGCGCCGTGCTAAAAAAAATTAAATATATATTTTTAGCATGTGGGTGGCACACGCCGAGCCTGTAGCTAGCGACAGTAAGCATGGATTAGTGCTTACTGCCACTCAGTTAAAAAGGCCCCATAAAATGTGCTATATATTTTGAGATTATCTCTCTTCCTGTTTATGGGATTCAGATGATGCCCTGCAAGTATTGCTGAATGTGCTTTTCCAGATTAAAAAGGTATTACGTGAAAATAATTTTCAAGGACTTGGTGACATGAAGGTGAGTTTTCATCAGTCACATGCAGAATAGATTTTAAAAGTTGCCATGTAGACTCATTATGGCTAGCTGAGTGATTTACGATGTGGAGTTAAGAGGATCTCCTAATTAGAATGCAACTTGGAGGAATTAAGGGGACCTTTCACTAAGCTGCATTAAGTGCTAATGTGTCCTTAATGCAAGTAAAATGGCCTAATGCAAGATGTGCTAAAGCATTCTGTATTAGTTTTGCCAATTGTGCACATTAAGCACTCTACATTTATTTTCTTTTTGGAGGGGTTGTGTCAGAGCAGAGAATGGGCATGAAAGCACTATCCAGCTAGTGTACTGACATTACTGGCATGCTAACTGATTAGCACGCCCATAATGCAGAAGCCCTTAGCACCTTCTAAATTGGAGACAATCTTCTTATATGGAAAGCTGACTCTAGTAGTATAACCACAAGACTACCACTAGGGGTCATGGTAGTGATTTTATGAGGTAGAATCAGAAAGGTGGAAGCAGAAGAAGACCCCTGAGTAAGCCTTGCAGGTGGTAGGGTGAGGGTCAGGGAGAATGAGGGGAAGTTTCCGTGGCTTTGGGTAGGAAGAGGAGACCCACTGATGTTATGTTGGGTAGGTAGGGTTAAGGGAAGCAAATGAGGAAGTGAGGGGGGTTAATGTAATAAGAGGGTTGTGGAGTCAATGATCAGAGGTATTGGGATCTGGATACAAAAAGGGGGGGGGGGAGATGGATTGGGGGTTGGAACTCTATTTAGAAAGGGCTAGTGGCTGCACTACCAGACTGCATGACTGGATTTAAAATCTTCTCTTGTGGTGGCGCTAAATACCATACCATATTGTTTCTTATACCCCACAAATGTCAACTAGGAATCATAGAAACATAGAATATGACAGCAGAAAAGGGCCTACGGCCCATCAAGTCTGCCCACTCAAATAACCCTCCCCTCTAAGTTCCTCTTTGAAGTGAACCCACGTGTTGATCCCATTTGATCTTAAAGTCAGTCACGTTACTGGCCTCAACTACCTGAAGTGGAAGATCATTCCAATGGTCGACCACCCTTTCGGTGAAGAAGTAATTCCTTGTGTCACCATGGAATCTCCCGTCCCTGATTTTCAGCGGATGCCCCCTTGTCGCCGTAGGGCCTGTAAGGAAGAAGATATCTTCTTCCACCTCAATGCGGCTAGTAACATATTTGAACATCTCTATCATGTCACCCCCTCTCTGCGTTCTTCGAGAGAGTAAAGGTGCAACTTACCTAGTCGTTCTTCATAAGGGACATCCTTGAGCCCTGAGACCATCTTGGTGGCCAATCGTTGAGCCGATTCCATTCTTAGCACATCCTTCCGATAGTGTGGTCTCCAAAACTGTACACAGTACTCCAGATGTGGTCTCACCATGGACATGTACAGCGGCATCACCACCTCGGGCTTTCGGCTGACAAAGCTTCTCCGGATGCAACCCAGCATTTATCTAGCTTTAGATGAGGCTTTCTCCACCTGATTGGCTTCCTTCATATCTTCACTAATGATTACTCCCAGGTCTCATTCTGCCACAGTTCTGGTTAAGGTCTCACCATTCAGAGTGTAGGTTCTGCATGGGTTTCTGCCACCAAGGTGCATAATCTTACACTTTTTGGCATTGAAATTCAGCTAACAAAGAGTAGACCAGTGTTCCAGAACAAGTATGTCCTGTGTCATAACGTCGGGCATGGTATCTCCGCTCACTATGTTGCACAATTTAGCATCATCGGCAAATAATGCAATTTTACTCCGAAGTCCCTGAGGCAGATCTTGTATGAAAATATTAAATAGGATTGGGCCCAGGACCGAGCCCTGCGGTACTCCACTGTGCACTTCCGACTTGTCAGAGAGGGTAACGTTTACCACCACCCTCTGATGTCTACCACTGAGCCAGTCTTTAACCCATGCAGTTAATATTTCTCCTAGCCCCAATGAACTCATCTTGTTCAGAAGTCTACGGTGTGGGACGCTGTCAAAAGCCTTGCTGAAGTCCAGATACAACACATCTAGGGACTCTCCTTTATCCAGTTCTTTTATTACCCCATCGAAGAAGCTGATCAATTTGGATTGGCAGGATCTCCCCTTAGTAAATCCATGCTGGTGTGGATCCCTCAGTCTCTCGTCATCCAGAACCATGTCTAATTTGTGTTTAATCAATGTTTCCATAAGCTTGCACACTATTGACGTGAGACTTACCGGTCTGTATCCCTTTTTGTGGAGCGGAATGACGTTAGCTGTTTTCCAGTCTAATGGAACTTTTCCCATGCCCAGGGAAAGATTGAAGAGCGTGGCTAATGGTTCTGCCAGGACATCTCTCAATTCCCTAAGCACTCTGGGGTGCAAATTATCCGGTCCCATGGCTTTATACACTTTGAGCCTTGACAATTCTTGGTAGATGCTGCTGGTGGAAAATTCAAAATTCCTGAACGGGTCTTCTGAGCTCTCTCTTGTTTGCAGCTGTGGGCCGGATCCTGGTGCCTCACAGGTAAATACTGAGCAGAAGTATTTGTTCAGTAGGTCGGCTTTATCGAGGTCCGATTCTGCAAAGTTGCTGTCAGGTTTCCTTAGGCGCACTATCCCGTCTGTATTCCTCTTTCTATCACTAACATACCTGAAAAAGGATTTATCCCCTTTTTTAATATTCCTAGCTAAATCTTCTTCCATCCTGAGTTTGGCGTATCTGACAGCCGTTTTGACAGTTCTAGATTTTTCTAGATAAGCTTCTTTGTCTTCTGGTCGATGTGATAGTTTGTACTATTGGCAGTCATGACAGTTAATGCATATTACCAACCTGCATGATATATGACATTGATGGCCATGCTTCCATTTTGCCTCTGCCACACCCACACAGTGCATTAACCAGTTAGCAGGGATTTTTGCTGTGGTAGCTTTGTTAAAATATGTAGACATTAGCTTAACACAGCTTAGTAAAGTAACACAGCCCCAGGAAGTGTAAAACCTTTATTAAAAGAACCTCTGTCTGTTGCAACTCTCTCAACACAGATCTCTCCATGATGTCAAATTATTATATTTTCAGTCTGTAATGATTCTTCCAACATTCCAAATTCTATGATATTAAGAAGTAATGATATGCAGATCCAAAGCACAAGTACATGATACTCATATAATAGACCAATCTATTATATGAGCACTGTCATGGGTAGAAAAGAATAATTTAATTTGCAACAGACAAATAACCCTCCCCCCCCATATACAAATCCTTGTTTTGAATACATCATACTGTCTAGTACAGTGTTTTTTAACCTTTTTACACCCGTGGATCGGCAGAAATAAAATAATTATTTTGTGGACCGGCAAACTACTAGGACTAAAATTTTAAAACCCCGTTTCCGCCCCATCTCCGCGAGCTCGGTCACCTCAGTAACTATAGAAAACTAGACAAATATAGTGCAAAATATAAACAGCAGATATAAATTCTCAAAACTGACACGTTTTGATCACTAAATTGAAAATAAAATCATTTTTCCTACCTTTGCTGTCTGGTGATTTCACGAGTCTCTGGTTGCGTTTCCTTCTATTTGTGTATCCTTTCTTTCATTTCTTTCTTTCTGCACTCAGGCCCAAGAATTGTCCCTTTCTATTCCCTCCCTCTTTCCTTCCTATGTCCTTAGTGCCCCCAGTGCCTCCTTCCCATGTCTTTAGTGCCCCCAGTGCCTCCTTCCCATGTCTTTAGTGCCCCTTCCTGTCTTTAGTGCCCCCAGTGCCTCCTTCCCATGTCCTTAGTGCCTCTTCCTGTCTTTAGTGCCCCCAGTGCCTCCTTCCCATGTCCTTAGTGCCCCTTCCTGTCTTTAGTGCCCCCAGTGCTTCCTTCCTATGTCCCTCTCACTGCCTTCCACACTTTGTCCCACCCCCACTCCCGAAGCCAGCCTGTCTACCTCTCTCCCTCCCTCCCTGGCTAAAGACAGCCTGCTTGCCTGCCTACCTCCTTCCCTCCCTGCCCCGCCAAAAAAAAAAAAAGCCTTCCTCCTTCCTTTCCCCTGCTCTTACCGCCCTGCTGCTGCTGCTAAAGCCGACAGGAAGTCTTCTTTCCGACGTCAATTCTGACGTCGGAGAGGACATTCTGGGCCAGCCAGGCAACGATGCTCAAGACCCAGCAGATAAGGAGGCCGATCTTCGGGGTGCCCAGATGAGGGTAAGAAGTGGCTGGGGGGTGCCCAATCGTGGTGGGGGGTGCCAGATCGTGGCAAGGGGGTGCCCAATTGTGTCGGGGGGTGCCGGATCGTGGCGGGGGTGTGCCAGATCGCGTTGGGAGGGGGGGTGCCGGATCGCAGGGGGGCCTTCGAGGGGAGCAATGCCGATTCTCAGGGGGGGGGGAACGTATCAAAGCGAGTTTCCATTATTTCCTATGGGGAAACTCACTTTGATAAACGAGCATTTTGGATTACGAGCATGCTCCTGGAACGGATTATGCTCGTAATCCAAGGTACCACTGTATCTCTAAAAACTCACTTGAAGGGGAAAAGCTCTGAAGTAGCTGCATAAAACAGCAAATAAATGCTGAGACTTGAGCTTAGGATCCTGGAGAATGTTTAGATGATGTATTTATGTTGGAAAGAATTCTAAGAGAGTTGTGCACATGGAAATTCTGAGAGTGTGCATGTGGAATTCTCAACGGTTTTTTAGTGATTAGACTCAGGATTTTGATTTGAGTAGTAAAAAGGAAGTTCTTTTGTTTAGTTTTTTTGTATTTAAGAGTAAGGATTTGATTAAAGATAATTGTTAAGGAAAAGACTTGATTTCCTGAGTGGCCTGTCCTGCATTTGAGCTCCAGTTCCAGTATTTACATGTGTTCTAGCTTTCGGTGATTCATCAAAAGCTACCCACCGCAAGAAAGCCTGCAAAGCAGAGGAAAGGTTTTCTTTTAACTTTATTTTCCTGTGTGCACACAGTAGGTTTAATCTTTTTTAAGTGACACTTACCTGAGAAGCTTCAGTAGATTCCTGCACAGAAAAGAAACAATTATTTAAGTTTAACAAAGAAAAGACACAATAAAGAAAAGGGTAAAGAAGACACAAAGAGTAAAAGAAGGAAACTAAGGGATAATTTACCTGCAGTACTCCTGAATGCTTACCTATGAGAGGAAAGATAAAGTTTCAATGTTATAGAATTTAGAGATAAGTTAAATAAAAAGGTATAACAAATTTTATAAGAGAATATTTACCTGAATAATTTCTAGGTTTATCTAACAATGACTTGCAAGAAATAAAAAATGATTTGAGCACTTTACATAAAATAGAATTGTTATAGATACGTTAAAATATCTGTAAGGAAACTTTAACTGAGATCTCGAAAGAAAGAAATTTATGAACAAATTTTATTTTGTACAATAAACTGTTAACTTATATCTGTTATTTAAAGTTTCGGACTCTTTCCTTGCCTGTATTTTGCTAGAGACTAGACGTACCCGGACGTTCCTAAAACCTCAGTAGCAATTCGGTGGAAGTGAGCTTTGTCTTGGGTATCTCAACTCCAAATAATAGACCATTGTGACATATTTTCTAATTCTGTGTGATAAGACAGGGCTGCGCTGAAACTAAGGGGTATTACATACCCAACAACTATCACTGAACCACCAAGGATAGAGGTAGGCCCCTGCCCCCCTTCCCTCCCCCCCCCCACACACTTCCTATCAGAAAAACTCTGTAAGGAACCCGAAGATAGTATGGATATTTTTTTGAAAGAAGACCATAATGGGTAGCAGGGTATTTTGAGAAGACGATTGGAAGAGTTGAGGGTTCATTGGAGTAATAGTGACAGGAGACTGTGGACTAGGAGGTTTTTAAGTACTAGCCCAGGAGTGATAACAAAGGACATCGTTGACAAAATCAGAAAGATCCTAGATGGAGCAGAGACAGAAGACACTACACTAATGATCCACATCGGGACAAATGATGTCAGCAGGAGGGACTACAGTAGAAGTGCACTGATAGAACAGTTCAAGATTCTGGGAAGGAAGTTGAAGATGAGGACTCAGAAGATTGCATTTTCAGAGATCCTACCAGTACCAAGGGCTGATGTGAAGAGGCAGACGGAACTATAATCAATAAATGCATGGATGAGGAGATGGTGCGAGGAAGAGGGGTTCCACTTCGTGAGGAACTGGGCAACTTTTTTGGGCAAGAGCAAGCTCTTCAGGAGAGATGGACTTTACCTGAGTGCCGCGGGAACTAGACTTCTAGCAAACAATGTCAGGAGAGGAATAGAGCTGGCTTTATGTTTAAATCATTTTTATTAAAGCATAAACATAGCAAGGAACATCGCATCGTACAATTTTCAAATATTAAACAAATCCAATCCCCACCCACCCAACCCCCCAACCCCCCTCCCACCCTCCCACCCACCCTGGCAGCAGCGGTAACAAATCAAGAAAGAAAAAGCAAAAAAGGGGAGAAAAAGAAGTCCATTAAGTACCCCAAAGTTGGTGTTGAATATAAGGTGTAAAAGTCAAGCTAAAAGGGTACCAGCACTGAGTGTATAAACGTCCAGCTTTAGTGGATAAGTCCATCACTTCACGCCGCTCCAGTAACATTTGGTGTAACATTAATGCTCTCCATTGAGGGACAGTCGGAGGTTGCGGTGAAAGCCATTGCAACAAGATGCATTTCCGTCCCAGCAATACAGTTTTCCTTAAGAATGCTGCACAACCTGGTCTGGGTGGATGAAATCGAATCTGCATCGTGAAAAGGAAGTTTGGGTGCAATCTCCAAGAGCAATGCCAAAGGCGTGCCACCAAAGACACTAACTGGATCCAGAAGGAGGATATCTTAGGGCAAGACCAAAACATATGTCCAAACGATGCCATAGGACCAGCACATTTCCAGCAACAGTGATCAGCACTTATCCCGATCACATGTGCCCTCTTGGGCGTACAGAAGGCTCTCAGTATAAATTTGTAATTTCTTTCCATCTCAAGCGAGGACACAGTCGTGGTCCTTCCCAAACGAAGGCCTCTGCGAATCACATCCGCTGCAATGGGCAATTGAAGATCAGCAGACCACCTCTGAGCCAAGGCAATAAAGTCTAATTCACCCGCCCGTTTCTGTAGCCACTTATGGAAGAATCTGAGGGACATTGACTCAGGAGATGTGAGTGCAATCGCCTCTTGCAATCTGTCTTGTATATCCTCCTGTAACCTCACCGGTGTCAAGGACTGCAAATAATGTGTAAGCTGTTGATACGCAAACCAGTCCATAGGTGATATCCGAAACTGTGTTTGTAGGTCTCTGAAGGGAATCGGTGAACCATCATCTTGTACGGTCTGTGACACATATTGTAGGCCCTCACGAGACCAGCGTCTGAACACTGCGGAATCCATGCCAGGTAAGAAAGCACCATTCCCAATCAATGGAAGGCAAGGTGTATGATGCGGAGAAATCTGTAATCCCTTGCACAACAACTTCCATGCTGTACGCATTGCTGGCAAAAGTGGATGGGACTTCAGCTGCGGTAAGTCTGGTAACTGAGGCGCATGGAGGAGATAGCTAAAATGATATGGCTGGAAGGAAAAACACTCAATCACAGGCATAGAAAAATCAGAAGTGTCACAGAACCAGTCATGGATGTGACGTAATTGACATGCTAGATTAAACCGAGATACACATAATAAACCCAGCCCCCCTTGATCCACAGGAAGCCGTAACTTAGCCAAAGAGATCCTCGCTTTTTTACCCTGCCATAAATATTTAGAGAGATGGGCGCCATGCAGTGCAGTGTGAGATGAGGTTAACATGAGAGGGAGCATTTGTAAGACATATGTCCATTGAGACACTATCATCATGTTATAGAGGGCTATTCGGCCTGACAAGGAAATAGGGAACGTCCGCCAGCCATGCAGCGTACTAGCAGTGCGATGAAGCAATGGTATTATATTGGCGGAATAGAGTCTATTCAAATTTTGAGGGATGATTACACCCAAATATGTCAGCGAGGAAGTAGCCCACTGGAGTGGAAAATCACCCGGCCAATTGTGTCTCACCTCTAGAAGAGTGGGAAGTGCTAAAGACTTTTGCTTATTCAACTCCAGGCCAGAATAAATGTGAAACTCATCCAATAGTTCTAACGCTCTTGGTAGTGAGCTATGCGGCTTGTCCAATGCAAGTAGAAGGTCATCCGCAAAGGCCAGCACCCGTAGTTGCGACGTGCCCTCAGGTAAACCCAAAAGTATATCATCCTTTTGTATAGTGCGCAGCAATGGGTCTAAATACAGCAGAAAAAGCAAGGGGGATAGTGGGCAGCCCTGTCTTGTCCCCCTACCTATGGCAAAGGGAGAAGATCTCACTCCATTAACCAATACCGAGGCCGTCGGGCCATTGTAAAGTGCATGCACAGAGGATAGGAAGCTCGCGGGGATCCCTATATATTTTAAGACCTGAAACAGGTAGTGCCAATTAACTTTATCAAAAGCTTTTGCTGCATCTAACCCGACAAGCAGTCCAGGGCGGTGGTCTAATTGTGCACGGGAAAGGGCTAAAAGTATGCACCGGACATTAATGGTGGAATGCCTGTTGCGAACAAATCCCACCTGTTCAGGCACTATTATGGAGGGCAGAATAAGGGCCAATCTATCAGCTAGAACTCTCGCTAGTATCTTAACATCAACATTCAGGAGAGAGATTGGTTGATAGGATTCTATGTCGTCTGGGGGTTTAGATGGTTTTGGAATCAAGGTAATCATAGAGCTGGCTTTAAACTAAGAAGAAGGGGAAAGCCGACAGTCGACCAAGTGTTGACGATTTGGAAGAATGTATCCCGTGAAGATACTAAGTGGGTAAAATGCTGGGAAAAAACAACAACAGGCAAAACACAGTTGACTGATCCAGAAAAGGAGGAGAAGAGGATCATAGCACAGAAGAAAACAAAGATCGAAGCACAGGGAAAGGAAATGAAGACAAAAAAATACCAGGACTTAAATTGCATAAATACTAATGCAAGGAGCCTAAGGAACAAAATGGGGGAATTAGAAGTCATGACCAAAACTGAGAACCTAGACATCATTGGAGTATCCGAAACATGGTGGAATGAAGAAAACAAATGGAACATAGCACTGCCGGGGTACAAACTCTATCGCGAAGACAGGTCAGGTCAGAAAGGAGGAGGAATAGCCCTATACGTAAAAGAAAGCATACACTCGATAAAGAGTGGACACAGCAGCGATGACCAACAAATTGGAATCGCTATGGGTTAAAATACCGGGAAGGAAAGATGGACCTGTACTATCGTCCACCTGGGCAAACTGAAGCAGCCGATGAAGAAATGGAAGCCGAGATGAAACGAGAATGCAAAAGCAGTAACACGATTATTATGGGAGACTTCAACTATCCCGGGATAGACTGGAGTCTTGGAAACTCAAAATGCGCTAGGGAGACCAGATTCCTGGAGGCTATACAGGACTGCTTCATGGATCAGCTTGTCAGAGAACCGACGAGAGGGAATGCCACTCTGGATCTAATCCTTAATGGGCTAAGAGGACCTGCAAAGGAAGTGGAAACAGCGATCCCAATATAATCAAGTTCAAAGTTGAAGTAGGAATATCGAAGGGAAAGAGAACCACAGCGACAACTCTCAACTTCAAGAAAGGAAACTACGAAGCGATGAGGGCAATGGTAAGGAAGAAACTTAGGTACAGCTCAAAGAAATGGCAGACTGTAGAGCAAGCCTGGTCTTTATTCAAGGATACAGTGAGCGAGGCACAAAATCTGTATATCCCCAGATTCAGAAAAGGGTGCAAAAAGAGCCGAACAAAAGACCCAGCATGGATAACTAAAGAAGTGAAGAAAGCAATAGATGATAAGAAGAATTCATTCAAGAAATGGAAAAAGGGTAAAACCAAGGAGAACTGGAAAGAACACAGGAAGTATCAAAAAGAATGTCATCTTGTGGTTAGAAAAGCAAAAAAGAGAATATGAAGAGAAGCTAGCCAGGGAAGCATGAAATTTCAAACCGTTCTTTAGATACGTTAAAGGGAAGCAGCCAGCTAGGGATGAGGTGGGACTGTTGGATGACGGAGATAGGAAGGGTGTGGTGAAGGAGGAGAAAGAAGTGGCAGAAAGCCTAAACACGTTCTTTTTTGTCAGTATTTACAAATAAGAACACATCTAACATACCGGAACCTGAACAAATCTTCAAAGGAAAACAAGAAGAAAAATTAACATCCATGGAAGTAAACCTTGAAGACGTACACAGGCAGTTAGAAAAATTAAAAACTGACAAATCACCAGGCCCAGACGGAATCCACCCTAGGGTGCTAAAAAAGCTTAAGGAGGAAATAGCGGAACTACTACAGCAAGTTTGTAATCTATCCCTGAAAACAGGCATGATCCCGGAGGATTGGAAGATAGCCAACGTTACGCCCATTTTTAAAAAGGGGTCAAGAGGTGATCCGGGGAACTACAGACCGGTAAGTCTGACCTCAGTTCCGGGGAAAATGGCGGAAGCACTGATAAAAGTTACCATCGAGGAGCATCTAGAAAGGAATAAACTTATAAAAACAAGCCAGCATGGCTTCTGCAAGGGAAGATTGTGCCTAACGAACTTATTGCACTTCGAAGGAATTAACAAACAGATGGACAAAGGGGACCCCATTGACATCGTATACTTAAACTTTCAAAAAGCCTTTGACAAAGTACCCTATGAACGCCTACTTCATAGAAACAAAGAAAGATGACGGCAGATAAGGGCTATAGCCCATCAAGTCTGCCCATACCATTGACCCCCTTTTAAGTCTACTGGCCCCCTTAACTCTACTGACCTGCTCTATTAAGTCTATATCCTAGCGACCCTATTCATTGGTATGACTCTCGCAGTGATCCCACATAGGTATCCCATTTATTCTTGAAGTCTGGGATACTGCGGGCCTCGATCACCTGTACTGGAAGCTTGTTCCAATGCTCTATCACTCGTTCCGTGAAGAAGTACTTCCTGACGTCTCCACGAAACTTCCCTCCCCTGAGTTTGAGCGGATGTCCTCTTGTGTTCGAGGGTCCTTTGAGAAGAAAGATATCATCTTCCACCTCGACCCGTCCCGTGATATACTTAAATGTCTCAATCATGTCTCTCCTCTCCCTACGCTCCTCGAGAGTATAGAGCTGCAATTTGTTCAGTCTTTCTTCGTACGAGAGACCCTTTAGCCCCGAGACCATCCTGGTTGCTATCCGCTGAACCAATTCAATTCTGAGCACATCTTTACGGTAATGTGGCCTCCAAAATTGCACACAGTATTCTAGATGAGGTCTCACCATGGCTCTGTATAATGGCATCATGATCTCAGGCTTCCTGTTGACGAAACTTCTCTTGATACAACCCATCATCTGCCGTGCCTTAGATGAAGCCTTCTCCACTTGAGTAGCAGTCTTCATGTCTGCCCTGATGATCACTCCCAAGTCTCGTTCTGCCATAGTCTTGGTCAAAGTTTCTCCATTCAAGGTGTAAGTTCTGCATGGATTTCCATTTCCGAGATGCATGACCTTACATTTCTTGGCGTTGAAGCCCAGCTGCCAGACAGAGGACCAACTTTCTAAAGTACGGAGGTCCTGTTCCATAGTATCCTGCAGATTGTAGCCGTTTATGATATTGCATAGTTTGGCATCATCAGCAAATAAGGTTACCTTACCTTGAAGCCCTTGAGTCAAATCCCTAATGAATATGTTGAAGAGGAGTGGACCCAGGACTGAGCCCTGCGGCACTCCGCTGGTCACTTCCGACGTTTTGGAGAGGGTACCATCACCCTCTGAAGTCTGCCACTTAGCCAATCTTTAACCCATGCAGTTAGTGTTACTCCTAACCCCATCGATTCCATCTTGTTGAGCAGTCTGCGGTGTGGGACGCTGTCAAAAGCCTTGCTGAAGTCAAGGTATACGACGTCTAAGGACTCTCCCGAGTCCAGCCTTCTTGTTACCCAGTCAAAGAAGCTGATAAGATTGGACTGGCAGGACCTACCCTTGGTGAATCCATGTTGACTGGGGTCCCGGAAATTCCCCTCATTCAAGACCGTATCTAATTTATGCTTAATTAGTGTGTCCATGAGTTTACACACTATTGAAGTGAGACTCACCGGTCTATAGTTCGCAGCCTCAGCCTTGCAACCCTTTTTATGCAGAGGAATGACGTTGGCTGTTTTCCAGTCCAACGGAACTTTCCCCGTGCTTAGTGAGAGATTGAAGAGCACGGCCAACGGTTCCGCCAGAACATCTCTCAATTCTCTAAGCACTCTTGGGTGTAAATTGTCCGGTCCCATGGCCTTGTTCTCCTTGAGCCTTGTCAGCTCGCTGTAGACGTCTTCAGGTGTGAACTCAAAATTCTGAAACGGGTCTTCCGCAATTTGTTTTGCCTTCAACTGTGGTCCGTGTCCCGGTGCCTCACAGGTGAAGACTGAGCAGAAATATTCATTTAGTATTTCGGCTTTTTCAGAATCCACCACTGCGTAGTTTCCGTCCGGTCTTCTAAGGCGTACTATGCCGTGTGTGTTCCTTTTCCTATCACTAATATACCTGAAGAAAGATTTGTCCCCTTTTTTAATGTTTTTTGCCAAAGTTTCTTCCACTCTAAGTTTGGCCTCCCTAACTGCTGTTTTGACCGCTGCAGACCTGGTCTTATATTCTACTTTAGTTTCCCTTCTCTGCGTACGTTTGTAGGAAAGAAATGCTGTTTTCTTCTCCTTAATGAGGTGCGAGATCTCCTCAGTGAACCATTGGGGTTTATTGTTTCTTTGCCGTTTGTCTACCGATTTTATGTAGCGATTAGTAGCTTCGTGTATGGATGATTTCAGGTACGACCACATAGCTTCCATGGTCCTGCAGCGTCTGATGGATGAAATCTCCCATGCGTGTGAAGTCGGTGCCCCGGAAGTTAAGTACCTTTGTTTTTGTGATTGATTTAGGGAATCCTTTCCTAAGGTTGAACCATACCATGTTATGGTCACAGGAGGCTAGCGTATCTCCTACCAAGACCTCTGAGACGCTTTCCCCGTTGGTGAGTACCAGGTCAAGGATCGCCTGGGCCCTAGTGGGCTCCGTTACCATCTGTTTTAGTTGTGCACCATTTATGGAGGCCAAAAGCCTCTTGCTGCTACTGGTGGTTGCTGAAAATGTGTTCCAGTCTGCATCAGGCATGTTGAAGTCCCCAAGCAGTACAGTGTCGCCCCGTAGAGTGATATTCTCTATGTCCTCAATTAATTCCGTGTCCATGTCTTCCGTTTGTCTTGGGGGTCTGTATACCACACCAAGATACAGGCATTTATTGCCACCTCTTGCCAGGTTAACCCAGAGGAAACTGAAGAACCATGGGGTAGAAGGAGACGTACACAGATGGATCAGGAATTGGTTGGCAGGTAGGAAACAGACGGTAGGAGTGAAGGGCCACTACTCGGACTGGAGGAGGGTCATGAGTGGTGTTCCACAGGGGTCAGTGCTCGGACCGCTGTTATTCAATGTATTCATAAATGATCTAGAAACAGGGCCGAAGTGCGAAGTAATAAAATTTGCAGACGACACCAAACTATTTAGTGGGGCTAGGACTATAGAGGACCTAAACAAACTAGGGGAGTGGGCGATGAGAAGGCAGATGAAATTCAATGTAGAGAAATGTAAAGTCTTGCACATAGGAAACAGAAACCCGAGATACAGCTACACGATGAGAGGGTTATTGAGTGAGAGTACCCAAGAAAGGGATTTGGGGTAATAATCGACAAGACAATGAAGCTGTCGGCGCAGTGCGCAGCGGCCACTAAGAAAGCGCATAGAATTCTAGGTATAATCAAGAAGGGTATTACAATCAGAACGAAAGAAGTTATCCTGCCGTTGTATTGGGCAATGGTGAGCCCGCATCTGGAGTACTGCATCCAATATTGGTCGCCATACCTAAAGAAGGATATGGCGATACTCAAGAGGGTTCAGAAGAGAGTGGCATGTTTGATAAAAGGTATGGAAAAACTTTCATATGCCGAAAGATTGGAGAAACTGGGGCTCTTTTCCCTGGAGAAGGGGAGACTTAGAGGGGACATGATAGAGACTTACAAGATCTTGAACGGCATAGTGAAAGTGGAGAGGGACAGATTCTTCAAACTTTCAAAAACTACAAGAACGAGAGGCCATTCGGAAAAATTAAGAGGGGACAGATTCAGAATCAATGCTAGGAAGTTCTTCTTCACCCAACGGGTGGTGGACACCTGGAATGCGCTTCCAGAGGGCGTGATAGGACAAGGTACGGTATTTGAGTTCAAGAAGGGTTTGGACAATTTTCTGAAGGAAAAGGGGATAGAAGGGGATAGATAGAGGGTTACTATACAGGTCCTGGACCTGGTGGGCCCCCGCGTGAGCGGACTGCTGGGCATGATGGACCTCTGGTCTGACCCAGCAGAGGCACTTCTTATGTTCTTAATCTATAGGTTTCTCTCCAGGAGCATCAGGCTGCTTGAATAATGTCGTTTTTGAGGTTTAATAAAATCTGCTTTATTTATTTTGTATTATAGTGAGCTATAGCAAAAAAAAAAAAAGCCCACAATGAGCTACACTATTGCCAAACAATGTATGCTATTGCCAATTAACATAAATTAATTGATAAATGATGTGTTTTATAACACAGCTTAGTAAATAGGGTACTAAATTTCATTCAGTTTTTTTTAATTCATTTTAAGTGAAAGTACATCTTTAGTAATTTTACAGTTTATAGTTTATTTTGGGATATTCATCTGCAGAAACTGTAAAAAAAAAAAACCACCTTGATTACCCTGCATTTTAATTATTTATGATAAAAGCTGATCCAAATTGTGTTGCATGGAAGCCAAAACCTATTAGTTTGTGTCAGAGTGATGCCAATATCTAAAATTAAAGTGATAGGCCTGAATACAAATGGGTTGAGTCACCCACTTAACAAGGTTTTTAATTAACAGTAAGAACACCAACATGGGCTCTTCTTTAATATGCTGCATTAACTCTTAATATGGTAATTAACACACATTAGCAGTTAATGTGAGTGCCGCACTAACAGTTTAAGTGGTGCCTTAGCATTTAGCAACAACTAGTTTCTGTATTCACCACCTAATACAGAATGGCATAGAAATGGGTGGGGGATGGATGGGAACTGCACCTTACAGGTAATGCAAAGGTAGTTAATATGCATTAACTCTTAATTGTACACATTTATCTAGTATGTTAATGAATGCTATTTTTTTCTCAGTATCAACTGAATCTGAACCCTCCTAGAATATTCCCAACCATAGACATGAGGTTTTGCGGTTACCACATCTTAATTTTGGGAATTGCTATTTGGTAACTATAAAACCATGTTGAACGCTGAGCCAGCCAGAGGGGAACTGTTGGGCAAGCACGTGGAGGAGTTGAGGAGAATCGGAGGTGCTGTGAGTGTGCTTGTTTCCAGCAGCTGCAGGGGCTGAGAGGGCTGACACAGCGGCGAGGCAGGAGAAAGTGAATCGGAGAGGCAGAGGAGGCAGTTAAGGGGAGCGGAAGGCAGGAGAAGTTAGAAGGAAGTCGGAGGAGGCAGTAATAAGGAGCAGAGAAGCAGCAAAGGGAGCAGGACGAGGCGGGTGGTAGCTCCGCCCACCCCCCGACAAAGAGCCTCAAGAAGGGCCTCAAGGAGGAACTTTTAACTAAGTCTGTAGTTTAACTTAGTCGGTAGTTCAACTTCTACAAATAGCTAATCAACCAATTAACCTCAGTCTAACTTCCAACCTACACCAAATCCTTTAACTCTCTACCTAATCAGTAAGCACCCAAAACTTTCACACTAACCAGGCAGACATCACCAGTCACTCTATCCTCAAACTTTTAACCAGGCAGACCACTCTATCCTCATACCTTTCAATCAGGCAGCCCCTTCTAGTCCACTGGTAAACAGGCAGCCTTAACAAACAATTAACTGACGATCTCTATCCCTCAAACTTTAACACTATCTGACCAATAACTAACTGACTACCTCTATCCCTCTAACCTCCACACTATCTAATATAAAACTATCAACCCCCATCCTAACAGTAAATATAAAAAAATAAATAAATAAATAAATAAATAAAATTATATAGTTAATTATAAAATAATCTTTTTTTTATTAATCATGGCAGGAAGGACCAGAAGCAACAAGACTTCAATCAAGTCAGGCTGTCCAGTCACCGAGGGTATCCAGGGGGTGGCTACGGTACACGTTCAGACAGAGGGGAAACCAGGACGAAATGCAGAGGTCTCTGTACAGACCGAGGCCATCCCCACCCCCCCCACAAAGTTGTCTACAGTCTCCACACAGACGGAAGCAATGGAGCAGCTAGATGACAGCCTTTTGCAGGAGCTAAGGAACCTGAGAGAGGAGGTCCAGCGCCTACGAAGCATTCGTGACGACGAGACCTTCATCGACGGAGTCATCCAAGAGCTATCCCAGATCACCAATCAGGAATCCATACCCACAACACCCAAAGCAACTAAGCCAGCAACCAACCCTGCTACCTTGAGACCAACCACCGGAATACAGGAGGAGACTGAAGACGCTGACTCCTGGCAGCTCGTAACTTCCTCCACAGGAAAACACAGAAAACCTTCTTCATCTTCTGTTTCTTTCTCTCACATACAGGGCTGTTCTACATCGACCCCGCAAATCACCTTGAAGAACAGATTCCAGCTACTCCAGGAAGCATCTGACAACGAGGTACAGGGTGTTGTTCAGCAGAAGGCCCCAGTTCCGGAGACAACAGGTCGGCCCACCCCTAAGAAGCGCAGAGTGGTGGTGATAGGGGATTCGCTACTGAGAGGCACCGAGGGACCAATCTGCAGATCAGACTTACAATCAAGAGAGGTTTGCTGTCTGCCGGGGGCTAAGATTCGGGATGTAACCGCTTGCCTGGACAGACTCATAAAGCCCCAGGACCACTTCCCTATGCTTCTCATCCACGTTGGAACTAATGACACTGCAAGGAACACCCATGAGAGCATACAAGAAGACTTTAGAGCCCTGGGTGAGAAGCTGAGGAGGATGGAAGCGCAGGTGGTCTTCTCCTCGATCCTTCCAGTGAGGGGCAAAGGTAGAGCCAGAGATGAGCGCATCCAGAGGGCTAATGACTGGCTGCGAGGATGGTGCAAGGAGATGAACTTCGGGTTTCTGCACCATGGAGAGACGCTGCAAGGACTACAAGGATCAGACGGGCTACACCTGACAAGAAGAGGGAAAAACGTCCTTGGACACCGACTAGCCCACCTACTTCACAGGGCTTTAAACTAGGTAAGTTGGGGGAGGGTACAGGCTCAATCAACCCACCTGGCGAGCTAGGCTGCCAACACTTTTTGGAGACTGGGGTAAGTGGACACAGAAATTCTGGGTTCAGGACTAGGGCGAGTACACACATTTCCGAGACTGGGGTGGGTACATGTTGTGATTTGGGGTCTAGGGAGGGTACACACCTTGCAAATTGTACCAAAAGAGTCCAAATAGCTCAAGCGGGAATTCCCCCACAGAGTACACACATTTCTGTGTCTGGGGTAGATACTCACAATAAAACTAGCATTAAAAGCGAACATGCGACATGGAAAGCCATGTACGTCAACGCCCACAGTTTGGGCAACAAGATCCTAGAATTAGAGACTGAAATGAGGAACGCTGACCTGGATGTGGTGGCAATATCTGAGACCTGGCTCACGGACTCCCACGGGTGGGACATGGTCATACCAGGCTACAATTTACTTCGCCGGGACAGGGAGGGTAAAATGGGAGGAGGTGTAGCACTATATACTAAAGATGACATTAAAGTCACCAGAATTGCAGATGTCAGGTACACAGGGGAATCCCTTTGGGTAAATTTGGCCAGGGGGAAAGACAAATGCCTGTATCTTGGCGTAATATACAGACCCCCAAATCAACAGGAGGACCTGGATATGGAATTGATCGGAGACATAGAGAATATCACCTTGCGTGGGGATACAGTACTGTTAGGTGACTTCAATATGCCTGGTGTGGATTGGAACACACTTTCCTCTGTATCCAGCAGCAGCAGGAGGCTATTGAACTCTATAAAGGGAGCAAGACTGAAACAACTGGTACTGGAGCCAACAAGGAAGCAGGCAATACTAGACCTGTTACTTACAAATGGCGAGAGTGTCACAGAGGTCTCAGTGGGCGAGGCATTGGCCTCCAGTGACCACAATATGGTATGGTTCAATCTCAAAAAGGGGTTCGCCAAAGCTAACACATTGACCAAGGTCCTAAGCTTCAAGGACGCCAACTTCGAGGACATGGGGAAATTCATCCATCAAGCGCTACAAAACCAAGCGGTAACAGATAACGTAGAAGAAATGTGGTCAGCTCTGAAAAATACCATACAGGAGGCAACCAACCGATATATAAAATCAGTAAGTAAACGGCGAAGGAACAATAGGCCACAGTGGTTCTCTGTGGAGATCTCAGGCCTCATAAAAGAAAAGAAAAGAGCGTTCATTTCTTACAAACAATCAGGGAACCAGGACTCGAGAGAAGACTACCTGGTCAAGGCAAGAGCCGTCAAAACAGCAGTTAGAGAGGCCAAATTCCGAAACGAGGAGACGTTAGCAAAGAACATCAAGAAGGGCGATAAATCCTTCTTCAGGTATATTAGCGACAGAAACAGAAACACAGGCGGGATAGTACGCCTTAGGAAACCAGACGGGAACTATGTAGAAGAGGACTCGGAAAAGGCTAAACTTTTAAACGAATACTTCTGCTCGGTCTTCACCCGCGAGGAGCCGGGATCTGGCCCTCTGCTACAGACGAGGGATTGTTCAGTAGACCCGTTTAGTAGCTTCGAGTTTACGCCAGGCAGTGTCTACTGTGAGCTGTCTAAACTCAAGGTTAACAAAGCGATGGGGCCAGACAACCTGCACCCCAGGGTGCTCAGGGAATTGAGTGATGTCTTGGCGGAACCACTATCCGCGCTCTTCAATCTCTCCCTTAGTACAGGTATAGTCCCGTTGGACTGGAAAACAGCTAACGTCATTCCACTCCATAAAAAAGGTTGCAAAATGGAGGCTGCAAACTATAGACCGGTGAGTCTCACATCAATAGTGAGCAAGCTGATGGAAACTCTAATCAAACGTCAATTGGATACGATCATGAACGAGGAGAATCTACGGGATCCCCGTCAACATGGATTTACTATGGGGAGATCCTGCCAATCCAACCTGATCAGCTTCTTTGACTGGGTGACGAGGAAGCTGGATGTTGGGGAGCCCCTGGACATCGTATACATAGACTTCAGCAAAGCTTTCGATAGCGTACCACACCGCAGGCTGTTGAACAAAATGAGTTCTATAGGATTGGGTGACACTTTGACAAAATGGGTTGAGAACTGGCTTGGAGGCAGGCTTCAGCGAGTGGTGGTGAATGGCACCCCCTCTGAAATGACAGAGGTGATCAGTGGAGTGCCGCAGGGATCGGTCTTGGGCCCGATCCTGTTCAATATCTTTATAAGAGACTTAGCAGAAGGGCTTCGAGGTAAAATAACGTTGTTTGCAGATGACGCCAAACTATGCAATGTAGTAGAAAGGAGTGTAACGATCAAAAACTCAATGTCCGACAATATGACGCACGACCTACTCCTATTGGAGCGCTGGTCTAGGATCTGGCAACTAGGTTTCAATACCAAAAAATGCAAGGTCATGCACCTTGGCAACCAAAACCCATGCAGAAGTTACACCCTTAATGGCGAGATCCTAGCAAGGACTGTAGCAGAACGGGACTTAGGGGTGATCATCAGTGAAGACATGAAGACTGCCAATCAAGTGGAGCAGGCTTCATCTAAGGCTAGACAAATCATAGGGTGTATACGTAGGGATTTCGTCAACCATAAGCCTGAAGTCATTATGCCATTGTATAGATCCATGGTGAGACCCCATCTGGAATACTGTGTACAATTCTGGAGGCCTCATTACCGGAAAGATGTGCTGAGACTAGAGTCGGTCCAGCGAATGGCCACCCGGATGGTCTCAGGACTCAAGGACCTCCCATACGAGGAACGGCTGGATAAGTTGCGGCTATACTCACTCGAGGAATGCAGAGAGAGGGGAGACATGATCGAGACGTTCAAATGTCTCACGGGCCGCATCAAGGTGGAAGAAGATATCTTCTTTTTCAAAGGTCCCACGGCTACAAGAGGGCATCCGTGGAAAATCAGAGGAGGGAAGCTGCACGGTGACACCAGAAAATACTTTTTCACCGAAAGAGTGGTAGATCGCTGGAATGGTCTTCCACTTCAGGTGATTGAGGCCAGCTGCGTGCCGGATTTTAAGACAAAATGGGATCGTCACGTGGGTTCTCTTCACAGAGAAAGGTAGGGGTGGGTCATTAAGGTGGGCAGACTAGATGGGCCGTGGCCCTTATCTGCCGTCTATTTCTATGTTTCTATGTTTCTAAAGATAGTAAACAATCCATAGTATTACTCTTAATAAACACATCCTTCTTTTAATAGAAATGTGCATGGGAAATTTTTATTTAATTTTTGTTGCCTTTTTCTGTCATACATTCATTTCAGTTTCTGGGTTTTCTTGAAACTGCAAAAAGTGATTCAGTTGAAGCAACTGGTAACACTGGGATGTGGAAAGATGGAATTTGTTCTGCAGAATTCAAAATGTTTATCAAATTACTATTTGGGATGATATAATTAAGATCCCAAATCCCCTTTTCTTCCCATAATGACCAAGAGATACATATGCCATCTATGTATAAGTGGCCATTGACCCATAAAAGCATCTTAAAAGAATCTCTCAATTTGATTGTAGAGGCTTTATCAAGTTCTTGAAATTGTTTGACAAAATCTCTTATAATGGTACTATCTTTAAGCTGTTTTAAAGGGGCCATGAGGATAATTAGCATTAGGGGATAAGGGTATGCCAATTCAGTCTCCAAAAATCAACCAACCAGGCACCTCATCCCTAGAAAAGCTCTCAATCCATGAGTAACCTTGACTTAGGATAGAGGATTGGTGATATTTTAGAAACAGAGAAACATGATGGCAGATAAAGGCCAAATGCCCCATCCAGTCTGCCCATTCAGAGCATCCAATATCTCCTCCTCTCCCTAAGAGATCCCACATGCCTGTCCCACGCTTTCTTGAATTCAGACACAGTTTTTGTCTCAATCACCTTTATTGGAAGTCTATTCCACTCATCTACCACCCTTTCTGTAAAAAGTATTCCCTTAGATTACTCCTGAGCCTACCATCTTAAGCACATTCTATGCCCTCATACACTGTAGTTTCCTTTAAGTTGAAAGAGACTTACCTTGTGTATTTATGCCACATAGATAGTTAAACATTTCTATCATATCTGCCCTCTCCTGTCTTTCCTCCAAGGTATGCATATTGAAATCTTTAAGTCTGTTTTCATTCACCTTATGACCAATGTTCCCTCTAATTTTTCATAGGCTGTGTGCGCAAGCATTTTCATCTGTGTGCATTTTAAAGAAAAACTAAATTTGTGTGCGCTATAAAAATGATTGCCAGAGGGCCCAGAGTTCAGTTATGGGCATTTATGGGCAGGTCTTTGAGTTTAGTCTGAATTAACGGAAACACAATGTAATTTTAGTTATACTTTATGTTAGTTACACTTTATGTAACATAAAGTCTCATTTCAATAAACATAAATTATGTTTCATTGAAATGTTTCATTGAGCGCTACCTATAAATAAGGTATCATTGTCCTTTATACTTAAAATTTAGAAAATAATAGCAATTTAGGTTTCAAAGTTTTTCCCTGCGATCTTTCATATTTATCCAGTCCAAATAAATTCTGTCAAGATCTGTTGAGCCTCCATCTTGAAGGTGACTCTTAACATGCATCAGCATTTCCAAATGCTCTAAATGTAAATGATTCCTTTGTTTAGTCTTCAAATTGTTTATTAGACTAAAACCACGCTCACAATCTGAACTAGATGCTAAGAATGTGGCACCAATGTTCATCAATTTTGCTAAATCTGCAAATTGATCATTCTGAAATGCAAATTTCGTCATATCTGGAAAGCTGTTTATCAGATTGCTTTTGATTTTTTCTGCAACAAGGAATTTAAAGTCATTGTATTGCTGAATAATAACACTTTCCTCCAGAAAAAAATTGTTTATACTTTAAACAAAGAGATCTGATATGTCCATTTCCGAAGTCAAAGTCGCATTGATATATTGCTGTACAGTCAAAAGCAGACCATTCCTCAACTTAATTTTCAGGAAATCTTTCACCCAGATGCAAACATTGGATGTTGATGAAGGTTAATATGGAATTAGTATCCACTGAAACTTTTTCTCCAGACCTCATCCTGTTATCAAGAAGACTGTTGACTTTACCACTCCACTTAACCTTGTCGCCTAAGTATTGCATTCGAAGTTTATTCAATTTACCCTGTGCAAGATGATAAGCTTCCAATGGTGTCAAACCATGGTTAAGGAAGCCAGTTCTGATAAGACATCATTCAAAACTTCAAGTGTAATATGACTGGCCAATACTTAAAGTAGAGTATTAAGTACTTGTTGACAGAAATGTCTGTGCTTTCATCAATAGTTAACGTATGATATGTTGCTAATTTAATATCTGCCATACGATCATCTTGCATGATGCCATTGATAATTCCAAGAAATTCAAATGCATAGTTTTTGCTTCTCCAGCTATCAGGTATACTAACATACTTCGCCATGTGCTCATTGATATCTTGAACAGAGAGCATTGAGATATTCATCTTAATGGCCAACACAACACTGTCAACAAGAACCTTAATTTCATCAGGATTGGAACGCTTCCGTTCATTACTAATTTGCCTGTTTTCTTTTTTGGTTGGGCTTTGAAGCAGTCACCCTCTTAAATTTGGATTTTTACTTCTCAGTTTCCTAAAACTGTCGGTATGAGATTTACTTGATAGATGGCGTTTCAGAAAGTCCATTTTCCAAACATCATCCCAGATTTTTCCAGTAGAGAATTTTCCAATTCCTTTGGCATCTTGACAATAACAACACACAACTCTATCATCTTCGTCATAGGTAAATATTTCACACAGTCAAACACGCATTGTATTTCGAGATTCCAGTGCCTCCGTTTCAACAATTTCTTCAAGCCATTCAGACCTAAAAGCTGTTTCAGCTCTCTTGCATTTTACACTTTTCACCATTTGCGGTTTAGACATTTTAAGAGTTATATCTGGTTGCAATTTAATAAACGAATACAGTTATACAACCGCAGTACCACACTGCACACTACGATTCCACGAAATAAACAATATGGCGGAACTTCAGGAAGTCAAAGAATCGGAAGTGTTTCATATCCTATGGGCCATAGGCTATGGCCCTATGGGGCACGTGACGTGTCAAGTTCAACTGCCAAAGATAACGGAATCACGTGAATGACTTAAAATTTATATTATAGCACTTCAATAAATGTGATAAATGGAAAATCGGAACAGCTGGTCTTCTGCAACATTTCATTTTAGCAGTGAAAATCATTTTAGGCAAAAATTTATTTTTTTTGTGCGCGCTGTTTTAATTTGTGTGCGCAGGTTCGGCAAGTTGTGTGCGCGCACACAAGTGCACAGCTTAGAGGGAACATTGCTTATGACACAGACCATCAGCCATTTTAGTTGCCTTCCTCTGGATCAACTTCATTCTGTTTATCTTTCTGAAAATTCGGTCCCCAGAATTGCACACAATATTCTTTATTTTTTATTATTATTTATTTATCAATTTTAAACATACAATATGAAGAATTAATCTTGTACAGAAAAGAAAATATTAGCTAAGAGCAAGTAATACATAATCTATATCAAAAGAAAATACTTAAACTAATCCATCTCGAGTCCACATGATGGTTGAAATCCTTGATTACTAGAACGAAGAAAAACAAGCGTACAATGATCTAGGAAAACTAAGAGCGCCTTTTACTAAGCTGCGCTAGCGGTTTTAGCGCACTCTAGACACTAACGCCTCCATTGAGCTGAAGTTAGTTTTTGGTGCGTAGCGCGGGGTTAGCGTGTGCGGCAATGTAACGCACGCTAGTGCACCTTAGTAAAAGGAGCCCTAAATTCCAACATGTGAACCAGAATCTAATTTCTAAGAGTTCAAAAAACTTCAAATCCCTTTGAAGTGCTTTAAGGATAGAAATGCAGTTAAGTGTGAGGGTTCAAAAAATACATATTTCAAGGATTTATATTTAACAACACATTTACAAGGGTGTCTTAAATAAAAGGTACCCCCTATAAGCAAAACTCCAGGTTTTGATATCAAGAATTGTCTTCTTCTCTTTTGAGTCTCACGCGAAACATCTGGGAAAATCTGAGTTTTTAAACCCCAAAAACTCTTTGTCCCTGATTATCGCCCAAAGTTAGTTGTGGTTTGGACATCCTCGGTAGACGTAGCTTGTAGAATTGCACCGAGCGGCACTGAGCGGTAGTTAGACATCCAAATATTTGGGTGTCCTTTACAGAATCGGTTTTTAGGCGGAAGTTAGATATCCAACTAATGTGCTTACTATTATAATTCTGATGTTATTAAAAATAATAATAATAATAACAACTTTATTTTTTCTATACCGCCACAATCTTGCGACTTCTAGGCGGTTCACAGTTAAGAGAGCTGGACAATCAGCGAATTACAGAGTACAAATAGGGAAGATGTCACTGAACAGTCAGTGATTACAGAGTACAATTAGTGAGAACACAATATCAACATGTTACAGTGAAGCGGGCTGGACAATTGGCGAATTCCAGAATACAGTTGGTGAAAATGTCACTAAACAGTCAGTGGAAACAAAATACAATTAGTGAGAATTCACAGTATCGACATATTGTTAATAAGTTTTAGAAGGCAAATTTATGCTGTCTCATTATAATTGTAAAATGTTGGCACCATATCTTTTTTTCTTTTGTAATCTGTTTAATCTTTTCATTTATTTTTTTTCTGTAAGAGATAGTGAGTTGGATTTGAGCTAGGAATATCAGTGTAGAAGGCTATGGGGCTCATAATTAAAAAATTTTTAAAAAGTCTACAACGTGGCCTAAATGGGTACTTGGACGATCAAAAAGTCTGATCCCCCCGTTAATTTGACAGTAGGGATATTGTTTGTCCTGTGTTTCACACACCCAGCAATTCAGCAAGAAAAAGCTTTACACATCCATAGGAGCCGTCATGAACTTTCACTTCTTAATCAACAAAAAACTCACAGCTCTTACAAAGATTGCATTCATTTATCTGAACTAGCTGAGTTGCTGGTGAAAATCTATGGTTAAAATCCCAACGGGAGACCCCGTTTCACTGAGGCGTCGTCAGGGAAGAAATCTCTTCACAAAGTCCTGGTCGACTACAAACTGGCCAGATACCGAGCTCTCCCTAAAAGGGAACGGATCTAACGTGCCCCAGTAATTGGCCTCATGGCTAAATTCAACAGCAATTGTAATGCCTTCCATTTTGTCTTGGCTATTCCGAGATAAAACGAGTTGCAATAATCTAATCTTGAAAATATTAACCCTTGCTCTACTGATTTGAAACCATAGGGTGTCAACATAGATTTCAGCCAGTGCAAAATAGGTAGCTGAGCATATCGTCCTTGAATGGTCTTCAAGATTTGTTTCCCATTGTTAGGGCAGAATTCAAGCAACCCCCCACCCCCCATCTCTTTCTTCACATCTAGTTGGACGCCCATCACATTCAAAGACTTAGGAAATATTTCATCGCTGCCTAACTCATCATCATCACTTCAGTTATATAACATTCAACTGTAAACCATGACTAGACATCCACATTCCCACCTCATTCATGCACAGATTTGAATGGATGCAACATGGCCACCAACTCATGGCAATATGATGCACAGTGAAGAATCCACCCTATGATGTTTCATGGCAGACTACAGGAGTGGTTTGCCATTGCCTCCTCCCACACAGTGTGTGGCTTCACTGTGTTGTTGCTGCTGCCCAAAATGGGGCCCCTCAGCCTATAGCATCTGGTATTCCTAGGCAGTCTCCCACCCAGGGCAGGATTAATTCTTTGAGGGTCCCTAGGCAAACATGTACTTTGGGCCTGCCCCGCCCATGCCCTGCCCATACCCCGCCCCCTCTTTATCTGTTTTCTTATTTACTTTTTTATTTCCACTTATATTTCTTTTTTAAAAATTCAAAACAAGCAAAGATTAGCACACCAGTGCACAGTTTTTCTTCTATGCAACCCCCAAACATCTCTGAACAAATCCTCCTTCCTTCCCTTCCCTTCCCACCTACTTACCCAGGACATTAACTCTGAACCCTTTCAATACGTATATAAAAGCGTTCAAATATATTGTAAAGCAGTAATACTATCCGAAATATAAGTCTATATTAATAACCAAATTTACATCGCCTAACTGCCTCACTCTAAATCAGGGTTGTCAAACTCAATCACATAAGGGGCCGAAATCTGAAAAAAAGGCTAAGTCGCACGTCAAATTTTTAATTAAGATACTTAAGGGTCCTTTTATTAAGGTACGCTAACTGATTTTGTGCACGCTAAATGTACACCTTAATAAAAGGACCCCTAAGTGATTAAGGCTTAGTCTTAGTAGACATATATGGTTACATCTCCAACCCCACACCAGCTCTGTGGTGTAAACAAGATAAATATTGTAATCACAAAACAGAAAATAAAATTATTTTTTCTACCTTTTGTTGGTCCCAGGTTCTGGTTGTCTTCTGATAACTCACTTGCCAAGGTCTCCTGCCCATTTGTCATTTTCTTCTTTCTCCGTACTAACCATCCATCTTCCATCTCTGTCCTCCCCTTCTGTTTCTCTTCCCTCCCTCGGAGGTCTGGTATCTTTCCTTTTTTTCGTGTCCATATCTGCAGCTTCAGCAATGGACCCCACAATCCCCAGATCCACCATCTGTCCTTTTCTCAACTACCCTTTCATCCAACATCTCCCCCTCCTTCCCCACCACCCCAGGGTCTATCATCTCTCTGTTTCTCTTCCCAACTACCCTGTCCTATGCCACTTCCAGAAACTGAATGCCTCCCCCTTCCATCTTTCCTTTCACCCCCATTGGTCTGGCATCCATCTTCTTCCATGCCCTCCTCCAATGATCTGGCATCTCTCTCCTCTTCTTCCCTTCCCTTTCCCACACCCACACCCCCATGGTCACACTCTCTTCTCTCTCTTCCCCCCATTTCCATCAGCATCTGCCTCCTTTCTTTTCCTCCAGCCTAAATCCATCCAGTATCCTTCCCCCTTTCCCTGCACACCAATTCCATCAACATTAGCCCCCTTTCTTTCCCTCCAACCTAAATCCATCCAGTATCCTTCCTCCTTGTTTTCCTCCTTTCCCTGCACACCAATTCCATCAATAGCCCTCTTTCTTTCCCTCCAACCTAAATCCATCCAGTATCCTTCCCCCTTGCTTTCCCTCTTTCCCTGCACACCAATTCCATGAACATTAGCCCCCTTTCTTTCCCTCCAACCTAAATCCATCCAGTATCCTTCCTCCTTGTTTTCCTCCTTTCCCTGCACACCAATTCCATCAATATTATCCCCCTTTCTTTCCCTCCAACCTAAATCCATCCAGTATCCTTCCCCCTTGTTTTCCCCCTTTCCCTGCACACTAATTCCATCAACATTAGTCCCCTTTATTTCCTTCTGACCTAAATCCTTCCCCCTTATGTATCCCCCTTTCCCTACACACCAATTCCATCAGCATATGTCCCCTTTCTCTCCCTCCACCACCCTTTCCACACAGCAATGGCAACGTGCCCCCCTTATGGCAACGGGCCCCCACCCGGCATCGACGATGACAACAACACCGCCCCCCCCACCCCCGGCATCCACGAAAACCAATGCAGCCATTTTTTTCAAACGGCAACGGGCCCCCCTCTTCCCTCCCTGCACGGCAACGGGCCCCCACCTGATGATGACAACAACATCGGCCCCCCAGCAACGAGCCCCCACCCGACGTCAACAATGCCGGCCCTCCCTCTGGCATCGACGGACGGCAATGCAGCCAATGAAGCTCGAAGAAGGTCCCGCAATTACTGCATCTGCCGGTAGTAGTAAGCGACGTCGGAGGGGGATGGACCGGCAGACGCAGTCATCGTGGGACCTTCTTCAAACTTCATTGGCTCCATTGCCATCCGTTGATGCTGAGGGGAGGGCTGGCATTGTTGTCGTCGGGTGAGGGCCCGTTGCTGGGGGGAGCCGGCGTTGTTGTCATCGTTGGGTGGGGGCCCGTTGCCATGCAGGGAGGGAAGAGGGGGGCCCGTTGCCGTCTACAAAAAAATGGCATGGTAAGTCGTCCTTCAGCGGGTCCCCCCTGACTATTTCGGGCCCTAGGCACGTGCCTAGTTGGCCTATTAGGTAATCCGGCCCTGCTCCCACCCAGCTACTAGCCAGACCCAACCCTGCTTAGCTTCCATTATTTTTATTTATTTATATATCACTTATAGCCTAAGTGGTTTACATTCAGGTACTCAAGCTTTTTTCTCTACCTGTCCTGGAAGGCTCACTATCTATCTAATGTACCTGGGTCATAGGGGGATTAAGTGACTTGCCCAAAGTCACAAGAAGCAGCATAGAATTTGAACCCACAACCTCAGGGTGCTGAGGCTGTAGCTCTAACTTCTGTGCCACGCACTCCCATTAGTAAGAATGGGCCTACTCGAGGCAGCCAGTTCATAGGCTATGGATTTGAACAGTACTCAAACACTATCAACATTTGTTTGGTTTAAGATACAGGGTTATCCGGTCTATGTTTTAGCATTACAATCCTCTGCTTATTTCCTTCCATTTTAACACTTCTATTATTACTGGCATGAAAGCAGGATCTTAGGGAAAATTTTAGTATCTGCAGCTGGAGCAGTAACGCATGATTCTCTCCATTAATAAGTTGTTAGACATGTGCTTTTCAGGTCTGCTGTATTTTTGTTTATCCAATTTCTTTTTATAAGCAGAGTATCTAATGATCTTATCATGAAGGGTAGACTTTAAAACATCCCGCATGGTTGTCTCAGAGAGACTTCCTAATTATGCTCAAGAACTCCCTTATAGCTTGTTTAATTTGGGTTTTAAATTGTTCATCTTCTAAAAGCCTTGGATTAAACCTCCACAAAGTAGTATATGTCTCTGCAGGGTCCCACCCAAGAGCCACTTAATTTTGACTGAATGGCAAAGAGAAGTATTTTAGAAATTAAAAAGCAATCTATTTGAGAACATGTACCACCAGGAGCAGAAATTGATTGATTTTATGGTAAACTGTACAACAACAAAATTAAAAAGTAAACTATTTTCTAAAACAGCTGTTATATGAAATTCTGCCATAGATTTAAAATAAAACACTTTTCACTAAGCTTCCATTGCTAGATAAGCAGTGTAATAACAACAAAAAAAGCACCAGAATTAACTAGTTAACTCAAGTCTAATTTTTCTCAGGTTGGAATGCAATTTCCCAGCAGCTATTATACTCGCTAGTGAAATTGTATTCAACTCAGCAGGTCCTCTTTCAGCAACACTTCAGGCCTGACAGCAACTCAGCTCTGGTTTACATATGTATCTATGCTTCCATACTAACAATTCTTTGATGATTTACACTGTAATTAATTTGCAAGAGCCTTTTCAACTTTTCTTTTTAATCAGTCACTATGGTTTAATTGACATATAACTAAACAATATCATAGTTTTTTCCTTACTTCCTGAAAGGTGAACCCTTTGCAAAATGTTCTCTATAAAAGGTTGCCTTCTCTAGCAAATAATTTTAAATATGAAGGAGTACTGAAAAGTTTGCAGCCCCACAAACCAACTTAAATTCTGAGTGCTATTTGGCCACTGAAGCTGGAAAGAGTGTTATCTTATTTCATTATTAAGTGCCAATTTGCAGAAATGAAATTCTATGTTTTGACATTGTTTCAGATCATTGATTGAACCATATGCATGTCATTCTCTTCTTGGTTGGGCTGAGAACTTTTCAGCATCCCCTGGTAGTTTGAAGAGTTTCAGTTTCTGATAACCAGAGCTGAGATTGTGATGTCATAATGCCTCATTCCACAAATGAGAGCCAACCTCATCAGTGATGTCAAAATGGCTTGATTGTTCTATACTTGGCTCACTTTTATTACATATGAGGGGGTGCTGAAAAATTCTCAGCCCAACCAGCCAAATTCCTAAATTCTGAACGTTATTTTATCACTGAAGCTGAAGAGTGTTATCTTATTTCATTAAGTGCCAATTTTCAGAAATGAAATTCTATGTTTTTGACATTGTTTCAGATCATTGATTGAACCATATCCATGTCATTCTCTTCTTGGTTGGGCTGAGAACTTTTCAGCACCCCATTGTAAGGTTTACTGTTTCTTACCTATTAAATGCTATAAGGCTATACCCTATCCCAAGTGGAAGTGGAAGTAGTGCAGCCCATCATGTTGATGTATGATTGTGTTTTGCTCTAATTATACAGTACCCCCTCCGAATCCGCGGTTTCAGTACCCGCGGATTTTGTTATTTATTTATTTTTTTTTAGAAACGCTTCATCTCAGAACTTACCTGGTGGTCTAGCAGCGACGCGGGGCAGGAGCGATCTTCATACACTCCTGCCCCGTTAAGAGCCATCATCAAAATGGCTGCCGTGAGTTCCCATTGTAGTCTCGAGACTACAACGGGAACTCACGGCAGCCATTTTGATGATGGCTCTGCACGGGGCAGGAGCATAGGAAGATCTCTCCTGCCCCACGTCACCGCTAGACCACCAGGTAAGGTCTGGGGAGGGTCTGGGATGTGTGGGTGGGTCAGAGCCGACCCTGAAAGTTATCTGCAATATTTAAATATTTGCGGGCCAGCTCTGCCCCTAACCTCTGCGAATATTGAGGGTCTGCTATATTTACTTTTTCAGTATTTGGATTTTTTTTTCCCAATAATGAGAGCAGTCTATAAATGTGAAATGAAAATTAAATCTAATCCAGATGTGACTAAACAGTATTCTTATGTGATTGATCAAGCTTTTCCCCTGATATTCACAATCTATTACTAGACTGGGTATTCCATTCTTGGTGCTCGTCTGTTTGCTTTGTTGATTATCATGCAAGCTGTCAAGTAGGAAAATGACAAAACTGCACAATCAGTCCCTGTTTCTACTAATAGCAGTTCATAGATTGGTCTTTATATACTTGACAGGTAGAAACAGCTTCTGTTTATTCCTCATGAATATATGTGACATTGAGCAGTTTACCGTGACAGCTCAAATATTGAAAATGCCATTGATAGACACTTTTCAAGCTGCATTTCCATCCATGCATTCGTATTCCTACTGTAGCCTCTTCGGTCGTGAATAAGAGGTGGTGTTTTAGGATTATGTCTATCAGATGTGTTTTGTTTTTATGGGCTGCATTTTTATGCTGGTTTGTTAGTGATTGCTTACCACATACTGATTGTTTTTATTTTGCTATAGATTTGTACATTGCTTTAGGTGCTTCAATGCACCAGTAAGGTTGTGTATACATTTTTATAGCATGCTGTATAAATAAATTACAGGCTACCATGAATAGAGAGCCATTTGTATTGAGTAATTAAGAACTGTTCAAATTTATTTATACTTTTAATATTAGAAAACTTTAAGAGAAGAATTTTATAAATTCCTAAACTAAATGGGTAATGCATGTACAGTCATCATATTAAATATGATTACATTAGATTACATTAGTATTTATGGATCACTCATATGCTCCAGGAGTTCAGTGAGATTTAAAATTTAGAAAAGCCTGACCATATCCAGGATTTACATTATTTCATTAGAGTTCATGACATAGATATTTTGGTTTGTGTTTGTGTAGGCATATGATCTACCTCTCTACGCCTGAAATTTCACTTAAAGTCCAAGAAAAAGTCTCAACCTGTTTGACTGACATTGCTGCCTGGATGTCTCGCCACTATCTGAAACTAAAAATGTCCAAGACTGAGCTGCTTCTCTTTCCTCCTAAACCATCTGCTCCTTTCCTTCCATTCTCCATCTTTATAAATAAAGCTATTATCGTTCCAGTCTCCTCTGCTCGCAACCTATAGGCATCGGAATGGGGGACGCCACAGGTGCCAAGGCCTCTCCAAAGATTGGTGCCTGCCCTCCCACCCACTTCTTGGTGTTCTAATTTTTAAATCTTCCGGAAGCGAGCAAGCTTGCCCCGGAGCACTTCATTTTACTTCCAGGGGTAGGACTGCTCACTGACGCAGCGGCTGGGGAGGAGGTAGGTAGGGAGTCGGGAGCTGGGGGAGAGTCCACACCGCAGGATTCCACTGGGCTAGAGAAGAGCTCCTGTGCCCCCCCAAACCAAGCAGTATTCCGCTGGCTATGTCACAACCTCTCATTTTCTATACACATCCAACAGGCTGCTATAGCCTGTCACTTCTCTCTCGACATCACCAAAGTTCGCACCTTCCTCTCTGAGTACTTTACCTGGACACTTGTCTACACTCTCGTAACCTCACGTCTATCTCTCCTTATACGCCTCCCTAAGAAATCCATTCTTCAGATAAACTGCTTTTATCCATTCTTCAGATAAACTACTCCCCACTGCCCACAGCTCACCAGCCTAGCCAGCAGATTAAAATTCCCCCTAACTGTATCTCCTACCCTGGCATCCTGTTTGTCTGTCTTGTCTGTTTAGATTGTAAGCTCTTTTGAGCAGGGACTGTCTCATCCGGGACTCTGTATAGTGCTGCTTACATCTGGTACCGCTCTAGAAAAAATTAATAGTAGTAGCAGTAGTAGTAGTTGGAGAGAAGATTGGCCATATCTGATGTTGTAATCTTGATATTACGGGTTCTGGTATGAGTGTCACTTTCCTGGGGTGATGGATATATAGAGAACCTGATCATCTGTCGAGATGGTAGAGGTAGTTTGTGTCATGTTTGGTTTCCATTGGTCATAGCTTATGTTTTTGTGGTTTGTTTGTTTTGTTGTTTTTTTTTGGGGGGGTAAGGTATTTTACAAATAGGTTTTTAGGCCTTTACAAAAGTTTTGGTAGGAGGCAGTGTTCCTTAATTGTGCTGGTAAAGGATTCCACCATTGCCAGGTATTGGAAGGTTGTAGAGTGAATAGTTTTATATTTGACTCCTCTAGAATTTGGAAATCTTATTCTCATATGGTTGCTGATCAGGTTGTATTTACATTATATTAGTATTTATGGATTGTTAATATGCCCCAGAAGGTGTTCAATGCAATGTACAATTTAGAAGACCCTGGCCATATCCAAGGATTATATTATTTCACTAGCTCTTTAAGCCCGTTACATTAACGGGTGCTAGAGATGCTTCCTCCCTTTCCCCTTCCCCTTGCACGGTCTCCCTCGTGATCAGGATGGGGTGGAGGGGGCTGCCATCTAGGGACAGCGGAGAGGAGCTAGGCGGCTAGAGGAGTAGCAGCAGTCGCTGCCGATCGCAGCCTCCGTCCTGCCTGGATTTCCTTTTTTATCTGCATCGGGAAGGTGGAGAGTGGCCTGCGAGGTTCGCTACAGCGGCTGGCGAACCTCAGCAGGCCGCTTTGAAGAGCAGCGACAGCGGGAGGGAGGAGTCTCTGGAACATGCGCCTCCAGCTAGCGCAGGCGTCGTGAGGTGTGACACAGAAGCACACCTCACGCCATCAGGAATCACGATTTTTGAAAAGCGCATGCGCGCTTAGCCTTTTATTATTATGGATTAGGGTTTATGACATAGATAACTTGGTTTGTGTTTGTGTAGGCGTATAATTATGGCATATGGTTTGAGGAGAAGATTAGCTATATCTGGTGTTGTAATCTTGATATTACAGGTTCTGGTATGGATGCATTTGTCATTGGGTAATATTTCTTTTAAATTCAACATGTAGTCTTGTGTTTTGCCATGGAGAATTAAAAAGATCAGTGTACATGGTTTAAAAATACACCTTGCTTCGAAGGGGAGCCAGTGTGAAGGTACAGATGCTAGGTTTGTGTCCAAATTGGCTGATGTCAGCTGGCCAATGGTGTGTGCTGTCCTCCCCTGTGCTAAAACCACCCAGCCACATGCCTAGGAGCCTGGGAATGATGCTGTAGAGAGATGGGAGAAGCATTCATTCATAAGTCTAGATTAGGATTGCCAGATTTTACGATTATAAAATCTGGACACCCTAGACCCATCCCCAGCTGGGTTTTGAAAAACCATCCGGATACCAGACATGCCTGGTAACCCTAGTCTAGCACAACTTGTGTCCTTACCTCTCTCAGCCTGGACCTTAGCATGGGCCTCAGCAAGCAGATCAGACTGCTTGTGGCACAGTTCCCGGGCTTTCTTCATCAAATCTTCGATCTAATTCAGCACCACTGCTTATACATATATGAACAATGAGTTAATCAATTAATGAAAGCATCTCTTTTGGCTCTTAAAATATTGTCTACTATAGGCCGTATTCTATAAATGGTGCTCAAAAATGAGTTCCAGCACTAAACACAATTCTGTAAAGGCCACATGTAAATGCTGGTAGCTAAGTTGGGCATTCTGACCCATTATTCAGTAACAGGCAAACTTTATGGAATGCCCCTTATACAGCCATGCCTCTCCCATGGCTGTGCTTCCTTTTGAGATATGCGCTATGGAATGTAGGCACCTAGGCTATGATTCTATATACTGTATATACTCAAATATAAACTTAGATTTTTGGACTAAAATATGATCCAAAAATGGGGATCTCGATTTATATTTCAGTCCTCCCCCCTCTCAGACCTATCACAAGCCTTTCCTTGGGCCTACCTTAAGTCCTGCTGGTCCAGTGGTGAGCCAGGGCAAAAGTGATCCTCCTATGCTCCTGCCCCATGCAGTCTCATTACTCAAAATGGCTGACATGAATTCCCACAGTAACCTTGCAAGCAGGGCTGGTTTTAGACATGCTGGGGCTCAGGGCAGAAATTAAGGATGTGGCCCCTCTTCTACCTACCTGTCTCCCAATTTCCCCACCCACCTTTAAATGACTTCTTCATACACAAAACAGACAGACAGACCTTCACCAAATATAGAACAATGGATCACAAATGAGAAATAGAAATATGAATACCAAAGCTGAACTGGAAATTCCAAAAAGTTAAACTCAGCAAATACTGTACTTCATTTTGAACACAATCAGTGGTATAGCCATAAGAGGGAGCTGGACCTCCCACTCTGAGCTTAGGCCCCCTCAAAATGAACATCTCCCTTGTTGTAGCTAGTGGGGATCCCCAAGCCTCACTAACTGACTGCCACCTCCACCCTACCCCCACTCATGTCCAGTGACCAGAACTTTCCAAGTTCTGCATCTGGCAGCAATATTGCAAAGCTGTTGCTGCTGCCTTCCTTCCTCCCTTCCCTTGTTTGGCTTTCGTGCATGCATGAAAGCAGTGGCAGCTTGAGGATATTGCCATTAGCTGCAAAGCTTGGAGATTTCTAGTTGCTGAACTGAAGGAAGATATCTTCAGTTGGCAGGGCTTGGGAATCTCCACTATCTCAAGTATTTATATATTGCACTCAGGCCAGGAGAAACTTTGGTGTCCATTCACTAATTTTGGGCTCCAGTCCCTCCCCAAAATCAACTGTATGACTATGCCACTGAACACAATACAAAAATAATTGTGATGCACATAAACCAACACTAACATATTCTAGTTATTAAATTCAAAATAAAACAATTTGTTCTACCTTGTTGTCTGGACATTTTGTTTTTCCATCATTTTGGTCCCAATTTCTCATTCTGCTTTTTGTCTGTCTTCTACTAATTCTCTTTCCAGTGTATGCTGTCCAATTTTTTTCCTCTTCTCTCTTGTTCTATTTCCTCCTTATGCCTGTCTCCAACATATTGATTTTTCCCTTTCAGATTTCCTAACTTTTTCTTTTCTGCCTCTGTCCACTCAAATCTTGCCCTCTTTCTCACCCTCTACCTCTCAATTCTCCATCTTCTCTCAGTCCCTAACTCCTTTCAGCCGGTGCAAAATATGTAGCTGAGCATATCCTCCTTGAATGGTTTTCAAGATTTGTTTTACCATTATTAGGGCAGAATCCAAGCAAACGCCTATCTCTTTCTTCACATCTAGTTGGATACCCACCACATTCAAAGACTCACAAAATATTCCATCCCTGCCTAACTCACAATCATCACTTCAGTTATGCAACGTTCAACTGTAAACCATGACTAGACATTCACATTCCCACCTCATTCATGCACAGATTTGAATGGATGGAACATGGCCACCAACTCATGGCAACATGATGCAGTTTTTAGCAACGGCTGCGGCAGTAACGGCTCTAATGCTCATTGAATTCCTATGAGCATCGGAGCTGCTACTGTCATGGCCGGCGCTAAAAACCACGCTATAGTTTTATAAAAGAAGGGGAAGGGATATATGTTGAGTAAACAAACATTTTCTCTGATTTGTTTTAAATTTACAATTTTGTAACTTCACGGTGTGATCCCTAGCGTTTGTACTTTTTGAACAACAGTAAACAATTGATTCACATTTACCATTCCACTCTTATTAAGGATTTTGTGGACCTCTGTATCTCCCCTCAGCTGTTTCTTCCCCAAACTGAAGAGCCCCAATCCTTCTCTAGTGTTATCTCATATGAAAGTCGTTCCATCCTCTCAACAATTCAGGTTACTTTTTTCTGAGATGCGGTGACCAAAATTCCACACAGTACTCAAAGGATGGTCACACAATGGAGTGTAAGGGACATTATGATATGTTTTTGTTTTATTTTCCGTTCCTTTTCTAATCATTTCTAACTTCTATTTATTGTTTTGGCTGCCACTGCACACTGAGTAGAAATTCAAAATGTTGCTCATAAACCTAGATCCTTTCCCTGGGTGGTAACTCCTAAAGTGGGACCTAGCATCATGAAGTTACTTTATAATTAGAGTTATTCATTCTTATGCACATCAGTTTGCATTTGTCCACGTTAAATTTCATCTGCCCTTTGCATGCTCCCGTCTTCTAGTGCATAAGGTCTTCCTGCAGTTTCTCACAAGCTGCATGTGATTTAACAACTTTGAATAATTTTGTATCTCCTGCAAATCTGATCATCTCACCTGTCTCTCCCAATTTTGGATATTTAGTAAATTTGTCAAAAGGCACTGGTTCCCAGTACAAATCCCCCTGGTACTTCACTGTTCCCTTTTCTCCATTGAGAGCATTGGCTTTTTAACCCTGCCCTCTGCATTCTTTTAACCAGGTCTTAATCTACAACAGGACACTGCCTCCTCCCCCATAGGTTTTTAATTTCCTCAGGAGTCTCTCATGAGGGACTTTGTCAAAAACATTCTGGATATCTAGATATACTACACATCAATTTCTTCACCTTTATCAAATGAAAAGGGACAACTGAATCGTTCATGGTAACAGCATTTGCTAATGAGAATGCAGGAAGCAAAGACATCTTCCAATATATAACTCTCTATTTCTTTATCATACAGAGATTAAAAGAATTAAAACAAAGGGAATTTGCTCGTAATGTTGCTTCAAAGTCTTGGAAGGATGAGAGAAAGCAGGAAAAAGCACTCAAGCGACTTCATCAACTTGCAGAGCTACGCAAGCAGTCAGAATGGTAAGTACAACCCAGCTATCTTAAGGCCTACCTATCCTCTGGTTCATGAAACAGTGACTGCTCAATATTTGCTTACACCGGCCATGACATTTTAAATAAGTATATGCATATAGAGGCTCCTAGTTACAGAATTCCCTCTTATCTGGATAGTGCTGGGCCAGTCTGTAAGAAGTTTCAGTGATACTATCTGTATATCGCCACTGAAAATTCACAAATATTTCACAAAGTCCTATTTAAAATTTGGAAAACTATTACTGATCACACCAATTATATGCAGACTAACTCATCTTGTGTTATCCTTATTGTGAAAAATTCATTTTCCAGAAACTTAAATTAAAACTTCCTTGAACTACTTACCTTATCGTTTTCAGCAATCTTCATTTAACTGGCTTTTATAGGAAACATTTTGGGCTCCTTTTACTAAGCTGCGCTAGCAGTTTTAGCGCGCACTAAATTGCCCCGCACGCTAGACGCTAACGCCACCATGAGCTGGCGTTAGTTTTTGGCACGTGGCGCGGGGTTAGCACACGTAGCAATGTAGCACGCGCTAAAAACGCTAGCGCGCCTTAGTAAAAGGAGCCCTTTATCTTTTGCACTTTAAAATGAACCTGAATAAATAAGCATTCTTTTTTTTCAGTAGTTTCCAAACAATATAATACATACAGAAATGAACATTATTTCATTTGCATTCAATTTATTCTAGTTTAATATGTTGTAATATCCAAAGTTCTGCATAGCTTACAACATATTAAAGCAACAGATGAAAACAACGCAACAAAATTATTAAAAGAGGAACTATTTACCTTGAATTCCTATGGCTTCATAAATATATTCTTCCATTCCAAAATACTTACATCTTACATCTATACTTCAGTTCAGAGAGCTACGATGGGATGAGGACTGTCTGAATTTGAAGCCAAAAAAGGGAAATCCAACAATCTGCAGTAAAAATGCAGTGAGCCCTTTTAGTAGCACAATTTTATTGCTTCCATATTCAACTTACAGATCAGGCACATTTATTGCTTGTCCTTTGATGGAACCCCTGATGAAGATGTGTTGATCGAAACACGTACCGTGTTGGGTCCCATATTTTTTATAAAGTGGTATATTTGTACGCAATAATCTGGCTCCAGACATATTCCTAATCATAAGCAACCTCTCAGGACCTTAAAACTATTTTTCCAACCATCAAGAAGCATAATTTTAAATGATTAATAAACAAACTAAACAATTTTGGGCTTCCTACAACTCCCAGCATCCTCCAGGGCTATCTCCACCACTCAATGTGTACTCCATGCATGCGCAACAGCACAATCATGCCTGTCTTGGCAATACATGAGCCCACCCTGGTCCACCTCTTTAGAGCCTTTCCTGCCACAGGCCACTTTAAAAAATATATTGTTATTAAATATCGAGGCCCCCAGAACCAAAGGTTTTCCCCAGGCCTTCCTCACTATCAGGCTTGACTCTGGGCTATTTGCAAATGCATGCGTGATGACGTTATGTGCACATGAATGTGATGTCACACTCATGTGCATACACTGCCAAACATGGCCCTGGACTCTGACAGAGATGGGGGTCTCTTCTGCCACCTTTACCCCATGGAAACGAGCCTCCTATGGCTCAGATGAAGGCTTGGTACTCCTCCCTCTGCTCATCCCGAGCCCCTGTCTTCAAATGGCCCGGAATGGGCACACAAACTGAAGTGAATGTTGGATTCACTGCCGGCCCTTAATTAGTTAACAAGCCAATTAACAGCAATAATCAGGCATTAACAATCAATTACTGATGTTAATTTGCATCAATTAGGATCTGCATGTGCATCTGGCTGTGCGCTATTCTATTACACTGGGTGCCTAATAGTGAGCAACCCAAAAGGGGGCATGACCTTGGAAGGGACATAGATAGGAAAAGGGGGTTGTTCCAAAAATTTGTGTGCAAAATATTATAGAATACCAGAGATGCATACCCAAACTGGGTGCCAAGAATTACATCTGGCTTCAGCAGACATAAGTCCTGGTGCCCAAATTTGGGCACTGGAATTGATGCTACACGCAGTTCTATAAAGGGCGCTTAGTCCGGAGTGAACTTTACAAAACAGCAATGAGCACTGATTTTTTTCAAATGCCAATTTTTGAGTGCCATTTCCTGAATCTGGCCCCAAATGTCTCTCAATTTTTTTTTTTTTTTAACAGTTGAAAGAAAGATTAATACTTGTAGACATTGTCAACTAGAGCAAAAAAAAAAAAAATCAAAGGGATGAAGGGATTGACCCGCATGTGCATCTCCTATCTATATTTCTAAGGAAGCTTTATAAGACATGAATTCCTTATTTGCAGTAAAATGGCATGCAAACTTCCTGAACGTTTATGGATTATAGACTCGGACCACTGCTGTTCAATGTATTTATATATGATCTAGAAACAGGGACGAAGTGTGAAGTAATAAAATTCGCAGACACCACCAAACTATTTAATTTTAATTTAATTTAATTTCTTATATACCGCTATACCGTGAGGTTCTAAGCAGTTTACAATAAAGATACAATATAATAAGTAAGTAAAGAAAGGTACTTGGAAGTTCCCTAACTGTCCCGAAGGCTCACAGTCTAGCTAAAGTACCTGAAAAAACAATTAGTGAAAAGTAAAGGTGTGAAATGTAAAGACAGAGATAGAAACAAGATATGAAACATCCCAACAAGATTTCTTTGAATAAATTAAAATTAGGATTAAAAGTAGAAATATAATAACGATAAAAATAAATAAAATATATAAGAAATAAATAAAAAGAGTTCCAATCAGAACAATAGGATCAGATGTTAGAAGATCATAACTACATGCCAAGGAGTGAAGCTGTTATGCTCCTTGAGTCCTGAAATATGGAACCCAGTTACTAAACGATATTCCAGCCATAAGGTTTCCCATGATGTAGTGATGAGTGCTGAAAAGCTGACAGGTCATATTGAATCAGAGTTAAGACAGTGTCAGAGAGCAGGATTGTCTAATTGGATCTGAGACAATGCAATGTCGAAATGCAGGCTAGTTATATAGAGCAAAGTCAGGCAGTGACAAATGCAGGCGTGTTGTTAGGATCAGGTGGCCTTTGAAACAGCCAGTCAACCGCCACTCGGCAATCAGTTGCTTTAAACGGCCACTGCCATCTTCTTCAGATCCAACGGCCGTCGCCAATGTTCTCGGGATCCTCCAACGATCGCGGCGACCTCCCAATCAGGACAACCGCTCTCCCGACTTCACGCTGGGATCCCTCTGGGGCCATTCTCTCTCCGATAGCACTGCCTCCGAGCCCTCCGATGCGCCGTCCTCCTCACCACTTGCACGTCCTCATGTGCAAAGAAACGAAAGTATGTGGTTATCGGTACTCAGATGAAGAGGAGCCGAACCCAAATATCTCTCACTCTCCACGAAAAAAACAGGACCCAATCCGACATCATTCGACCGCCAACATGGAACCAGCCAAGCAGCAGGTGAGAAGCCCCCTCAGCTGTTGGGCCGGAGCAACTGTCAGACTGAAGAGTCAGTGAAGTGAACTTAAAAAAAACAAAAAACAACAAAACCAGATAAAAACAAGAAGGAGCTCCCAAATGTGAGTGATAGAGACCAGAAACAAAACCAGTAAATTAAAAATTCAAAAGAAATCAAATAAGACAAAATAAAAAACAAAAAACAAAAAGAGGGATGATGGAAACAGCACAGTTGATGACCTAACTGGCCGCCATAGTGGAATTAGGACTAAAGAGGACTGCGAAGATTTACAAAGGGACCTGACCAACTGGGAGAGTGGGTGACGAGATGGCAGATGAAGTTTAATGTAGAGAAATGTAAAGTCTTGCATGTAGGAAACAGAAACCCAAAGTACAGCTATACGATGGGAGGGCTGGTAATGGGTGAAAGTACCCAAGAAAAGGACTTGGGGGTAATAGTGGATAAGACAATGAAGCCATCGGCACAGTGCGCAGCATCCGCTAAAAAGGCGAATAGAATGCTAGCTACTATCAAGAAAGGTATTACAATCAGAACGAAAGAAGTTATCCTGCCATTGTGTCGAGCAATGGTGTGCCCCCATCTGGAGTACTGCGTCCAATATTGGTACCTAAAGAAGGATATGGCGATAGTCGAGAGGGTTCAGAAAAGAGCGACACGATTGATAAAAGGTATGGAAAACCTTTCATATGCTGAAAGATTAGAGAAACTGGGGCTCTTTTCCCTAGTGAAGCGGAGACTTAGAGGGGACATGATAGAGACTTAAAAGATCATGAAGGGCATAGAGAAACTTTCGAAAACTACAAAAAACGAGAGGGCATTCAGAAAAATTAAGAGGGGACAGATTCAGAACCAATGCTAGGAAGTTCTTCTTCCCCATAATGGGTGGTGGACATCTGGAATTTGCTTCCAGAGGGTGCAATAGGACAGAGTATGGTTTTGGGGTTCAAGAAGGGATTAGATAACTTCCTGAAGGAAAAGGGGATAGAGGGGTATAGATAGAGGATCACTATACAGGTCCTGGACCTGATGGGCCGCCGCGTAAGCGGACTGCTGGGCATGATGGACCTATGGTCTGATCCAGCAGAGGCACTGCTTATGTTCTTAAGGATACACAAGCTCGCTTTCATATGTATCTTTTTCCTTTCCTTTATAACTTTCGCCTTGTCTTTAATGCCTAGCAATAGCTTTCCAGTTTCTTCACGTGTTAACTCAGTTTATTCAAATTTGACCAGAACATAAAACAGTATAGAGCTCCTGGCGTGAAACATTAATATTGCTTCATTTTCATTAGTCCTCAGACAAAACCTGTCAGACTCACACATTAGCCACCACTTTATGGTGAGAAAATAATATTCCTGCCTTCAAAATCAATAGCGTTTTATAGAACTATTAAATAATGCAGCCCTCATTAGTAATTTAAAATAGTATAAATTGATCTGCCTAGCAATTGAAATAAGCACCCAGTATAATACACTGGGACTCTCAGGTCTTTGAAGAAAACCTCAATGACTAAAGTGTATTTTATCTTTGTTTTGTTGAATTGGCAATGTACTTGTAGTAGGTAACAATAGCTATATTCATTAACTTACTCAGAACAGTGATAGCTTAATTTCATTCTGAAGGCAACTTAAGTTACATTATTTGCTTCCTATTATAAAGAATAACAGGGGTCAATAGCAAAAGCAACACAGAGGGGTTAATAGGGAGCACACCATAGAATCAAATCAGCAAGTTGGCATGCAATGTATCTCTGGTGGAGAGGGGGAGGAGAGTGAATTATTCTTCCATAGAAACACAGAAAATGAAGATAGATCCAACATTCTTGTTCCAAGATACACCCTCCTCCACCTCCACTGTGAGGCCATTTCAAGCATTCACCACCCTTTCCACGAAAAGGATTTTCTGAGGTTACTTCTGAATTTATCCCATTTCACCTTCATCCTGTGCCCCGTCATTCCAGAGTTTCCTCTCAATTGAAAGAGAATCACCTCATGTACATTTATGCCACCTAGGTATTTAAACATCTCTCAATAGCAATCGTAATAGTAACAAACGAATTCAAAAAATTACGAAAAATGCTACAAGCCAGAGGTGTGCTGGCCTGAAGAGATAGCAATGAACACAAACAGGTGGAGAAAAAGCCTCAAATATTATATTATACCAGGGATCTCAAAGTCCCTCCTTGAGAGCCGCAATCCAGTCGGGTTTTCAGGATTTCCCCAATGAATATGCATTGAAAGCAGTACATGCACATAGATCTCATGCATATTCATTGGGGAAATCCTGAAAACCCGACTGGATTGCGGCCCTCAAGGAGGGACTTTGAGACCCCTGTATTATACAGACAGCAGTCCAAAAAGACTTCAAGCTGCCACACTCCCTTCTGCCTTTCCTCCAAAATATACATATTGAGATCTTTAAGTGTGCTTTATGCTAAAGACCACTGACCATGTTAGTAGCCTTCCTCTGGACTAACTCCATCCTGTCTATATCTTTTGGAAAGTGCAGTCTCCAGAATTGTACACAATATTCTAAATAAGGTCTCACCAGAGTCTTACACAGGGGGAATCAGTATCTCCTTTTTCCTACTGGCCATTCCTCTCCCTAAGCAACCTAGCATCCTTCTAGCTTTCGTAGTCACCTTTTCAATCTGTTTGACCACCTTAAGATCATCACATACTAACACACCCAATCTAATTTGGTCCAAAACTTTAACAGATGTTAAAGTTCTTTCATACCTTTCACACTCTCTGACCTCTCTTGGTAATTTATTTATTTATGTAGTCAAATTTCTAGCCCGTCCTTCCAGAAGAGCCCAGAACAGGTTACGTACACAGTAGAAGGTTTAGCAACTAGGTTACAACTTCACATACAGCAGATATACAGAACAACAGATTAAAAGTCTTTTTCTCCTCATTTTTATGAACCATGTAGGCTCATCTCTGGTGTCTGCTCTATTGCAAATATTTGTTTAGACTTTTTCCCCACAAGCAATTAGCACTTCAGGAGTCTCATGTACTAGGGCTCTGGTGGGAAATCAGGTTAATCAGAAGTACATAAGAACATAAGAATTGCCACTGCTGGTTCAGACCATTGGTCCATCGTGCCCAGCAGTCCATTCCCACCGCGGCCTTAGGTAAAGACCAGTGTCCTAACTGAGACTAGTCTTACCTGCATATGTTCTGGTTCAGCAAGAACTTGTCTAACTTTATCTTGAATCCTTGCAGGGTGTTTTACCTTATAACAGCCTCCGGAAGATCGTACCAGTTTTCTACCACTCTCTGGGTGAAGAAGAACTTCCTTACGTTTGTATGGAATTTATCCCCTTTTAACTTTAGAGCAGGGGTGTCCAACCTTTTGGCTTCCCTGAGCCGCATTGGCTGAAAAAAATGTTTCTGGGGTCACACAAATGCGCAAATGCTGCAGCAATACAGAGGAGGGAGCCGGCAAGACAGTAAACACCCGGGGGCAGCAGAGGAAAACATTGCATCGCCCTCGACCGAGGCTGCACAAAATACTTCACTGGTTCGCAGGTTGGACACTCCTGCTTTAGAGAGTGCCTTCTCATTCTCTCTACCTTGGAGAAGGTGAACAACCTGGCTCTGTCTACTAAGTCTATTCCCTTCATTATCTTGAATGTTTCGATCATGTCCCCTCTCAGTCTTCTCTTTTCAAGTGAGAAGAGGCCCAGTTTCTCTAATCTCTCACTGTATGGCAACTCCTCCAGCCCCTTAATCATTTTAGTCGCTCTTCTCTGGACCCTTTCAAGTAGTACCGTGTCCTTTTTCATGTATGGCGACCAGTGCTGGACACAGTATTCCAGGTGGGGGTATACCATGGCCCAGTACAGCGGCATGATAACCTTCTCCGATCTGTTCATGATCCCCTTCTTAATCATTCCTAGCATTCTGTTCGCCCTATTCGCAGCCGCCGCATATTGCGCGGACGGCTTCATTGACTTGTTGACCAGTGCTCCCAAGTCTCTTTCGGGGGGGGGGGGGGTCTCTCCGAGTACCACACTGGACATATTTGGAAAAAGGAGATGATTAGTGATTACTACATTGCACATAAGGAAACAATGAGCTAGAATATTTATACAGTATATTGTTTGTACTTAAACCACGGGTTCCCAAACCTGTTTTGGGGGGAAATTCAGCCAGTTAGATTTTCAGGATGTCCACAATGAATATGTATGAGATTGATCTGCCTACCAAGGAGCAGTGTATGCAAATTCAACTCATGAATATTCATTATGGATATGCTAAAAACCTAACTGGATGCGGTAGCCCTAGGACAGGTTTGGGAATCACTGACGTAATCATGGATGTATAATTCTTTTGTTGTTTCTTTAGTACATCAATAAGAAACAAAAAAAAAGTGCAGCCCTATAAGACAAACCAGAAACTGCAATCTATTTGCATACCCAAGCATTACCGGCTGTAAATACAAAACCTTTCTGGATAGAACTTTTATGTACCAAGCAAACAAACAACAACACTGGTTAGACAACTACACTAATGGAACTAGACTGACCTATGACACTTTTAGAAAAGTCATAAAAACTGCCTTTCTCGACAGATATATCACCTAAACAGTAACTACACCAAACACTAAATCCAATTCTATTATTTCTAATATGTCCCTTCTGAAATTCTTAACAAACTGTATGTTATATTGTAATTTGCTGCATTTTAAGATTCTGCATACTGTAATTTCACTGACTATCTGCATATTGTAACTCACTGATTGTCCAGCTCTCTTCAATGTGAACCGCCTAGAAGTCGCACGATTATGGTGGTATAGAAGAATAAAGTTATTATTATTACATTTGTCAAGTTTGCCAGCAGAGCAGTGCTCTCAAACTTTTCCAGCCGGTGGCACACTAAAATCAGTGCCCCGGCCAGAAGGCATCACGTCAACGTCCACGCATGTATGGTGGCCCATCTGGCCGCGACCCCACCGTTACAGTGATCCGGGAGGTGTGGGAAGAAGAGAAGCAAGATGCCGGCCAGGAAGAGAGTCAGCTGCGCCAGTTGACTTCCTGCAGGACGTGCCTCTTGCCGCATGAGGCACGTCCTGTAGGCAGGCAGCCTGCGTGGACGACTCTCCTCCTCACCAGTGTGTTGCGGCACACCAGAAATCCCAGGAGGCACACTGGTGTGCCATGGTACGCAGTTTGCGATAAACTGCGATACACTGCAGGCTGACCTACGGCGCCTTTCGGAGAGTAATTAAAACCATACTGTTTGACAGATTCATCTCCTAAACAGAAGCCTCACTAAACTTATAAATTTATATTTTCCTTCTATTTCTTGAGTAACATATTGTTCCTCACTTTTTGCATTCTGTAATTCGCTGATTGCCCAACTTTATTCCCTGGGTTACATACTTGAGATTCATATTTTCCTCTTATCTATTTCTTGTGTAACAAGTCGTACCCTCACTTCTTGTATTCTATAATTCGCTGTTTGTCCAGCCCTCTTCGATGTAAACCACCTAGAAGCCATCTGACTATGGCGGTATAGAAGAATAAAGTTATTATTATTATTAGGAGGGTAATTATATAAGGGGGTAACTAAGTTTAGGTGATAGGGATGCTCTTATGTGAAACCTATTTTATAGAAAAAATAAGGACCTATATGTCAATTGTTGGGTTTGGGGGTTTTTTTTCGCTGTAACTCCTTGATAGCAACCATATAACACTGTGTGTCCCCTTGGAGGTGCAGAATAATGATACACCTGTGGAGAGAAAAAAAAAGAATCATTTTCCATGTAATAAAAAGGAAACCAAACAGTGGAGATAACCAAAATGTCCAACAAACAACAGTGTGCAAACCAAATTCCTTTATAAAAGAAGTGCTGTACATAGTGCTTGGTGGGACTCGACCCGAGCCAGGTTTAGGCACTCTTGCCTGCATCAGGAATCCAAAACTAATCCTGGTAAAGCAGTTTTGCTAAAGCATACACTTTCCATCGACAGGACTTGTTATCCCTTTTTGATTGTGCAGTTCATATTTACCATTTTGCCAATCCTGTGAATGCTCATCAGATTGCTCCATATAAGCATGCTTTTATTTAAGGAAAACACTTAAAATGAACTGTAGAGTTGGTGGAAATATTCTTACTTAGATTGTAGAAAATGGTATGCAGATCATAAGATTTGTACATGTATAAATATGAGCTCTGCACATGCCTCATCCAAACTTTACCCATGTGAATGCTTATCTGTTAAGCATGCGCCATTGTATTTAGGTACAAGCTCACAGAATACTACTTAGCATGAAACTGCTCATTTATCTATATAATCTATATAATAAAACGCTAAGCGCGCATGCGCACTCTTACCGCGTGCTTCCCTGATCCCTGATCTGTCGGGCTGTGGCCAGCAAGAGTGCGCATGTGCGCTTACTACGTCACCACAGGCGGCGGAGGGAGCGAATGCGGAGTCCTGCCGTCGCCTTCCCGGGCCTCAACCGATAGTCTCCTCCTTCCTGCCCGCCTCCGGCCTCTGCCCCTCACCATGGCAACTCGGCTTCACTCTGTCGCAGAGCCCCGAAGTTTATGATATCCAGGAAAAACGGCACTACCGGCCGAAGTTTATTTTTAAGTTTAAAGGTGCAGCAGTGGCTCCTCTCACGAGCCACACCTGTGTCAGAGAAGGCTTACGACGCAGGCACTGATCGTGAGAGGAGCCGTCCCGGCACCTTTAAACTTAAAAATAAACTTAGACAGGTAGTGCCGTTTTTCCTGCTTTGCCCACTCTTCTCTTCACCGTTCAGACTCCGGAAGAGCTCCTCCGAGGCAATTAGCCATCTATCTGGGATGTCCACAGAGAAACAAACGTAGCAAGCCCAGTTAAACGTTTGCCAAATTAGCTCCGCTCCAGCAACAGCGGAAGGTGAGTTTTTCATAATTGTGCGACCACAGGAAGGGAAAGGGGGGCGCCAAGGGACTAGATAGCAGGCCAGAACGTGGGAAGGGAAAGGGGGGTAGGGGAAAGGACGTGCTGTGGCTGCTGCACAGGGGGGGGAATAAATGCTACTGATGCATAGGGGGCAGGGAGAGAGACAGATACAAAGAAAGACAGAGGGGAGGGAGAAAGAAAGGAAGAAGGACACAGGGGCAGGGAAAGAGACAGATACAAAGAAAGACAGAGGGGAGGGAGAAAGAAAGGAAGAAGGACACAGGGGCAGGGAGAGAGACAGATACAAAGAAAGACAGAGGGGAGGGAGAAAGAAAGGAAGAAGGGCACAGGGGCAGGGAGAGAGACAGATACAAAGAAAGACAGAGGGGAGGGAGAAAGAAAGGAAGAAGGGCACAGGGGCAGGGAGAGAGACAGATACAAAGAAAGACAGAGGGGAGGGAGAAAGAAAGGAAGAAGGACACAGGGGCAGGGAGAGAGACAGAAAGACAGACAGACATATTCTAGCATCCGTTAATGTAACGGGCTAAAAGACAATTCATTTCATATTCTATGTTGCTTTCCAAGGGGAGCTCAGAACAGTTTACATGAATTTATTCAAGTACTCAAGCATTTTCCCTGTCTGTCCTGGCAGACTCACAATCTACCGGCGCCTAATGTTAGGCACATATTTTGGAGGCGTCCAACTACGTAGGCGCCTAATTGAACAACAAGCTCAATTAAGCTTTTTAATCAGCACTAATTGAAACTTAGGTGCCTATCAAGAAAGAGCGATTCTGTAACAGGGTGCCTCTAAAAATTTAGGTGGCCTTTAAAAAAATAGGTGCCATGCATGTTGGGCGTGGTCGTGGCTTCGTGTTAGGCGCCTTGTTACAGAATCGCTGCTCTTAAGCCTGTCTAAGTTCTCGCATGGGCGCCTAACTTTTAGTTTTGTTTAGAGCTGGCCTCTTTATTGGGCGTCTCCAAAACAGGTGCCGCTCAGAGTGATTCACTAAACAGCACTCAATTTTACTTGAATCACGCTGAACGGTGCCTAATTCAGCGGCTAACTTTTGGGCGCTTCTTATGGAATTTACCCTTAAGTGACTTGCTCAGAGTCACAAGGAGCAGTGTGGGTTTGAACCCACAACCTCAGAATGCTGAGGCTGTAGCTTTAACCACTGCACCACACTCTATGCAGGCACAGATTTACATGTAAATGACTAGAATAGCAATATTTGTGTGCTCCTTGTAGATTTAACTCCCTGGCTGCATTGGTGTTGGTGTTCTTGAGGTACCTTTTCAGTGAGATGGCTAACGCAAGTGGTTATTTTGTCTCTATATGTTTGAGCTCGAATGCTGAAAATGCCAGCATATATTAATGCATTAACTAATCTGCATTCCTCAGAGTTCAGCACACAAGCTGTATGGAAAGTGGCTGAGTATTGTCACTATCCATTTAAATTGTCACTATCCATTCAAATCCCACCCTATCGAGGCAAGTTCATTTTGGTTGCATAAGTACTAGTAAGTTTTATTCTTTTTAAAAATATCACTAAGGTGTCCAACACTGGAAGTTGACTGCAGTGGAAGTTGACTGCAGACGTGCATTTGAATCCTCTGTGTTATGAACCTAATTATGATAGAATGATTTTTTGAAGCTTCACGGAGTGATGTTTTACAGCATTCCGCAGAAATAGTAGTTTCTGTCTTCAATGGTGTATTTTTAAAATAACCCTTCATTAAGTAACCTCAGCAAAAATACCATTATTGAATACCCTTATTTAAAGATGATGATCCTTTATTCCATTCTATAACGTATGTTTTATTTTTCTTCTAGTGCTTCAAGGAGTGACCCACTATTTAAAGCTCTCAGAACAGCTATTGGAAAGTGTCCCCGGGAAGAAATGATCACATTTAAGGATGGCAGAAGAACAGCAGACACCAAATGTGCTAGCTTGCGTGAAGGAAAAATTCTTCCCAACAGAATGTCAGAAGAACAACAGGAGCTCTCACAAAACACAGGCCCATCCTATGTTGCGTGCTGCCCCTCACCTGGCAGCCTGATCTCCCGACCAACATCAGAAGACAACAGCGGAAGCCACAGGGCGGGTGTCTCTTTTTGTTTTTCCAAAAAAGCACTACTGAAGCTAGAGTTGTCAGCATCGGTTTTCCACGAGAGCACCGAAGAAACAAATGATTGCCGCAAACCACGCCACCCAAAGGCAAACCAGCCCACAGAAAACATTAGGCCTCTTGCACATCTTGGCGATGATTCAGAAGACAGCAACGTTTTGACTTTTCCACAAGGTGAAAGTGGCAGCACTGAAGCCAGTGTTCCATCTGCGACCTCTCAGATGTTCAAACAAAGTAAAGATGAAAATAAAGGAACTGAAGCGATTGGCAGCAATCAGAGTCTAAACTCAGTTGAAATAGAAGTTACAGATGTTACAGATGTAGCCTCAGCTAGTTCTACAAAGGAAACAGAGAAGTCTTCACAGGTTGATGTTGCTAATCAGTGCCAGACAAGCAGTGTACAAACCCAGCAAAATAGTAGCCAGCGCAGTGGTGATGTGTTAATATATCAGCCAACTGAGTTTTCTGTGCAAAAGCCCACTGAGCAGGAACATGCATCTGAGCTTAATTATAACCACAATGTGGTCAAAGCAGAAAACTCCCTTGAGACTTCAAATATTGTCTTTGAAAGCATGGAAACTGACACGAGCAATTCACTAATTAATGATACCAGTCCTAAAACGTCTTTTCTTCATGTACTGAGTAAAGACGGCAGCACTTCTCTCCAGTGGCCCACAGAGCTACTTCTATTTACAAAAACCCAACCGACCATTTCCTATGGCTGCAATCCACTGTATTTTGATTTTAAGCTTTTCAAAACAAATAAAACTGCTAAAAGAGATGAAGCAAACACAGAGAACAATGAGGAGCTCTTGAAAACCAAGTCTATGATTAAGAACGAAAACTCAGGTTTACTGAGAGACACGAGCATGCCAATTACAAAATATAATCTGTCTTTGAAACCAACGAAAATAACATGTCCATTAGATAACTTGGCCCAAGAAAAATGTGACTCAAGCAAAAATAAGATAGAAACTAAGGAAAGCAGACAAAAAAGTTCAAAATATTTAAATGAAAATGCATGTAAACAGTTTCTAAACCCAGAAGACCAACAAAAAGATGTGGGTATACAACATTGTTCCGAGTCACAAAAGCAAAAAATATCTTTGAAAAGACATTTAGATGATCGTGAAAATATTGTATTATGTGGTATAAATGCAAGAAATTCAATTTTCTGTTTAAACAGTAAAGCTAAAAAGTTGAAACGATCAAAGTGTGGTTTAATTAATTTAGAAAATAAGTATGAAACCCAAGAATGCTGCACATTCCCTCTACAAGAATATGATCACAATAATGGAATTATTGATGATGAAAAGGACTCGCATGACAGCTATGTCAGTTATAAATCAAGTTCTTATGACAGATCCCCAGATTTTGAATGTAATGAAAGGTCCGTACAAGACTGCAGATACTCATCTTCTGGATGGCATTCTACTTATTCGGACACCTCCATTGTCAGTACAACATCTAATTATACAAATGCATTTTCTGATCACAATTTAAGTGGCCACAACACTAGTAATCATATGTCTTTTTTCTGCAAAAGAAAATGCAGTGCAATGGAAGGGCTGAACGGAAAGCACAACTATATTCGCTCTTCAGATGATAAGCATGGCCACTTTTTTCATACCAGTCAAAGAATTAAAGATAGCGTTAATACTCAAAAGCACAAAATATCCAAACAGACTTTAAAGCAAAGTTCTCACCACAGCTGTAAATCAAAGCAGAGTAAAAAGGACCAACCACGCCACTGCCAGAAATACAAGGAGAGGAGAGGGCGTGACTTTATGGAAGGGTCACACTTCAAACCATTTAGCAGCAGTGAAAGTTCTGGCTATAGAGGATCAGAATGCGGTAGTCCAGGATCTTTCGCAAATGCAAAAGTACATTTTTTGCATAAGACCAACAGGGGGAGTAACAACGGCAACAGTAGGTATCATGGCACTATTAGAACAGAGGAACCATTACATGATAGCATTCAGAACACCGTCCTCCACTCAAAAAATGATGATGATAGACTTTCTATGCATTCATTGGAAAATAACACAGGGGATGAGAAAATGTCATCAATAGATAATTCACGTTTAGAAAAAGCTCAGTCTAATAAACAAGAAGAAAACGCAAATACCCCTGAAGGGTTTTCAAAAAACTGTGGAATGGACATGAAACATTATTCAGAGAGTTTCTTCAATATTAAGCTTCCACCATCGGTAAGGGACTCAGAAATTCGACCTTTCTATGAGAGGACATCATTGGTTAATGAAGGTAGCAAAACGAATAATGAAGATGCTGCAGTTGAAAACGGAGTCAATAAAAATAGGGTTGGAGAGTCACAGAAATATGAACTGTCTGTGACTACGCCTACGGATTATAATAGTTTTTTTAAAGACATTATTCATATAGGAACTGAATGTCATTGTGGGAGCACAGAAATTCAGAGAGCTGTAGAAGGACCCTTAATTAGTCAAGTACAGCCTTTTATACAAAGCTGTGACCCAGTCCCCAAGGATTTCCATGGTGCTTTTCAATCTAAAAATTATTCTGTTTCAACTAATTCAGTAGACACCAAAGAACAAAGAAGACTGCCTGAAGAGAATATGAGCTCCAATCCAAGGGAAGGAAATTCAGATCGCTGTTATGACAGATCTATGCAGAGCTATTTTGAAGAAGACCACAAACTACAAGAGTATAACAAATCTGTCTCTCCCTTAGCCCCGCAGTCTATAACATTTTCATCTGATGAAGTGGACAAATACAGGATACTGCAAATGCAAGCACAGCAACACATGCAGAAACAATTATTTTCAAAACATCTTAAAGTTTTGCCTGCCGCAGCACCAGCAGCCTTCTCCACCACATCGGCATTTCAGCCAATTCCCATTCAGCACCACGCTTCCATAACTACAATCCACCACTCCTTTCTGCAGCACTATGCTCACCCAGCTTCAGTCCATCACCATACCAATCGTTTCCCTTTGACTCACATCTATCCCCATTCCCACTCGCGTTTCATACCTATTTCGCTCTCAGCCTTAACTCCAACCATCTTTCCTACTCATCCTGCTTTCCTGACAGGGTACCCAATACATGTACTGTCTGCTACAGCCATTCATCCTTCCCAGTTGACCATGCAGCCGTTTCCACATGCAGCACTTATACCGACATTGATTGCACCACATCTTGGAACAGGAGTCACTTCTTCCATACATTTGCATCCGCTAATCCATCCCATGTTCCACAGACAAGACTTTCACCATCAATCAGGCTTTGGCCACTCCCACTTAAACTGAAAGACAAAACATTTTTAGCCATTTAAACTATCAGAATTTTTTTACATGTCAAAGCAATTTTGAAGGTGCCTGTCCTGTAATATTGGAGAAATCAGCTTAAGTAACATCTGTGAATTTGCACTGAATTGGAGCGAAGCATTACCATTAAACATTAGAGAATATGGTGTTACTGACAGCCTAGATTACTGCAGAATAAATTGGTTGCTTATTTTTTTTTCATGATTTGTAACAGAATGCAACCATCTGTGCTATTTTCCTTTTCTATTGTGTCACGCTCAAGTGTATTAACATTTGCTTAATACTTTTGTTTGGACATCTGCCGAACTTAACTCATCAAAAGGAATAATGAGTTACATCATATTAAGGTTTAATTTAAGGTTATCTAAAAATATAGATAAGAAAACAATGTAAAGTTTTATATTATCAGTAGTAAGCATAATAAATGATTGCATAATTAGTACTGGTTTTAACCATATGAGTACATTTATGTGTGTCAGGTTATTAAATCAAATATATATACATTTGTGCATTGAGCAGAAATAAATAAGAACATAAGTGTTTCCATATAGGGACAAACTGAAGGTCCATCAAGCCTAGTATCCTGTTTCCAACAGTGGCCAATCCAGATCTCAAATATCTGTTAAGATCCCAAAAGAGCAAAACAAGGTTGTTGGGTTTTTTTTGTGGCTTAATCTAGAAATGCGAAGTGGAATTTTCTAAGTTTATATTAATAATGGCTGGTATGCTAACTGCTTTTACTACACTATTGGTGACAAATTCCAGAGTTTAATTACACATTGAAGCCTCTTTTATCAAGCTGTGTTAAGGGTTTTTTTTTATCACCAGTCGCTGCAGTAAAGGTTCTGATGCTCATAGGACTTCTATGAGCGTCAGAGCTTTTACCAAAGCGGCTGGTGATAAAAATTCTAACGTGGCTTGATAAAAGGGGGCCTGAGTGAAGTAATGTTTTCACTGATTTGTTTTAAATTTACTACTTAACAGCTTCTTTGTGTGCCCCATAACCCTTTTATTTTTTGGAAACAGTAAACCTGTTCCATTCTACTCAGTATTTTATATACCTCTATCATATCTCCCTTCAACTGTCTTTTCTCCAAGATGAAGAGCCTCTTTAGCCTTTCCTCATAGGGAAATCATCCTATTTCCTTCATCATATTCATCACCAATACATCAGCCAACATGAATGGTTTCTTAAATATTGATCTTTTGCATCTTTGAAAGTATAGCCATATGTACTGTATACTACTGTAAATTGGGAAAATACTCTTTGTGAGGGGTTATTGTTTTTTTTCTGCTTCCATCCTCCTGTTCAGAAAATTCATTGGGGATGCAGAAGTCATAGTGATTCTTTGGGACAGAAATAATTTTAATTCTCTGGTCAGAAATAATTTCAAACAAATGTAGAGAAAAATGTAACAAGAAGTGATTTAAAAACTAGGAGTGTTTTCTGTACATTTAATATTTATAAAAGATTTTTAAAAAAGGAACAGGGAGATAAAATTTCAGATAACAAAATTATTCAAAGTTGGTAAATCACAAGTAAATTGTGAGAAATTGCAGGAAAACAGAACTGAGGAACTGGGCATCAAAATGGTAGATAAAATGTAGAGGATAGTTACTAACGTGTGTAAAGGAAATAACTCACAATTCCTCCCCACCCCTTTTTACAAAATTGTGATAGCTGTTTTTAGGGTAGGCCGGCACGCTGAATGCCCTGCACTGTTCCTGATGCTCATAGGAACTCTATGAATGTCGGGAGCAGCGCAGAGCATTCAGCTCTCCGGCCTGTGCTAAAAAACGCTACCACTGTTTTGTAAAAAAGGGAGGGGGAATATTTGCCTCATAAGTGTTAAATGGCAAAACTGAGTTGTTAAACCAAAAATTATGTTAGTGTAAATCATCATGCCTGCATAATGAGTTACAAAGTGTTCAAAGCACCTCAACACAACTTGTGTTGAATACCACTAGCTGTATTATTTGTGGAAAATAACGCCTGATCAAAGCTGATATATTTTTCCTTCTGGGAACATTGGGATGCTAACTCAATATAATGTTCCCAAGTACCATCTTAAAGGGGCCAGAGATATATAAATAGTGCCCCTGTCACCCCTCAACAAGCACCTTTCCAAACCTAAGTCTAAGACCCTTTCATGCTTCTAAAGCACCCCCTCTTCATAAGCCCTTCACCCATGAAGACTTCCCCTTTCCCAAAGCTAAGAGAAGCAATCCTTGCTGATTCAGTCAAATAGGATAGGAATGATCCTCAGTTGCTCCTAGCTCCAGGTTTAAAAAGGCACCCGCGACATCTAGTGGTAGTTTCATGGTACTACCATTGGGACTGTCTATTGAATAAATAAATAAATAAACAAATATTACATAATCTATGTCAGTGTCCCACAAACTTTTTTTTTTTTGTTCCAGCACACTAATGGAGTAAATGTTTTTCTGTGGCACACCCACAGCCCCACCCTGCCCCACATGAACCTTGTCTCGTTTTCCCTGAACTCGGGGCCATGTCTGGAGGGCCTCAGAGCATGCGTGGATGTTGACACAATGATGTTGCATGCATGCTTGCATGTATATAACATCATCACGTTGACATCTGCGCATGCTCAGGGACACAGCCCCGAGCTCAGGGAAAATGAGATGAGATTCATGGAGGGGTGGAGAGGAGGAGAGGTGCCGATGCCAGAAGTGACACTCGGTATACGTCATGTGTCCTTTAATCCCAGGTGGCGCACCCTGAATCTCACCATGGCACATTAGTATGCTGCGGCACACAGTTTGTGATTCACTGATCTATGTGCGTGCATGCATGCCCACTAACAATATATGTACCATCATGATGCCAGTCATTATAAGAGAATTTAAGTGTGTTGATGGTGCAAAACACATGATGTGAATGACTTTATAAAACGACCTCTTAGATGTTTACACCCTCCTTTACAAAGCCACGCTAGCATTTTTAGCGCCGTCCGCTATGGTAACAGCTCCAATGCTCATAGAATTCCTATGAGAGTCCGAGCTGTTACTGCTGTGGCTGGCGCTAAAAACGCTAGCATGGCTTTATAAAGGAGGGGGTTAATGCAGTAATATATGTGCCATGCTGTTAATACAAGTTAAAAGAGACTAATATACATATCTGTGTCTATTGTTAAATTTGTGCCCAGTGAGCTATCAAGCGGGTAACCTTTTACCAAACTGGCCTGAAGATCCTAAAAGATAATAATCGAGACAGAGCATAAACTCAAGTTAGAGTCTTTCTTATTATCATTATTACCGGGAAAAAGCCAGAGAGTAAAAAAAACTCCATTTCAACAGAGGAAAAAAAAAATTCTCTGGCCCACAAACCGGACTCAAACCCACTGCTTAAATAGATCACTAGGTACAAAAAATTAAGTCAAAAAGGTTGCAAAATAAGTCATACAACTCTTGAAGTCTTTCTACTTCCACAAACATCCTTTGGTGAGTATCTTCAAATTCTTTCACCAATCAAACGATGATTGTAATCCTTAATGAGAAAGGCTAAGCAAAACTCTGGATAAATCTCAATTTTAAGAGACCCTAAAGGACCTTGTTTCGTAGGTTGCTGCATCAGGAGAAAAACCACTCAGACTGCCAAACTGCTCACCGAGCAAACATGACTCCGCTGCTGAAAAAGACGCCAATAATGACATCACTAGAGGTGCGAAGTTTCAAACAGGGAGAAAAAATTTAAAGGGAAAACACTGTCATCAACCATATTTGAACACTGTCCCATTCAATAGAAAAAAAGGAAAAAGATTGTTTTGCAAAAAGCTTCATTTAAAGAAAGTTCTCCATTCCAGTGTAGAATTCAGGCCAAATGGTTCCACCGTATTCAATTCATATATAAGGCTCTGTTCCAGCCAGCGCAACCATTTTATAACATCTCCAGCTAAGTAACTGTGACTTATTTTGCAACCTTTTAGACTTAATTTTTTTGTACCTGGTGATCTATTTAAGCTGTGGTTTAAGTCCAGTTTGTGGGCCAGATAATTTTTTCTTCCTCTGTTGAAAGGGAGTTTTTTTTTTCTCTCTGGCTTCTTTCCGGTAACAGGCCAATGATAATAAGAAAGACTCTAACTTGAGCTTATGCTCTGTCTTGACTATTATCTTTTAGGATCTTCAGGCCAGTTTGGTAAAAGGTTACCCACTTGATAGCTCACTGGGCACAAATTTAACAATAGACACAGATATGTCTATTGGTCTCTGTTATGTGACATGTCTATCCTTTTTCAGTATTGATAGTACATTTTAAAAGCCATGATAAACCTGTAATGCAGCTTAGTAAATAGGCAGCAAAATAGAAAAAAAAACCCAAAAACAACTGTTTACTTTAACCGGCTCATTTCAAATCAGTGTTATAATAAAAAAAATTGCCTTGTTCTTAATATGTGTGAATAATCTAGCAATAGATTAACTTATCATGTTGTACTAAATTCCAATATTGCTTAAATTGAGTGGATCTAGGGATGACTCCTCAGTGAAGGAAAAAAAAGGATAGGAAAATGATTTAATGATTTTTTCAGCAATGAGGGCAGCAAGCAAGAATAAATCTTCATTGCAATGGACAGTTTTGTAAGTCAAGTCTCAAAAACGACTAGTGTCCTAAAGTGGGCAGAATATCAAATAAAAACAGTGATTTCCATGTGTAGGGTTTTTTTGTTTTGTTTTTTTTTAATTGAGGCTTGTAAGCAAAAGAGTATGCTAAAAAATACTTACACAACCCGGCCCTTGTGCCTAAGGCCCCACCCATAGGAGGAGCCTAAGGCTCCTGGGCCTTTTCTGGTTGGCCCAGGCACCTCAGGCCCTCCCTGTGGGTGGGGTTTGAGCCTCCTGGGCCAATCCGGTCCCATTCCTGGGATGGCTGGCCTGCCGGACGGGCGGGCTTTGCACCCTTCCATCCAGACGATTTCAAGGTACGGGGGTGGGGGGAGGTTGTGGGGTTGGCGGGGGGTTGCAGGTCAGCGGGGGGGGGGGCGAGCAGGGGTTTGGGGGGCGGTCATGGGGGGTTGCATCGAGGGCAGGAGGCCTGGGATCCCTCCTGCCCATATTTTAGTGGGGGGTGGGGGTTAGTCGGGGGTTCGGGGTGCCATGGGGCAGGAGGGCTTGGGCTCTCTCCTGCCCAGATCATTGTTGTGGGTTGGGGGGTGGATTCTGTAACTGGTGTTGTTTTTGACAGACACTGGTTACGGAATCCAGCTTTTAGGCGAAGGACTGGCTCCTCCTTCGCCTAAAAGCCCTTGTTTTGGGCGTTTGGGACTTAGGCTTTTTTGGGTTCATTATATGTAGTAAGTTTAGATGTAGTAGTAATCTGGGCGTTTAAACAGCTGAACGTAGAGACAGGCCATTTTTTTTTAAAAAAAACCCTCCTTTTGGATGTTTTTTTTTGATAATGGACATTTTCCCTGCTTCTACTTTCAATATTTAAGACCTTAGGCCAAAAGGGAACTTAGACCTTTTTTTTTATTATGCCCTTCCACGTTTGTATACTGCATCATCTCTATAAAGATAGAGCTCGGCACGTTTACAGGTAATTCAATAAATGAGGGAAGGACATAATAAGAAATTTTAAATAGATAGCTTTACGTTTTGGAGAAAAGCCAGGTTTTCAGATGCTTTCGGAATAATTGGAATGAGCCTAGGTTCCGCAGTGGGCAGGGAGGTTATTTAAAGAAAAGGGATTTCCCTAATTTACCTGCATACATGACGCCTTTTAAGAAGGGGGAAATATAGTTTGAGTTTGTGGGCGGATCTGGTAGTGTCAGGTCTCGAAGAATTCTAAGATAGTGGGATTAGGGGAGGAAGAATGCCATGTAGGATCTTGCCCTTACACACATAAAAATATTCAGCCATTAAACACAACTTCTTTAGTATAAACAGGTAAACAAATAAAAAAAACTAATTAAATCACCTCACTGTGTGCAGACAGAAAAAAAAACCTAAAAACCTTTCTCCTGTTTGCAGACTTTCTTGCGTTTGCTAGCGCTGGATGCCACACTGGATGCCAGGACTACTTTTCTACCACACACAGCTCTGAATACAGCATTGAATACAGCACTCAACTGCCTCTGAATATAACTCTCAACTGCTTCTGCTTCTCAAATGTCTCTTCAAAACAAAACTTAAGAATTCTCACATGCACAGTACCTAGAGAATCCTCCCATGCACATTCTTTTTTGAGAATTCTTACAGACACTCTTTTATGGTGCTTCTTACAGGCATTCTCACACCTACAGATTTCAAATAAAAATTTTTATAGCTTGTATTCAACTACATTGAGTCATATGAAGACGTTTGTGCACTCATTTAAAAAAAAAATAAATAAATAGTAATTAACTATCTTGCATGCTTTTGCATTGCAACACTTCATTATTACTGAATTTGCATACATTTTTGTGCACAGTGAATGAACAATGAGGTACATTAAAATTTTTGCTATGAAGACTGGCCAAATTTTGTGCAGAATTTTGCAAGCTGGTTCTATATACTGTAAAAACAAGTGTGTTATGTAAATTAATTGTAATAATACTGTACACTTGTTGAAAGAAATAAAAAGGAATAAAGATCTAATAAAAAAAAAAAGAAACATGATGGCAGATAAAGGCTAAATGGTCCATCCAATCAGCCCATCTGCAGTAACCATTATTGCTTCCTCTCTCTAAAAGATTCCACATGCCTATCCCATGCTTTCTTGAATTCAGACACAGTCTCTGTCTCCACTACTTTTTCCGGGAGACTGTTCCATGCATCTACTACCCTTTCTGTAAAAAAGTATTTCCTTAGATTACTCCTGAGCCTATCACTTCTTAACTTCATCCTATGCCCTCTCATGCCAGAGCTTCCTTTCAAATGAAAGGGACTCGTCTCATGTGCATTTATGCCACTTAGGTATTTAAATGTCTCTATCATATCTCCCCTTTCCCGCCTTTCCTCCAAAGTATACATATTGAGATCTCTAAGTCTGTCCCCATATGCCTTATGATGAAGACCACACACCATTTTAATAGCCTTCATCTGGACCGACTCCATCCTTTTTATCTTTTTGAAGGTGTGGTCTCCAGAATTGTAAACAATATTCTAAATGAGGTCTCACCAGAGACTTCCAGGGCACATGCATTTTCATGCATTTCAGGCTCTTTTGCATGATTTTCACACATGACGTGCCATTTTCCTGCAAGACATCCATATTCAAAGGTTCCGAAATGTCTATTTTCAAAAGAAGAGCCACTAGACATCCCAATTTTTTTATTTAATTTAGAAAATTGCCTACTTGGATGTCTTTGCCAATGGGATGAACAACCCTTAGGATGCCTAATTTTATACCCCATTTTCAACCACACAAATGACCAAGTCCAAAACGTCCAAATCCAGACCACTTTGGACTGACCACACAAACATGCCAACAGAGCAGAGGGGCACCTTAGAGGGCTCTGCTGTGAATATCACATAAAGACTGCCAGAAGTACATATTACTATATAACCCCTTATAATTTATGGAGAGCCCCCCGCAAAAAAAAAAAAAAAACTCCTCCAAAAGCTACTAGACCCACCTCACCCCACCCCAATAGCCCTTATGGCTGCAGGTAGCACATATATAGCAGCAGAGTAGGATTTTGGTACCCTCAAACTTTTCGCCATAAATGTACTGGTTAGAGTGCCTTATGGACCTGGATCCTCCTCTAGCCCACCAGGTTACATAAGAAACTTGTGTGCGGCTGTACTATTCTTTCCCATATCAAGTGCTGCTGTTCTTGAGACAGGTATGTACTGTTTCATTCAGATTTTGGGGGTGGGTGGGAGGTGTTAGTGACCAGTTGGGGGGGGCTGTATGTGTGTGGGGGTTATACCTTCATATATCCAGTAGTAATCTGGTCAGTTTGGGTCCCTTTGCAGTATTTAGACACTTCTAAATCAGATCTAGCCCAGAACGTCTAAGTTCCTTCTTGGACATCCTGGGAAAGGTTCAATTATCACAGCAAGACGTCCAAGTTAAACCCACCCAAAGCCCACATATAACATGCCTCCCAACATGCCCCCTGGAACTCTAGACATACAGAAAAATGGCTTTGAAAATCTGCACTTAGACATCCCTGTGAATAGGATGTCCAAGTACCAACTTATGATGGTTTTTGAACATCTTTATTTATTATGAACCCCATAGGCTCACATTTATGAACTTATTTTAATACATGGGTCACCTAATTTTAAAATAAATTTGTTTTTCATATTTGAGCCAGCCTTTTAGTCCATTTTAAGCCAATTAGTCCTAAAATACAAATGTCACTACACCGCAGGAGGAAGAGAGGACAGAGTTGTCACCTGTCTGCCTGGAGCAAGAGTGAAGGATGTGACCAACAGGATCTCCAGGATCATAGATGGAGCAGGGGGAGAGGACACCGCTGTACTTATCCACGTGGGGACAAATGATGTGAGCGGGCGGAAGTATGACAGGGAAGAGCTGAAGGGCCAGCTCCGCTTTCTCGGAAGACAACTGAAGATCAGGGAGGTGAAGGTGGCCTTCTCCGAGATCCTCCCAGTACCAAGAGCGGATGGAAAGAGACAAGGGGAATTGCAAGTAATCAACGCCTGGATGAGACGATGGTGCGAAGAAGAAGGCTTCGACTTCGTGCGCAACTGGACGGCGTTCTGGGGAAAAAGCAAGTACTACAGAAAGGACGGACTACACCTCAACAAGGAAGGAGCAAGAGTTTTGGCAGGCAACATGAAGAAGGCAATCGAGAAGGCTTTAAACTGAAAGATAGGGGAAAGCCGACAGTCGACCACCGGTCGATGGTACGGATAGCAGGATGCCCCGACGAAGAAGCCAAGGACAACTACACCTACACAAGAGAAGACGACCTCACAGCCAATAAGGGAGAAAAAGCAGGAAGGGACAACTCAGACATAGGAGGGGACGACCACACAGCAAAAAAGGGTGATAACACAGGAGCAGTAAAGGATACCAAAATTGAAGCTACAGGGACGGCCAAGAGTAGAAGGTCCAAAAAGGTAACACGAAGAGAACTTAGATGTATGTATACAAATGCTAGAAGTCTGGGTAACAAAATGGGGGAACTAGAGACAATAGCAAGACGTGACATATTGGATATCATTGGCATAACAGAAACATGGTGGAATGAAGAAAACAAATGGGACACAGTACTACAGGGATACAAACTGTATAGAAGAGATCGAATAGGGCAGAAAGGTGGAGGTATTGCTCTATATGTTAAGGAGGGGATAGATTCTGTTGAAATGGTTAAAACAGAAAGGAAAGAGAAGCTGGAGTCACTCTGGATCAAAATTCCTGGTCAATATGGCGCAGATACGAAAATTGGCCTTTACTATCGTCCACCAGGACAGGCGGAGGAAACTGACGCAGAAATGATGGAGGAAATCAAACAAGAATGCAAGACAGGCAATGTAATTATATTGGGAGACTTCAATTTCCCAGGGATAGACTGGAAACTAGCAACCTCCAACTGCGGCAAGGAAGCCAAGTTCCTGGAGGTGCTAGGGGATTGCTTCCTGGAACAAATGGTAAAAGAGCCGACAAGAGGCAACGCCACCTTGGACTTGGTCCTAAATGGCCTCACGGGACCGATAACAGAAGTGGAAGTCATAGTTCCACTGGGAACGAGTGATCATAATGTAATCAACTTTAAACTACACATCAGGAAAGGGAAACATGCCAAAACCTTAACCACCACCTTGAACTTTAAAAAGGGTAAATACGATAGCATGAGAGCCATGGTAGAAAAACGACTCGAGAAGATGATGGACAAACTTGAAACGGTTGATCAGGCATGGACACTACTGAAAAATACTATCACAGAAGCACAAGATCTCTACATTCCGAAGATTTCCAAAGATCGGAGAACAAAGAGCAAAAGAGAACCGGCATGGCTTACCATACAGGTGAAGGAAGCCATAAAAGAAAAGAAGGACTCTTTCAAAAAATGGAAATGCATAAAGACAACCGAAGCCTGGAACAAACATAAAGATGATCAGAAGAAATGTCACAAGGCGGTGAGGAATGCAAAACAGGAATATGAGGAAAAAATAGCCCAGGAGGCCAAAAACTTCAAGCCCTTCTTTAGATACGTGAAAGGGAAAAAACCTGCAAAAGAGGCAGTGGGACCCCTGGACGACCAGGGAAGAAAAGGGTACGTCAAGGAAGATAAACAAATCGCAGACAAACTAAATTCCTTCTTTGCGTCCGTCTTTACGAAGGAGGACACCTCAACAATACCTGAAGCGGAGAAAGTGTTTGCAGGAGAAATAGAAGACAGCCTCACCACAGTTGAAGTGGACTTAGACCAGATATACTATCAGATCGACAAACTTAAAAGCGACAAATCCCCTGGACCGGATGGGATTCATCCGAGAGTCTTAAAGGAATTGAAGGTTGAAATCGGAGAGTTATTGCAAAAACTTGCAAACCTGACAATCAGAACTGGACAGATACCGGACGACTGGAGGATAGCGAACGTCACCCCAATTTTCAAAAAAGGATCGAGAGGGGAACCGGGCAACTATAGACCTGTGAGTCTTACGTCTGTCCCTGGCAAGATGGTTGAAGCACTGATCAAGGATAGCATAGTCCGGCACTTGGACGCATATGACTTAATGAAACCCAGTCAACATGGATTCAGGAAAGGGAAATCATGTTTGACTAATTTACTCCAATTTTTTGAGACCGTGAACGAGCAAATCGATAGTGGGAAGCCGGTGGACATAATATATTTGGACTTCCAGAAAGCGTTTGACAAAGTTCCACACGAAAGACTTCTCAGGAAACTACATAGCCATGGCATAGAGGGGGATATACAAAGATGGATAGGCAAATGGCTGGAAAACCGAAAGCAGAGAGTGGGCATAAATGGGAAGTTCTCCGACTGGGAGAAAGTGACTAGTGGTGTGCCCCAGGGCTCGGTACTTGGGCCGATCCTTTTTAATATTTATATCAATGACCTAGAGGAAGGAACATCCAGTGAGATCATCAAGTTTGCAGACGATACAAAACTATGCCGGGCAATCAGATCGCAGGATGATAGCGAGAAACTCCAGAGCGACTTGTGTCAGTTAGAAACATGGGCGGAGAAATGGCAGATGAAATTCAATGTGGAGAAATGCAAGGTAATGCATTTAGGCAATAAAAATAAGGAATACGAGTATACAATGTCAGGTGCAACTCTGGGGAAGAGTGAACAAGAAAAGGACCTGGGTGTGCTGATAGACAGAACCCTGAAGCCGTCGGCACAATGCGCGGCAGCGGCAAAGAAGGCAAATAGAATGTTGGGCATGATAAAGAAAGGAATCTCGAGTAGATCGGAGAAAGTTATAATGCCGCTTTATAGGGCAATGGTCAGACCACACTTGGAATACTGCGTCCAACATTGGTCTCCCTACCTAAAGAAGGATATAAAACTGCTGGAGAGGGTGCAGAGACGAGCAACAAAACTGGTGAAGGGTATGGAGAAACTGGAATACGAGGACAGACTTATAACACTAGGATTGTTCTCCCTTGAGAAAAGGAGACTGCGTGGGGATATGATCGAGACCTTCAAAATACTGAAAGGAATCGACAAAATAGAGCAGAGAAGATTATTTACATTGTCCAATTTGACACGGACTAGAGGACATGTAATGAAGCTAAGGGGGGACAGGTTCAGGACTAATGTCAGGAAGTTCTGCTTCACTCAGAGAGTGGTTGACACCTGGAATGCTCTCCCAGAGGAGATTATTGCGGAATCTACCGTCCTAGGCTTCAAGAGCAAACTAGATGCATATCTCCTTAAGAGAGGCATATAAGGATATGGTGGAATATAAATTACGCCAGGTGTACACCTGGCAGGGCCTCCGCGTGTGCGGATCGCCGGACTTGATGGACCGAAGGTCTGATCCGGAGAAGGCAGTTCTTATGTTCTTATGTTCTTATGTTCTTAAACTGCAGTAAGTGCTAGTGCGTACTTACTACACCTTAAAAAAGGCTTACCATGGGACATGTGCTAACCTCCTTTGGCAAAATGTCCAATTTGTGCGTACACAAACCATGCACTAAAAATATTAATTTTCTGGGAAGGGGGTGAAGAGTGGGTATGAGCGTGCTAATCAACATATGAGGCATTGCTGTGTGCTAATTGATCAGCTTGGGGTTATCAGAGGACCTTTACTACCTATAAAATAAGTGGGGGTAGGGACTCATATGATAATTTTTTTAATGGCCACATATAATAGCAAAATTAGTGCATTGCCATTAATTAGGAAATCAGTTTATGGCCACGGCAAAAGTGGCCTTACCATGCGGCAAAGACCTGCAGTAAGGGCGCACTAAGGCCACTTTTTCCATGGCTTTAGAAAAGGGCCACTTGGATCCATATTTAGAAGCAATTTGGTCAGCAGTGGTGCAAAAAGTATTATATTTATCTATCTAGGGGGAGCAAAATCAAAACTTTGAAGTGTCCAAAAACTAGCCCAAGTCGGAACTTGGACGTCCTAATAGCAGGGACATCCAAGTGCTGATAATCTAAACCAGTGGTTCCCAAACCTGTCCTGGGGGACCTCCAGACAGTCAGGTTTTCAAGATATCCCTAATGAATATGCATGAGAGAGATTTGTATACCTGTCACTTCCATTATATGCAAATCTCTCTCATGCATATTCATTAGGGATATCTTGAAAACCTGACTGGCTGGGGGTCCCCCAGGACAGGTTTGGGAACCACTGATCTAAACCAACTTTCTGGATGTTCAGCAGCACTTCTAAGCTGCTGTGCATCCAGAGCTCAAAGGGGCATGTTGGGAGATGTGTTAAGGACAGATATCAGGCAGGCTTCAACCTGGACATCCTGAAGCAATAAACCAAGTTTTACTAGGATGTCCTCGGTGGAACTTACACGCCGGGACTTAGACAAATATAAAACAGCTCTAAGTCCCCAAAGATGCCCAAACTGACAAGAAGATCACTGGAGGGTTTAAGACATGGCCCTCCCTTACTCCCCCAGTGGTCACGTCTCCCTCCTACCACACAAACAGGACATCCTCTGACATCTCCCCACAACCACCCAACATCTCCCTACGTCCCCCCACACCCTCCTGACATTTCCCCAAATCCTCCGACATCTCCCCACATCACCTAACAACACCCCATACCTTCAGGTGACAAGTCGAGAATTTAATTTTGTCAGACAGACAAATTAAGGTTTCATAAATAGCTGGAGAAATGGGCATCTCAGCAGGCACAGTTTGAAAAATAAGTTGGGCATGTCCAAGGTTAGTGCAAGATGGGTGCCAAGAATGCTGACACCATGTCAGAAGGCCACGACGATCCAGTGCTGTCAGGAGAACTTTGAGATGCTCCGTGAAGGCCTAGTGAATTTTTTTTCATCGTTTGGTGATTGAAGAAGAGACTTGGGTCTATCACAGAGATCCTGAGTCCAAAACCCACCCTACAGTTCTGACCTGTCTCCCCTGAATTATTTCCTGTTCCAAGTTTTGAAGAAATCTCTCTGTGGACAGTAGTTTTCAAGTGATGAAGATGTCAAGGAAGCTGTGACATCCTGGTTTGAAGGTCAAGCAGAAGAATTCTTTTCAAAGGGGTTGAAGTCACAGCAGGAAAAGTGGATGAAGATTAAGTAGCTATCAGGGGACTATACTGAAAAATAAAACAAATGTTTTTTGAAAACTATTTTCTTTCCTACTGAGGTAGATAAATTATTGAACGTTCCTCCTATGTTTACATTTTAAGTTAGAGACTGACAGCACGTCACCATTATCCTTCACAATGCATTTCTCAGCACAGTAATTGAGACATGCTCAAAAGCAACCCCCATGCTAAGCTAACTGAAAGCAGGTGGGATGGAATTCTTTTCTTTTAACTGAGTGCAAGAGAAAAACTACAACTATGCTTTTGTCTCATAATATTTTGCCATAATTTACGTTTCTAAATATCCATATTTCATTTCAGTTTTTGTTCCAAATTCTTTTTTTAATGACATACAATGCATTTATATTGTCCATTCAGCAGCATGTTGACATTCTGACAGTAGTGTTGCTCATGAAATGAACCTAGTGTTTAAAGATGATGCCTAAAATCTGTATCATAAAAAAGGAACACTCTTCCCAATTTATTTAGGGTCAGATTCTATAAATTACATTACATTAGTGATTTCTATTCCACCTTTACCTTGCAGTTCAAGGCGGATTACATATGAATTGTTAAGATATTATGAAATACATATTGTTAAGCTATTAAGAGGTACTTAGGGAATAGTTTGAACATTTTCTGGTTTGGTATTGCAGGAGGAGTTCGGAGTATGTTTGGTTGTGTTATATTGGTTTTACGTATTTTTTGAAGAGTAGGGTTTTTGTTTCTTTTTTGAAGATTTTGTAGTCTGTGGTCGAAGTCAGCAAATTGGTGAGTTGTCGGTCCAGTTTCGCTGCTCTGGTGGCCAGTAGGTTGTCATACATTTTTCTTCGTTTGACATTTTTGGTTGGTGGGTGTGTGAATATTGTGTGAGTTCTCCTGCATCTGGTTGAGGTGAATTGAGTTAGTCTATTGCTCCAGTAGGTAGGCCATTGTGAGTCGTGGTACGCCTCTGTATTTTTTCAGTGAGTAGATAAGTCTTAGGGCTGTGTTTTGTATTGTTTGAAGTTGTTTTATCGCTCCTAAACCAGCAGACACCGTGAAAAAGGGTTCCGGCCATACGTAGGCACCATTTACAGATTTATGCCTTATGATGCCTATCACAAAACCTAGGCGCTGGTAACGCAGGTAAGGGTTTTATTGACCTAAATTGCAGGCACCTAAGTTCAGAATTGTGCCTAACAGTACCTATCTCCTTCTCCCTTCCCAAACTCGCCCATTTAGGTGTTAGGCACCTACCATTTACAGAATCAGGTAAGCACCTATTGGCCAATTAACTTTTTTATTCTAATTATGAGCTTGTTAAAGTTCATTTAGGTAATTAATGTAGGCACCAATTTAGGGAAATTCTATAAGAGGCATCTAAAGTTAGGTGCCAACTAGGTAGATAATTTAATTAGTATATTAGCTTCAATTATGAGCGTTAATAAGATCATACTTGAAATAAAAATTAATTGGGTGATAGGCACCTATCTTAAACACAATTCTACATAAGATAGGCACCTAACTTAGGGTGCCTAACTCCAAAGTAGGCGTGTTCAAGTTCAATTTATTTAATATACCACAAATATAAAACCAAAGGTAAATCTAAGCAGTTTACGATAAAAGTTTAAAATAAATAAATATAAAATTAAATAGGGTAGGGAACAATAATTAAACAAAACATAAAATTATAAAAACATGAGGAAAGGTGTGAATCGGCATGTTACAATAAAAACAAAAAGGTTAGGGAAAGGGAAGGAATGAACAATATGGCAGAGGATGACTTAGGGCTATTAGGCACGATTCTCTAAAGCACCCTGGCCTACATTGTAGGCGTCTAATAAGTGCCTATGTTTTAGTGAGGCACAATTTTGTAATGAGCACTTAAGTGTGATTACCATGAAATAGGTGCCTGGCTTTAGGCACCTATCTTTTTAGTTATTCAATTACAGGATCTGTCCCCCTAGTGGCACCTAATATAGGCATCCTTTATAGAATCTGGCCCTTAATACCTAAATTCAGATCCACCTGTTGGTAATCAAACTCAAAACAGTTGTTTTATTTTAATCTGTAAAGCACCATTTCATTATAAGGGAAAACTATGAAGTTCAGATGAATCTTTCAATGCAATCAATATTCAAGTATGATTCAAAGTATCTTCAGAGGTTAAGGTACTGCAAATTAACTGCTGTTTCTATCACTCATAGGTCAACATTTTGCTAATTAGTCACCTCTATCCCACCCTTTTTAATTAAGAACATATGAATAGCTATACTGGGACAGACCGAATGTCCATCAAGCACAGTATACTGTTTCCAATAGTGGCCAACACAGGTCCCAAGTACTTAGCTAGATCCCAAGTAGGAATCCTAGGAATAAGTAGATTCCAAGTAGGAATTCCTAGGAATAAGCAGTGGATTGCTTCACATTGAAGTTTATTTGACAGGTAAGCCTCTAATCATCCACCAAGTGGTGCATTACAGTGTGAGAACAGCATAGTTGAGTAGAATCTGATAGCAATTTAGAATGTATATTTTCCTTTTCAGGTATGAATATAATATATTTGAAATTAGAATGTTTAAGCACAGATTCATAAATCCTACAGTTATATTTTTGAGTAGAAAATGCACTCAGTGACATTTATATCTAAAACAAATCAATTCTACCACCCCATTTTTTAAACACTCTTGGTACTGAAAGGTCATTGAATTGTAAGTTTCCTTTGAGTGCTATGAAATTGTTTCATGGTTCACATGACTTTTTCTTGAAGTAAATCACTATGAAGGCTTTTAGGAATATTTTTCAAATTATAAACTTCTTGGAAGTTAGAACAAGGAGGCATTTATTATACCAAGGAATAATCAGATTGTAACAGGAGATTCTCAGTTGTTTTCCAACTTATATATCTGTGGTTTGAATATTTAGGTCACTGGACATCTGAAGAATGGACCTATGTGGGCCTGAAAGCTCATATCAAAAACATCTTTTTTGTTGATTCAGTAAAAAAATAGCACAACTTACAAAGAGTAGCAATATTCCATGCTACTTTTTCGTGAATTGGCATTATTTGGGTAATCCATTGAACTAAGGGAATTAGAAATTATTTTCGATATTATATGCATCCAATACATTGACTTTATGAAACCAAGCATTATTTATTTATTCAATTTCCTATACTGCTCTCCCAGGGGACATCAGAATAGTTTACATGACTTTATTCAGGCATTTTCCCTGTCTGTCCTGGTGGGCTCACAATCTGTCTAATATACCTGGGGCAATGGGGGCATTAAGTGACTTCCCCATGGTCACAAGAAGCAGTGTGGGTTTGAACCCACAACCTCAGGATGCTGAGGCAGAAGCTTTAACCATTGTTCCACACTCTCCTCCTATCATCTGAAGGTTCAAAACAATACTGTAATATACACAACTAAAATAACGCAGGATTGAACAAGTTAAAACCCAATAATGAAGGGGCAAAAAATATTAAATGAGTGCCTTTAGGTTACTGGAGTGAAGAGATTCAACAAAAAACCATTGTACACAACTCCATGGTATAGAAGTTCTTGATATAATTAACATTTCATATCAAAATTTTTGTATCTTGATTTCCAGAAACATTTAGGAGGCAGTTCTATCAAATTTGTGCCTCAAATATGGGATCCATTTGCATTTGTTTTATCACATTATTAAATGAAAGTGAGCAAAGAAATTAAACATTTTCATTTTATCATTTGTTAATGATATTCATTGTATGCACTCTGTCAAGAGCGTGTACACTATTTGCAAAGAGGGTGCCCATTCAAGCATGAACCACTGGACATATGCATATAGGGCTAGATTCAGTAAACAGTGCTCAAGAATTGGCATCAAGCATTCAAGACTTGTAGACACATCTACAAGAAAGAAATGATCGTGATAAGAATCTAATCTTCCGTTAGTGTTTTATAACTAACCCTTCTACAATGACTCTTTAGACATAGTTAAGAACATAAGAATAGCCTTACTGGGTCAATCCAATGATACAACAAGCCCAGTAGCCTGTTCTCACTGTGGCCAATCCAGGTCACTAGTACCTGGCCAAAACCCAAGGAGTAGCAATATTCCATGCTACCGACACAGGGCAAGCAGTGGCTTCCCCTATATATCTCTCAATAACAGACTATGGATTTTTCCTCCAGGAACTTGCCCAAACCTTTCTTAAAACCAACTACTCTGTACGCTCTTACCACATCCTCTAGCACATCGTTCCAGAGCTTAACTATTCTTTGAGTTTATTGCAACCTTGGTAATAATCATAATATTTGTATGTTTTGGCTCGAACTCAGATTTGTTCTGAGGCTAATCCTATTTAAGCATCATCTAAAACACTGCTCCACATGTTCCCAATCATTTTTTACCTTCCCTTCAGTCCAGTGGCATAGTAAGGGGGGAGGGGAGGTCTTTCTAAGGGTGTGGCAACCCCTCCTCCTCTCTGCCCCCTCCGCGCAACTGTTGCCTTCCTCTGTACCTTTTTTACTTCCCTGGAGCAAGGTTGCTACCCGTATCGGCACTGGCACTCTCTCTGACATCACTTCAGGGACCTGCACCTAGGAAGTGACATCAAAGGGCGAGCCAATACTGACATGGGCAAGCTGCTCACACCAGAGAAGTTCGAAAGGTATGGAGGAGGGGAAGGGGGTGCGCTAGGGGCAGGGAAGAGGATGGTGGCCTAGGGAGGGGGCTACCCCCCCCCCCCGGGCACTGCCCACCCTACGCCATTGCTTCAGTCAAAGGCTGTACTCAGAAAAGATTCATTGACCAACTCTCACACCACGCTGCTTCCAGGGGATCCTGAACTGGGCCAAACGGTTAGTATATCAACCTCATATATGAAAACAATCAACTTATATACCGCAGGACCGTGAAGTTCTATGCGGTTAAACAAAAGTTTATAATAGTGTATACAATTGAATAAATTGAAAATTACGTAAGTTAAAGACTCAAAGAATAGATTACTAAAGTATAACGTCCATAAACATGGAAATTAATTACCCAAATATTTAAGAAACAAGTGTGTCTTTAAATTTCTTCTAAATTTCACATAAGAACTCGAAGACATGATTCAATTTTCCAAATCCTTGCCCCATAATGCTGCCTGATATGGCAAAAGATAATGATGATGTTTTTTAAATTTGCAATCTTTAACAGGCGGGAAGACAAAGTTCAGCTGCAAATTTCTCCTGTTTCTTATTTGCAAAAGTAAAGAGATCAATCAGGTATTTGGGAGAAAGTCCAAAAAGAACTTTGAAACAAAAACAACCAAATTTAAACTTCACACGTGCCTCCACCGGCAACCAGTGTAATTTCCGGTAAAATGGCGTGATATGATCATGCTTCTTCAGCCCAAAGATCAATCTAACAGCCACATTCTGGACCATCTGCAGTCCCTGCATATTTCTTTGAGAAATTCCTAGATAAACAATATTGCAGTAATCGAGCTGACTAAGCACAAGAGACTGCACCAAAATTCGAAATGATTCTACATCAAAATAGGCCCTAATAGATCGCAATTTCCAAAGGATGAAAAAACTTTTTCTAACCAGGGAATCCAACTGAGTCTTCATAGTTAAACCCTGATCCCATATTACACCCAGGATCTTTATAGTTGTTTGAACAGACTAACTGCATTATAGAAAGCTATTAAAAACCAATCTGTGCTCAAAATTTGTATCATCCCTCCAAAGTAGCATATTGATATGAAACTATTGTTAACTTGTCAATGCCAATGCTCTATCTATTGTAGCTCACTCACAACGGTCAGTCCATTGTTTTTGTAAACCGCATAGAACTGAAAGCCTTTAGCGATATATAAATAAAAATTTATGTTATGTTATAAATAAAATAATCAGCCTAGACCAGGGGTCTCAAAGTCCCTTCTTGAGGGCCGTAATCCAGTCGGATTTTCAGGATTTCCCCAATGAATATGCATGAGATCTATGTGCATGCACTGCTTTCAATGCATATTCATTGGGGAAATCCTGAAAACCCGACTGGATTGCGGTCCTCAAGGAGGGACTTTGAGATCCCTGGCCTAGACTATCTAGAGATATGATGGAAGGGGCACACATGCACGGCAGGGGTGTGTGGAAAGGAGCAGGGGGGGAGAGGCAAAGAGGAGGACAGGTGCCAGCACCCCTACCAAGACTGCGCCAAGGGCAGACTGTCCCCCCCACACTCCCTTACTAAGCCACTGCACACATGCATGACTGTTCCACTGTTGGGAAAGGGTGTGCCCTTTCCTAACTGGTGTCAAGTTTCAGGGCCAGAAAAAAAATTGGTGTGGAGTGCTATTCTATAAACAGCTTTTCAGGTTGAGCACCATTTACAGATAGTGCTTTACAGCCCATTTCCAGGTCAAAAGCTGGGCACTGGTATTTATACTAGCTAAAACCTGGTATAAATGCTGGCAGCCAACCATTTTAGGGTGGAAATGGGCTATGTTATAACATCGTACACGACTTTTAGAAACACCTCTGTCACACTCCTGGCCAAGCCCCCTTTTGAGTTGTGCACTAAAGCAGTGTTCTTCAACCTTTTGACACCTATGGACCGGCGGAAATAAAATAATCATTTTGTGGACCGGAAGTTGAAGAACACTGGGCTAAGTCATGCACATCTCTTCCCAATTTCCGCCCCAGACCCCGCCCCCATAATAGTACTAATTGTAACACCATTTTTTCCATTCATTTTTCATATATATACATACACACAATATAATCATATTAACAACACATAATGGTTAACCACAAAATTAAAATACACAAAGCACACTGTATGCTTTTCAACATTCATTCCTACCAGAAAACAGATAACCCCATGCAAATGCAGGACCAAAAACTAAAAGTACTAATATTTACAAACCAACCCTAAGATGCAAAACTCTGCAAGCAGTACAACCCCAGAGGAAAAGAAACAAATGCATTTCTTTCTGAACAGACATCAGATGTAAATCAATCACTAAATAAAAAAATAAAATCATTCCCCCTACCATTGTTGTCTCCCTCCCTCCATGCTGTGCCTTGCCTTCTGGCCTGCCCCCGGTGTTATCTTCGGGCCAGTCCACGGTGCAATCAACGCGGCGTCTTCGGGCCGACTTCCTGAGTGCTGCATTGCACAAAGCTGTGGGCAGCGGCTCCTCGCGTACCTCCCGCGCCTCATCTGGAAGCCTTTCCTCTGATGTTGTGACATTAGAGAGAAGGCTTACGGTTCAGGCGCTGGACATGTGTAGGAGCCTTTTCCTATGGCTTAGTGCACTGCAGCACTCAGTGAGCCAGCCCAAAGACACCGTGTTTTTTGCACCGTGGACCGGCAGCTGAAGAACACTGTCTTCTGCCCGATGGACATGCCGGCCCTGTGGACCGGCAGAAAATTTCTGCAGACTAGCAGAAGTCAACGGACTGGCAGTTGAAGAACACTGCACTAGAGGATATAGGCATGTGGGGTTAGAAACAGAAAACTGAAGGCAGATGAAGACCATATGGCCCATCAAGAGGATATGCATGCACAAATTTCTATTGACAACTGAAATAATTGCAATTGATTGGCTCATAAGCTATGTATGTAATTTTAGCACCATACATAGAATCCAGGAAATAGTGCATTGTGAGGGATTAAGGGGTTTTCCCTCATTAAGATTGAATTTATACAATTGAGCAGCAGGGAGCGTCAGTTAAATCAGGGAAAACTACCTGTCTCAGGATGCCCTGAGCTTTGCAGCTCAATGTTGAGATCCATTAGAGAAGTGATACAGCCCTGCTAAGTCAGAGGGGTGGGACTCAGACATGGAGGAATAATTTTGCCCCAGAATGGAATCATTCAGAGAGGTCCCTGAGAGAGGAGGTCCCGAGAAAGAGACTTCCACGAGAGAACATTTCCCTAGCTGCGGGTTAAGGAGAACCCTAGACAGCAAAAGGAGTCTTATGAGACAGAGAGAGAGAACCCTCTCCCTAGCCGCAGACTGAGGAAAAGCCCTGGGAAGTCAAGAAATCTGGCAATGATGGTTAATAGATCTGACAGTGTAAGACATTTGGTACATGGCTGAACAAGGTAAGCCAACCTTATTATACTGAGGATTGTGGACTATGTGTGAGTTTGTCTGGAACTAGCCTTTGAAGCTTGCTTAAGAAAAACAGTTTCTCCTTCACCTGAGAAAGGATTTTACCTTACCGGAGCCTATGAGGTAACAGGCTAAGATCTGTACTTAATAAAAACCCTATTATACCTACAAGAGTGGCCATGCTGTTTGTGTGAGTACTTCAAAAGCACAACCCACGATGAAAGAATGTAGAACAGGACCCAAAATTATTCTTTCAAAAAAATATATATAAGGTGAGTCAAGGTTTGTGTGAGTAGGTAAAGGATCCACGAAATCCCAGACTGGACTCAGCCATGTACATATTATTTCCAAAAAAGTGTACCTTATTATCAGTGAATTACAAAACACAAAATGTATTTATTTTCTGCTCATTTTTGTTGGCAACGACATGCAATGACAGAGGATGTATCATTGACATTCCCAATGTTGTTGCAAATATCATCCCATCCTACTAATAACACAGCCAACTGATAAGGGGTTGAGTTGGACGGTTGCAGCCTACAGAATGGCTAAAAAAGAAATGGAGATACACAATATATCTCTCATTTAGAACCTACTCCAATTCCCTTTCAGTGTCCTAACTATTGAGCACTTTTACTAAAGCTTAGTACATGCTAAGGAATTAGGCCCAGATGCACTAAAGCCAGCAATCATCGTTAAACCTCTTTAACAGCTTTAGCGACAATCGCATTTGCTGACCCTAAGCAGAAAACTGCTCACTGCCTGATCTTCTGCCCAGTCACTCATTCTCCGATCTGACCATGCAAATAAGCTAATTAATATTAAAATGCCATGCAACCTAGTAGAGCGATTTATGCTCTAACATGGCTTCCTGATGCGCTTTTAATCATGCACAGAGGGCCTTTCCTTCTCGGTGCATCTTGTGATGAATGTGGATGAGCCCAAGGCCCTGTTTGGCTCAGACACATAAGGCTACTCCCAGTCTGGAGGGGCCTTAGGCATCTGAGTCAATCAGAGCCTTAGGCCCCGCCACATGCATCACATTATGAACTAAGGGAAGGCCCACCATTTAGGATCAATGGACTTGAAGGAAGAGGGACTGTGCTTCCCTCCTTCTTCCAACGCTAAAAGGTACGGCGGGGGAAGGGGGTTGTTTGGGGGGTATCCAGTGGCAGGTGGGAATAGTCATCTCTCCTGCCTTTTTTGGGGGGAGAGGGTAGGGGATGGTTTAGGGAGGCTCCATTGGCAGGAGGGAGTGGGCTTCCCTCCTACCAATTTTCTTTCACGAGGAGGGTGGTGTCTGCATGGCAGGAGGAAGTGGGCATTCCTCCTGCCGTTATCATAGCCAGGAAGGGGGGTCAGTTTACGATGCTGGTTCATGAGGAGGGACATCATCGGTGGGAAGGGGTTTGCTTTTTCTTCTTTTTTTTTCTTAATGGGGCAGATATTGTGCATGTGTAGCATGCACAGCATCTGTGCCCATAAAAAAGAAAAGAAAAAAAAAAGGTTTCCTGCCCCGAATAGCTGAGTGGCAGGAGGCTGCTCTTGGGGCTTCCCCTGCCTCTCAGCTGTTTGGGCTTTTCTTATCGGCTCTGCGCATATGTGAGAGTTGCTCTCACAGCGATCAATCAGAGGCCAAGTCGGGGATTATGACGAACATCCACAAGAATCATTTGCATGAAAACTTTTTAGTGCATCAATAGTTCTTTTTAAATCGGCCCAAAAATTTGATCAGTGCAGACCCACACTGTCTTATCGATCCTCTTAGTGCATCTAGGCCTTAGTGTGCAGTAAGTCCCTGATTCTATAAATAGCATCTAATGTCTAGGTGTCGTTTGGCATGGTTGTCAATCAACTACTAGGTTCCATTTATACAATCACACATAGTGGTGCCTATACATTCTTAGGTGCAGGTAGGCATTAAAACCCTTAGTCACGCTCTATTTAGACCAGGGTTTTCTTGGCCTAATGAATGTACATAAAGTAGGTTTCTACCAGTGCCTAACTCATTCATACCCAAACTCTGCCCTGAATTCACTCCTAACCATGCCTACTTGCCGGTTGACGCCTCAGTGTAAATATCTACATCAAAGTGGTAGGTGCCTACCAGTAAATAATTTTTAAAATAATTTTTAATTGGTTTTAATGAAGCTTTCAATTATCAGCGCTAATTAAGCCAATTGAAAAAATTAATACCCCTCTTTTATGAAGCCACATTAGGCTTTTTTTTATCACCAGCTGTGGTGGTATTAGCTTTGATGTTCATAGGAATTCTATGAGCGTTGGAGCTAATGCCAGTGATTAAAAAGCCTAACACGACTTTGTAAAAGGAGCCTTAAGTTAGACACCTAGTTCGGCTAGGCACACTGATCTAACTAGAAGCATCTTTTATAGAATCAGGTTCTATATGCTAAGCCAAGCAATTGCAGAAGTATGCCTACCCTTTTTTTCCTGAGGCAATATGAAGCCAGGCAGTGTCATCATGTTATCGTGGGCAGTCCTGGGTATTAGACTAGTTTTACAGTAGTTTTATTATTTCTTTTATTATTGTAATACATTCCAAGATATGAGGTCTGTTCAAAAAGTTCCAGGTCAGTTTGAATTGGACTCCAACGGGAAGTTCTTTTGAGACACGCTAGGTGGCATTCAGTAGCTTGAAACCTCATTAGTAACCTTTTTTCTGTTTCTTGATAAGTTTTCATCTCCAAGCTACAGGAAAATTGGGGACTTCCCTCCTCTTCAGATTCACCGAGCTCTGGAATAACCTCACCTCCCCCCTTCGGAACCTGAGTGCTCTCCAACCCTTCCGCAAACATCTGAAAACCTGGCTTTTCTCTAAAATCTAACTTCTCCCTCCTCTCTGACATCCTAGCTCTCTAACATTCTTCTTCCCTCCGATCTTCATCTAACCCTTTCCCTGGAGTTCCTTTCTTATTACAATCCCTGTAAACCGTGCCGAGCTCCACGACCATGGAGATGGCACGGTATAAAAACCTAAGGTTTAGTTTAGTTTAGTTTTTGTGAAAGCGTGTTTTCGTGATAGGCTATTTTTCATCATGTGCAACCTCAATGAGCAGCGCTACAGCGTGAACTCCTGTTTTAAATTGGGTAAGACTGCTACAGAAACTTAAGAAATGTTGAAAGTGGCTTATGGGGAACATGTCATGAGTCGTGGAAGGTGTTTTGAATGGTATTCACGCTTCAAAAGTGATCATGAATCAGTGGAAGATGATTCACAAACTGGAAGACCATCAACATCAACTGATGAGGGTTCTTGTGCGCGCTAATCATTGATTTATTGTTAAAGAATTGGCAGAGGAATGCAACATCTCCATTGGTTAATGCCACAACATTCTAACAGAGAAGTTGGGGATGTCTTGCGGCAAAGTTTGTCCTACGGTTGATGACCGACATCCAGAAGAACAACCGCAAATTTTGTGCAAAAAAACACAATGACAGTTCTTCCCCAGCCACCTTACTCTCCTGACTTGGCACCTGCTTACTTCCTCTTGTTTCCTAACCTTAAATCAACACTGAAAGGAAAGCGATTCGACACCATTGAAGACATAAAGAAAATTTGTTGCGGCAACTTTTGGCAATTCCTGAAGATATGTTTAAAGACTATTTCCAGAAGTGGAAATGACATTGGAAAAGTGTCTGCATAGGGAAAGGGACTACTTTGAAGGGGACCCGAAGGAATAAATTGTAAGATTGTTTATTAAATTTTTATAAAATCAGTTCTGGAACTCATACAAGATGTATGCGGTCTGGAATCAGACCTCATACATCTTGTAATGGAAAAAAAAAAGAAATCAAGAATGCCAAATTTCCCTTAAAATATCCTTATATAAAGGGTGGAGTGGGGTAGACAAGAAATCATTTCAGGAAATCCATTAATTGCCATCATGCTACAAAAAAGGTAGCTAAGGAGTATTGATAATCTATGCAAAAGATGTCTTTGCGAGTTCAGAGGTCTAGGGAGGGGAGGTTAGGGGTGTATAGGCTTAGCTTGGATGCTATGTAGGCTGTAATTTAGATTCTATGTAGGCTGTAATTTAGAAGGCAGTCAAATATGCTGGTTGATAGAAAATATATTACACAGAATTATAATTCTCCACATATTTATAAGGATAATTCAAGCAAATAAAGGGCATATCTTACCCTTCATCTTAACCATTGAGAAAAGCACAGAGGATTATTCAGTGTTGCTGATAGATACCAATCTGCTACTATCTTGCCCCCCAACAGTAGTTTTATTTTTTAATTGAAATCTTCATTTGTTTTATTTTATTGAACTGATGAGTTCTACATACCTGGTTTTCTTACATTCATTGACATTTTATGAAAATGTAGAATTTTTAACTCCTCTTTCTCAATACAAAATCAGAAGCATAAATATAAGAATATTCTGCGTCAGGTCAACATCCATCAATCTCAAAATCCTGTCTGACAGTGAGCAGTCTAAGTCCCAAAATGTAATCTATTTTTCATAGTTTATTGCCAAAGATAGACTGGGGAAAGACATTGCTTGTCTGGCTAATCATTTTTATAGACTTTTCCTCAAGGAACATATTCTAACTTCCTTGAACTCTGCCTTGACCACATCCTCTACCAACAGATTTCATAGCTCAATTATAAACTGCATGAAAAAAAAAAAAAGTTTCTGGAAATGTCATCTTGTTAATGTTGTTTGAGAGGTTAAAAAATCTTTCTCTTTTTAACTGTTCCAGTCCTCTCATGATTTTATAAACCCCTATTATATTCTCATATTGCTGACCTACAAGTATGTTCATTCTGCTGTCCCCCAATATCGCTCCTCTCTTCTCTCTCCTTATACACCTCCCAGAGAACTCCGTTCCTCAGATACACTGCTCTTTGCTTTACCCTTCTCCTCCACTGCCAATTCCAGACTTTGTTCCTTTCATCTAGCTATCCCCTATACCTGGAATAAATTACCCGAGTTTGTCCGCCAAGCCCCTTCCCTTATCTTGTTTATAAGCAGACTGAAAACCCACCTTTTTGATAAAGACTTCAATCTGCCCTCCAAACCAGCCAGCAGATTAACCGTTCCCCTTAACTGTATCCATGACATCCTGTTTGTTTTGTCTGTTTAGATTGTAAGCTCCTTTGAGCAGGGACTGTCTTTTTTGTGACTATGTACAATGCTGCGTACATCTGGTAGTGCTATAGAAAAATTAATAGTAGTAGTAACAGTAGTAGTAACCAGATTTAGTAGTCTTGTGGCAGCACCCATAACATCTTCTCCTGTTGTATCTGATGTTGCAAGTCCTTCTCATGACCCATCAGTGCTGGAGATACCACCAGTGATGTCCCCCTAAAGTGGAGCTGTTTGCCTTGCACAGTTTGTGGATGAAGAGTCACTGGCCCCTTCTGAATCCAGTGGTACCTCATCGCAGACACTTAAATAGTGTAACACCAGATGGAAGGAGGATGGGCAACATCCACGGAAGTAATAATGTTTACCATTCACATCACTGTAAATAAAAATATGCACCTTACAAGAACAGTAGGAATTACAGTAGATCACTTCTGGCAGCCAAGTCCTGCTGATAGGGATTTCCTGCTTCTTCTATAGCCATTTCTTCTGACCCCCTCTTCGGTTTCTGGAAATTCTCATACAGCCTCTCTATGGGGAGCAACCTGTGGTTGACAACCAAATTATGCATCAGGCAGCAAACCATTAAAGTGATGCATAAGCTGAAGCTCCTTCCCAAGTATTTCAGGCATCAGAAGCAAATATGTAGCAGCCCAAAGATCCATTCAGTAATAGCTTTCGTTTGAAGGTGAACCCTATTATATGTTCCTAAGCTTCTCTCTGGGGTTCTACAGTGGAGGTAAACAGCTAGGTTTTTATGATATAGACTTAATAATCTGTACATAAGGGATATAGTAGGACTACATTGGTGCTTTAGCATATGTTGTATGAGATAAGTGAGAGGCTTCTATGAAAAGAAAAAGATTATAGATGAGGTGTAGTATATCCTTAGGAGGTGATTCATTACCTGGAAGCCATATCCTAGCGGTCTAGCCACTTTCAAGTTTGTCATCTTCACTGGTGCAAAACATGTCGAGTCAGCCTCTCCTGGGTTTAAGATAAACAGCTTTGAAATCAGCTTGAAGAATAACATTTGATATATGAAATAAAAAGTTATTGAAAGGTATAAAATAATTATTATCAAATGATATTAGGATTAAGATCTTAAGGCCAATGATGAAGGTCCACATTATTCTTCCTGCTATATAAATTTATAACAGCAGTGGAGAGGTGGGGCTGGGGCTGGGGCCAGAAAATATCTATGAAGTGGACTTATTTGGGGATTTTTGTGGTTTGGAAAGATGGAATGTAGACAAAGCAATGGGGATGGATCCTAGGGTGCTGAAGGAACTTAGGGAAGTTCTGGTAGCTCCGCTGACTGACCTTGTCAACAAGTCTCTAGAGTCAGGAGTGGTACCAGAGGACTGGTGAAGGGCAGATGTGGTCGCTCTCCACAAAAGTGGAAGTAAGGCAAAGTAAGTCTGACTTCTGTGGTAAGCAAATTAATGGAAATGCTTTTAAAACAGAGAATGGTCAAGTTTCTGGAATCTTGTGGATTTCAGGACTGGAGGCAACATGAATTCACTAGAGGTAGGTCTTGCCAGACAAATCTGATCAATTTGTTTGACTGGGTGACTAGAGAATTGGGTAGCGGATATGCACCAGATGTGGTATATTTAGATTTTAGCAAATCCACACAGCCGTCTAATAAATAAACTGGGTGCCCTTGGGATGGGTCCCAAAGTGACGGGCTGGGTCAGGAACTGGTTGAGTGGAAGGCGACAGAGGGTAGTGATCAATGTAGATCGCTTTGAGGAAAGGGATGTTACCACTGGTATGCTTCAAGGTTCGGTTCTTGGGCCTGTTGTCTTTTAACATTTTTATAAATGATATTGCTGAAGGGTTGTCGGGCAAGATTTGCCTCTTTGCGGATGATACCAAAATCTGCAATAGAGTAGACATGCCGGATGGTGTGAATAACATGAAGAAAGACCTGGCGAAGCTTGAAGAATGGCCTGAAATTTGGCAGCTAAAATTTAATGCTAAGAAATGAAAGGTCATGCATTGGGTTGCAAAAGCAGAGGGAATGGGGTGAAGAACTTATGTGCATGATGGAAGAGCGGGATTTGGGTGTGATTGTATATGGCCAAACAGGTTGAAAAGGTAATGGTGAAAGCTAGAACAAGGCTAGGTTGCATAGGGAGAGGTATGGCCAGTAGGAAAAAGGAGGTATTGATGCCTCTGTATAAGACTCTGGTGAGACCTCATTGAGAATATTGTGTGCAATTCTGGAGGCTGCACCATCAAAAAGATATAAAAAGGATAGAGTTGGTCCAGAGGAAGGCAACTAAAATGGTATGTGATCTTCGTGACAAGGAGTACAGGGACAGACTTAAAGATCTCAATCTGTATACTTTAGAGGAAAGGTGAAAGAGGGGAGATATGATAAAGATGTTTAAATACCTACGTAATATAAATGTGCATGAGTCAAGTCTCTTTCATTTGAAAGGAAACTCTGCAATAAGAGGGTATAGGATGAAGTTAAGAGCTGATAGGCTCCGGAGTAATCTGAGGAAATACTTTTTTTATGGAAAGGGTGTTAGATGCGTGGAACAGTCTCCTGGAAGAGGTGGTGGAAACAGAGACTGTGTCTGAATTCAAGAGGGCCTGGGATAGGCATGTAAGATCTCTCAGAGAGAGAAAGAGATAATGGTTATTGTGGATGGGCACACTAGATGGGCCATTTGGCCTTTATCTGCCTTCATGTTTCCATGTTTCTATGTAGACATCATGATAGGAGCCTGGGAAACTTGGGAAGTCATTGGCAATGAGCCTGAAAGGTCACTTGGACACACAAAGTCAGAGGCGTGAAGAAAGTGCAAGAGGTTTATTCACAGCATGCATGCTGGACCCCTGAGCTCCAAGCTGGCTCAGAAGTGCCGAAACCAAGAAGTTACAGAGATATTTATTCATTTTTCTGGCTATACAACTGAATTCTAGAAAAAGCTTTTCACGTGTTACTTTTCTTAACACTCATTGGTTCTAAGCTCACACTAGCAGGTCACTAGCAGGACACTTATCTAACTCTTACAGTTAAATGTACAGAAGGGCAGGGTACATCATGGCTCAAACTCTTATCTATTCAGCTTACAATGTGGTAAGGTAGGGACATACATTTTAAGCAGATGAAGTCAATAGATTGTACACTTTCTTCAGCTATGTAGACCAGAGCAATATTTTAAACAACAGTTAACCATTTCATGACCCTACAAGACCACCCGTTTGTTTTTGACCAATCAGGGACTTCCTTAGACTCATTCCTAAGGAAGTCCCTGATTGGCTGAGGCACCCAGGCCCCTCCCAAGGGAAGAGCCTGAGGCACCTCAGCCAATTAGGGCCTTAGGCCCCACCCCATTCATCACATGATGCACCAGGGCGGGGCCTAAGGCTGCACTCGTTGGAGGAGGAGGCCTGGAGCAAGAGGGACTGAGCACCCCTCCTGCTTCCAACTGTTTAAAGCAAAACCAAGAGGGGGGGCGTCTCTTGGGTTGCAGGAAGGCATCGTCAACCCTCCTGCCATTTGTTTTTGGGGGTGGGGGAAGTAGTAGACATGGCAGGAGGGAGTGGGAACCCTCCTACCATAATTTTAAAAGCGGCATTTAAAGGTACGGGGAGGGGTGGGCTGGCTGGGCCGATGGCGGGTTTGTGGTGGCAGGAGGGAGTTGGCATCTCTCCTGCTATATTCATTTATTTGTGCGCAGGGAGGAGATGGGCAGCGTTGGGCCTGATGGCAGTGGCGATGGGAGTGGATTTTGGTGTCGGAGGGGCATTTTTTAGTTCAGAGTTAAACCTACGGGCTCGCAAAGTTTTGCAGAATATATAAAAATATATTTTTTAATATATTCTGCTAGAAAGCATTGCGAGCCCGTGGTTTTAAAGGGCAGAAGAGAGCAGGAGAGTCGGCGAGGATAGAAGTGACTGGTCTTCAGCAGTCGCTTCTTTTCTGATCGGCAAGCCCAATCGGTGTTGTACATATTGTTTAGTGAATCGCTGCTTTCCAAACTTTGCATGCCATTTCCCTCATTTGCATGTGCTGATCGGATTAGATGCTGATCGGATCGGGAGGAAGATTAGTCAATCGGGTTGGGGAACAATCGGGTCACAAAGGGGTCGCAAACCAACCGGTACACGATCGGTTTGCTTAGTGAATCTAGCCCTTATTCTATGAGGGTATTGTTATGGGTAGAGCGGAGAATTCAATAGGAGGTCAATACTTTCTATTCCTGTGCACTTTGGCTATTTTTTTTATTTTTTTTTGAGTGGGTGGGGGTGGGGGTACTGACTGCCTTATGATTTCTTCTTTTACATCAGCTCTGATTTATTTTTCCTGTGTCTATAAAAATGTCTTTTGGATGAATCGAGACCTTTGTAGATACTCATGAAAGGCACAATGAGGTCCCCTGCTTGAATATTTTAAGCTGCAATTAATTCTTTTTACATTAAGAAAAATAGTTCCACTACTCATTTCAAAGGCAAGAACTAACATACAATATGAGTCTTCTTTGATGTCATTCACTTTGTGCATTATCTGGGCTTGGCAGCAAAACGATTGAGCACTTGGAATTTGCATACTTGTGTCAAATGCAATAGCTCTTTTGCAGTACCTTGTGGTATTCACAGCCACAGAATTCCATTTTACTACTTGCAAAATATTGACATTTTATACTGAAACTTCTTTACATGTATGGTTTTTTTCTCTACTGGGTCTGAGACAAGCTTGATAACACCAAAACATTTTTCCAACAATGAGCAACATCAACCTCTGAATTTTGATAAACTACCATTTCTTCTTAGGATGGTTTAAACCAGTGGTCTCAAACTCGCGGCCCGGGGGCCACATGCGGCCCCCCCCAGGTACTATTTTGAGGCCCTCGGTATGTTTATCGTAATCACAAAAGTAAAATAAAAGTTTCTTGATCATATGTCTCTTTAGCTATAAATGACAATATTATTATTAAGACTTAGCCAAAAGGAAATATTTATAAACTATAAAGAGTTTAACTCATGCAAAATTGTTATTTCTTTAATAAAACATTAACTATTTTTTTTTTTTTGCAGCCCTCCATGAACCTACAAATTCAAAATGTGGCCCTGCAAAGGGTTTGAGTTTGAGACCACTTGTTTAAACGGTTAATGATTACATTGGATGAAAACCATCCAGACAGGTGGCCAGACTGGGCTTCAGACCTGCATTTTTTGTTTTTTATAATTCAGTCCTAATGTGAACCCTTAAATAGTACAGAGTATGTTCTGCTCTTTTTTGCTATCCACGTAGGAATCAGATGAACAAAAGATTTAAATTTGATTTATTATTTTTTGCTAATATAGAAGCAAAGTCGACTAGAACTAAAGCTCACAAGTTTGAGTATTTTACACCTATGATTAAACAATCAGTAGAAAAGTAACCAATGTTATCTAATTATTATCTTACAATGTCTGACTCATATATAATCTTTGCAATGTTTTCTTTAGATACAGCAAACCTGACTCATTTATCAATACAATTTGTGGTACTTCTAACATAACAGTAACCAGTAACTTCTGAATATTTAGACGATTTTTTTGGACAAGAATTTGTTATAAAGATAGATGACCTAGTGGTAAGGACAAATGCCTGAATGTCCAGATAGACCAGTGGTCTCAAATTCAAACCCTTTGAAGGGCCACATTTTGGATTTGTAGGTACTTGGAGGGCCTCAGAAAAAATAGTTAATGTCTTAATAAAGATATGACAATTTTGCATGAGGTAAAAATTCTTTATAGTTTATAAATCTTTCCTTTTGGCTAAGTCTTAATAATAATATTGTAATTTATAGCTAAAGAGACATATGATCAATAAACTGTTTTATTTTACTTTTATTATTATGATAAACATACCAAGGGCCTCAAAATAGTATCTGGTATGCTGCTTGTGACCCCCCGGCCGTGAGTTTGAGACCACTGATTTAGATGCAACATAGATTAGTGACTTGAAGTTTACCTAACATCCCAAATGACCTCAATTATTCAATAAATCAAACCCACATTTGATGGAGTACTTTGTACTCCAAAAGAAAAGTACTATTTAATCAACAATATTCTAGAACTCTTTTACATGATGCCAAAAATACACAAATTGTTTAACCATTGTATAAACCCTGCATATGTATCCCCTAGAGCACGGGTGTCAAAGTCTCTCCTCTAGGGCCACAATCCAGTCAAGTTTTCAGGATTTCCCCAATAAATATGCATGAGATCTATTAGCACACAATGAAAGCAGTGCATGCAAATAGATCTCATGCATATTCATTGGGGAAATCCTGAAAATCCGACTGGATTGTGGCCCTCGAGGAGGGACTTTGACACCCCTGCCCTAGAGGAAAGGAGGGACAGGGGGGATATGATTCAGATGTTCAAATACTTGAAAGGTATTTACATAGAACAACATATTTTCCAGAGAAAGGAAAATGGTAAAACCAGAGGGCATAATTTGAAGTTGAGGGGTGGTGGACTCAAGAGTAATGTTAGAAAATTATTCATGGAGAGTGTGGTTGATGTCTGGAATGCTCTCCTGAGGGAGGTGTTGGAGAGGAAAAAGGTGACAAAGTTCAAAGAAGCATGGGATGAACACAGATGATCTCTAATCAGAAAATAATGATATATTTTGAAGAACTAAAGTAAGTACTTGAATGGTCTGTGTCCCGTATATTGCCATTCAGTTGTAGATGAGCTGGGGAGGACTTCGACAGCTGGGATGGTTTATATGGGCTGGAATGAACTTTGACAGAGACTCCAGTAGATGGAACCTAAGCACAAAACCGGGCAGAACTCTGGATTTCTGGCCCAGAAATACCTAAGAAAAAGGACAATATAAATTAAATCATTAATTTATAGAGAGTGTACGTTGGACAGACTGGATGGACCATTCAGGACTTTATCTGTCATCATTTACTATGTTACTATGCAGACACTACTAGCTGCTGGTTATAATTCTGCACTAGAATCCTTGGGGGGCAATGTGAGGAGCTCCTTTTCAACATGTTAATAGGCGATTAATCAAGTTTTTAATAAAACCTTGACACCTGGAACATATTAGTGAGCAAATTTGCTGAAGAGTTAAAAAGAAATGTTTGCCTTTTTGTGGATGGCACCAAGATTTACAACAGATTGGACTACCTAGAGGGAATGGATAATATGAGAAAGGATCTACAAAAATTAGAAAAATGGTTGACTGGCAGTTAAAATTTAGTGTGAAGAACTGCAAAGTGATGTACTTGTGATGTAGAAATCCAAAAGAGCAGTATGTGCTAGAGGGTGAGACACTGACATGCATGGATCAGGAGACAGACCTTGGGGTGATAGTGTCTGAGGATCTCGAGGCAGTGAAACAATGTGACAAGGCAAAGGCTGTTGCCTGAATAATGCTAGACTGCATAGAAGGAGACATAACCAGCAGAAGAAAGAAGGTGTTACCCCGGAATAAGTCATCAGTGAGGTCCTACTGTGTCCAATATTCTGACTGGCCCAGTCACCCGTCCGTCCGGCCAACATTTCAAAGCTATAGGGGTGGGATTGGGGGTGGGGGGGTCATGGGGTCAGCGGGGGGTCGCGGGTCGGCGGGGGGACCGATAGGGGATTTGGGGGGGAGGTCGTGGGGGGGTTGTGTCGAGGGCAGGAGGGTCTGGGATCCCTCCTGCCTATATTGTAGTGGGGGGTGGGAGATAGGGGGTCCACCTGGGCAGGAGGGGTTGGGCTCCCTCCTGCCCCGATATCATTGGGGGGGGTCATCGGTGCCGCGGGGCAAGAGGGCTTGGGCTCCCTCTTGCCCCGATGCTGTCGAGGGTTCGGGGTGCCGCCGGGGCAAGAGGGCTTGGGCTCCCTCTTGCCCTGAATATAGTCGGGGGTTTGGGGTGCCGCAGGCCAGGAGGGCTTGGGTTCCCTCCTGCCCGGATCATTTTAAGGTGGGGGGGATTCTGTAACCGGTGTTGTTTTTGACAGACACCGGTTACAGAATCCAGCTTTTAGGCGAAGGACTGGCTCCTCCTTCACCTAAAAGCCCTTGTGTTGGACGTTTGGGGCTTAGGTGTTTTTTTGGTTCATTATGGGGTATAAGTGTAACCGTCATAGGGGGATAAGTGTAGACATAGTGGTGGTCTGGGCATTTAAACAGCTGAATGTAGTGGCAGGCCATTATCAAAAAAAGGACTTTTTTTTGGTTATGGACATTTTCCCTGCTTCTGCTTTCAACGTTTAAGGCCTTAGGTCAAAAAGGGACTTAGATGGTTTTTTTTATTATGCTCCTCTCTGTGTTCATCCCACGCTTTTTTGAACTCAGTCACAGTTTTACTCTCTACCACCTCTCTCAGGAGCACATTCCAGGCATCCACCACCCTCTCCATAAAGTAGAATTTCCTAACATTGCCTTTGAATCTACCACCCCTCAACCTCAAATTATGTCCTCTGGTTTTACCATTTTCCTTTCTCTGGAAAATATTTTGTTCCACGTTAATACCCTTCAAGTATTTGAACATCTGAATCATATCTCCCCTGTCTCTCCTTTCCTCTAGGGTATACATATTCAGGGCTTCCAGTTTCTCCTCATACGTCTTCTGGCGCAAGCCTCCTATCATTTTCGTCGCCCTCTTCTGGACCACTTCAAGTCTTCTTACATCCATCGCCAGATACGGTCTCCAAAACTGAACACAATACTCCAAGTGATACAATCTTGTACAGAAAAGTGCAATCAAGAAAACATATCATTGATTAATCTCAAACTTGAAAATAAACCAAAATTACATAAAAGGTAATAAATCCAACTTAATCGTACACTAGTCCTCAACAATGGATCCAAGATTAAGGAATTAGGAGTAAATATAGTACAATAACAAAAATTAACCAAAACACGTCATCTGTGCTGAAAGAGAGCTTAATTAATTAAGACACCGATGTTTCTCCTTTTTCAAGGCGCTTCATGGAGAGGAAAGCAGTCAAATGAGACGGTTCAAAGAAAATATATTTGAGGGAATTATACCTAATTACACACTTACAAGGGTATCTAAGAAAAAATAATCCCCCATCTGGGTCACACCTGGTTTTAACAATAAAAATTCCCTCCTTCTTTTCTGAGTTTCTCTCGAAACATCAGGAAAAACTTGAATATGGAAGCCAAGGAAATCTCTGGATCTATTTTTAAAGAAAAGTTTAAGAATCCAATCTCTGTCTGGAGCCAAAGCTACAGTCAGTAAGAGAGTGGCTGGACTAGCCACCTCTCTATCAGATTGTTCCAATAAAGCAGTAACATCCAAAGGATTTTCCTGTGGTCTACCATCCTCATCTTTTTTTTGAGAATCCTGATTTTTTTTATTAGGCAAATAGTACACTCTAGACAATGGTGGCAATGAACTCTCAGGAATTTTAAAATTTTCCAGAAAGTAACGTTTTATCATTTCTCCTGGAGGAATTGACACAACCTTTGGAAAATTAATCAAGTACTTCTAATTTTCTTCTCATATTAAGATTATCTTTCACAATCAAATCTTGGTTGCTCTTAAACATTTTTAAGTCCTTCTTTTCTTCTTGAATCTCAGTTTTTATGACTACAATGTCCTGTTTCACAATTTTAATTTCTTCTTTCTGAAATTCTAATTCTTTTTCCAAGTTCTTTATCTGAGGATTGAGAGAATTACCCAGACTAGAAACCAAATCCCATAATGATTCCAATGTAACCTCTGGGGGTCGGAGAGCTAGCTCCCAGCGGCAACGGCTGTAGGGGAGGCGTCCTGACGTCGGGGCTCAGCGTGACGTCCAGCCCGGGGGTATCCGCCGAGACACTCCTCTCAGCCGGCGCTCCCAATGGGCGATTCCCCAAGCGATTCGACTCGCTTTGAAGACGTCGGAAAATGTCGTCGACAGTGAGAACTGCGGGGCTCGAGTGCTGGGAGACTCCACCAACGCTCCTACCCCTTCTCTTCGGCATTATTCTGGTAGGTAAGAAAGACACTCTCCAGCGTCTTGTCAGCAACAGATAGCGGCAGCCATCTTGGATCCCCAATCGTCACACTGTTTTTTCACCTTTAGATCTTCAGACACTGTCACCCCAAGATCCCTCTCCCCGTCCATGCATATTAGCTTCTCTCCTCCCAGCATATACGGTTTCTTCCGATTATTAATCCCCAAATGCATTACTCTGCATTTCTTTGCATTGAATTTTAGTTGCCAGGCATTAGACCATTCCTCTAACTTTTGCAGATCCTTTTTCAGATCATGGAAAAGAACTCCATTAATATAATAGGAAAGTCCTCATTTACACCACAAGAGTTGGCGGGTAGATATAATAAAGAACATAAAAAGACAAAGAATCAGTGTGGAGGGCAATGCAAGTGACATGTGGAGGGTCACTTTCGATATGACGTCCAAATCCGAATTTGGACATTTTGTAGAAGATGCACAAAAAATCTGAATATGACCATTTTCAAAATTGCAAAATGACCATTTGGGGGAGGGTTGGGGGTTTTGTTTTTTTTTCAAAAAAGGCCTTTTTTCAGATGTAAGTCTATCTTTTTGAACCATTTTTGAAAAAAAACACATCCAAAAGATAAATGCACAAAATAAGCCACAGGGATGTAATAGTGGACAGCAGTTTTAGTAGAATTGCCATACAGATATCCCAGCAAAGCAGTGGGGTACCTCAGGAGGCATTAAAGTGAACTACACATAAAAGGTCCCAGGTACACACCTCGCCATAACACCCTTAGGTTAGCCCTCCAAAACCCGAGTTAACTTCTGGGTTGGCAGTGATACCTAGATACTGCCCTAGCATTGAATATCCAGGATTAAGTCAAGCAGCAGCAATTGGCGGCTTGGAGGCCGCTCACCATCATGAACTGAATATCAACCTGCTAGTTTTTTCTGGGTTCAGTTTTGATATGGTTTTCTCCTTGCATGTCCTTATTGCCTTTCAATAACAGATTTAATTTATTTGTACTGCTTTTTTGTTCCTTCTCTAATGGTAAATACAACTGCACAGTATGGATGAAGGTAAAAGCAAATTCTAAATTTTCTGATAAAATCATACGTGGGTTTTATATTAACATAAAACAGTAGCACTGAATCATGATATTTGCAGTATTAGGATGGTGATTGGATATGTGGAGGGCATAATCATTTTTGTGTGTTTTCAGAGCTTATGTTGCATAGTTTATTTAGGTCTTGATATACCGCTTTTAGGAAGTGTGTGGCGCAGTGGTTAAAACTACAGCCTCAGCACCCTGGGGTTGTAGGTTAAAACTCACACTGCTCCTTGTGACCCTGGGCAAGTCACTTAATCTCCCCATTGCCCCAAGTACATTAGATAGATTGTGAGCCCGTCGGGACAGAAAGGGAAAAATGCTTGAATACCTGAATAAATTAATGTAAACCATTCTGAGCTCCCTTGGGAGAATGGTATAGAAAATTGAATAAATGAACAAATATGTGCAAAGCGATTTAGTATTTATACAAAGTATTAAAAAAATGTTTAAAAATATAAAATCAAGGGTGAACAATTTCGTAAGAACATTACAGAGAAAACAAGATACATATGGGCAAATGGGAAGGATACATTGCTTAAAATAAAAGAAAGGGGAGGTGAAATACAATAGGAGCAGGTCCGGCGTTAGGGGGGAGCAAAGAGGGCAGCTACCCCAGGCCCCATGACTCTAGGGGCCCTCCATGAGCTGGCAGCGCAGCTGTCGGTCTACCCCCTCTGACGTTCTTATTCCAGAGCAGAGTCGGCAGCCACGCTGAAGTGCAGGAAGGTCCCGCGATGATTGCGTCTGCTGACTCTGCTTTGGAAAAAGTAAGTGACATTGGAAGGGGTGGACCGGTAGCCACAGTCATCATGAGACCTTGCTACAACTCCTTGCATCTGCCAGTCCACCCCCTCCGACGTCACTTATTTCTTCCAGAGCAGAGCTGGCAGACGCAGTCATTGTGGAACCTTCCTGCATGGCATTGGTTTGGAGGGAGAAAGAAAGGAGCATAGAAGGGTGGTGGAGGGAGAGAAAGGGGGCAGGGTGGTATGGGTGCATGGTGGGGCAGGATGGAATAGAAGGGTGGTGGAAGGAGAGAAAGGGGGCAGGGTGGTAGGGCAGGGTGGTATGGAAGGGTGGTGGGGCAGGATGGAATGGAAGAGTGGTGGAGGAAGAGAAGGGGCAGATGCTGATGGAATTGGTGTGCAGGGAAAAGGGAGTGAGACATAAGGGGGAAGGATACTGGATGGAATTGGGTTGGAGGGAAAGAAAGGGGGCAGATGTTGATAGAAGTGGGGGGAAGGGAGAAGAGAGTGTGAAATGCCAGACCATGGGGGTGTGGGAGAAGGAAGGGAAGGAGAGGAGAGAGATGCCAGACCATTGGAGGAGAGACGGGAAGAAGATGGATGCCAGATCAATGGGGTGAAGGGAGAGATAGAAGGGGGATGCATACAGTTTCTGGAAGGAGTATAGAAGGAGAGAAGATGCCATATAGAAGGGGCAGAGAGAGGGTAGACAATGGATGAAAGGAAGAGAGTGACAAGAAGATGAGGAAATTAGAAACCAGAGAAGACAAAAGGTAGCAAAAAAATTTCTATTTATTTATTTTTTTGCTTTAGGGGACATGTATTGCTGTTTCTGTGATGTTGCATTGCATGCAGAGTCCAGCTTCTTGGTGGTTCAATTTAACCTTTGTCTACGTATTTCTTTTTTATCCCCCCCCCCTTTTACAAAACTGTAGAGCATTTTTAGCGACAGCCATGGTGGTAACAGCTCTGATGCTCAGAATTCTATGAGCATCTGAGCTGTTACCACTGAGGCTAAAAACCATACAACAGTTTTGTAAAAGAGGGAGGGGTTAGTTTGTGATTAGATATTCCATACTAGGCGAAGGTGTTTTCTGTGTTTTGTGTGTTCGAAAGACATGGTTTTCTGTTAGGATTGATTGTGCAGGATTGATCTGTACTAGTCTGCTAGTCTGGCTTGTTTATTTTACAATGGGTGTATTGATGTTGTACTGCTCACTGCAGTATGTAAGATGCTGCCTTTTCCTAGGTACACTCATGTGTGATGTGTGGATTGTTACTAAAAATCATGTTTTTCATACAGATTGGGGGTGGTGGTGATAAAAAAATGATGGGCTCTGGGTGTCACATATGTGTGAAGAAGTCATTTTTAAAATTTTATGCGTATATGATAGTAATGGTGGGTTTGGAAATTGAGAGATGGGGCCCCCTCCTTAATTTCTGTCCTGGGCCCCAGCATGTCTAAAACTGGCCCTGAATAAGAGTAGGGGGTATCTTTAATACATGGCCTAATGTCTGAGATTTTGAATAAGAAGAACTAGGTATAGATCTCAAAAGCATCTCTGAAAAGAAATGTTTTGAGATTAGATTTATGTTTAAATGTATTTATTAAGTTTCAATGTGCAAGCAAACAACCACAGCAAAACAAAGTGGAACACTTACATTTATGCACAAGTTATATCAGTACCCCCCATCCCCCAAACAGAAACAAAAGAGGCCCCGAGGCCAGAAAACAAAAGCATAATCAAATTATAAGTTCAATAGTCGGCTTCTGGCATGAGGCGTAAGACTCAACCAAAAACGTTCCCAAATCAAACAGAATCTGCAGCCTGGGCCAGTGTCTAGGTCTGAAAAATGTCTTCGCTCCAAAGAAGCATGTGTGATCATCAGTGATCTCCATTGATTGTAAGTCAGGGCTTCGCTGGCCAGCCACTGGGACAAAATGGCCTTCTTGCCAAGTAACATCACTCTAGCCACAAAAGCTGAAAGTCCTTTGGGTTTGGGAGAAGCAATAGTATAAAATCCAAATAGTGCTCTTGGAGTCGGAGTCCACTGTCTACCCCAGAGAAAGGTGGTGTAGTGACCCAAATAATGCCAGAACTGAAGAATATGAGGGCAGGACCAAAACCTATGTTCCAGCGAGGCGTGAGCTTGATTGCATTTCGGGCAGTGATGTACCTGGATGATGCCCATTCAACAGGTTGAGACAGTGGTAGGACGTTCCACAATGTGGGTGCAGTTATAGAAAAGATTGCTTTGTATGTTATATCATAAAACAACTGATATTGTTGGGAAGAGCGTAGTGCCCTATGCGAGTCATAAGGGATCAGTAATCTGTCTATAAATGAGGGAACATGATTTGATTGCACTTTGAAAGCAAGGAGTGTTTTAAAAGTGATCCTATGGGAAATAGGTAACCAGTGCACTTTTCTGAGGAGAGGGGTGACATGATTGAATTTCTTAGCATCACAGATGATTTTTATGGCAGTATTTTGAATGATTTGTAATCTCCTGATCTCCTTTTGAGTAATGCCCTGGTAAAGTGAATTGCAGTAGTCTAGGGTTGATATTACTAAAGAATGAATAAGGATGTTGATCGAATTAGAGTTGAGTAGTGACCAGAAGGATCTTATCATTTTTAGTTTAAAGAAGCATTTTTGTACCACTGAACTAATTTGAGAATTAAAGGATAATTTGTTATCAAAGATCACTCCTAGAATTTTAATTTTTGGTACAAACTGAATTGGGATTGTGGAGATACATATTGGGTATGCTAGAGTTTCATTTTTATTTTGCGAGAAAAGCATACATTTTGGCCCTCTTTTACTAAGGTGCGCTAACCGATCAGCATACGCTAAATGCTAACGTGTGCTTGTTAGTCTATGGACACATTAGTGTTTAGCGTGCGCTAATCAGTTACTGCAACTTAGTAAAAGAAAGGGTTAGTTTTTGAGATATCGAGGGAAAGAAGATTTTGGCAGAGCCAGTCATGCACAAGACGTAATTTTTTTAAATTAATTTCCATGATTTCAGCTTGATTATGGCCCTGGACTGGGTGGACTAGTTGGATATCGTCCGCATAGGCATAAACCGTGAATCCAACAGACTGAGCGATAGTTAGCAAAGGTGCAAGAAACAAATTAAATACCATTGGTGAAAGAATGGATCCTTGCGGAACCCCTGAGTCTTGGAAATAAGGCTTTGAGGAAGAGTTTTGAAAATTAACTTGATATTGTCTGCCAGAGAAGTATGAGATGAACCATTTAAGAACGACTACCGAAATTCCTAGCGCCTTGAGACAATTTAAGAGGATTGTATGATCTATTGTATCGAAGGCTGCCTTTAAATCTAGTGAAATCAAGAGAACCGATTTTCTCTGATCCAAATAATTTCTGATCGTTGTGACTAAGCCTAAGAGGGAAAGCTCTGTCGAGTAATGTGGTCTAAAACCTGTTTGGTTGGGGGTGCATGGCATATGTTTGCTTTTGGAAAGGTGTCAACTGATTAAAAACAATCTTTTCCGTTAACTTAGCAAGATAAGGGATAAGCATAGAGGTATTCATTATATCAACAAAATAACCAAGATGGCTCTTATAGATTCTTCAACTGTTAATATATGTTACAAGATTCCTAAGTGAAGAATTGTTTGACACATTTGTTGTTGGATTAGGACTTTTTGGTTTACAAATATCTGGCATTCTGGAAATGTAAGCTTAAGAATCCTTAAACTATCTTCAATCAGCTTCTATCCGCAGCAGAGAAACCTTAGGAAGTAAAGACTGGAACACTTCAAAGGTTTAAAGCTAGGTAGTTATTGAATTAGCAGTGGAGGAAAGTGCTTTGTGATTACCCACATTAATTTTATAGTGATGATTATCTTTTCTATGCCATGGCTTTGAAGCCTGCAATTCGAAGGAAAGACTTGTGCTACATGATGATTTGATGTTTAACAAAACGATTTAAGTGTTTTAACATCTACAAAAGGATTTCGTTTTAGCTGATAGCTTAACCTTAATATACTTGCAAGCATATTATGAATCTGCAAATTGTATCTTCATTAAAATGTTTCTAAAAGCAATTGCTGGTTGTAATGTAGACAATGGTGTGTGAAGGACTGGATTTTTCGCACAACTCTCCACATTGCAGAGGCCAGCAATGTCCTTAGTGCTGCCGAGAAAGGTCACTGTGATTTTGTTTATCAACTTTTATCTGCTCTCTGCAGAATATAAAGCTTTTAAAGTGCCAGAGGCCTTTGTGTCTCTGTTGCTTTAACAGTTGATTTAGGTCAAAAGTTCCCAGCCAAGGGACTGAGACCTGTAAGCAGGTTTCCAAGATAAATCACCATTAGAGATGCTCATCTTAAGTATAAAAAAGCACTATAGCAGACCTTTGGACTTTTTTGACTTTTGTTTTAAATGCTAATTACAGTAAGTGCTCCAGCTGTAGCACTTGAAAAATAAAAGATGGCAGGTTTATTTTGTATTAGCACATTAATTACTAAAAATAAATAGGTGCACATTGTTTTACTTTTTAAAAAATTTACCATTGATTAGGGCTTAAAGGAAAGCTAAGGTGGATAATGTATGTGTTAGAATCAAGAGATGAATACCTCTCACCTAGTAGAGTCGGCCAAGGTCAATGTAATTTATCACCCATTGAATCTAGACAAATTACTAGTGATTTAATCAACAACCAACAAGAATAAGCATAATTCCAAATGGTATATATTTACAAGAATATGAACCATAGCTCAATCATTTCACAGCTATTATAAAACTATAAATTACATACCTGTTTAAAATAGGGAAGGCTAGAATTTATTTCCATATAAGAAATACAGTATGTGAGCATTTGGTAACTTCTTTCTTTTTGTTTCCTAGTAGAACTCACCAATTAAATGAAATCATGGGTATCAGAATGGGGGTAAATGCAGGGGCCATGCCCCCCCCCCCACTCCAAGGTTGGCGGTCGGTCAGAAGAGATGGCTCTCCTGCCTTGCCCACCCACCTCCTCCCCGACCGCTCTTATTGTAAATCTCTGAGCAGTGGCAATGGGTGAGCCTGCTGCCGTCAACATGCCCCAGAAGTCATCATTCTGCAGTGTCCAGTTGCTGCAGAATGAAGACTTGCGGGGCAGTCTGAGAGCAGCAGGCTCACTCATTGCCACTGCCCGAAGATTTAAAATGAGAGCGGCCGGGGAAGAAGTAGGTGGGGTAGCTGGAAAGAGAGGTCTAGGGTGGAGCTTTGCCCCCCCACCCCCTCTCCTCCCCTCCCCTGGAAACAAAAAGTGTTCCACTGCCCATAAATGCAACTGTTCAGGCCAAGACTGGGCAAATAAAAATAATTAGAAGAAAAAACAAACAAACCCTAAAGGCATCCAGACATAATCCAAAATAAAATTTCATTAGCAAAACACATAAGGTGTTTCATAGATGAGGTGAAAAGTATCACAGTCTGTTCAAATAACTGTAAGCAATTGGTTTTGGGGCAATTATCATTTCTAGATAATCTCTTTTCAGTCACAGTCAGCCATTTTGATGTCTCCAAATACCCCCATAGAAATATGACGGAAATAGTTAAATATACTTAGCTTACTGTAAATTAGCTTTACTCTCGAAACAGGTTCCAGTGGATTAAACATCTCTTGCAGCAGCAGCTAAACTTAAAAAATAATAAGCTCAGTTAAAAGAAAGCAATCTGCATGATGTAATGCGATAACCAAGGTATTGAACACATATGAAGGCAGTTAAACACCTGGATCCAATTGGGAAAGCTTCTGAAATGAGACAAAAGTTAAACTGTAAGAAAAGCTTGAGAAGAATGGGAAGCAGAATGAAAAGTAAGAACTCACAAAGATAGATGCTCAGGGCTTAGAGATCAAATCTTGAAGTGAGGTAGAAACTCAGTGGAAAGAGCACTGCTAAAAGTTTTATTAACTGTCAGTGTTTTGAGAAGCTGAAAGAAGGGCCATGTTTTTGCTGTGAAGTGTCATAAGAAGCTCTAGTGAACATCTGCCTAGCACATTAAAGAGGGAAGTTATTAAACTAAACTAAAACTTAACCTTATATACCGGGTCTTCAACCAAAGGAAGCTCGACGTGGTTAACAATAAATTAAAAAATATAAAGTAAACTGAAATACAAGAGTTAGTTTTCAAAATGTTTAGCGAATAGAAAAGTTTTTAGAAGTTTACGGAAGAGTTGGAAGAAACTGAGACACCTCAAAATTAGGGAAGTTCATTCCATAGTTGGGGAAATTTAAACACCAGAGAGTTGCTAAAATTCTTAACTCATTGAATTCCTTTCCTAGAAGGAAGAGAAAGTTTTAATCGATGAATGCCTCTCGCATATGAAAATCTATAAACATTCCATAGCAGAGGAACAAGAGTTATTAATGTGAGCTACAGTTATGATGGGTTATTTTACCACAATTTGTTCTATTTTATGAAACCCTGTGCTAAAATAGAATAAGTTTGGTAAAATAAAAAAATCTTAAAGGTATGTCACATTGATAACCGCCCTCCTCCCCCCCCCCACACACACAGAATATCAAGTTTCAAGTTTATTAGGATTTTATATACCGCCTATCAAGGTTATCTAAGCGGTTTTTTTTACTAGCCATTCCCAACCCAGTTCTTGGGACATGCCTGGTCCCAACAAGTTTTCAGGATGCCCCCCCAGCCCAGCCCAGCCAGATTCCCCCCTACATTTTTTTTGTTGGACAGATAGATGGATGCTTCCTCCGGCTGGCCGGCAGGCCCACCTTCACTCGAATGGCAGGCCTTCCCCTTCCCGGTGCATCGTGGGATACACCGGAGAGGGGCCAAAGGCCCTGATTGAGCCAGGCACCTAAAGCTTCTCCTATAGGCCCCTCCTACCTTTAGGGGTGGGGGGTATCTGGCAGGAGGGACTGGGCATCCTTCCTGCCGGCGAACTTTCAGGGTGGTTGGATGATGTCCAGCAGGAGGGACTGGGCATCCCTCCTGCCGGTAATGTTTTCGGGGTTGGAGGGGGGGTTCCAGCAGAAGGGAACCGTGTCAAAGGCTTTGCTGAAATCTAAGTAAATTACATCTAGCTTATGTCCTCGATCCAGTTCTCTGGTCACCCAATCAAAAAATTCAATAAGGTTCATTTGGCACGATTTACCTTTAGTAAAGCCATGTTGCCTCAGATCCTGTCACCCATTAGATTCTAGGAAGTTCACTATCCTTTCTTTCAGCAACACTTCCATTATTTTTCCAACAACCAAAGTGAGGCTTACCGGCCTGTAGTTTTTGTGAATAGGGACCATATTTGCTCTTCTCCAGTCCCCAGGAACCACTCCCGTCTCCAGAGATTTGTTGAACGTCTTTAATAGGACCTGCCATAACCTCTCTGAGCTCCCTCAGTCTCCTGGGATGGATCCCATCTGGTCCCATCGCTTTGTCCACCTTCAGTTTTTCAAGTTGTTCATAAACACTTTCCTCTGTGAACGGTGCAGAATCTACTCCATTTTCCAGTGTAACTTTTCCAGACAATCTCGGTCCTTCTCCAGGTTTTTCTTCCGTGAACACAGAGCAGAAGTATTTGTTTAACACATTTGCTTTTTCATCATCACTCTCCACTTATCGGTTCCTATCATCTTTTACTTTAGCAATTCCATTTTTCATCTTCCTCTTTTCACTGATATACCTGAAAAAAATTTTGTCTCCCTTTTTTACATTTTTAGCCATTTGCTCTTCCACCAGGACTTTTGCCAGGCGTATCTCCCTCTTGGCTTCTTTCAATTTCACCCGGTAGTCCTTTCTGTACTCTTCTTCTTGGGTTTTTTTATATTTCAGAAATGCCAACTCTTTTGCATTTATTTTCTCTGCCACTAGTTTGGATAACCATGTCAGTTTCCTTTTTCTTTTGTTTTTCTTTATTTTCTTCACATAAAGGTCCGTAGCCATTTTTATAGCTCCTTTCAGTTTAGACCACTGTTTTTCCATTTCTATTATGTCCTTCCCTCCTAACAACTCTTTCTTCAGGTACTCTCCCATTTTATTAAAGTTTGTACAATTGAAATCTAGGACTTTTAATATTGTGCGGCCGCTCTCCACTTTAGCCATTATATCAAACCAAACATTTTAAAAATCGCTACTTTCCAGGTGAGCACCCACTTGTACATTACATAGACTCTCTCCATTTGTGAGGACTACATCCAATATCAATTTTTCCGTTACCATTTGTCTGAGCAGATGCCTCTTGAAAGGCATCCACAATCTCCCTACTTTTTTCCAATTCCGCAGACGGAACTTTCCAGTCTGCATCCGGCAGGTTGAAATCTCCCAGCAGCAGCACCTCCTCTTTCTTTCCAAACTTTTGGATATCCACAATCAGATCTTTATCAATTTGCTGCAATTGAGTCGGAGGTCTTTCGACTACACCCACGTAGATAGAAGTTCCATCTTCTCTTTTTTAGAGCGATCCATATTGCTTCTTCCTCTCCCCAGGTCCTTTGTATTTCAGTCGCTTGGATACCAATCCTTACATAGAGAGCTACTCCTCCATCTTTTTGGCCCTCTCTGTCCTTTCTAAAAAGATTATATCCCGGTATGTTTGCATCCCATCCATGGGATTCACTGAACCACGTCTCTGTGATAGCAACAACATCCAGGTCTCCCTCTAACATCAGGGCTTGCAGATCATGAACTTTATTGCTTAGACTGCGAGCTGTTTTTCAGCAGTGATCTTTATTTTTTTTTATAGTTTTTGTTTTGTTTCACTTCCCGTTGCAACGCTAAGAAGTGATAGCTAATATTGTTTGTGTTGCAATCTTTATTACCATCACATCTTGTCTTTTGCAGGGGATGGTCTCTATAATTCTCCTTCATACATACGCCACCCCCACCTTCTAGTTTAAATGCCTAGAAACGTTCTAAATTTCTCCGCAAGGATTCTTTTTCCTGCTGTAGTAATATGCAGCCCGTCAGTACAATATAGTTTCTTGTCCTTCCATGTATTTCCCCATCCTCCTATGTACCTAAAGCCTTCTTGATGACACCAGGCTTTGAGTCACCTATTGAAGTCCTCTGTGTTTTTAACTCTTTGCTCTCCCTTTCCATATGCTAGCAGTACTATGGAAAAAGCTACAGTCTTTACAAAAGGTTTCAAGCCTTCACCAAGCTCCCGAAAGGCTTTCTGAACTGCAAGTGTGGAGTTGTTGGCTAGGTCATTTGTTCCCTGATGAATAACAACATCAGCCATAGACTTTTTAGTTTCTTCCTTAATTATAGATAGTATTTGTTGGGTACTCCTAATAGCCGATGATCCTGGGAGACACTTCACTGTTTTAGGTTCCTTGTCTTGCATTTCAATGTTAATGCCTCTGATGATAGAATCCCCTAAAAGCAATAATTTATTTGCACTCTATAGACATAGGAGAAGTCACCATTGTAATGGACTGGCCACATTCACATGCCAACAGAGAAGGGGCACCTTAGAGGTCATTGCTGTGAACTTCACATAAAGGGTGCCAGATGTACAGCTCACTATAACCCCTTATAATATATGATGAGCTCTCTAAAACTTACCCCAAAACTCTCTACCCACCTGTCTACCATCCCAATAGCCCTTATGGCTATAGGTGGCACCTATATGGCAATATATTAGGGTTTTGGTGGGTTTTGATATGCTCATATTTTCCATCATAAATGTAGTGGTTAGAGTGGCATATGGGCCTGGTTCCTCCTTTCTATGGTTCACTAGTCCACCCACCCAATTACTTAAGACACTCCTTTGGAGTTCTACTAGGCTTTCCCATACCAGGTGCGGTTGTTGTAGACACAGGTATGAACTGTTTCATTCAGATATTTTGGAGGTAGGAGGGGGTCAGTGTGGAAGGGTCATAATTTCATGCATCCAGTGGCCATCTGGTCAGTTTGGATACCTTTTTGGTAATTAGATGCTTCTAAAACTGTTCTAGCTCAGAATGTCTAAGTTCAGTCCAGGACATTTTGCAATAGGTTTGATTATTGCTCTAAGCCAGCCCAAAGCCCACCCAACTCCTGCCCAAAACACACCTTTCTGATTTGGATGTCCTGAAGGGTGAACGTCCCGCAAAGCGTCTAAGATTTTTGTTTTGAAAATCATCATTTCAACATTTTTCCAAGCAAAGCATCCAAGTGCTGATATAGACTTTTGGGGGACTTTTTGTGTTTTGAAAATGCCCCTAATAGTGATATCTGGTTTCCTTTTTGGCTGCGGTAACTTAACCAGTTAAGCTAATATTCAGAGCTAACCGGCTAAGTGCTTAGTTGTTAAAGACAGATCTGCTATTTAGGCAGCCTATTTTAGCTGCTAAACATAGCCAGTTTGGAGCTGAATATCTGCGCCAATCTGGCTATGTTGCGTGATATAGCCATATAATGGCTAACCGCTAACCATGCATATTCAGCAGGAAATAACCGGATACCTCCCACTGAGTATCTGTAGTTAGGTGCCCCTGGCCTGCAGCACTAAATGCTCCAACATTGCCCCGATGCTCACAGATTTCCTATGAGCATCGAAGCAGCGTAGGAGCATTTAGCGTTCCAGAATAGAGGGCCTATATTACATAGCTTCCCTTTAAAAAATGACATCCTTAAAGTATACTACACTTCTCCCTCCGTATTTGCTGTGATAGGGGTTAATAGGCCCGCGAATACAGGAAAACCGTGAATAACTTTTTCATATGAAGGGGACAGCAAATACGAGGGGGCATTCTGAGAAACTGAAGGGAGACAGGTTCAAAACAAATGCAAGGAAGTTTTTTTTCACCCAAAGGGTCGTGGACACTTGGAATGCGCTACCGGAGGAAGTGATCAGGCAGAGTACGGTACAAGGATTCAAACAGGGATTGGATGGATTCCTGAGGGATAAAGGGATCGTGGGATACTGAGGGAGGAGCTGGGATGTAACACAAGTATAGGAAGTTAACCAGGTAATGAGTATAAACCAACCAGGTCGTGCATGTGCAAGACCGGAGGGCTAGGACTTTGATAGGAAGGCAGGACTTAAATGGGAAACCAAGGTGGCAAGGGAGCCCCTTCTGATGATGCAGACAGGTCTTGACCTGTTTGGGCCGCCGCGGGAGCGGACTGCTGGGCAGGATGGACCTGTGGTCTGACCCGGCAGAGGCACTGCTTATGTTCTTATGTTCTTATATGTTATTCGCTATTTTCTATTAAAAACCATCGTGAATATGGTGAAACTGCAAATAACATAGTGGGAGACCTGGCCTGTTCCTGAAGGAGAGGCAAAGCACAGTGAAGAAAGTGCTGGGAATCAGCTATTTTCTCTGTAAACGCTTGAAATCAGAGATTTCTCTATGCAAGCTGATGTAATTGGGGGGGGGGGGGGAGGAGTCAGCAAGCTAAAAACCGTGAATAATCAAAACCGCGAATGCTGAAACCGCGAATACTAAAGGAGAAGTATATATACTTCCATAACCACAACCAAAACTTTTCTGAAACATAATTGCAAATTCAGAGCTAATGTTCTAGAGGGTGGGGAGGCTTCCTCTCAGGCTGTTGGAATACTGTTCCAAGTGCTTTATTACCCGAGTCTTAATTTTATGTTGTTTTGCTAAAATAAAGCAATTCCCAAGAACACCACATAACATAAATCACCTGAGGTATATTGCAGTCAGTGAAATGAGACAGATGTCACTGGTATTCTAACCGTCGGTGCTCTAAATCACTAATCTCTGAAAACGGTGTAATTTCCATACTTCTAGTGGCCCAAAGGGTGATTCATTATCTGAAACGCACATGTAGGTAGAAAGGAAGAGACTATGAAATCCTTTAAATTTCTTTCCCATCAGTAAACAAAGTGTGATGAAGTTTGAAGTTCAGGGCAGGCAGATAATAAAAGCCAATGTATAATCTCCTTGACAAAATGGGCTTTAAAAAAAAAAAAAAATGGAAACACACGATCAGAATAGACTGGAAATCCTTCCTTCTTCATGTTGAGAGCTTTAAGAGGATATTCTTTTCCTAAAATTCTTTCAAATATCTCCTCTGCCTGACCTACCTGATCACTGACTTTTGTGCATAATTGACTTAAAGCCCAAAAATTTATCCTCTGTTATATGCTCACATAAAGATCTTAAAGGGTGACTGTTGTGTTCCAATACATTATTTCTATACATGGGTTGTGATGATATGAGATGAACCCCTTGAATTTCTTTGGATTAAAATATCATTTTCAAAATTTGGTTGTTTGAGAAGAACATTGTAAACTTTGGGGGTCAACATTCAAAGGGACTTATCCACTGAGACATATATAGCTGCTATATTTAGTTAGTTCCCTAGTATATCTTTATACAATGCTGTAGAAGCATCTGAATAATGCCAGTTTGGTCTGAGGCAACACTGAGGTGGAGATAAAAGTTATCCATGCAGCAATGATTTTCAGCACTATTTTATGGATAACTGTCCAAATAGCATAGAGGAACATTTTCGATATGACATCCAAATCCGAGTTTAAACATTTCACAGAACACACATACAAATCCAATAGCAGACATTTCTCAGATGTGCTTGCCCTCAGTGCGTCTATCTTTTGGAACAATTTTCAAAAATAGCAAGTCCAAAAGAAAATGCACAAAACAAGCCATTGATATATAGGAGGGGGCAGCATTTTTTTTTAGTAGAATGACCACATAGACATCTCAGCAGAGCAGTGGGGAATCCTAGGAGGGATTACAGTGAACTTCACATAAAAATGACCAGATACAAAACCCTTTATAGTGATATCTGGTTTCCTCCATACCTCACCCAAAACCTATTTGACCCAATTATACTGTACACCATACCAATAGTCCTTATGCCTGCATGTGTTACTTATAGTATATGTAAGTACAGTGGGATTCTGTGGATTTTGGAAGGCTTACATATTCCACTATAGTGTAGTAGTTAGAGTGGGATATGGGCCTGAGTCGCAATTTATGTGGTTAACTACACACCCGCTAGGTTATCCAGGAACCTGTTTGCTGCTCTACTAGGACTGGCCATAAAATCGTAAGCTGTCATACAGGTATGTACTGAGTCATTGACATTTTTAAGGGGGTGGGAGAGAGACAGTGACCACTGGAAGAATGTGTGTGTGTGTTTAAAGGGGGGGTCATGCCTTCATCCTTCCAGTGCTCATCAGGTCATGGATATGGTTCAATCTATGATCTGAAACAATGCCAAAACATAGAATTTTGTTTCTGAAAATTGGCACTTAACAAAATAAGATAGCACTTTTTTCAGCTACAGTGGCAAAATAAAGCTCAGAATTTAGGCAGTGGCGTACCTGACATATGTGACATCTGGGTCCCATCATTTTTTGGTACCCCCCTCCCATCTGTACGAAAAACATAATTTTTAGTAACAAGCCACACGTCACACATGAGTACCTAGGAAAAGGCAGCATCTTACATATGCAGTGAGCAGTACATCAATTCACCCATGGTAAAACTAAACAAGCCAGACTAGTACAGATCAATCCTACACTATCAATCCTAACAGAAAACCTTGTCTTTCGAACACAAAAAACACCTTCGCCTAGTATGGAATATGCCATCACAAACTAACCCCTCCCCCTTTAACAAAACTGTAGTGTGGCTTTTAGCCACGGTGGTAACAGCACTGACGCTTATAGAATTCCGAGCATCAGAGCTGCTACCACCACGGCTGGCGCTAAAAAACGCTCCACAGTTTTGTAAAAGGGGGGATAAAATAGAAATACATAGACAAAGATTAAATTGAACCAGCAAGAAGCTGGACTCTGCATAAAATGCAACACCACAGAAACAGTGACACATGTCTCCTAAAGCAACAAATAAATAGAAAATTTTTGTTCTACCTTTGTCTTCTCTGGTTTTTGCTTTCAGATCATATGGTTCAATCAATGATCTGAAACAATGTCAAAACATCAAATTTTGTTTCTGCAAATTTACACTTAACAAAATGAGATAACACTCTTTTCAGTTACAGTGACAAAATAACGCTCAGAATTTAGGAAGTTGGTTGATTGGGCTGAGAACTTTTCAGCACCCCTTAACAGGTCTAGCCCCAAATGTCCAAATTGTGTCCTGGATGTTTTATAAAGCCAAACCCATATTCAAATTCAAATGGTCCAATAGCAAACCAAATCCTTAAGGTCACTTTACTACAGAGCTGAGCAGACAAAGAGACAGGATTCTCTAAACTCAGAGCAAAACTTTCCACTTAGCGGGACACAGAATGAACGAAACCTCACTTTAGCAGAGCAGAAAAATCACAAGATTTAAAGTCCCAGGTTCCTCTTTCACTAGAGCAGTGCCAAGATTTTAAACCTGAAGCTTGCTATAAGGTCATCCAGGCAATGGCATAGTAAGGGAGGGGTGGGGTTAGACCACCCCGGGCACTGTCTTGGTGGGGGCACCAGCACCTCTCCTCCTCTCCATCCCCCACTCCTTCCAACTCCTCCCCCAACACGCATGTGTCTTCACTTCCCCCTAACGCACCTCTAGCTCTATGCCAGTGTGAGCAACACCTCCAACCTGCTGCTCACGCCGGCTTCGGTGCTCCCCTCTGATGCTACTTCTGGATCCTGCAACTAGGAAGAGACATCTGAGGAAGAGCCGACACTGGTGCGGGCAGAAAGTTGGAGATGCTGCTCATGCCGTGGACGCTAAACAGGCATGGGGGAAGGGAAGGGGTGCACGCATGGTGGAGGTGGTGGTGGGCAGAGAAGAAGGCAAGTAGGGCACTTCCCACCCTCGCTACGCCAGTGCATCCAGGTATACCAGAGTACCTTGAGAAGGGACTTATGTGGAAAGATGTTGAACTCTGCTTGTGAACTAAGATATTCAAAGAGGGTCCAGTTCCAGGAATGCAGAAAACCCCCGCGAATTTGTGGTTCGCAAATCGCGGACTCAGTAATTTGCAGTATTTTCTGACCGCCTCTTCCTGGTACTAATCAGGAGCTGCTTTGACATGCTATCTGGCATATCAAAGCAGCTCCTGATTGGTGTAACCATGACTTTAGGACCAGAAAAGAGGCAGTCGGAAAATGTGCCTGGCTTTGTAAGTACAATTTAAGCACCCGGCACCCCAGCTGCCCTCTCCTGCCTTCGATCAGCTGAAAAACCATATATGCGGTTTTTCAAAATTTGTGGGTGTTCCTGGAACAGAATCCCCGCAAATTTCGTAGGAGTACTGTACTGCTTGTTGCCAAAAGTGAAGGCTTGTTTATGTTGATCCTGAGGGTGTACCAGGATGGTCCAAAAGCCCGATACCATATGAAAGCTAGTAAAATACTTTGCAACTTTAATTGTGGCCAGATTCTGGTCTAAGGGTGCCATCATCTACCTTGACAGGGGTACCTTCTTAGTTAGCAATAGTCCAGGGCAAGTCACCAGGATGAGCCACAGTGGTGAGTTATATATACTTTTGCACTGTCGGATGATACTTCTGGCTTCCATTTTATTAAGAACCTCCTATATAGATTCATATGACACTACAAAAACTGGCTTGATGTTGGCATCAGTGGGGACATGGGTGACATGAAGATCTATCAAACCACAGTCAAAAAAATCAATAGTAAAAAAAATCCTTGTACTGATATTTCAGTTCTTTAGGCTGACATCTTTCCATCTCAATGATACACATGTTGTTGGCCAGAGTAGTTTTGCCATTAACTATGTCTTCAGTCCCAGAAATGGCTGAAGATATTTTTACCCTTTTCTCTACTTTCTCTTGCAAGGAGGTGACCCCAGTGTCCTGTACCACTTTAGGGGTGTCTTTTGAATAAGCAGCAGGTGAAGCTGATTCAGATGGATGTGAAAGGATTCAGTAATCATTTACCAATCTCATGTGATTGACCCACTATCATATGGCCAGCCAACCAGTGCATCTATAAGACCTTTGTGTCCATTTATGTAATTTAGGTACTTCTCACATTGGGCATATGCCTCAGGTTTTGGGAACCGGACCAAAAACAGGTAGACTAACCTCTACACTGAGAAAGATTCCTCATTCAAAAAACCTACAACTTCCTCACTCTGAATAGTGACTGCCTCTGGCATAAGATTGATAACTGTATATAGTAGACTCAGTTACCTCCAAACAAGATACGACATGTGTGGTCAGTTACAATTCTCAAAAATGGGTATTTGGGTTGAAAAAGATTACGTTGTGGAGAATCTGTTAATCCAATACTATGCAAAGTTTCAAAATGAATGTATGAAGGTGGTGAATCAGTGGATGATAAAATATAGATTGGTCTTAAATATTGCCAAATCAGAAATTACGTTGATTGGAAGAAGGAATGACCCACAATGGCCTACAGAAGTTGGAGTATGTAATCAGACATTTGTGATACAGAGAAAACTGAAAATATTAGGGTTCTGGTTGGACAATACCCTTAGTATGAAGGATCAGATACTTTCTGTAGTAAAATCTGTGTTTTTTCCAGTTGCGGCTGCTGCGAAGATAAAAACCAATGATGTCGATATTTGACTTTTGCAAACAGTACTAATCTCTAAACTAGACTATTGCAATGCCCTTTATCTTGGGATTATAACCATACAATGTAAAGTCCTGCAGATGATTCAAAATGCTGCTGCATGGTTGATTTGTGGTCTGAGAAAATTCAACCATATAATGCCATGGTTGAAAAAACTTCGTTGGCTGCCTGTACGATCACGGATTATTTTTAAGACAATAGTGTTGGTGTTCAAGGTCATTTACAAGGGATCTCATGTTATTTGTCACAGGCTATGGCACTTTATAGGCCACTCATTGTGATCTGAGGGGACAGTACGATTGTCGTTGACAGGCTTCTCAGCAGTGAACTAAGAGTACTAGGTCTTCCACTATTCCTTTCATGGGAGTAACACTGTGAAATAAGTTGACTGGATCGATAAGAGCTCTTGTAGATTTTCAGAAGTTTAAGAAACTCCTAAAAACTAAATTATTTGTAGAAGCATTTCAATAAATGTCTTTCCTGGGTTATGAATGTTTTTGTATCGATATATTGTTGAGTGTCATAAATTATGGTTGATATGAAGGAACTGCTGTATTTATTGTTTGTAAAAGTATGTCTCATCTTTATATGATTGTTCTTTTGTAAAACTGCCTAGTTATAGGCGGTTAAGAAATCTTTTAAATAAATAACTGCATGTTTGCTTAGTATCTGGAGGGGAAATTCAGAGATAATTATGACCTGACTCCTACATCAGGAGCTCTTAATCTTTTTTTGGTTTTTGCATCCTTTTAACTGATTAAGATGCTTGAATTTGTTTCTAGCAGGCTGCTTTGTGTTACTGGCAGGTGAATTTCCAGAAAACTTTCTGCCTTTCCGTGGCTAGATGGCAGGAGTGCCGTCCTCCGGGACCAATGTGTTTTGTGCTGCGTTTATTGCCATTATGCAGCCATAATCAGCTATCAAATTCAGAGACAGAAATGCCTTTTGTTTCTGCCACAGCCTTAATTATGGTGGCATATGGTCCAGAACTGTCTGACATCACCTTCTCTGCAGCGATTACTGAATCCAATGGCCCAAGGTTTGCTGTCACAGATCTGTCGCCACTGCCACAACTTTATCCAGAGCCTGATGGACTAGGTCCCCTGACATGGCTGCCATATCAGAAGACTCCCCTGCAGTCTTTACACATAATAGAAACACTAGTAAGAATAAGGAACACCCTTAAAAAAAATAGCACAACTGTTTTAGTTCTTTTGTGGCTAATGGTTAGTTCAGCGGCCTTAGAACCTGGGGAACTGGGTTAAGAGGTCCTTTTACTAAGGCATGCTAGCCCTTTTAGCACATGCTAAATATTAGCGTTTAGCGTGCGCTAAAATGGCTAGCACGCCTTAATATAAGAGGGGGTTAATTCCTACTGCTTCTTTTAACTCTGGACAACTCATTGAATGCTCCATTGCCCTGAATATAAAATAAGTACCTGTATATAATATGTAAACCGCTTTGATTGTAACCACAGAAAGGTGGTATATCAAGTCCCATCCCCTGTCTCTTATTATTACAAGCAAGAGGAAAAAAATTATAAATAGAAATGTCCTCTGGTAGTAATTCATAGAATACTGCCAAATAATGTAACATAAACAACTCTCAAGGATGAGCTAACCAATTCTCAGTATAAGGTCAATGCCTTATCTTTAAGGTGAGGAAATAAATTTTTTAAAAAAGCAAAGAAAAGAGGAAAAAATGAGTCTAAATGCAGTACAGTGCAAAACCCATCACTAAATACCTAATACATCACCAATAATAAAACCCTAAGCGCGCATGCGCACTCCTACCTGCGTTATCTGTGTTCTGTAGCTCCGTGGTTGGCAGAGAAATGTTAAAGCATGTGGCGCATGCATGCATGACGGTTTACTGTATTCAGCAGCGGTTACTGTGTGCCGGTTGCCCCCCCCCAAAAAAAAACAAACCAAAAAAAAGGTAGGTGGGAGAAGGGGCACGATAAACAGACAGGCAGTGGGCAGGGACATTGACAGACAGACAGAAATAGAGGAGGGCTTTGAAGAGGAGGGCAGACACGAATGAAGAGCAGCAGTGGCGGCAGCGGTTCGTGCCGGTGGGCCAGAAGAGACCAGGAAGCTGGGATGGAGGGAGGGTAAGAACGGCGGTTTGGGAGCAGGTATTAGGGAGCAGGGAAGAGGTGCTGCTGGAGAGGGGGGAGATAAAATGAAGGGAGAAGGGCTGCTGCTGGACAGGGGGAGCAGTGAAGGGGTGCTGCTGGACAGGTATTGATGGACAGGGGGAGCAGTGAAGGAGTGCTGTTGGACAGGGGGGAGGTAAAAGGAAGGGAGAAGGGCTACTGCTGGACAGGGGGAGCAGGCAAGGGTGGTAGTGGACAGCCGAGGAAAGAGAGAGACAGAAAGAAAGACAGACAGAGGCCAAGGAGAGAGAGAAAGAAAGAAAGACACGCACACACATCTATTCTAGCACCCGTTAATGTAATGAGTTTAAAGACTAGTAAATCAAATATCTCAGTGGAAAGATTCCAAAATTACTTTAGGAGTGAAGCAGTAATCACACCAATCACTGTAAAGACAGTGTAGGAGAAGACATGTATACAACAAAATACTCTGGATATTTAAAATCACACCTCACAAATAGCTGTTCTGAGCTCAAACTCCTGCTAAAATATACACCAATGTACTACAAACACAAAACTATGGATAACAACAGAATTTATTAAAACAATAACAATTATTTACAGAATGAAGAAAAAACAAAATGAAGACAGAGATAATGTTGCGCTCAAGCAATCAAAACTTATTGGAGATCCCATAAGTTCGACATAGAATATATGATGCGACCAGGAAATCAGTTTTCTCTGTCACTGCCCCCACATTATGGAACAGTTTGCCCTCTAATCTTCTGGAAGACTCCAATCTTACAAAATTTAAATCAAGCTTAAAAACATTTCTCTTTAAGCATGCTTTTGATTGCTAATTGATTCTGCCTTTTGACAGGATTTTAATCCTCTCCCTTATGTGCTTTCCTTTGATGTCTCTCTTTCCTATTGAATATTGTATTTCTTTCTTCTAAACCCCCATATATGTATCAGTTTGTCTCATCTATTTTATTATACAATTTTAGTTTTATAATCATGTACACCGCTTAGATAATTGTATAAGTGGCATATCAAATTTTAATAAACATGAACTTGATAAAACTATTAGACTATGGTTTTCAGAATAAAAGTTCTTTAATTGCAAGAATAAATACTAGTCAGATATGATTTTGAAATAAACTCACAGTGCCTGTGACAAAATGCCTGCTGTTTGTACCCCGGTAGGAAAGTGATTACATATCCTGATTTATACAACCTGGGTGGATGATGAAAGTCTCTTCCTTCTCAGATGACTGGAACAGCAGGTGTTTGTCTCGACCTTCAGCTGGTGTTGTAGATATGATGCTTTGAACGGTCCCAATGATTATCAGATCTACTCTGAAATAAAGTTGGGGAAATTGATAGTGGATATCAATTCAAATAAGTTGCTGAGATAAATATGATAATCCCTTGCCACAGCTAATGGCTTTTTATATCATTTTAATATCAGCACTATCTTTAATGATTAGATAATTTCAAGATAGGTTTTTGACTCATGCCTGATGTTGTGGCCTGAGAAGCCGCAGGAAAGCCTTATGACACCACTCTGGATAATTTTTCTCTGTGTTCTGGACTCCATGCAGACTGGGGGTTGATGCGACAGAGAGTCCTTTCAAATTGCGTCAGCCAGATTACTTAACAAGATCACAGTTCTTTCAATACATAGTAACATTGTATAATACGTTATTTACCTACTTGAAATTTGAAAATACACAAATTGCAAAATAATGAAATATGTTTAAGTGCTGTGATAATATTTTTATGTGTTTGCATTGCATATTAATGGATTTCCAAGCTTAATCTGAAAGGAACAAATCTGAAAAACGTAAGAATGATTGCAGAGTTCTGTGGTAAACTGGTTCAATATAAACATAAATATTTGGACACAAAGGTTCCAAGCATCTTCACTTCCAGTTGCAATTGTTGAAAGAACAGTGTGTAGAGGTAAGGAAAATAGTCATAGCTACAGTGAGAAGGTCAACTTGGTAAAGTTACAGCAAGCCTGTTCTGCAAGCTACTGTATGTTCTGCAGTGACGAGAAACAGGAGAAAACAGATGCAGTGGAGAAGATATAAAAGATGAGAAGACACAGCTTAGAGACAGCAGAGTGAAATCCAGGAAAACATTATCCATCAACACTGAAGCAACTACACTCACCTAATTACTTGACTGGAACTCCGGAGTCTCTGAGTCTCCTTTTACCTGCACCATGACAACAGCAGAGATCAAGGCATTTCTGAGCAAGCCCACAGTGGTTCCAGACTGGCCATCACACACCTAGCCCATAGAAAGGTATGTAAAAATGACAACTGAGGTTTCTAGGCATGCGTACAATGAGGATAGGAGGGAACATTATATTAGGGGTCAGATGGTCAGCAGGGAGCTCAGGAGCTGAAATAGAAACAAAAGAGATATGACCTCTTTGCTGAATTTTGTTAAATAAAATAAAATTAACTGCCTAAATGACATTTTAAAGACAATTATGTGGCTACTGATGTAGTTCAGACTAGTTGTACATTCAAATAAATATTACTTCATTTCTACATATTTTAACTGTGATTTGATTTAAGTAAGACTCACTAGATGACTGGATATGTTGAAGATAATTATGGGAGTGGTACTGAAGGATCTTGTTGGACTAGCACAAAACTGACTTCTTTTTGGATTTCTAATTCTTCAAGTCGCTAGAATTCAAACCCAAGTCGATGGCATCCACACAAGACTCACTTTAAGTAGTGTATAAAGATATTAGATTCAGCATGCAACACTGCATAATTTGGTTACTAGTAGTTTGTAAAGTTTGAATTATGTGTCTACAGATGTAGTTCAGACTATTTGAAAGAGTTCCGATTTATTTTAAACAAATACCCGATGTGGCCATGTTTCGCCCACAGGTTGCGTCAGGGGCAACAACTAGAAATATAAAGAATCGCAATAAAACCAGAATCAAAACCATAATTAAAGTACTGGTACTGGCACTGGCACTGAATATCGGTAGCCCATATTTAAAAATTAGACAGATAGCATGGATACACTCATGCGATCTGCTGATGTGTTCAACTCCAGCCCCAGCATTGAACAAAAAGAGAAAAATTATGGTCAAGCACCAAACTTTCCGATCCATGCCCCAACCACTCCCATGATGAATGCTCACACCCACAATATTTACTGCAATGGCTTCACACTTACGACACTTAAGTTTTGCACTTAAGGGGTGATCAGTGCAGAAACTTACCACACATTAGCAAACAGGCACCTAAATAAACTAGTCAGAAGTTTCAAATTTTAATAAATTTTTGCTTTATCAATTTATACCGGCTAACATAGGAGGGGGGGAGGGGGTTGAGAGATGGAGATGCTTGATTGTTTGTGGGGAGCAGAGGAAAGGAGAGAGAGAGTTGCCTGGAGTTTTCAGGTGACAGGGTTTGGGAATCCTGAGTAAAATGGAGAAGGGAAAACTGTAGGACACAATCAGTCAAATTATCCCCCGGATTCTATATCTGCTGCTCAAAGTTGCACATGTAAATTTGTGTGCATGTGCGCACTCTGCATGTGCAATTTACTTGAGTGACAAGCCAAATAGCACAGCACCAGTAATTGGGTGATAACAATTGGTGCTAACTGGCAACAATTTGGATGTATGTGCACATCTTGCTAGGCACAATTCTATAAAAATGAACACATAAATCTTTTAGCGTGCAACTGAAAAGGAGTGCTATGGGAGGGGCATCGAAAGTCAGGGGTGTTCACTAAAAATGTGTGCTAATATAGAAATTGGGGGATCTGTGCCTAATTTGCATGCAAGGATTTACACCAGGTTTCATTTGGATGCAGATCTCAGCACTCTGGGCTACTCTGTAAATGACGCCCAACTCTGTGTGCCATTTACAGAATAGCACTTAGGACTAGATTCTCAAAACCAACTGGTTTAGCATGGCAGTATTTTACCGGCCGATTTTCAAAACAGCTCACTGTGGTCTTTTCCAAGCTTGTTTGACAGACTCTGACGCTGCCATGCAAATGTATTATAATGAGATCATGAATATTAAAGTAGTGGTAAAATGAGCTCCTCAATATTTAAATGAGAACTCTGGGTGATTCTCTATCATTGCTGGGTGATTCTCCAAGCACAGTGCCGTTTTTTGATGACCAAAACTTGCTGGCTGGTCCAGGGGTGCCGATACAGTGCAAAGCGCGTCTCAGGGTGTGGGTTGTGGCTCATCATAAATTTTTTTTAAAAAATACACCATTTCAGTTGGTGGCTGAAACAGAAACAACCTGCGCTATGCAGATGATACAACGCTCATCACCAGCAGCAAAGAAGACATGCTGTATCTACTGAGAAAAGTCAAAGCTGAAAGTCATAACATGGGATTAGAACTGAGCATAAACAAGATGAAGATCATGAACACGGAAAATGATGAAGATTTTGAGCTTGAAGGTGATAGAATAGAAGTTGTAAAGGATTTCAATCTCCTGGGCTCTTTTGTAAACAAAGAAGCAACTAGCAGGGAGGAAATACTCCATAGAATAGCACTTGGTCGCTCTTCAATGAAGGCTCTCGACAAAGTATTCAAAGGCAAGGAGGTAACACTCCAAATGAATATCAGACTTGTCCACGCACTCATTTTCTCAGTGGTCAGTTATGGATGCAAAAGCTGGACACTATAGAAAGAAGATTGACTCATTTGAGCTTTGGTGCTGAAGAAAGATTTTAGCCATGCCGTGGACTGCCAGAAGAATTAACAAATTGATTCTGGAAGAGATCAAACCAGCTTTGTCACTCGAAGCCCAAATGATGAAGTTGTGACTGTCTTATTTTGGCCACACCATCAGAAGAGAGAGATCACTGGAGAAGGAACCAGGTGATGAGGGTGACCTGAAATCAGATGGTTGAACACATTGAAAACAACCATGGGGATGACGCTGGAGGACCTTTCCAGACAAGTACAAAATTGATTTCTTTTTAGATCCACAATTCATCAAGTCGCTAGGACTCGATCACAAGTTGATGGCATGGGTCATCAAGCAATATTACTCCAGTTTGATATCTCTGTGGCCTTTGATTCAGTGGACCACCCACTGCTCCTAACCAAACTATCTGAAATCAGAATAACAGGGACAGTGCTGAAATGGTTCACTGACTTCCTGCAAAATCGAGAATACACGGTCAAAAAGAGTGGGGTGTTCTCCAATCCCTGGAAAGCATTCTGTGGAGTTCCCCAAGGCTCCCCGCTATCCCCCATCCTATTCAACTTATTCATGAGCTCACTCGGATACATTAATTTAGAAGATGAAACCATATTATCCTATGCAGATGACATTCTTCTCATTCCCATAACCAATAACCAACCGAACACTGATGAAAAAATCTCAAACAACATAGCAAGAATACAAACCTGGGCAACTACCAACAAACTAAAACTAAACGCCACCAAAACCAAAGCCATCTGCTTCCACATAGCCCAGCAGAATGCCCTGACGAGCATTATCTTTTAATCTAGCACCATCCTCACAGTGAAGAAATCCTCTAAAGTGCTAGGCTGCATCTTGGAAAAAGGCCATATTCAACATGCGTCAAGCCGTCAACTAAAGCTTATTAAGCCCCGGCTTTCATCAACCAACACCATTTTGCTCTGATCATCCAATTGATGGTTTTGCCTCAGCTGGATTATTGTAACTCTGCTTACATGGGAATCAAAACCACCATAGTCCTAGTCCACAAACTGCAACTCATCCAAAACACGGCTGTTAGACTAATTTTCAATTTAAAGAAATACGACTCAATCTCAGCCTTTTTCAAACAACTGCACTGGCTACCCATCCCATCCCATCACAGATATACTTCAAAATATCATGCATCTTACATCCATGGAAACCCAGCCACCCCTTTCACCCTACTATTCTTAACAGCCTGGTCCACCTCCAGGAGGCTCATTAACAGAATATAACTAAATCTGCCGTCCACAAAAAATCTCCTTTACAGACAAGTGTTCCACTCCATGTTTACATTCCTGGGCGTAAAAACTTGGAACGCCCTACCAGAAGCGATCCGAAAAGAAACTAGTCACACCCTATTCTAGAAGACGTTGAAAACCTTCCTCTTTGACAACTGAACCTACAAGCTTCTCTCAGAAAAAAACTAACTCCTCCACTTTGGAAGAAACTGTAAAACTTTTCCCTTCGACTACAGAACATGCATGCTTCTCTCCTCTCCCTCCTTTCTAGCCCCATAGTCTTCCCTCCCTCTATAAATCGCCTAGAGCCTGTATAGGTATGAGCAACACACAAATGGAAGATTAGATTAGGAAAAATAAGTAAGCACTAAAAAGAAAAAATAATAATACAACTTATGGTAAACAATTCCTTTCAGAACTGAAATAAAGAAAAGAGGAGATCCAAGAAAAAGAAATTAGGGGTAACCTCTAAACCTGTGGAAAAAGTCTGGTTCTCCATTATACCTATTCAGAGCTGTATCTTAACAACCGGAATTCCCCACTGTACCTCCTACCTGACCCAAATTGGTCTCTAACATTGGTAGATCTCTTCTTATTTTCTACAAAATCTTGGAATTGTAATGGATCAAAGAAAACATATCTATGGGCTAGATTCATTAAGGACACCAATCGTGTCCTGAACACTTTGCGACCACTTTACTACCCAATTTTCCTCCAGCCCAATTCACTAACCTCGTGGCCAATCATCCTCCGATCCGATCCGCGCATGCAAATGAGGAGAAACGGCATGTAAAGTAGGAAGACAGCGATTCACTAACAAAACACTGGAACACCGAGTGGGCAAGCCGATCAAGAAACAAGCGATTGCTGGGGACCAGTCCCTCACGTCCTTTCCGACTGCATCGCCTGCTTTCTGTCCCGACTTTCCTGCTCTATGCCCCGACTGCTCTCTGCCCCAACTCTCCTGCTCTCCTGCATTCTGCCCCGATCGCTGCCTTGCTTCTTCCCCGACTCACCGCCCTGCTTCTGCCCCGACTCTCCTTGCCTCCCCCGCAGTGCGAGCTCGTGGTTTTAACCCACGGGTTTAAAGTGGGTTAAAACCACAGGCTCGCAAAAAAGTAAAAAACAGTATTTGGGGGGTTTGTAAAACAGTTGTCTTCCAAAAAATGCGAGGGAACTTGATTTAAAAACTCTTTACCACCACACGTCTCTTTATGCAGAACAATTCCAATAAAGAAAGGAAAGACTGAAGATCCCGAGGCCCATAATAGCCATCTTTCTTCTCTTTTCATTTTTTTCCCAGTCCCTTGAAATATATTACCACCCAGATAAAAAGATCAATACAACTCCACTCAATATTTTCATTAGGTATATAGGTTTTTGTGTTGGACCAGAGTTGTACATTTGTCTGTTAATAAAAAAATTTTATTTCCAGCTCTTCTGGGCACGGAGGGCCAGCGTATGCGCAGACCATCTACAGATAGTCTGCGCATGCATCGGGATTGCTGGAGAGCGATCCATGCGGTCGGTTGGAGGCATGATTCCAATCGCCCTCATTTGCATGAGGGTGATTTGTGAATCAGTCCTCCGGCCACAGATCACTCATGGATCGGATCCGATCTGTGGCCTTAGTGAATCTAGCCCTATGTGCTTCACAAGTCACTATACACATTTTTCCATGCACTTACCTAGTGCTTTATATGTGAAAATGTTCCTTCCAGCTTTTCTTTTGTCATTTGATAGTTTCAATGTCATTAATATTCACTTTATCTCAGAGTGCTCTACATTGTTTCCTTCACCAGATGTCTTAGCCCAGCTTCTGCCCTTTTTAGTGGCAGCTCCCAAATGAACAAACTGCCTCTTGAGAAGTTAAAAACAAATGCTATTAATTAAATGTTGCTAGGCAATGCTGCTCACTCCCCCTCCTTATTGGAGCATTGCCTAGGACACTCCAATGACATTGCTTGATTTCTTTTATACCCAAAGTTTCGGAAAGGCTTACCATAATAATGAAAACAGTTTTTGCTTCCATTTATTCCATAACACGCCACCATGTCCACAAACACACTCACATTGGGCATTTGCTTCCATTCCCTAACACACATCCTTCACCATCTGCTCCAAATTCACACTCAGTCTCTCCCATCCATAACTACATGCTCTATACTCATTCACCAAGTCCCAATTTTTCCAAGTCTAATTCTTGTTCTGGTCTCCTTCCCTTTCCCTTCTCCTCACATGAGGCCTTTCCAGCTTCTGATCCCTTTCCCCTCAAATCCCATTCAGGTTATATTCCCCTTACTCCTCCCCTAAATCTCATCCAGATTCTGCTATCCTTCAATGCCATGTACCCCCAAGTCCCATCAGCTTCTGTTCTTTCCCCTCCCTCCAAGTACTACCCGGCTTCTACTATTCTTTCCTGCCCTTTCCCCCAAGTACTATCCAGCTTGTGCCCCATTTCCCCACAAGTCCATCCAGCTTCTCCTCCGCTTCCCCTTGAGTGTCATCCAGCTTCTACACCCCTATCCCCAAGTCCAATCTAGCTTCTGCCCCCTTTCTCTTAGCCAAGCCACAGAGAAACTTCTAAGATACTACACCAGCAGAGATGTGCAATTGAACTTAGGTTCTTTTTTTTTTTTTTTTTTTTTTTTTTTTTATATATACCGCCTATCAATGTTATCTAAGTGGTTTTACAATCAGGTACTCAAGTATTTTCCCTCTCTGTCCCGGTGGGCTCACAATCTATCTAACGTACCTGGGGCTATGGAGGACTGAGTGACTTGCCCAAGGTCACAAGGAGCAGCACGGGGTTTGAACCCACAACCCCAGGGTGCTGAGGCTGTAGCTCCAACCACTGCGCCACACGCTCCACAACTCTGCACTTTGAACCATGGGGCTCTTCTATAGAGCCCTATAAGGTTCAAAAAGCTTATGTTTCAACCACACAGTTGGGCTTCTTCATAGAGCTCCCTGTGGATCAAAGTGCAGTTTTCAATTGTGCATCCTCACCAGTAGAGCTTGGAGGAAGCTTCTCTGCAGTTTGATGCTGCAGAGACCAGCACTACAGCCCTGGACCTGAGATGTCAACTTAGAGATGCTGGCTCTTCTTAGGGCAGGGGTGTCAAAGTCCCTCCTCGAGGGCCGCAATCCAGTCGGTTTTTCAGGATTTCCCCAATGAATATGCATGAGCTCTATTTGCATGCACTACTTTCATTGTATGCTAATAGATCTTATGCATATTCATTGGGGGAAATCCTGAAAATCCGACTGGATTGCGGCCCTCGAGGAGGGACTTTGACACCTCTGTCTTAGGGTGACAAATTTTAGGGGGTGGGCAACCATCCATAGTGACACCTATGCCAGAACAGCATGCAAAGACTCCTCAACTGCTGTTTGTTGACATCAGCTCCAAGAAAGCAGCTCTGAATTTTTAAAGCCTCACATTTGACATTTCCTTTTGCTATGGTTCTAACTCATTGATTACCGGGACTTCACAAATATATACCTTAAGTATTCAAACTCACAGACCTCAGCGGTGCTGCTGTGTGACAAGGCTTAAATACACTAGCCTTGTCACACAGCAGCACCACTGAGGTCTGTGAGTTTGAATACGTTAAGGTATATATTTGTAAAATAAGCAATTGTGGTTACCTTAAGAAAGTTATTACTAAGATTGCCTATACTATATGTGCTCTAACTCATTGAAGCTCAGCCGCAGACCTCTAAAATCCCAGACTCTCCCCACTTCCTTAACAAACCTCTCTTGCACTGCACACCCTGTTTGACCTCATCCGGGCACCACTGGTTAAGAACCTCTGCTTTTTATTGTCTGAAGCCTTTTTCTTTCATTTTTACACATTACTGGTTCCTTGATTAGATCAGCTTATGTAGGGGTGTAATTTTTATGTCTTCTGATGGACTGGTGTTTTAATGATTATTTTATCAAGCAAGAATTTTACACTAGATGTACTAAACACATTATAAAAAAAAAATAGATTTGGGTAGTTATTTTAAAAGACTTCTTCACAATTTCCACAAAGCAATTCCAAAATTTCCATGTGAACACAACATCCATTTGTAAATAGCAAGGGGAAGGGATCAGCTATTTCCTGTTTCATAAAGGGAAAGCTCGTGCACAGTGCACAACCTAATATCTTTGCATGGGGATTTACAGCTGTTCTCTGGCATATACAGGTTTTTTTAAAGGGAAGGGAAGGGAGGTTTTGGGGAGGGAAGGTAGAGGGTATTAAATGATTTAAAACATGTAGTCATACATAGATTGAGTGGGGTTTGATGGGGGATGAAGGTATTTTCTAGGTTTATATGGGATGTATTTTACTCGATGCCTCATTATTATACTAATAAATGGTTTCTAAGGTGCTCAGTAAACATCTTATGTCACCTTAATAAATGTTTTCAATAATTTTATAGTCTGTTTAACAGACCTCAGAACCACCACTCCTCCGTCCCACCGAAGTGTAATCACGGGGAGATGCAAGTGGTGCCCTCCTCACCGGTCTATTTAATTTAAATTTTGTATCATTCCTCCAATTCTTATGCTTAAATTTACTTATCTTAGTAATGGCGAACTATCGGTTCTCACGGTAGACTGGAGGTAAGACCCGACATGTTTCACAATTGTTTCTTCAGGGGTCTGTCAAATGCCGCCACCATCCAACTCTAATCAATCTTTGTTTGTGAGATGTTATATTGAGCATTGATTGGTCTAAGGCAATATTCAAGCCAGTTTCAGTTGAATCATTATTATACTAAGCACCTTGGTGTTGTATGTAATATTGACCACATCAATATGTTCATCATATTATTATATTTGATGCATCATTATTGTTCTACAAGTTTTAATGTTGTATTTGTTGTTGTTTGCATCAATAAAAATTGTTTGAACTTAAAAGAGCAGGATTCAGCCAGCCCTGTACAGAGAGGATTAACAAAACATAAAAATGTATTTATATACAAAACCTTACAGTTCGATGTGGTTAACAAAATAAAAAGAATAGTGTACCAACAAAGTGAAATACAAAGTTGGACTTACAAAAAATTTTCAAGCAAATAAGTTTTCAGCCATTTTCTAAAATGCTGGTAGGAAGTTGATTGTACTATCAAATTGCTAAAATTCTTATCCCAAATGCTGTCCTGAAAAGATAATAATGTGTGGAAGTATCTTATATACTATATAAACATTCTTTTACAGAGGGAAAAACAAATAAAGGGCTCCTTTTACAAAGGCACGCTAGCGATTTAATGCGTGTAATAGCGCGCACTAAACCGCCGGATGCGCTAGCCGCTACTACCTCCTCTTGAGCAGGCAGTAGGTTTTGGCCAGCACGGGGGTTAGTGCGTAATAACAAGTCATGCGCGTTAACCCCTCTAGCGCGCCTTTGTAAAAGGAGCCCAAAGTGAAATTATGTGATGTTTGTCTAGATTCTGCAGGCATGAAATGGTATTAGACCATGTGTTACCTTGTAACATATACAAGGGGTGTTTAATAGTTTATCTACCTGAGTATAAAGGAAGTAGCAGGTGTGTTGAAACAAGTCTGTGCATGTTGTGACATGTGTCAAGGTTACTCATGCATAGTTGTGGCTCAATGCAGGTCTAACATTCCAAGAGACAGGATGTCAGGAGAGTCCATATGCGAATTAAGTAACAAACTGCTAGATTTGGAGCACCATTCATTGATAAAATTTCTCACAAAAGAAGGGAAAAAGCCAAAGGAGATCTATGAATATATGACTGCAATTTATGGTGAGTCTGACCCATTATCCTACAAAGTAAATTTTTGGAGAAAGAAGTTTAAGTGGGGTAGAGAGTTCATAGACGAAGACCCTCACACAGGACAGCCTATGGAAGCAACTTCCACAGAAATGTACAAGAAAGTTGAGGATTTAATTTTGTCAGACAGATGAATTAAGGTTTCCTGAATAGCTGAAGAAATGGGCATCTCAGCAGGTACAGTTTGGAAAATAATTCATGAAAAGTTGGGCATGTTCAAGGTTAGTGCAAGATGAGTTCCAAGAATGCTGATGCTGTGTCATAAAGCCACGAGGCTCCAGTTCTGTCGGGAGAACTTAGAGATTCTCCTTGAAGACCAAGTGAATTTTTTTTTTGTTTGGTGACTGGAGATGAGACTTGGGTCTATCACAGAAATCCTGAGTCCGAAATGGAGTAAAAGCAATGGAAGTAAAAGTCACCCCTCCCCCCAACCCAAAAAAGTTCAAGGCAGAAAAATCTGCAGGCAAGGTCATGGCAACTGTTTTCTGGGTTGATGAAGGACTTTTGCTTCTGGAGTTCATACACCAACAATGATGACTATGTGGGAGTCAATCAAGGAGAAAAGACGAGGAAACTCACAGTAGGCGTGCTTTTCTTCACAACAATGGGCCAGTGCAAATGTTACAAAAATACATCCAAAAATGTGGGTTTCAGCAGCTGAACCATCCACCCTACAGTCCTAAACTGGCACCCTTGGATTATTTTCTGTTCCAAGTTTTGAAGAAATCTTTTTGTGAACAGTGATTTTCAAGTGATGAAGACATCAAGGAAGCTATGACATCCTGGTTTGAAGGTCAAACAGAAGAATTATTTTCAAAGGGGTTAAAGTCATTGTAGGAAAAGTGAATGGAGTGTATGGAGCTATCAGGGGACTATATTGAAAAATAAAACAAAAATGCTTTGAAAACTCTTTTCTTTCTTACTGAGGTAGATAAATTATTGAATACACCTCATATGTCCAAATTTAAATATCACTCTTGCCTCCACTGGGAACCAATGCAATTTCCAATAGTATGGCATCACATGATCTGTCTTTCTTAACTCGAAAATAAATTGAACAGCTGCATGTTGACTAATACGCTTTCTGCTAAGATTTTTTTGGTAGCCAGCTACATGAATTATGTTACAATAATCTAATTTACTCAAGACTAAAGATTGCACCAGTAATATGAAGAAAGCATAATCAAAGTAAGATTTAACTGTATGCAGTTTCCACATCATGAAAAAGCTTTCATGAACTAAAGCGTCAGTCTGGATGTATCTTCCTTAATCCCCCTTCAAGCTGATATTAAAAAAAATTGTGGCCTCTTTATTTTTAATAAGCAGCATTTACACAATCACAACTCAAAAGTTTGAAAAATGCCTCACTCATACAGTACATGTAATTTACAAAATACCAGTTTAAGGGTCCCTTTTGCCAAGCTGCAGTAAGCATTAATGCATGCTTACTACAGCAAAAAAATGGGTATGGACTGCCCCAGGTGCTGTCTTGGTGGGGGTGCTGGTGAAAAGGGCGAACAGGATGCTAGGAATGATTAAGAAGGGGATTACGAACAGATGGGAGAAGGTTATCATGCCGCTGTACTGGGCCATGGTACACCCCACCTGGAATACTGTGTCCAGCACTGGTTGCCGTACATGCAGAAGGACATTGTACTACTGAAAAGGGTCCAGAGAAGAGCGACTAAAATGGTTAAGGAGCTGGAGGAGTTGCCGTATAGTGAGAGATTGGAGAAGCTGGGCCTCTTCTCCCTTGAAAAGAGGAGACTGAGAAGGGGACATGATCGTAACATTCAAGATAATGAAGGGAATAGACTTAGTGGATAAAAGATTGTTCACCCTCTCCAAGTTAGGGAGAACAAGAGGGCACTCTCTAAAGTTAAAAGGGGATAGATTCCGTACAAACGTAAGGAAGTTCTTCTTAACCCAGAGTGGTAAAAAACTGGAATGCTCTTCTGGAGGCTGTTATAGGGGAAAACACCCTCCAGGGATTCAAGACAAAGTTAGACAAATTCCTGCTGAACCAGAATGTATGCAGGTGAGGCTGGACTCATTTAGAGCACTGGTTTTTGACCTAGGGGCTGCTGCGTGAGCGGACTGCTGGGCACAATGGACCACTGATCTGACCCAGCAGCGGTAATTCTTATGTTCTTCTGTTCTCTGTCCCATGGCTCCTTCCCACTCCACCCCGCCATGTAGGCACCTTCACTTTCCCTCCCACCATACCTCTAGCTCTTCGCCAGCATGAGCAGCAGCTCCAACCTGCTGCTTGCACCAGCCTCGGCGCTCCCCTCTCACATTATCCCGTAACTAGGAAGTGACATCAGAGGGAGGGCCAATGCCAGCACGGGCAGCAAGGTGGAGATGTTGCTCATGCCAGGGAAGCTAAACCAGTACGGGAGAAGTAAAGGGAGGTACATGCACAGCAGGGGGGGATGAGGAAGGTGCACGCCTTCCTCCCTCGCTACGCCAGTGCATACATGGGACATGCTGAGGCATCCCTGGGTAATTTTGCCATGTTTGTGCACTACCCATTCACTAGCCGTATGCTATAAAATATATTTTTTTCATTTTTGTGGCCCAGAGTGTGTGTCAGAGGTTTGAGAGTGGGCATACAATGCACTAATTGTTTGGCACAGCTCCATTGCTGTATGCTAACCGATTTGTGAATGCTTATCACGTGATCTCTTATCACTTACATAATGGGTGGCAGTAAGGGTTCATGTACTAATCTGTTTTAATGGACAATCTATACAGTATATGTATATATACTGATGTAGTACTTAATGTCAGATTTATATTTTTGCTGTTTTTGTACAGCTCGACTCTTTTGTAAGCCACTGTGAACTGTAAGTTTTGTGTTATGTTTTATGTGCAAAATTAGGTCATGTCCATTAATACCAAAATTCCTCAGGACCCTGAGGTTGTGGGTTCAAACCTACACTGCCCCTTGTGACCCTGGGCAATTCACTTAATCCCCCCTTTGCCCCATGCACATTAGATAGATTGTGAGCACCTATTGCCCAATTAATTTTTTAATTTTTTTTTTCCAATTATGAGCTTGTTAATTGAAGCCAATTTACTAATTAAGATAGGCCATAACTTTAGGCGCCTCATAGAATTTGCCTCTCAGTGCTATTCTATGCATGGCATGTAACTCGGAACATCATTTATAGAATAGCGATCTACATGGATTTTTTGGCATTCAAATTTGCTGCAAGGTTTGGTTATACAGGTTGGAGGGTTTTTTTTATACCAATGACTGATTTTATGACAGCACTATACTACCTATGTTTATGACTGTCACTTTATTCTGAGGCTTTTTTCTTCACCTGCGACTGTTGCAGATAGATTGTTATTCGTTCTCTGTGTGGTTTTAATCTTTTTCAACAGTAGTTAGTATTGTTTGCGGATTCAAATTTGGATGCCATTTAGACTCTAGTGCACACTGTTTCCAAACCATGGACACTACTCCCTTTATCAGAAGCCGACAAAATGGCCAGAAAGAAAAAAACAACTAAAATGGAATGGAGGTGTGGCTCAGTGGTTAGAGTTGCTGTGCTGATTGGCTCAGGCACTGACAGGAAAGTAAGGTTAAATGACAGCTCAGACCCACAAAAAATCCCCTCCTACTCACCCATTCAAAAAAAAAAAAAAAAGACACCCAATCCCTCCCTCCCTCTCACCTAACCCTAAACCAGAGCTGTCCAAACCCCCGTCCCCTTCCCACTGTGCCCTCAACAGAAAAAAAACACGTGGTGGTCTAGTGGAGGGAGTAAGCATCCCTCCGGCCAGCCGAACAACAGAAAGTGCTGGGGGGAGGGGTTGGGGGTTTGGGATGCCTGGGTGGGGGGTTCGAATCTGGGGTGCTGGGGTGGTAAGTTCAGGGCTGGGGGTGTCATGGGTTTGGGGGGACCTGCTTACAAAAGGGAGTAGGCATCCCTCCTGCCAGGGGACTTTGAGGTGGGGTTCAAATTGTGGCAGCGGGAGGGACTGGGCATCCCTCCTGCCGCAGACAGTGTCAGGTGGGGGTTCGGGGGTACAGCAGGAGGAATTATGCATCCCTCCTGCTGGCTGAATTTACAGGAGGAGGGTGTGTTTGGGGGTTCCCTGACACAGGTGCTCAGCTGATCGAAGCAGGGGTTTCCCTTGCTGCGATCAACTGATGGGAAGGGATCAGGCGTGATTTTCTAACCGGCGCCTGTGACTTGTGCGTCGCTTAGAGAATTGGGCTGGTTAGGTGGGGTTGGGCATCTGTCTCTTAGGGCAGATGCAATTATGTATAGGATGCCAGTTTGCAATTCTCAGCTGCTTCTTAGGCGGCTGCAGAAACCAGCATCCTATATATAATTTCCCCCTTACAGCTCTCGTTTTGCAAACTATATGAAGTCTATTTCAAAGAGGGCTAAGGTCACCAATGATGTTTATTAATCAAAAGCTAGCTGAGAAATACATACTGCTCCACAATCACCCTCATAGACCAGCTGGCTGAAAGTCTCCAATCCTATTAAAAAACATGAAAATAAAAATCTTAATTGCTGGTAAATTCGTAAAGCTTGAATGAGCTAATAAAATGTATTAGATATAATCCAAAAGCAGTTAACACAAGTGACAGGCTCATTATTAGATTTACAGAACAGTCTGCTATTTTGGAAGGGCTCAAGAACACTGTCTGGTTTCTGGTACACAGAGGCTTCTTTAACTGCTGTGGGTAACAGACTGCTCTAAACTGACATGGAGTGAGCACACTTTAGAGTAGGGCCCTCAGACAAGCAGTTCTGAAACTTCAGCTCTAATTCCAGTCTGATATTTTTGGTACTCTTGGAGGGGCTTACCGTAATTGAAAGTGTGCTAAGTCTGAGGTTGGACATTTTGTGCAAGATGTCCACAAAATCCAGTAGGAAAAATGTCCATTTTTAAAGCTGCCAAATGTCTATCTTTTATTTTTTTTAAATGAGCTAGGTATAAGTTTTGGTCCCTAGGACTTCTAACTTTTTTGCCCATTTTCAAAAATAAAAATGTCACTTCCTCTCTGTACTGTAGCCATTCTGCATTATCTCACTTCCCACCACTTAGGGCTAGATTCACTAAAGATAGCGACTCAATCGCTGTTGGCCGATTCTCTGGCTAATTTTCAAACAGCGATTGATTCACTAACAAGTTTGCATGCAAATGATTTTAAGCGAGGTCCTGTGCTGTGAATATGTACTGGGCTGCTAGTTTGGACTTTTAGGTATGTCTTCCAAGAAGGCACCCCGGCCTATGGAGCTGGCTGTGATGCATGCAATGATTGTGTTTTGGCGGTGTGAGGGGTTATCATTTTGAGGGGCCAGGAATATAGTGAGTACCCTCTGTCTTTGTAATGACCTTCACCCCTTTCCCTCCTGTCAGCTGATTGGTGGTGTAGTGGTTTGGGCTAAAATGTCGAAGTGATAAGGTTTGGGGTTTGATACGCACTGTTGGTGACTGTTTATTTTATTCCCCCAGCTGCAGTAATGAACAGTATATGAGTGTGTGGGAGGGATAAGAAACAAATGCATTTGTTTCTCAAACCCGTTGTCTCCTCCAGTAATTGTTTCTTAAATACGCCCCCCCCCCCCCCAAAAAAAAAAAAAACCTGGCATTTGTTTCTAGAATGTTGCCTGAGTAAGACCTGGGCTTCAGTGTCTCTCTCTTATATTTTTAAGTTTTTAGTTATACATTTAGTTTTTATTTAGTTGGTTTCTGCTTTGTTTTGTTCCTTTCATCTACCTTATTCATAGTTTTACAGAATTCTGTACTTTTTTCTTTTAATTTTCACTCGGGCGAGTCAGAAAACATCTTGGATAGGAGGAGTTTGACAGTTATAGAATCACAGCCTATCTGTCTACTAACCTAAAGGCCTGAAACGGTTAATTTTCAGCCAGTGGCATACCAAGGGTGGGGGCGGGGGGGACAGTCCGCCCCGGGTGCACGCCTCAAGGGGGTGCACAGCTGGCCACCCTCCAGTGTTCTCCCTAGTGCAGTGGTCGGCAAACTGCACCTTGTGAGCCACATGCAGCTCTTTAGCCACTTGAGTGCAGCTCGTGGCTCGTCTACAGCAGGGGTGCCCAACCCGTTTCCTTTCCCTTCTCACTGCCCTCCCCCAAGTCACCGCCACCATTGGGTAACAGGTCAGCACCGTGTTCTGAGATCGCCCTGCTTCTCTTCCCCACGGGGCCGACCAACTCTCTCTACCTGACATCAATTCTGACATCAGAGAGAACGTTCTGGGCCAGCCAATTGCTGTCTGGCTGGCCCGGAACGTCCTCTTTGATGTTAGAATTGAAAATTGCTTAGAATTTAAAATTACGTTAGAATTGAAAATTACTTGCTTGTTTTTATGTGCGTGCACTGAAGGAAAGTGGAGAGAGAGTGGGCTGAGAACGCTGAAAGGAAATGGGGAAGAGAGAGTGGGGAGAAGACGCTGATTTATAAATTGACAATTGTACAGGATATTATTTATTTTTATACTTTAATATAATAAGTTCAATATAAAACAATTCAAGGCTTGTGTGGATGGAATCATGTGGTTTGCAGGGATGGGGACCGATCTTATGGGGACGGGACGGAGACAAATTTTTTTCCCCCTGTCATTCTCTAGGCTCTGCCATGAATTGATTTCGACTATGTGCGGACAAGCGGGATGTCAGTCGGGTTGACGTAGCCGTCGTAGCGCAAGCAGGAACAGGGTATGGCTCTCAAAAAAATCTTAATCGTTGTACTGCTGATTTTGGCTCTTTTGACTAATGAGTTTGCCTACCACTGCCCTTGGGCCTTTTAGCTGGGCGCTGCGCCCGGCTAATTTAGATGATCACCCGGCTGCCATCTATCATGAATCCTGCCGCTGCTCAACATTAAAAAAAAACAAAACAACAACCCCCACATCTCACCGGCTTGGCGATTTCCCACCTTAACCGGTAGCGAATTCATACTTCGAGGTTTTTAAGGTGTGCGTGCCAGCTTCCCTTCTCTGCCCTCCAAAACCGGAAGTTACATTCTGGGGGGGGAGGAGAAGAGAAGGCATGCACACGTTCGAGCCCCGGAGCATGAGTTTGCTAGGGCTAAGGTCAGCGAAGGAGGGAAGCTATGGGAGACAGGTCAGCGATGGAGGGAAGTTAAAACTTGTCTTGCTGCTCTTCCTTGTTACGGGCCAGCAACGAGGAAGGCCCAAAGCAAGGAAGAACAGCAAGAGGTCAGCAATGGAAGGAAGTTTGTGACTCTGCCGATGGGAGAGATGGGAAGAGAAATGCTGCTGCACCCAAGGAGGGGGGAGGGGGGAAGAGAGATGCTGTTGCTGCACCCAAGGAGGGAGGGGGAAGAGAGATGCTGCTGCTGCACACAATTGGGGAGGGGGCAAGAGAGAAGTGCTGCACCCAAGGGGGGGGGGTGAAGAAAAATGTTCTGCTGCTGCACCCAATTTTTTGGAGGGGAAGGGGGAAGAGAAATGCTGCAGCACCCAATTGGGGAGGGGAAGAGAAGTGTTCCTGCTGCACCCAATTGGGGAGGGGGAGAAGAAGAGAAGTGCTGCTAATGCAGCACCCAATTGGGGAGAGAGAGGGGATAAGAAACACCAGGGAAGAGAGAGGAAAGAGATGCCAAGACCATGGGAGGAAAGGAAAGGAGCTACCAGACCATGGAGGGGGGGAGAGATGTCAGTGGGGAGGGGGAGAAGGCAGATGCCAGACCAGGTGGAAGGAAGAATAGAAAAGAAGGAGAAGAGATGATAGATAATGGACTGGGAGGGGGAGACAGAAGGAGAGGAGAGATTTGCCAGGGCATGGGGGAAGGAAGGGAAACTAAAGGAGACAAAATGCCAGACCAGAGGGAAAGAAAGTAGAGGAGGTACCAGAGGGAGAGACAGGAGGGAGATGCCAGGGCATGGGGGGAGAGAAGGCAAGGAGATAGAGATGCCAGACTATGGGGTGGAATGGGAAGGAAGGAAGGAAAGGAGAAGAGAGAGATGCCAGAGCATAGGGGAGGGGGTGAAGCCAAAATGAATCATGTACAAAGGAGAGAAAGGGCACAGGATATACAGTTTATTGAAGGGACATAGAAAGAGGGAAGCTGCCATATGGAACAGAGAGAGGGTGGACAGTGGATGCAAGGGGCAGAGAGAGGGTAGACAGTAGATGGAAGGGGTAGAGAGAGGGCACAAGCTGGGTGGAAGGGGCAAAGAGAGGGCAGATGATGCATGGAAGGGAGAAAGGACAAACACTGTATAGAAAGAAGAGAGCAAAGAGAAGATGATTAAAGCAGAAATGACAAAAGGTAGAAAGATTTTTTTGTTGCTTTACTTAGAATCAAGTAGTATTGTAACTGTATTGATAACATTTTATAAAAAGGAAATGGAAATAAGGCAATTTTTTGGACTAAACCCTTTTCTTCAGGTCAGGACAGGATACCATAACAGTACTGTTCTGAAGAAAGATTTGGCCTCTGAAAGCTAATTGAAAAATGGATTAGTCCAATAAAATGGTATTTTCTTATTTATCATTATTGGTTTTATTTTTATTTGTTAATTTATAAAGTGGTGATTATTATGTATCAGTTTTTTCAAATTTACATCTACTGTCTTTATATTTTGCACAGTATTAGAGGACATGTGTTACTGTTTTTGTGGTGTTGTGGTGTTGCATTGTATGCAGAGTCTGGTTTCTTGGCGGTTCAGTTTAACTTTTGTCTACATATTTCTATTTTTAGTTTGTGATTATTCCATATTGGGCGGGGGTGTATCTCTGTTGTGTGTGTATGAAAAGAACATAGTTTTCAGTTGGCATTGACTGCAGGATCAATTGACTGCGGGATCTGGCTTGTTTAGTTTTACAATGTATGTGTTGGTGTTCTAGTGCTCACTGCAATGTTTAAGATGCTGCATTTTCCTAGGTACACTCTTGTTGTGCGATATGTGGATTGTTACTAAAAATCATATTTTTCATATAGATGGGGGGATGTCAAAAAATGATGGGCCCCGAGTGTCATATATGCTAGGTATGCCACTGTTTTCAGCAGAGGCCCTTCCATCTGCGTGTGGTGACTGGCAATCGCTGCAGGGAGATTGCTGCTAGAAGCGGAACTAGTGGAGTCATGGTTGATTGCTGCTGGTTGTTGCCTAGGATGGGGCGGCGTCTGCTCTCTCATTGGGGAAGGGCTGGTGGTGTCTTTGGATCCATGGAGTGGGGCCTTGCTGTGGACTCCTCCCGGTTGTCCACCGATTAAGGCAGAGTGCTGTATTCTTTGGGAGCTGCCCATGAGCATCCGCCGCCTACCGAGAGCAGTGTGGCCTGGCGCTGGATTGTTCTATCTCTGTGCATCTTCTGCCTGGAAGCGATGAGTCGGGGCTGCAGCAGCTGGAAAGCCCTAGCTAATATCTGTCCCGTCTGGACTTTTGCCGTTGGGATTATTTAAAATATGCTGAGGAAACAGAACTGCTCAGGAAATTGGACTTCTGTCAGACTTGATTTTTTTTTTAATTTATTCCATTGTTTTTACCCCTATTGTTTTTATTTTATTAATTGAATTTCCCTGAATTCTATTGTTTAACAGTTCCTTTTGTACATATTACTTTAATTCATTTAGATATCATTTACATAGATGGTGCTCCTATCTATGAAATATTCTATATTCTTCTCTCCTCTCCACTCCTTCCTGCCCTCCATACCCTCTTCTAACCCCTTCCTCTGTAATGTCGCCTAGAGCTTGTATAGGTATGTGCGACGCACAAATGGAAGAAATAAATTAAATAATAAAAACACCTAGCACCACAACCAGCATTTACCTCATGCCTGAAAAGCATCCATCTACCCATTTATGTGACTTTTTGGGATGTTTTTCTTTTTTGAAAATGAGCCTCATTGTGATTCTCAGTGCTAGAGGATAAAAACTTCAAGCTGAAATCACTGGAGATAGGCAAGCTGGGAGCCAGTGAATAGCTATCTTCTGGGCATCAGAAGACAAGACAAGTTCTGCCCCCTTAAATGAGCCCATTGAACTAGCAAAGGGTGTATTCTTGATTAGGGATTAGATTCACTAAACTGACCTACCAATCCAATCCAGATCCGATCGGGGGGGGGGGGGGGGGCTGATTCACGACGTGTCCTCATGTAAATGAGGACAATTAGAATCATGCCTCCGACTGACTGCAGGGATCGCTGAATAGCAAGCCAGATGCATACGCAGACCATCTGAAGATGGTCTGCACATGTTTACAGAGTAGCAACCTTTTTTTAAAACTTTTTTAACTTCTCTTTTTCTTCGCGAGCCCGTGGTTTTAACCTGGTTTAAACTCGCAGGTTAAAACCATGGGCTCGCAGTGTGGGGAAGGGCAGGAGAGTCGGGGCGGCAAGAGGAGGATATTCGGGGTGGCAGGAGAGATTCGGGTCAAGAGCAGGGCGGAGATTCGGGGCAGCAGGAGAGATTTAGTGCGAAAGCAGGGCAGCGAGTCGGGGCGGCAAGAGGAGGAGATTCATGGAGAGAGCAGGGTGGCGAGACAGGGCATCAGGAGAGATTCAGGGCAAGAGCAGGGTGATGAGTCGGGACGGCAGGAGAGATTTGGTGCGAGAGCAGGGCAGCGAGTCAGGGCGGTGAGAGGAGGAGATTCGTGGCAAAAGCAGGGCGGCGAGTCAGGGCAGCAAGAGGAGGAGATTCGGGAAGAGAGCAGGGTGGTGAGTCGGGGCAGAGAGCAGGACGGTGAGAGGAGAGTTGGGGCAGGAGAGCAGGAGATGCAGTCAGAAAGCAGTGAGCAACTGGTCCCCAGCAGTTGCTTCTTTTGTTGATTGGCCAGCCCATTTGGTGTTCCAGATTTGTTTAATGAATTGCTGCCTGCCTACATTTGAATGCCATTCCCCCTCATTTGCATGCGCAGATCAGAGGATGGTCGAGACAGAAGTTAGTGAATCGGGTCGGAGGAAAATCGGGTCGCAAAGGGGTCGCTAAGTAGTCGGGTCTTGATTGGTGGGCTTAGTGAATCTAGCCCTAAGGCCCTAATTCTGTAAAATACGCATATAGTTAGGCGCCTAGATTAGCATACCTAGCTGATCTAGGCACTTAACTTAATTTTTTTAATTGGCTTAATAAGCACTGATAATTGAAAGCACCATTAAAAATAATTTAAAATGATTTAAAAACTTAATTTATCAGTAGGCGCCTAACCCAGTAGGTGCCTACCACTTTGAGATAGTGGCTACACCAAGGGGCCTATGGCGCCTACATGGCAAGTAGGTGCGGTTAGGGGGCAAATTCAGGGTGGAGTTTGGATGTAGAATGACTTAGGCACCGGATGTAGGCACCTACCTTAGGTGCATTCATTTTGGCCAAATAAACCCTGGCCTAAACAGTAATGTGCCTAAGGATTCAACTCTTACCTGTGACTAAGAAAGTTTAGGTGCCACTAGGTATGATTCTATTGATGTCAATAATAGTATTACCCCCCTCTGAACCCGACAACCCCCCTCCCAAGGCCCAGGCCACCCACCCTGCATCCCTAACTCTACCCTCAACACCCCTCCCCCTGTACCTTTCAGTTCAATGTCCAGCCGAAAGGACGCCTGTTTATAGAATCAGCCCCTGTGTGTCTAAGAGATTTGAAAATGAGCCTTTATGTGTCTGAGGATTATAGGTTTAATCCCCAGTGATCCTTAAACTAATTATATATTCTTTTCCAGACCCCATCAACTAGAATGGGACTTAAGATAGCCATTTAGGACCCAGGATCATTCAATTTATTTAGAGGCATTATGAATTGACAATGGCCTTACTGATATGAAAAGAAATATGTGGCGTTCTCTGTAAAAAGGTGACTAAAGTAGTGGATACAAAATGTTGAGAATGGACAATTTGTCTTATCATATAGCTCCATAAGCAGACTGCAAAAGTTATATTTTTGAACTTCTGTAACTGTTATTGGTTCACATAAAAGGATGGGGTTTGGACTATTGTATTACAAACGGTTTGCTCAAACAGAATTAATTAAAACCTTGTTTTTTGTTTCTGGAGACTTTAGTCACCTTTTCCCAGAGATGGTCGCTTATATTAAGAATTCATATGAAAGATATTTTTAGAATGTTCCCTGGTTCCAAAATGAATACTACAAAACAATGTTTTTACCTACAGGACTTTGCTGTTGGCCTGTTTAAATTCTAGGTTTCAGAAATAAGGCAAATATGATGGTTTGGAGAGAGAAGTGATATTGTATACCGTATATTCTAATAAATGACAGAGGCACATTTTAGTGAACTCAGGCATGACTAAAGAATATATTATATACAAAAAATATTGTGAATCACTTTGCTTACAATTCAGTGCTTGAAGTACAAAGGAGACGAAACTAGGGCTGGGATATGAAATGCCATGGAAACAATTTTTTTAATTTATATTTCAGCAAAGAATGTTTTCAGTAAAATCAATAGTTATTTGTTGGCTATTCCTCTTTGTAGTTAGAAATGAGTTTATATGATCCATGATCTAATACAACACCCAAAGCAATATGACTTCAGAGAATTAAGCTTCAAAGGGATAAGTCCAAGGGTAACTAGATAGAGTAAAGTAATGGCAGGTATGGCAATTTGGATGAATAGAAATGGTCCAGGATTCGAAATATTTTGAAATACAAAGGACAGGCAATCAACTTCAAAAAATATTGAGAACAATTTAGATGGCTCAATAAGAAATCATATGTCCATACCATACTGAAACTTTACAAATGCAAAACAAACTTCCCAAAAGATTGAGCTGGACAGTAGTATGAATGGAAACAGAAAAAAAAACAACAACACAGAGGAGAGCATTTAAAACAACAGTGCTAGAACTTTTTTTTCTCTATCTTTCGGTCAAGAGACCACATACATTTATTAAGATTCATATTTCTTATTGATGTGGCAAAATATGTTTGAAAACTGAAAGTTCTTTTCCATGTTCTAATTCCCCATCATGTGTTGTGCCGAGTTCCAAAAACCTCCTCATATCCATTCACCCCCTCTTCTATGAAACCACGCTAGCATTTTTTAGCGCAGAGCCGCGCTGAATGGCCCACGCTCCTCCCGACGCTCATCGTGGGCCATTCAGCGCAGCTTCCTGCGCTAGAAACTGCTAGCACAGTTTCGTAGAAGAGGGGGGTCAGTCTTACCATGTTTTTCATGCTTACAGTGCCCAATCTGCATAAAGGCCTCTTAATCATAAATGGAGGAGAAAAGTTTCCTTTCTTTGTCATATTCTCTTTCTACTTCTCTTTCGCCTAGTACAGTATGATAGCTAAAGCTTCCACTAAAGATATGCAATTTATGGATGAAGTAAAAAAATAATGGTTTTCGTCTACTGGCTGAGCCCTCCATTCTTCAGCGTAGAGAAGTCTGACTTTGGAGGTGCCTGCAGGAGGGTCCTCATTGTGGAATCTGATTTCTAGGGCAGAGTTGCCGGTTGGAATGTTTGCAGGCATCATCTGTCGGGTGTTTGTGTAGTTGGGAGTCACAGAGCCAGACCATTCTTCTAGACACTGTCCTTTGGGGAAGACCTTCTGTTCAAGCCGGAGTTTTTCCATCTGCTTTGCTGATGAGAGGTTTGGCTCCAGTGACACAGCTTTGCACTTGGGGATTTTCTTGTGCACCTGAGCTTTATATTCCATACCTGGGGCAGAGTATCTTTCCTGTTTCTGCACATCGAAGATTCATCCAGTTAAATTTGATGATTTTTAGGAATTCCTGGGCTTGGTTATCTTTTTGAAGTCTAATGATTTCTTGTCCCTTAGTGACAAGTGCCAGCCACAGAGGAAACCCGCAAGCTGAGAAGGCCTTTCCAGTCCTAAACTTTGAAGGCTACTATACCCTCTCTCCTGATGATAGTGGAACTCTAACAATGCTTTCTGCCAATAATGGGATGGTATTTAGAATGAATGTGTATGGGATGGGAATGGATATAGTGTGAATGAGTATAGGTTTAATTGACTATTAGAATGAATGTATTTATTTACTAAGATAGAGGTCAGTAACTCTATAGTCAGTAACTCTATAGTGTAATGGCTTGAATATTGCTATATATTTTTATTTCTTTCTGAAATGCTTTATAGGGTGCAGTTCTGCATTAATTGATTTGTGAAATTATTTAATACAGTGGTGATATAAGCTGAGGTTTTTATCTTATTTATTCTTTGGAATAGATGTGGATAGCTTAATAGGATATATAAAAGGGGAAAAGGTATGAAAGATAAAATTGCATGTTTGGTTTTAGATATGAAGAGGAAGCCTAGGGTCTGGTTATGTTAATTTATACAAGGAATAGTTTTGAAGCGTAAAGTGCAGATTTTGGGATTATATGTTCATATATGAGGGAAAGTACGAATGATACAGTGCTGGGTAAGAAAGGTCAGATGGTATGCTTCATTTTTGGTATGAATGGGGAAAACAATTTTAATAAATTTTAATAATAAGAATTCTATTTGTATTAATGAATTTTTGATTCTGCCAACATTGAAATGATATGATAATGGCAGAAATATATTATTATAAATGACGACTTCACACCTAATTAATTATTTGATTGCATGGTTCTATCAGCATATATATTTTGTTCTATGTTTTTTATTCTATTCATTAATATGTTTACTTATGATATATACAATCTCAGGGTAGGAAATTGTTTCAAGAATTAAAAATTTATTTATTACTAAAGGGGATATGGAATGTTCATCAGATTACTATGGAACTTATACTTAGGGGAATTATGTTTAAAGTATTTATAGAATGTCTGGGGGAGGAGGGTGGTCGCTGGCTGTCACTTGGATGTAGGTGGAACTTTTAACTTATATATTTACACGGAAAATTGTAGAATATTTAATAGCATGGTTTAATCACTTAATATGGCTTTAAAAATATTTTCTTTGAACATCAATGGGCTCAATCATCCAATTAAAAGAAGGAAAACCCTCAACTTCTTGAAACAGCCGGGAGCAGATATTTATTTTATACAGGAAACTTACCTGTCTGTTATTGAGTCGATAAAGTTAGAAGGGGATAGGTGAAATATTGCTTTTTTGCTCCTGCTGTAGGAAAGAAGGCTGGGGTGGCTATCCTGGTAAATAGGAAATGCTCAGCTGCATTTAGAGTAATATCAGCAGATCCCATGGGACTATGGGTTCAGGTGCACATGAGCTCAGGGAAAGATAACCTGATGCTTTTTAATACTTATGCCCTTAATTCGAACCAGGCTGAATTTTTTTAAACCCTTCAACAGTTTATTCTACCACTGGCTTCTTCTAATTTAATAATAGCTGGAGACTTTAATGCTGTTATGTACCCATTGTTGGACAAACAACCTAGTAAGTTCATAAAATCAATGGGATTAGATAATTTAGTGCAGTCCTGTGGTTTGAAAGATATATGGCGAATTCTTAATTTTAATGCTCGGGAATTTTCTTTCTGTTCCCATGTGCATAAGTCATTTTCAAGAATAAATTATATTTTTGTTTCAGATCAACTAATTCAGCAGGTTACTAAAGCCAGCATAGATTCAATTGTTTTATCAGATCATGCTGGAGTTTGGATTGAATTCAAACTTGCTGAACAAGATTGTAATAGACCTGTTTGGAGATTTAATAATACATTGCTTGCAGATTCAAACTTTCTTGAGAGATTTCAATTAAAAATGAATGAATACTTCCAAATGAATTCCACAAGGGAAATCTCTTTAGAAATACTGTGGGATGCTTTTAAAGCTACAATGAGGAGGCAAATTATATCATATTTGGCATACATTAGGAAACAACTTAAAATTGAATTTTCTAATCTGGATGGCAATCAAACAATAAAAATCAAATACCGTAAGTTCTTTACTAGGAAAACCTTCCCTAAAAACAGCGCATGTACATACTGACTTTGCAAAAGGTCTGTGAACCTATCTTGTCTCTTCAGGTACTTGCAACACATGCAGTTATTCAAGTCAGTGGCTTTATGTCTTCGGATCTGTTTGGAGTTACAATTGGCCTTGAAATGGGAACAAATTACTTTACAGACCCTCTTAAAAGCTAAATACAACTACAATGAGATTTTTTCTCAATTGGCTAGGAAAGATTTGTTTTCTCAACAGGTTCTGTATTATGGAAGCTCGAATAAAGTGGGAAGATTATTAGCTAATTACTTCAAAGCGAAATAAAGAAAAGTAAAAATTGTGGCTATCACAGATGAGAAGGTTGAAACTCATTCTCAAATTGGAATTATTTTAAAACAATTTTTGAATTTTTATAAAGCTTTATATTCTTCTGAGCTTTATTCAAATAAAAAACTTGAGGGTTTAGAGTTTTTAAAGCTAATTAAGGGACCAAAAATTCTTGAAGCGTTGAAGTCCCTTAGAGTTGGATTTGCTCCAGGTGGTGATAGTTCCACTGTAGAGTTCTATAAATCACTGTTCTTCAACCGCCGATCCACAGACCGGTGCCGGTCCGCAGGAAATTTCTGCCGTCCGCACAGGGCCGACAAGATTAAGGTGACCATAGGTCCCGTTTTCAGACCTCCTGTCCCGTTGTCCCCTCACACAGCTTTGGGACAGCATCTCAAAGCTGTGCTCGGGGACAACGGGACAGGCAATCATTTCCTGTCCCTACCTGTCGCGCAAAAAAAAAAAGCCTCCCTCCTTCCTTTCCCCGGGTCGGCTGCTGGGGCACTGGATTTAGTGTGCCACCAGCCGGAAAGTTTGCAACACACTGTTTTAGATAATTATGATTCTAAATGGCATGCTCCTGTCACATCTAACCCAAGCATAAGTGCACATTTCTTAATGTACTTAAGAAAAGGCTCTATGTTGACAGATTCTGTTCTATAAAACGAGAAGAACGCCAGATATCCCAACCTGGATGTCTCAATCTGATTTATTTGCCTTTTTAAAATGCTGCTTTTTAGAAGTGGAAGACTAAAAAAAAAAATGAGTATATTTAATGGGCTGAAATGTGAGAAAAAATGCCTGGCAAATTCTTAGTTGTCTGGGAAGAGCATCGTACTGGAAAATGAAGTGTGTGTGGATAAAATAAGAACTAATAATATATTTAATTCTTGGGAGAATTTATTTTATTTATGCCAGACATGTGATTTAATTGCTATGCTTGTAGACTGAAGGAAGCTTAAGGATGAAATTGTCAGAAACTGGAATCTGAACTGAAAGCCATTAAACAGAAGCCTCTATTAACTAATCAGAGGATTTAATGTGCCTTTTGGGATTAAATCTGTAAGTGCTGTGTTTCAGTCTTGCTGGTGCTGAAGCTGTTAATTGGATAGAGATTGGAAAGATTTCATTAACAAAGAGAACATAATTTGGTGAGTGAATGATTATGAAAGGGAGAGAATCCACAGAGTTGAAAAATAAGTAAAAGGCTCTATGTGGGAATTAGGAAGAAAACGGGGGTATTTATGATACCTTTATTAATATCTATTTGGTCTGAACAAAAGATGCAGAAGAAATGAGATTTTAATTGGAAATACAGCATTGACCGTCTGACTATGATTTGGAAACAGTGCAAATGACCCTTTTGAGTTCTTTTTGATGAGCAGGTCATGATTGCTAGATAAAAATGCTCTGAGAGAACTCAGGATGTCTGCAAAACAATTGAGGGTGTCAGCTAGGAAACACCTTATACTTTTATTATTCTTTTCAGCCCAGTACAAGTTGGAAAGAATTATATACTGTATATAAGAAGTCAATAGTGGCTGTCTGTCTAGGGGTTAAACAATTCTCTGAAAGTTTAACAGCATAGGATGAAATATGGGTCTGTTTATCAGGGTTCTCCTCATGTCGAATTAAAAAATGGGCCAAAATGGACTGAGGGTGCCAGAGAAATAAACCTCTCCCCCCCTCAAAATTGGCCCAATACATTTATATGAAAGAAGGAATTCCTACTTCTGTTTCATAGAAAAATTAACAGTATGGGATGAAACTTGGCATGTAGGGGAATCTGGTATTATGTATATTGAATCTGAAAATGTATAAGGTTGGACTGTGGATTCTAAGCCCGCTAAAAATTGGCCCAGTTCTAGCATAGAAACTTAGATATAGTGAAATGTTGGTGAATAGAGCACAACAGTTTAATAGGTAGAAATCCCTACTCTTCCAAATCTTGAACCTGCCTCTACCTATCACCCAAAACTATCTGCCTTGCAACAGCTCCACACATCAAAGAACCATAGTCCTGCAACTACCCCACAATTTCACTTATTTGAAAAAATACGACCACATTACCTCAGCTTTCCAAGACTCACACTGGCTCCAAGTACAAGCACGCATACAACACAAATTCTAATGCAACCTATTCAAAGCCCTAAATGAAAATGGACCAAGCTATCTGAACAACCGCCTAATCAGGAAAAACACATCTAGACCAAGGAGAACTCAAGCACACTTTACCCACCCCCCAATCAAAGGCATGCAAAGCAAAAAAATATAAGAACATAAGAATTGCTGCTGCTGGATCAGACCAGTGGTCCATCCTGCCCAGTAGTCCGCTCACGTGGTGGCCTTCAGGTCAAAGACCAGTACTCTAAATGAGTCCAGCCTCATCTGCGTATATTCCAGTTTTGCAAGAACTTGTCCAACTTTGTTTTGAAACCCTGAAGTGTGTTTTCCCCTATAAAAGATAATGGAAGAGCATTCCAGTTTACTACCACTCTCTGGGTGAAGAAGAATTTCCTTATGTTTGTATGGAATCTATCCCCTTTCAACTTTAGAGAGTGCCCTCTCATTCTCCCTACCTTGGAGAGGGTGAACAACCTGTCTTTATCTACTAAGTCTATTCCCTTCAGTATTTTGAACGTTTCGATCAAGTCCTCTTTCAATCTCCTCTTTTCAAGGGAGAAGAGGCCCAGTTTCTTCAATCTCTCACTGTACGGCAACTCCTCCAGCCCCTTAACCATTTTAGTTACTCTTCTCTGGACCCTTTCGAGTAGTACCGTGTCCTTCTTCATGTACGGTGACCACTGCTGGATGCAGTATTCCAAGTGAGGGCGCACCATGGCCCAGTAAAGCGGCATGATAACCCTCTCTGATCTGTTCGTGATCCCCTTTTTAATCATTCCTAGCATTCTGTTCGCCCTTTTCGCTGCCACCGCACATTGCATAGATGGCTTCATTGACATGTCGATCAGAATTCCCAAGTCTCTTTCCTGGGAGGTCTCTCCAAGTACAGCCCCGGACATCCTGTATTCGTGCATGAGATTTTTGTTAACGACATGCATCACCTTACACTTATCCACGTTGAACCTCATTTGCCATGTCGCAGCCCATTTCTCAAGCATGTTTATGTCACGTTGCAGATCATCGCAATCCTCCTTCATCTTCACTACTCTGAATAGCTTAGTATCGTCTGCAAATTTAATCACCTTGCTCGTCGTACCAATTTCCAGATCATTTATAAAGATGTTGAAGAGCACAGGTCCAAGCACCGAGCCCTGCGGCACCCCACTGGTGACGCTCTTCCAGAGCAGCAAAAATAGACCACCACCTCTCAAATCTGCTGACCATGACGCCCAACTACAAAACATTCAGGAAAGAACTGAAAACCATACTATTCAAGAAATTTGTCAAATGATCTTACCAAACCGTATCGACAATTCCCAGATCCTGACAAATACTATAGTTATCAACCTTATAATCTCCCTGGGAATGCCCAGGCTAATTTCTTGTTGTAAATCGCCTAGAACTGAAAGTTATTGGCGGGATAGAAGACATAAATGTAATGTAATGTAATATCAAAAAGCTATATGCCAACAACTACCACCTCATCCAAAAAATCTGAGTCCCCAGCAACTTTCTATCCTCCAAAACAGACCCCTGCATCTGTCCCACACCATTGAGCACAATGTCTTCATACCCCCAAAAAATCCCCTTCATCTTCCACAACAATCATACTCACTACTGCAATACCACAAGATTTCTGCTAGGGATCATGGCAGCCGTTTTGGATCTTGGTACAGTCCCAGGGGGCAGCAGAGGGGCTTAGGTGATACCCAGTTATCCAAAAGCTATAATGGAAAACCCCATGTAGGAATGGAAGGTATTGAAGATGGGAAGAAGTTTGGGTCTGGAGGGATGTGGTGTAATCTTGGAGGGATGAGGCTTGTTCTCAGGGACTAAGATTTTGGACAGGAGGGTGAATTGGATGGCCTTGGTTCAGGGGACAGGGGATTTGATGTCAATGACATAAGTCAAGGGGGGATTGGAGGCCTTGACACAAGTGGAGGGGGCTCAAATGACAGCTGGCATGGCTAACAAGTGAGGTGAAGGAAGCTATTAGATTTAGAGCTAAAAAAAATCCTTCAGAAAATGGAAGAAGGATCCAACTGAAAATAATAGGAAACAACCTAAGGAATTGCAAGTCAAAGTGTTGATAAGGAAGGAAAAGAGAAACTTTGAAAAGAAGCTTGCATTGGAGGCAAAAAACACATAGTAAAAACTTTATGTACATTAGAAGCAAGAAGCTGGTAGAAGAATCAGTTGAACGGCTAGATAACTGAGGGATAAAAGGGGCTCTCGGGGAAAACAAAGCTATAGCAGAGAGAGTAAACGAAAACTACAAGGGGACCTTACAAGATTGGACATCAAAATGGCAAATGATGTTTAATTCAGCCATGCTTGAGCACCTGAATGTAAAAACCTCCATGGTAGGTAATCTCCATTGATAGGTGGTATATAAGCAATAAATACATTTGGGAAACCTGGAATTTAGGATTCAGGAATACAGGTTTCAGACAGAGCTGGGATACATGGGCCCTGGCTAAGGATTGACACTGTAATTGCTCTCATACTGGGCACACACCATGGTTTCCTCTGGAACCCTGTTGTCTTGAACCCTACATTCACCTATGAGATATTATCACTGCACAATAATGGAACCTTCTTCCTCCCAGGAGTTCTGACTTCTGTACCACAGCCTTCCCAGTTGTGGCTGACCTTGGAATCCAATGCAAATCCTCTAGCAAGTAATGCACAACACTAAATTGAAGAACCAAGAAGGTTCATGTTCAGGGATGTTAATGTTTCATGGATACAAATCACACTGCCTAATCAAATGCTATATCTGCCTTCTCTATTTATCTTTAATAGCCTACCTTGGTGGAAAAAATTTCTGTCTCTTTATATTTTCCCCAGTGTATAGAAATGCCCTTGATAAAAAAAAAAAAAAAAAAAAAAAGACATTGACAATGTTGGTCACTGAAAACAGACAATTATTAGCCTCAAAACACAAAGAAAATGTTAACATATCCTGATGTAAGGAAGACAAGGACATGCTAAATCTACCAACCTACACTTCTTAACAAAACTATGTTATGCGATACTTGGGAGACATTTATTGATGTAATGGCTTCTCTCTGAAGGGATAAAATGAAAGTATGGAGAAGTAGCAGGAGAAAGTGATTGCCTGAACAGAACCGAAGACATAAAGCCACTGACTTGAATGACTGCATGTGTTGCAAGTACCTGAAGAGACAAGATAGGTTCACAGACCTCTTGCAAAATCAGTGTGTACATGCGCTGTTTTTAGGGAAGGTTTTCCTAGTAAAGAACTTACGGTATTTGATTTTTATTGTTTGGTTGCCATCCATCTTAATACTTTTTTGCACTGTTTAATTAGCATGTTATTCAAACATTTTTAACCTTTAAATGAAGCTTGTAAGAGCAATAGCATTGGGAAACAAAGCTTTCCATTTATTTATTTAAGGATCAGTATAATGTGATCAGTAGTAATATAAGCAAGCTACCCTGTCAGTATTCCTCAAAATTGTCCTTGAAAGATCCACTCCTAAAGAGAGAGAGAGAGAGAGAGAGAATCATTCAGTTTTCATGTGCATTTTATCTCTGTCTATACACAGAGACTACCAATGAAAATGATAAATGCAACTAGTGCACGTTTTGGAGTCTTTTTTTTGTGTGTGATATGGACAACTGCCATTGGAACTGGACCAATACCATTAACTCATTTACAGAGGTCATCAAATGACTTTCATCAAACAATTTGCTGCTAAAGTACAGAAAATTCCTCACTGTACCAGTAAATTGACTATGACAGCGACCTTGTCATGTTACTTTACTGATATATTCAATGCTGTGTTAATGATTGCTATTGTAAATATTATATTTTTAATAAATAGTTTTAAATACACCATACCTGTCTTTTCCTTTCAATAGATGTAGTGGCAAATAAAGCAATGATAGTCTTTTATGGAGGTTTTACTCTCTTTCCTTAGACCTTTATAAATAAGCAAATTTAGATAGCCAATCTGGGGCTTATCTAAATATCTAAGGGCCCCTTTTACAAAGCCGCAATAGTGATTCTCCAGTGGAAAATGCACCAAAGCTCATAGGAATTGAATGGGTGTCAGTGCATTTGTCTCAGGGGAATTGCTAGCGTGACTTTGTATAAGGAGTCTTAAATGTACGTTACTCTAATGTCTACAAATAAAGACCTGCTCTCTTATTCTTCAAACGCCACATGGGTATGGGTCTGTTTAGCTTATAATAGCAAATAAAGCCCAGCCTATGAAGGGTATCAATCAGTAGGTGGGAACTCGCTGAGAACAACTTTTTAAGCGAGTTCACCTGGGAAAAATTTTTTTAATATATTAAATTATAGCAGCTATAGGAAGTCGGCCCATTGGGTGTACAAAGTGATGTAAGTGGGTAACGTCTGTCGGGCACTTCTGTGCTACTGGTGGTACTGAACCCGGGTGAACTTGCTTAAAAAGTTATTCTCAGCGAGTTCCCACCTACTGATTGACACCCTTCATAGGCTGGGCTTTATTTGCTACTATAAGCTAAACAGACCCATGTGGTGTTTGAAGAATAAGAGAGCAGGTCTTTATTTGTAGTCTTTAGATTTCTTTGACCCCCCCCCCCTCTCGTTTAGAGTAAGGCTCCATATTTTTTCTGGACGTTACTCTAATGTGCCATGAATCATGCTCTTGTAATATGTAATATGTAATTTGATGAGTATCAAGCAAGTTAGCAACCTGGGTTTTGACAAGGCATTAACCTCCCTGTACCTCTAGTGAAGTCAGTTGTTGAATCAAACTACAGGCTCTGTATTTATTTTAAAATTCTCGTTTCCACCTAAATCCTAGGCAGATTGCAATAAAACAAGCACAGAATATTTCACATAATCTTCACAACAAAACAAACTGCAATAAGTAACTTTACTACATCATGCCCTCTTCAAAAATTTCAAATATAAAATCTCACAAAGACATTTCAGTCAAAAAGAAATATTTCACAACATTTCATTCTAAAAAAAAAGCTCATACAAATAAATAAGTTTTCAAGTCCTTTTTAAAAGATTTTAACTCCCTATATGAGCTCAAATGACCTGCCAACTGGTTCCACAATCGTGGACCTGCAACTGAAATTGCTGTTGTCTGTGTCCTTATATAATGAGGCTCCCCAGCTGACTCAATCGACAATCGCATCGCTGTTTCAGATCTTAAAGAATGTGTTGCCGGGTGCTTCCTCAGTGCCTGTGTTAAATACCAAGGTGCTGTGCTATAGATTGTTTGATGCACAATTGTCAAAACTTTATATTCAATCCTAAACACCATCAGTAACCAGTGTGATTGTTTTAACACTGGTGAAATATGCTCAAATCTAGGAACCCAAGAAATCAATTGTGCTGCAGAAATTCAGGGATACAAGGACTTTTTTTAAACTCCCAATCTAAACACACATAGAAATTTCTCTTAATCTACCTAAAAGTAGGTACACTGTGGAAACCATGCATATTATTAATAATTTTCCTTAAGGCCATTTTACCTGGGTGAATGCCTTAAAAGACTGTGGGGCTCATAATCGAAAGAGTAAAATGTCCAAAAAACGGCCTAAGTCAGCACTTGGACGAACATTTCCCAAATACGTCCAAGTGCCGATACTAAAAACGGGTTTTGGATGTATTTCTAAACGACCTAGGCCTTCATAGTGCCGCTGAACCACCGAAGCTAAACGGGGCGTTTCGGGAGGAGTGTCAAGGGCGGGAGTTGAGCGGGACGTGGGCCGGCTTAGACTTAGTCATACAGCAGGTATAACCGAAAGTTATATAGGCTGGGATCAACGGAACTTGGACGTTGTGACTTAGACCATGTAAAACATGGTCTAAGTCACAAAAACCCACCTCAGGTCACCAGATAAGCACTCAAACACATAAAAAAGACCCCCACACACTACCCCAGTGATCATCAACCCCCACCCCCACCCCCATAAAAATATTAATCACACCTTTAAAATTCAGCCTCCAGACCATCATCACCTGGCCGCCTGGCATAGGAAAGCCTAGTCGTCCAGCACAGAGGCGGCTTAAGTCATCTTAGGGGTGGGTTAAGGACCCATAGAGAGGAAGACCCATGCCCATAAGCCCCTGTAATCACTGCATTGATACTTAAACATATGCACTCCCCTATATACCCCCAAAACCCTTTTTTATTGGCATATAAGTGGCTCCTGAAGCCATAAGGGATATTAGGGTGGTAGAGAAGTGGGTCTAGAGGACTCTGTAGATGGTTTGGGGGGCTCACCATGACCTATACTTCAACCCACTGCTTTTCAAAAAGATTCCTAACTAACTTAGAGCTCCTTTTAGCATGCACTGAATGCGAAGAAGCCCGTGAGAATCAAATGAGCTTCTCCTTGTTCAGAGTAGTGCTAAACAGTAGCGCTGCTTTCTCAATTTCTTAATTTGTGAAAGCAGGCTACTGCATGACTGCATTGGTCACAGTTGCGTCAGAGGAGAAGCTTTCACCCACACACACACGCGACTGCTAGCAGCTTTTAACAAGACTGAATCCTTAAAATGCGCCATGAAGGTAAGGGGGAGGGATGGAGATGCATGGACTGTGAGAGGGGTACCAGAAGGAAGGTTGAATGCTGCGGGGACGGGGAGGGGAAGGGGCTTTGAAGGGGACGGCGGGAACAGGGCGGTGAAGGAGATGGTGGTCCGGTGATGGGGCAGTGACGGGGACAGATTTTTTTCCCCGTGTCATTCTCTACATGGTACCTTTAACAAGCTCTCACTTGAAATACTGAGAATGGCATAGAGACAAAGTTTGTCTCCATCCCTGTGGGTTCTGTCCCAGTCCCCATCCTGTCCCCATAGGCTCTGTCCCCATCCCCACAGACTCTGTCCTCATTTGCACAAACCTCAAACACCTATGATTTTGTATTTAAATCTTTTTTTTTTTAATTAAAGTATATAAAGGGACAATATTCTGTACAGCTATTTATAAATCACAAACAGAGCGTTCTATTTCCATCTGAGTTCAGTGCAATCTTCCCAAAGATTCAATTGCCCATACATTATTTAGGAAAGTAACAGGATTGTCTTTCAGACATGGGTGTAGAAGAGAACCTAAACTGTGTAGTGGATGAACAGGAAAATGAAGCCTCCTTTTACGAAACTGCGATAGCAGTTTCTAACGTGGGGAGCCACGCTGAATGACCCGCGCTGCTCTCGACGCTCATTGAGTTCCTATGAGCGTCAGGAGCAGCGCGGGCCAAACAGCGTGGCTCCCCACGCTAGAAACTGCTATCACAGTTTTGTAAAAGAGGGGGTAAGTGTCTAGTAAATGTTGGAAATGTTCCTTGATGCCAGCAATAATGGATGGATCTGTTGCAGCAACATAAGATGCTTGAGCAGCTGGGTACATGATGGAAGGACGTTGAAGATGGTAGGAGTCTGATCAGCAGACAAGACTCTTGTTGCCACATCAGAGGTAGACAAGACACAAATGATTTTTTATTTAATTATTTATATTCTGCATATCCTACAATTCTATGCGGATTACAAATTATTCAGATACTCAAGCATTTTTCCCTATCTGTCCCAGCAGGCTCACACTCTATCTAATGTACCTGGGACACTGGGGGATTAAGTGATTTTCCCAGGGTCACAAGGAGCAGTGCGAGATTTGAACCCACAACACCAGGGTGCCGGGGCTGTAGCTCTAACCACTGCACCACACACTCCCCCAAAGTGGTGCATTTAAATCCAAAAGCAGTGTCTGCAGTTTTTCTTTTAAATCATTAAATTCAGTTGCCAATTGTCTAAGATGTGTTAAGCTTTTACATATTGACAAGTTTTTAGAGAATGACACGGGAAAAAAGTTTGTCCCTATCTCTACCGAATTCTGTCCCTGTCCCAAGCCCCGCCCTGCAGTTAACCACAAGAACCCATCCCCATGTCATTTTCTACTTACCGTATTTTTCGCTCCATAAGATGCACTTTTTTTTCCACCCAAAAGTGGGTGGAAATCTCAGTGCATCTTATGAAGCAAAGGTACAAATTTTGTTACCCTCCCCTCCCGTACCATTGTAAAACCCGCACTCCGCACCACCTTTCTAAATCCACCCGCCCAATGCCACAGAACCTCCTTTCTAAACCCACCCACCCGCCCGCTGCCGCTGCACCACCTTTCTAAACCCACCTGTCCACTGACGTTGAACCTCTTTTTAAACCCACCCGCCTGCCCGCTACCACCATGCCATCTTTTTTTAACCCCCTCCCCCCATGGTCCGTCCATCTTACGTTGCTGTTCCCCGTTTTTTTACCTGGTGGTCGAGCATCCAGCCAGCTCCTCATTTCCCGGCCAGCAGTAAAACAAATCAGCAGCGCGGCCATCAGCCCCACGTTGCTTTCCAAATAGCTGCTGCAGGTTCTCGCAAAATAGAAAATATTTTTTTTTCTACTTTTTGTTGTCCGGTCATTTTATTCTTTACATCACATTGATATCAAGTTCTGGTTTCTGTTTCCATCTGTCTACATCTGTCTACTCTTAACTCGCTTGCCAGGGTCTCCTGACCATTTGACATGTCTTCTTTCTCCATGCTCACCATTCATCTTCCTTCTCTGTGTAAAGTTCTTTCTCCCATGTTCAGCATCTTCCTTCTCTGTCTCCTATACTTTCCTTTCTAGTATTTCCCCTGTGCCCATCTCCCTGCCTTCATCATCTCACTATTCTATGATCCCTTCCTCCAGTGTACAGTACACTCCTCTATATCCTTATGTCCTCCCCGTCCAGCATCTTCCTTCTGCATTCTTATTCTCCCCCATGTCTAGTCATCTTCTCTGGGTCCATATCCCTCCCATGTCTAGCATTACCCCTCTGTGTCCATATACCACTCCCCCCCCCCATGCAGATACAGCATTCCTCTTTTTGTCCCTGTTCCTATGCTCCCATCCATGCCCACCATCTTCCCTCTTTTTTTATATCTCCCTGTGTCCAGCTTCTCTCCTCTCTTACTCCCATATACCAATGTGTCTCTCATACTCTCTTTCCTCCCTCCGCTATGTTCAACATTTCACTCACTCTTCCTTCATCCCCTTGGTTCAGCTTTTCTCTTTCTATTTCTTTCTCTCTTTTCCTCCCTGCAGGTCCTGCACCTCTTCCCCTTCTCTCTAGCCCCCTTCCCATGGGTCCCCTACCTCTATAACCTTCCTTCAGCACCTAGGTGTGGATCTGGCACCTCTCCCTTCCCTTCCGCCCAACTCCACCCACCAAATGGGCCCACACCTGTTTCCCTTTCCCCCAATCACCAGACTAGATCTAACAACTGTCTCCCTTCCCTTTAACTCCAGCTGGTCCACATCCAGTAACTCAAGCAACTCCCTCCCCTTCATGGGTGCAGCATCAGTCCCCCCCCCCATGAGTCCAGCAGCCCCTCTCCCTCCCTCTCATCAGTTCAACAGCCCCCAACCCTCACACCCCTGATGGCAGATGAAAATAGATCCCAAACAAACAAACACGCAAGTGCAACTCCTGGGTCAGACCCTTTGTACATAAGAACTTAAGTTTGTCACTGCTTGGTCAGACCAGTGGTCCATCATGCCCAGCAGTCCACTCATGCAGCATCCCTTAGGTCAAAGACCAGTGCTCTATTTGAATCTAGCCTTACTTGTGTATGTTTTGTCCCAGTAGGAACTTATCCAAACTTGTCTTGAATCCCTGAAGGGTGCTTTCCCCTATAAAAGCCTCCGCAAGAGCGTTCCAGATTTCTATCACTCTCTGGGTGAATAACTTCCTTACGTGTATATGGAATATTTTCCCTTCTAACTTTAGTGAGTACCCTCTCGTTCTCTCTACCTTAGAGAGGGTGAACAATCTCTCTTTCTCTACCAAGTCAATTCTCTTCAATATCTTGAATGTTTCGATCATGTCCCCTCTCAGTCTTCTTTTTCAAGGGAGAAGAGACCCAGTTTCTCTAGCCTCTCGTTGTAAGGCAACTCCCCCAGTACCTTAACCATTTTTGTCACTCTTCTCTGGACCCTTTCAATTAGTACTATGTCCTTTTTCATGTACGGCAACCAGTGTTGGATGCAATAGTCCAAGTGGGGGCGTACCATGGCCCGATATAATAGCATGATAACCTTTTCAGATTTGTTTGTGATCCCCTTCTTAATCATTCCTACCATTCTGTTTGCCCTTTTTGCCGCCGCTGCCGCACATTGCACGGACGGTTTCATTGATTTGTCTACAAGTACTCCCAAGTCTCTTTCCTGGGGGGTTCTCTCCGAGTATAGCACTGGACATCCTGTATTCGTGCATATGATTTTTGTTACCAACATGCATCACCTTGCACTTATCCATGTTGAACATCATTTGCCATTTTGCGGCCCATTCCTCGAGCATATTTATGTCTCTTTGTAGGTCTTCGCAATCCTTCTGTGTCCTCACTACTCTGAAAAACTTTGTATCGTCCGCAAATTTAATCACCTCACCTGTCATGCTTATTTCTAGGTCATTTATAAATCTGTTGAAGAGCACAGGACCGAGCACTGAACCCTGTGGCACTCCACTCGTGATGCTTTTCCAGTCCGAGTATTGTCCATTCACCTCAGTCTCTGTTTCCTATCCGCTAACCAGATTTTAATCCACGTGAGTATATCACCCTCGATTTCATGGCTCACAATTTTTCGAAGTAGACGTTCATGCGGAACCTTGTCATATGCCTTCTGAAAATCTACATATACGATGTCCACCGGGTCACCCTTGTCTATCTGCCCATTTACTCCTTCGAAGAAATGCAGTAAGTTTGTCAAGCAAGATCTTCCTTTGCTGAAGCCGTGCTGGTTGGTCCTCATCAGTTTATATCCGTTAAGGTGATCTATGATGTACCTTCCGGGGCGAACATACCAGCCTTTTGGAATGGAAGCTTCTGGTCAGAAGTTAGGTCGGAAAGAGGGCAACAGTCACCATATCATTCTCCAATAGAAAGATGTGCAAAAGTGGCATTGTGAGACAAAGGTGAAGGGGAGAAATATGTAGAAGCTGATAAAGATAAGGCTGAATTGCTTAACAAATATTTCTGTTCTGTGTCACAGCTGAAGCGCCAGGAGCAGAACCACAAGACAAATCCAAATAGGGATGAAGATGTGGTAGACCCTGATTGATTTTCATGGACATAGCGATGGAGCTGGAATGTGTACATCTGAGGGTACTGAAGGAAATTAGGGAAGTTCTGGTGGCTCCACTGGCTGACCTTTTCAATGCTTAACTAGAAGTATCTGAAAAAGGCCAGACTCATGAAATCACCAGACAAAAGGTAGGAAAAATGATTTTATTTTCAATTTAGTGATCAAAATGTGTCCGTTTTGAGAATTTATGTATGCTGTCTATATTTTGCATTATGGCCCCCCTTTTACTAAACCGCAATTTTTTAGCGTTGGGAGCTGCGAGAGGCATTCAGCGTAGCTCCCTGCGCTAAACACTACTATCACAGTTTAGTAAAATGGGAGGGGGTATATTTGTCTATTTTTGTATAGTTGTTACTGAGGTGACATTGCATATTTTAAAGTTATGTGCCTTGACCTCTGGGGAAAAAAAAAAAAACGAATACAAATGATAATTAACATTTTCTCTGCATATAGTGTGCTTTGTGTTTTAAAAATTTTTTATTGTTGGTAGATCATTTTCACTTGGTCTTTTTAAAAGTAGCTTGCAAGCCAAAAAAGTGTGGGCACCCCTGGTTTAGGGGGTGAAGAACTTTAGTGTACAAAAGAGGAGCGGGAGTTGGATATGATTGTTTGTGATGATCTTAAGGTGACCAAAGAGGTTGAAAAGGCAACATCAAAAGCTAGAAAGATGCTAGGGTGCATAGGGAGAGGTATTGCCAGTAGGAAATTCAGAATGCTGCGGCCAAGCTCATCTTCGCTAAAAGTAAATTTGACCATGTCTCCCCGCTCCTGGCCAAGCTCCACTGGCTTCCGATAATCGCCATGGTCCACTATAAATGCGCCTGTTTAACTTTCAAAATCCTATATGGTATCCTCCCTCCCTTTATCCCTCTTTCTTGGAATTCCTCAAACCCTAATACCACCAGATCCTCCCACAAATTAAAACTATCCTTCCCCTCGCTAAAAGGCATTTCCCACACAGGAAAGCTAGGGACCTCCCTCCACTTCAAAATCACTGAACTCTGGAACAACCTTACCTCCCCTCTTCGGAACTTGAGCTCACTCCAAGTTTTCTGCAAACATCTGAAAACCTGGCTTTTCTCAAAAAATGTAAGTCTCCCTCCAACTTAGGAATCAAGGAAACTCTTATATCTTAAATTTTCTTCACCCTTCTACCTCTAACCCTCTGTTGTAGTTCCTTCCTATTTCTCCTACTGTAAACTGCGTCGAGCTCTACGAACGTGGAGATGATGCGGTATACAAACCTAAGGATTAGATTAGATTAGATTAGATTAGATTAGAAAAAGAAGGTATTGATGCTACTGTTTAAGACTCTGGTAAGATCTCATTTAGAATATTGTATGCCATTCTGGAGACCTCACCTTCACAAATATATAAACAAGATGGAGTTGATTCAGAGGAAGGCTACTAAAATGTTCAGTGGTTTTCATCATAAGGCATATGGGGACAGATTTAAAGATCTCAATATGTATACTTTGGAGAAAAGGTGGGAGAGGGGAGAGGGGAGATGATAAAGAAGTTTTAAGTACCTATGTGGCATAAATGCACATAAGGTGAGTCTCTTTCATTTGAAAGGATGTTCTGGAATGAGAGGGCATAGGATGAAGTTATGAGTTACCAAAGAAAATACTTGTTTTTACAGAAAGGTTGGTGGATGTGTGGAATAGTTTCCCAGTAGAGGTAGTGGAGACAAAGGGCTCCTTTTACTAAGCTGCGCTAGCGGTTTTAACGCTCGCACCAGATTAGAGCACGCTATAGCGTGCACTAGCTGAAAATCTACCATCTGCAGTAGTGGCTAGCGTACGCGGCAAATTAGTGCGCGCTATTCCACGCGTTAAGGCCCTAGCACGTCTTTGTAAAAGGAGCCCAAGGACTGTGGCTGAATTCAAGAAGGTGTGGGAGAAACACTTGGAATCTCTAAGAGAGAGGAGGAGATAGTGGATGCTGTGGATGGGCAAATTGGATGGACCATTTGGCCTTTATCTCCCATCATGTTTCTATGTTTCGGTGTTGTTGAACCTTCTCAGTGCAACTATGCTCATTTATGCTATTTTTGAGAGATCCATTAATAAGATGCTCCAAATGTTGCCTGGATACAGTTAAAAACATGGGCAATAAAGTTTGGCTGGCAATTCAGTTTAAAACAACTGGTTGATATCAGCTGGTTATGTTGTATGGTGAGCAGCTCTTTGAAAATTGACCTTTTGTTAAAATAAACAAGAAATCTACTCAGCTCACTCTCAGAGACGAAGATTAAATTACTCAAGAGCCCACGTTTGAATACCAGAACAAATCATGGATATTTAAACTGTTGTTAGGGCCATCATCGCATATAACCTTATTTTCTCTGTGAGCCTTATATTATATTCATTTAATTTTTGTATAATTTTCTCAATAAATATATATTTTTGAATCAAATGCTCTATCTAGCGCTCTTTTATGAGATTTTATACTGTTATTTTCTGCTGAAAATGCTATAAACAGTGTGGTACTTAGCTCTATGATACGAGCCGATTGACGTCCACACTGGATGGAAATGCAGACGGAAGATATTAGTAACCATGGACGTAGTATCTTTATACATTTCTCTGCCCCAAAGCCAATGTCTACAGGTAGCTCAAAAAGCCCTAGATGGTAGACTTCGTCCGCATCAATGCCCGACAGAATTCATCGTATCGCTGCTGCGATTAGCTCTAATGGAAAATTTCTTCACGGATGGCAACTCCTTATATTTACAAAAAAAAGGAGTAGCCATGGGAGCTACATGTGCTCTCTCTATAGCATGTTTATACATGAAAAATTTCGAGGAATTGTTCATTTATGATAATCAATGGGCTAGTAACATCATTGGATGGAAGAGAAACATCGATGATGTGTTTCTAATATGGGAAGGTTCAAATCAATAACTTAAATCGTTTTTTGAATGGGTTAATACACGAGATCCTCATATACAGTTTACCATGCAACAATCAAGCATAGGTATCAATTTTTTAGATACATGGGTATATATACATCAAAGGAAATTAGAGACCAAATTAAATATAAAACCAACTGATACGTTCAGCCTACTTGAGTATACCAGTTGTCATCCAGCTAGACTTAAGGACAGCTTACCTTTTTCGCAATTCTTAAGGTACCGTAGGATTTGCTCTCCATACTCAGGACTTTAAAGTGTCAGATAAACGTCTGTCTATATCTTTATCAGACAGAGGCTATCCTAAGAGGGTCGTTAAAACCAGTTATAGGAGGGCGAAAAACAATCACCGTGAATGGTTACTAAGTTCCAACAGGGATAGAAGTAAACAGAATGCCAGCAATGAACAGTTGATGACTTGCGTTCTTAGACATAATACTCAGTCTGAGGCATTATCAAACATCATTCACAGTCATTGGAAAATATTAAAAGGACATCCATGTTTTCAGGATGTCCATTTACGACTAGCGTATAACAGGTCTCGCAACCTCAAGGAGTATTTTAGCCTCAAACCAGACATGTATAGTCCAAGAGAGAGCTCCCCGGGTTAACACTCTAGCTGTGGAGGGTGTCAAATTTACAATATGACAACTCAGGGCTCTACATTTGAAAATCCTTTCAATCATAAGATTTACACTTTAAGGCACAAAACATCATGTAGATCAGATTATGTGGTGCATATGATTAGATGCCCCTGTTCAAAATTGTATATAGGGAAGACCACCAGACAATTCAGAGTGCGCATGGCGGAGCATAAATCATGTTTACATCTGCAAAGAAAAGAGGCTCCGCTGGTATCCCATTGTTTATTACATCAACACACATTCCAACAACTGACTTGTATGGTCATTGATCGGGTGCTAGATTCATGCAGAGCTGGAGACAGGGGAAAAAAGTTGTTGCAATTGGAACAAAGGTGGATAGATAGGCTCCACACAGTACAACCTAAGGGTCTCAATATAGCCATTAATTGGCAAGCTTTCTTCAACTAAGAGTTAAACTTCAGCATCAGGTTCTTACCTTTAACTTTAAATGTTAATTTCCATCAAGTATTAACTTTAAATGTCAATTTCCATCAAGAACTAACATCTAGGGTGACCAAGAATTTCTTGTATTAGATCAATATTATATTTTCCAACTTAGGTCGAAATGATCCTGAAAGGTCTGTGTCCCGGATATGACGTCAGACGCCGCCAGCGAATTTAAAGATTGAGGTTCGCGGCTGGTGCCTCGGTCATTTTCCTTCTGTCAAGATTATGGCAGGGTCGGCATAGTCCGCATTGCTAAACTACAGATAGCTAAATTGCTAAGGAGAAAAGTAAGTGTTTTGTAACATTATTAGTTAAACCCATGCAGTTTTAGTATTCCTTGAAGGTAGTGTAGTCACGTGATATTTTCTTAGGACATTTGTACTAAGGAATTTTAAAACAATATATAGTAATTTGTGCATTAAGTGCTTGATAAATAGATGGATGTCTGTTCTCTTTATAGATTGACTGTTTATAACATAGCGGTTCTGAAGAAGCCCTTGGTAAATTCATGGGGCGAAACGGAGATTCTCTGTCTGCATTTCCATCCAGTGTGGACGTCAATCGGCTCGTATCATAGAGCTAAGTACCACACTGTTTATAGCATTTTCAGCAGAAAATAACAGTATAAAATCTCATAAAAGAGCGCTAGATAGAGCATTTGATTCAAAAAAATATATTTATTGAGAAAATTATACAAAAATTAAATGAATATAATATAAGGCTCACAGAGAAAATAAGGTTATATGCGATGATGGCCCTAACAACAGTTTAAATATCCATGATTTGTTCTGGTATTCAAACGTGGGCTCTTGAGTAATTTAATCTTCGTCTCTGAGAGTGAGCTGAGTAGATTTCTTAGTTCTAGTGTTGGCCTTACACGGTGTGAAAGTAAGGTCCTTCTATTCTTTAGCGTGAACTTTTGTTAAAATAAACCATAAGCTGGGAATATTTTGTTTGTGATTTGTGAGGCATTCCTTTAAACTGGTTGGAAACTAAAACATATCTGTACATTGTGAAAAAAACAAAATTCAAAATGAGATGGGATAAGTGAATATGATGAAAAACAAATATAAAGAATATACTGAAGATAATGATGTAACAATATATTTAATAGATCACCACAAAAAGTGATATTACACTTCAGTCTGTTTGCTAGAATATTTTCTCACATCTGTGCTCTAAATGAAGCAGGGATTCAAGACAGGGTTGGACAGGTTCCTGCTGAACAAGAAATGCGCTGGTAGGGCTGGTCTCAGTTAGGGTCCTGGACTTTGACCTGGGGGCTGCCGCGTGAGCGGATTGCTGGGCGCGATGGACCACTGGTCTGACCCAGCAGTGGCAATTCTTATGTTCTTATCTCTCTCAGCTACAGAACAATGAAAAAAAAAACCAAGCAGTCTTTGAAATTCCATGACCTTAATAACAATTTTTACCTTTATCAAAGGCATTAAAAAAAGGAAAAGCTGGGTTAGTTTGAACAGCAGATACATTAAATGCATATATTTGCATATCCAAAATAACTAATAGGCTGTACAACCATGACTACATAACTATTTACTTTCATGTATTATTGATGGCCTTGTCAGAATGTTTCCATGCATCGTTTGAGCATTAACATGTCATTAATAATAAGTGAGAAGGCAATATTAGATGCAAGGTTCAGGGTGAGCATAACCTATATTTTATGGATGCCACTGCCAATCTGTCCTTTCACCCATGAATATGCTGTCAGCACCCACAGAAATCAAAGTTGCTATACTACTCAAGAGCAGAGAGAGAGAGAGAGAAACGGATCCTTGAATGTGAGTTTTCTACCAGAATTCAGAAGAGACATTTTGAATGCAATCAGGAATAGGAAAATGTGAACATTATATGTCACATCCAGATGGTACACAGCTAGCATGGCTTCTGCAGATCCAGACTATATAGAAAGAGGCAGTATAAAACAATGTTGATTTAGATAAGGAATGCAACAATCTAAAGAAAAATAATTCCCTCTCTGTGCTTTGGCGCTGCTGCATGGCGCGGAGCAACAGCACCAAAGCACGATCCTGCTCGGTACTGCTCAGTGGCTGAAACTGGAACTTGCGGCAGCAACCGACCAGGTTAGCAGCGGGGCAGGAGCACGGAAAGCTTGCTCCAGCCCACTACACCTCTGGACCAACAGGGATTCCAGCGGCAGAGGAGGTACGATGGACAGGGCGGGGGGGGGGGGGACAGGGTGCAAAGCCTTGGAGTGAGGGAGGGAGGGAGGGAAGGGGGCTGTGTGCAGTGCTTGGGAGGGATGGGCTGGGTGCAGAGCCTGACAGAGGAGGGAGGGAAGGGGACTGGTTGCAGAGCCTGACAGGGGAGGGAAGGGGTCTGGGTGCAGAGCCTGAAAGGGGATGGAGGGACGGGCTCTGTACAGAGTCTGACAGGGGAGGGAGGGAGGGGGTGCTGCGTGCAGATCCTGGCAGAGCACTTGAATATTAAGCCGCCCAATTTATATTCAAGTCAACCATTTTTTCTCCTTTTTGGGGGGGAAAAATGGGAGTCTCGACTTATATTCAAGTATATAGGGTAATCTCTTATAGGCTTCAATGTGGATGGTGGTTTCATTCATCAATCCAAAAACCTTCAGTAAAATTAAATTGTGCAATCTTAAACAAGCTTTATTTAAATATTCTATATTCAAAATGTTCACTTTTCAATTTTTTTATATTTTCCTTTTTAATATTTTAATATTTCAAATTATGCCCCATCAAAAAATATATGGTGAAAAAGATTTGTATCTTAAATAATTTCATTCAGTGACTGAAATTCAACAACACTTGAAAATGACCAAGAATAGAAGAATCTCAAGAACTGAAACAGAAACCTAATTCACAGAATCTCACAGACTGGCACTACTTGAACCTCATCTGTTTAGCTCTGCCTTCCACACAAGTTCAGTTTTCTCTCTCTCTTTCTTTTTAATGAATCCCTTTAAAAAAAAGATCTTGAATATGTTGTGCTTTATTCGGTGATGCGTTCTGTGGTTCTTTTTACATGAAACTCCTGAGAATTCCCAAGAACCCACTCCAGCATAATGCTGGTGAAGAGAATTGCCCTCATTTTAAAACTGTGGGAGGCCCTTCCACTAAAGAATGCAAGCATTGTAGGGGTAATTCCCAATAGATCACCTAAAGCTAGGTGCCAAGATGATGAATGCTAATAACTGTATAACTGCATTAAGAGATTTTGGAGTAGTTTGCCTGTTTTTGCACATTCAATCATACATTTCGGGGATGAGGCATGGATTGAGAGTGGATATGGAAACATTAGCCAGCAAGGACATTACACTTAATTGATTAATGCTTAGTTAACATGGGGCCACTTACCACCTCCTAAAGAGGAAGCATTAGTCCCCAAATTCTATGGATGAAAATGTGGTATAAAATGTGGTATAAAGATGGACGATTTAACAACTTGGATGATCAGATCGGCAAGATGTATACTTGGACGATTTTCGAAATGAAAAAAATATTTGGACGTATTTTTTGAAAATGTGTCCTAAGCTGTTTTTTAGTTTGGACGACTTGCGACTTGGACAAAAACGGACTTAGACATTCCTTTCGATTATGCCCCTCTTAAGGTTTAGTTTAGTTTAATTGTATTTCAGTATTTTGCTTTTTATTTTTGTATGTATATTGGTTGTTAATATGGTTTCTTGCATTGAACAAATCAGGGTATATGGGTGCTACTATAGAAAATAATTAACCGCATTCATGCCAACAAGAAATAATACAATTAATTGAGCTGTGATGCATATAAAATATTCATTACCTTATTGTGATATGATGGAACATGAAAAACAGCAAAGTAAAATCAAACATATTAAATTGTAGCAAAGAAAACGGTCATTTATGTGCATAATGGCAGATCAAGTGAGCATTGAATGTCAAGCAATTCTGGATCTGATCTATATTTTTTGAGTTCCTACAGAGAAAACAAATTTCCAAAGAAAGCATGATCCAAGAGGCTGTATTTTTTTAGAAAACACAATGCAGGCGAATTATAGAGCTTACTTGGGAGAGAAAAAACCCCCATGTGCTTATGTGTAAAAAGTTAATTGTTAAGAATAAACCAGCTTAGAAACATAGGAAACAGGGGACAGACAGAATAACTGTGTGAGAACATTTTGACAGCTCAAATCATGCCAATAGGCAGGTGCTCAGAATTATAGGCTGTTGAGCTCTGTAGGATCATTAATTTTTACAGCTGTGTCTGCTGCCTCCTGGTTCAGAGGCTCAGGGAATAAGAGTCGGGCTTGATAAGGTTTTAGACTCATCTCAGATTCTTCAATCTAAGCAATGGGAAATGGTTTTCAAAGTTTTTTCTGACCATTTTTATAACTAGTCCTAATCATATTGAAAACAGGACTACTGTACGGTGTACAAGGCGATGGGGCCTGATGGTGGTATACATTTAAGGATACTGAAGGAACTTAGGGAAGTTCTGGGGGCTCCACTGGCTGACCTTTTCAATGCTTCTCTAGAGTCATGAGTGGTACTGGAGGACTGCAGAAGGGTGGATGTTGTTCCTCTTCACAAAAGTGGAAGTAAGGAAGAAGTAGGTAACTCCAGGCTGGAAAGTCTGACTTCGGTAGTAAGTAAATTAATGGAAATGGTTTTAAAATTTTTTTTAAAAAAAATAGTGATGTTTCTGGAATCCAGTAGATTACAGGACCTGAGGCAACACAGATTCACTAGAGGCAGATCTTATCAATTTCTTTGACTGGATGACCGGAGAATTAGATAGAAGGAATGTATTAGATGTGATATATTTAGATTTTAGCAAAGTCTTTGACACTGTTCCACACAGGTTCGGTTCTTGGACCTGTTCTTTTTAGCATTTTTGTAAGTGACACTGCTGAAGGGCTATCGGGTAATATTTACCTCCTTGTGGATGATACCAAAATCTGTAATAAACATCCTTAATGGCATGAATAACATGAGGAAGGGCCTAACAAAGCTTGAAGAATGGTCTGAAATTTGGCAGCTAAGATTTAATTCTAAGAAATGCAAGGTAATGCATTTGAGCAAAACTCGAGAGAATGGTACCGTTTAGGGGATGAAGAACTTTTGTTCACAAAAGAGGAGTGGGATTTGGGTGTGATAGTATGTGAAGATCTTAAGGTGGCCAAACAGTTTGAAAAGGCGATGGTGAAAGCTAGAAGGATGCTAGGGTGCATAGGGAGAGGTATGGCCAGTAGGAAAAATGAGGTATTGATGCCCCTGTATAAGGCTCTGGTGAGACCTCATTTAGAATATTGTCTACAATTCTGGAGATTGCACCTTCGAAAAGATATAATCAGGATGGAGAAGGTCCAGAGGAAGGCTACTAAAATGGTTGGTGGTCTTCGTCATAAGGCGTATGGAGACAGATTTAAAGATCTCAATATGTATACTTTGGAGGAAAGGCAGGAGAGGGGAGATATGATAGAGATGTTTAAATCCCAAAATTTAACTACAAAATATTACTCACCAGAGATGGGTTACACTTCCCCGATAACCATTTCACAAACCAGTGGAGAAAAAGCCTCAAAAATTTCAATGCAGCAGTACACAACTTCAATACTGTTTAAAGTCCAAGCTGCTTATGTACTATCACTGGCACATCAGTATTTTTGAAACCTTCTGACCAGAATACATTTTTGGAATATACCATAAAAAATTTGCCTGTATCTCAGTTTTTTCGCTACAGACGGATCTGGAGATCGACGGAACAATTTTTGAGACAAGCGGAACCTCTTAAACAGTGTTATAGAGACAGAGGTTATCCGCATAGAGTAATACAGAAATCCTGGCATAGGGCAAGGTTTAGTCCAAGGGAACAACTGTTGCAATATTACACACGAGCTTCAGATGACAAAGTTATTCCATGTATTATGAAGTTTTCAACAGTGGCACAAAGTTTAGGCAGAAAGATCAGGAACATCTGGCCTATGATGCAAACAGTCGCATGTTTTCAGGATCAAGAGTGTAAGATTGCTTATACACGTAATAGGAATTTAAATGACATCTTGTGCAAGGCTGACGTTTGGACTGTCCAGGAGGAGGGAGAGGTGGGTCATTTTCGATGTGGAAAATGTGCAGCTTGTAGTGTTATGCAAGAGGGCAGGCTGCACATGTTCCTGGAAGAAGAGTGGTGAAATTGCACTCTTTTACAACATGTGAAACAAGAGGAGTGGTGTATGGGATGACGTGCCCTTGCGAGTTAACCTATATTGGTCATATTGCCAGATGTTTCAAGACTCGGCTATTTGAACACCGGTCCAATATCGGTCATAAAAAAGAAGTTGACATCCTGACCTGCCATTGTGCCAAAGAACGGCATGATTTTGATGATTTTGTGTGTTTTGTGTTAGAACACGTTCCTGTTACCCCATGGAGGGGCAATATGAAGAGGCTTTTGTACCAGCATGAACAGCGCTGGACTTTCTTTTTGGATACTATTTGGCTAATGGCCTTAATCAGCGGGTAGAGTGGGTGGCATTTTTTGGATGAGTGATAGTTTGAAGAATGAATGGCAGTTGCATAGATGAATGGCAGCCGTTTTTTGGCTGTTGCTATGATGCTGTAACCCGGAAGTGCTACCGAAAGTTGGATCCTGTAGTTCTTTTTAGCAATGGGCGTTTCTTGTGCCGGTGTGCACGGAAGAGGAGTGAAGTTTTTCAGCTGATACATTCACTGAGGAACCCTTTGAGAGGCGAAACAAGGCACTTGTCGGAGGATTGGGCATGGATTCTGGACTGCACATCTAAATGGTGCCATGGTGTTTTCATCTACAGTCTGGCTAGACATTTTCTACCAGCACAGCACAGCTTTTCAGACCATGGTCCCAAGCTAAATAAAACTTTTTTTGCTTTTCCTGTGCACAGTGATGGGTATATTACCCTTTTGATAATTACATTTCAGTGGTGGTGGAGTTTTTTTTGCCAGTGAGAGTATATAAGCAGCTTGGACTTTAAACAGTATTGAAGTTGTTTACTGCTGCATTGAAATTTTTGAGGCTGGTTTGTGAAATGGTTATCAGGGGGAGTGTAACCCATCTCTGGTGAGTAATATTTTGTAGTTAAATTTTGGGATTTTTTCTATTACTCTTAGTTTTTTCTTGTGAGACAGATGTTTAAATATCTATGTGGTATAAATGTGCATGAGTTGAGTCTCTTTCATTTGAAAGAAAGCTCCAGAATGAGAGGACATAGGATGAAGTTAAGAGATGATAGGCCCAGGAGTAATCTAAGGAAATACTTTTTTGCAGAATGGTGGTAGATACATGGAATAGTCTCCCAGTAGAGGTGGTGGAGACAAAGACTATTTCTAAATTCAAGAAACATGGGACAGGCATTTTGGATCTTTTAGGGAGAGGAGGAAATATTGGATGCTGCGGATGGGCAGACTGGATGGGCCCTTTGGCCTTTATTTTTCCATAATGTTTCTATAGTATACTGTATAGTGCAAGGTATCCCTCCTGCTGGTAATCGTTTGGGGGTGGGGGGTTCTGTCAGGAGGGATTGGGAATCCCTTCTGCCGGCGATCATTCAGGGAGAATGGGCGGCTGCGGCCATGGCTGCTAAACTTATCATAGCAGGGAGATCCTTTGCCACGATAAGCTTAGCGGTCGTGTCAACTTACACGACCCAATTAAGAACATAAGAACATAAGCAATGCCTCAGCTGGGTCAGACCTGAGGTCCATCTTGCCCAGCAGTCCGCTCACGCGGTGGCCCAACAGGTCCAGGACCTGAGCAGTAATCCTCTATTTATATCCTTTTATTCCCTTTTCCAGCAGGAAAATGTCCAATCCTCTCTTAAATCCCAGTACTGTATTCTGCCCTATAACGTCCTCTGGAAGCGCATTCCAAGTGTCCACCACACGTTGGGTAAAGAAGAACTTCCTGGCATTTGTATTGAATCTGTCCCCTTTCAACTTTTCCGAATGCCCTCTTGTTCTTTTATTTTTTGAAAGTTTGAAGAATCTGTCCCTCTCTACTCTCTCTATGCCCCTCATGATCTTATAAGTCTCTATCATATCCCCTCTAAGTCTCCTCTTCTCCAGGGAAAACAGACCCAGTTTCTCCAATCTCTCAGCGTTTTCCATCCCTTTTATCAGACGTGTCGCTCTTCTCTGACTCTCTCGAGTAACGCCATATCCTTCTTAAGGTATGGCGACCAAAACTGGATGCAGTATTCCAGGTGTGGGCGCACCATCGCCCGATACAGCGGCAGGATAACTTCTTTTGTCCTGGTTGTAATACCCTTCTTGATTATACCTAGCATTCTATTCGCTCTCTTAGCGGCCGCTGCGCACTGTGCCATCGGCTTCATTGACCTGTCTACCATTACCCCCAAGTCCCTCTCTTGGGTACTCTCATTCAATAACATCCCTCCCATCGTATAGTTGTACCTCGGGTTTCTGCTTCCCACATGCAATATTTTACATTTCTCAACGTTGAACTTCATTTGCCATTTTGTCGCCCATTCCCCTAGTTTGTTCAAGTCCCTTTGCAATTCCTCACAGTCCTCTTTAGTCCGAGCTCCCCTAAATAGTTTGGTGTCATCTGCAAATTTTATTATCTCACACTTCTCTAACAGGCGTCTGTAACATAGACGTTGGTTAGAGAATCAGGTTCTTTTTAAGCGGGCTTAGGCGTGATTCTGTAAAGGACGCCCATCGGCTTCTGAGACTGGACATCCTATACAGAATCCGGACCAAAGTACTCAAGCACTGTTGCATGCAGTGAAAGACAGCATGGGAATACCCATATTATCTGCCACTAAATGTATCGAAGTGTGGGCCCACTGTAAATTTAAAAAAAAAAAACCCCAGTGCTGCAGCAGTGCACAACCCCATATAATTCCCCACAATCTAGTTCTCCCAATGACACTTCCCAATGCAAACCTCAATCGCCAAACCCAATTCCCTGATGCTGAATCCAGAGCCCCCAATGCTAACACAGTCTTCCTGTGCCAAATCTGACCTCCCCAATGAAAACCTAGAACTCTGATGTCAAACTTGACCATCCCAATCTAACACCTGCTCCCTGACACAAAAGCCTGCTGCCCAGACAGAAAATTTCAACTTCTATAGTTCTAGCCTCCTCCCACCCTCTGACTCACTCCTAGGACTTCCCAAGGAGGTCAACGTTGGTGGGGCAGCAGTTCTGAAATGCAGTGATAGTCCTCTGGTGCCAGTGACCCCTAGTAGTGGTCTTATACTGCTGCTGATAGGGTCATCCACCCATAAAAGACCCTTATATATATAAAGAGAAATACTTTTTAGCATTTTAGTGCTAAATAGTGAGAAATACTTTTTAGTGGTAATACCCATGTTAGCTGCTTAGTAAAATGGCCCCTTAGTAAAAATAACATTGCATTTAAAAGTATCTTTAATTTATTTTTCATAAAAAAAAAGGAGAACAGACATGTTAAGCCTAGTATATTTGGCACTAACTTTCCTCCACTATATTCAGGGAAACCCTCAGCAATGTAGGTTAATCAGTACTTAAAATTTTACTTTTGAAGGTGGAGTTTATCATGTAACTTGGTATCACATGAGGAAAAAGGGAGGGGGGGAGGAATTTGGGGGTTTAGCTCAACAGCAGTAACTCAAGGTGAGTTACATTCTGGTGCAGTAGACATTTTCTTTATCCAGAGGGTTCAGCAATCTAAGCTTGCATTAAACAAAGAACAAGGCATACATGGTATCACATTTATTGGGTGTTCTTTGATAAGGGGAAACACTGAGTCTACTCTTCCTGTTATACGAGGGGCTGCTGAAAAGTTCTCAGCCCAACCAAGAAGAGAATGAAGTGAAGGTATGAAACGTACAAGTGATTCCACACGTTTCTTTTTTTTTAATGCTTTATTGATTTTCAAAACTTCAATAGTGCAATGCAACAAATGTAACATATAATAATACAATAAAAGCACATTCAACTTACACATGTTCTTAATCAACCATTTCCCCCACCCACCAATGATTATTCCATAAAACACAAAAAAATGGATTGCTGCAAAAAAAATCCTATTCTAATTAATGATATCTTCCCATCCATTCACCCACCCCCAAATGTAAGTACCCTAATACAAAACTAAGGCAGAAATAACCCCCTCCCCACCCTTCCCTGGATATGTACCTAAATAAACAAAAACTGACTCGCATCAATAATCAATTATAAAGAGGTAACATAAGATGTCACTGGGCCCCATATCAATTTAAATATATTACCATGTCCCAAATTATCAGCGTTCATCCTTTCAAATCTATAACTGGAGAAAAGACTTGCCCACCAGAACGAAAAATTTAAGCGATCATAGTTCTTCCAGTTTCGGGTGATCATCTGGATGGCATTCCACACTTTTCTTGACATTATTCACTTCATTTCATATCATTGAAATGAAAAGTGTCAAGAAAAGTGTGGAAACACTTGCATGCCTCATAGCTCCACATCGTTCTCTTCTTGGTTGGGCTGAGAACTTTTCGGCGGCCCCTCGTACTTACTACCACCTGGCTATATGGTTAAATCAATTCAAACCGCATTTTATTTCCAATCTATACATTGTGGAAGCTGAGTTATGTTGCACCACTTCTGCAAAATGTGCCTCTTACTGCTCTTTGTGTTCTGAGCCTTGCTACTAGGTGGAAGAGTTATTGCATATTTAAAAGCAGCATTTGCACAGAACAGATCGGGGGATTTAGTACAGAAATTGCATCCACATTTCATCCCGAAACAGCCTGACCTTTTCCCTTGCAGCAAAGGGACAGTCTTGAGGCTGAAAGTTTTAGAAAGCCGAAGGAGAGGCTACACAAGACGGAAAATAGTGAGAAATAATAAAGTATTTCAGGCATGCTCTGCTCTATCATGGGTAATAGCTACCCCATATCCCAGTCTGTGAGCCTCGCTATCCTTTTTGTTTTGTTGGAGATGCAAAGTAGCTATGGTGACTGGGGTCCTCTGTAGAAAAAGGCAAGGGCGTCACGTTGAGCCTACTCTGGCTTTGATGACAGTGTGATCTAACAGCTGGAAGCTAAAAATACCTGCCCTTAGTTTTCTCACCACACCATCTCATTTGCATGCTCTCAGAAAGAAAACTTATTCACTTGCAGTAAAGAAACAAACCTCCAATGCAGACTTCCTCATTTCTCTTCGGTCTACTTTTGGGGCTCCGTTTACTAAGCTGCGATAGCGATTTTAGCGCTTGCGCTAGACGCTAACGCCAGCATTGAGCTGGTGTTAGTTCTAGCCACGTAGCGCGGGTTTAGCGGGTTTAGCGCGTGGCGCTAAAAACGCTATCGCAGCTTAGTAAAAGGAGTCCTTGGTTTCTAGTTTCAGCTTCTCATCACCAGTTTGCAGATGCAATTACCCTGCTTATTCCTGGACCTTTTCCTCATCTGGACCCCTTGCCTTCTAATGTCAGAATGGTCCAGCTTTTGCTTTTGTCTTTGAATTTTGTTTCTTCTCTCAGCTTGTCTAATATCTTAGATCTTTCTGTCCCTGGAGGGCGCATAATTAAAGAAAGGAAGGAAAGGAAAACCCTTCACAAAAAGCTGAAATAGGACCTGAACCTGGGTCTCTTGGTTCACAAGTCCCTGCACTCAGTGCAGGATTAACCAATAGGCCAAGTAGGCACGTGCCTAGGGCCTTAAATGGTCAGGGGGGTCCGATGAAGGAGGGCATCAACATTGTTTCTTCCAAACGGTAATGGGCCCCTCCAGCATCGATTGGCAACGCGGGCCCCACCCCGATCGGTAACGCGCCCCCCCCCCCCCCCCAATCGACGGAAAGTAAGACAAGCAAGCAATGTGGGTAAGAAAGGCAACAGGAACTGTAATTGTGCAAGCGGTGCTGCTTCCCAAAGCTTCCCTCTGACGCAGCTTCCTGTTTCCGCCTGGGTGCATGGTGGGGTGGGGCGGGGCAGGAGTCCAGTGCATTTGTGTGCACTAGGGGCCCTCGACGAATTAATCCTGCCCTGCCTGCACTTAATATGAAGTTTATTAAAAGAAATAAACAATAACATTTTAGTACAGTTCCTGAAGCTGTCTTAGAGCTCTTTAACCCTTACTACTGTGTTTCCCTGAAAATAAGACAGTGCCTTATATTAATTTTGGGCCCCCAAAAATGCACTAGGTCTTATTTTCAGGGTAGGTCCAGCAACCAAACCAGATTTCTTCTCCCAGTTTAAGAAATGCACTGGAGCTTTACACTATCCTCCCCATCAGATAAACAAAATAAAGGCAAAGGTTTAAAAAAAGGGCCACGCCACCAGCTTGATCATACAATATATTATTTCCAAATATATAAATTATTTTTGTTTTAATGTTCTGAACGTTCAAGTGACGGGGAAGGAGGAAAAATTTGCCCCCGGTGTCCCTTGCGTTGCCCCCCGAGCTGACAAAGGGCCTGGCTCAGCCTCCTCAGCAGTTTATGGAGTGGGGGGAGGGAAATTTGTGCTCTCCTCCTGTTGGGGCGGGACATGGGGGGATCAGCTGCCCATTGGTCAGTCTCGCTCCGAGCCTGGATAGAGCCGACGGTTACCGGCTACCTCTTAAAGGGGAAAAATGCTGGCAGTCCTCCTCATCGCTTGTCACCAGCCATCTTGTTTCTTCTTTAATTCCCATGAGAAGGAGAGAGCGCACGCGTCAGGCTGGAGCTCCGAGACAATGAGCGCAAGCCTCCAGGCCTTCCCCCACCTCCTCTTCTTGCTGTCCCTGCTGGGGGGATGTTATTTAGATGCTGCCCCAAACACTGGGAACCAATCTGGGCAAAGAACAATGAAGGGCTGCACACAGTCTTGATCCGCAGCTGGCTTGGAAGACAGAGGCAAGGGCACTGCTGCTTCTGTCCAGACTAGAGGTCTGCACGGGAACGGGGATCGCGGGGATCCCGCGGGTCCCGCGGGGATCCCGCGGGTTCCCCCCCTGGCCCACGGGACTCCCACGGGGACGCCCCCTGGCCCACGGGACTCCCACGGGGATGCCCCCCTGACCCACGGGACTCCCACGGGGACGCCCCCTTGCCCACGGGACTCCCACGGGGATGAAAACAACCTACCTAAATTCTGGCGATGCAAGCATGCAGCTTACAAGTCTGGCGTCGCGTCGGGAAATAGCCATGTTGAGCAGTGAGCTCAGCACGTACACAGATGAAAGCCTTGCTTGCTGATTGGTCCGGCGGCCCCGCCCCACCGTGCCGCCGGACCAATCAGCAAGCAAGGCTTTCATCTGTGTACGTGCTGAGCTCACTGCTCAGCATGGCTATTTCCCGACGCGGGCATTAGGCTGTTTTTTGTCATTTCGGGTGGGGGATGGCAGCGGCAGCAGCAGCCTGAAAAAGAAATCATCCTGGCCGGGTTCGGTGTCATGCTCCGGAGCTTCTACAGCCTTCCTATCTCCCTCTCCCTTCTACCTGCGGCTCTCTTCGGCAACTCAGCAGCAACCCTCTGCGAGTCCCGCTTGTTTCAACTTCCTTTTTCCACAAAGACGGGACTCGTAGAGAGAAGGCCTCGATGTCGGCAGCTTGTCTTGATCACCGCTGCTGACGAGTTGCTTAAGAGAGCCGCGGAGCAGGGGGGTGTTGCCAGGTGCAGGTAGAAGGGAGAGGGCCAGATGCAGGACTCGTGGGTGAGGGAGGAGAAGAGAGAGGGGAGAGAAACAAAAGGAAATATTTCATACTGGGCTGGGCCGGAGTGGAGAGAGGGTGGAAAGATTCTGGCTACAGGGTGCAGTAACAAAGGAAAAGGGGGGGAAAGCTGAAAATGGAGATAGTGACACAAAGAAGAGAAAGGGTAAGCAGGACCTTCTGAATAAGGATAGAGATACAGAGGGGACATGAAGAGGAGGTGAAATAGAGACATAGAAGTAATGCTGAAAAAGTGTGTGTGTGTGGGGGGGGAGATAAAGACATTGAAAGGGCAAATGGTGAATATGGGGTAAAGACAAGGACAGAGACAAATGAAGATTCTGAAAAAGTGGTGAGATACGGATATAGGTGAGATGGACACAAAGAAGGGTGATGCTGGAAAATAGGTGGAATGGTAATTCTGACAGACACAGAAGGGAAATGCTGGATCAAGGAGAGATGGGGCTCAGGCTGGATGGAATGAGGAGAAATGCCTTGTTGGCCCGGAACTTCCTCTCCTACGTCAGAATTGACGTCAGGGAGCGGAATGCTGGTCAGCGCGACGCTTCTGCAGGGAAAGCTTGGGACAGCGGTGGCTTGGGGACTATTCCCCGATGGCGGTGGCAGCAAACCGAGTGGCTTGGGGGAGGGCACGGAGAAAGAAAGAAAGGGGGCAGACAGAGAGACAGAAAGAAGGGGGAACAGGGAGACAGAAAGAAAAAGTTGGGGGAGAGAATGAGGTCTGGAGGAGAGGAAACATACAGGAGGCTGAAAGAAAGGAAGAAAGATTGGATGCACAGTCAGAAGAAGAAAGTGCAACCAGAGACTCATGAAATCACCAAACAGCAAAGATAGGAAAAATGATTTTATTTTCAATTTAGTGATCAAAATGTGTCTGTTTTGAGAATTTATATCTGCTGTCTATATTTTGCACTATGGCTCCCTTTTACTAAACCGCAATATTGTTTTTTAGCGCAGGGAGCCTATGAGCATTGAGAGCAGCGCGAGGCATTCAGCGTAACTCCCTGTGCTAAAACCTACTATTGTGGTTTAGTAAAAAGGGAGGGGGTGTATTTGTCTATTTTTGTATTTTGTTACCGAGGTGACATTGCATAGAGTCATCTGCCTTGGGAAATGTATATGGCAGATATCTTTGTTTTGTGTTCAAAAGAAAAGGAAATGCATTTCTGGTTTTATTTCTACAGTGTTGAAGTACTTGTTGGCCCTTGCTGTGACTGGTGGGGATCCCCAAGCACCGCCAGCAGAGGACCTCCTCTAGAGATGGTCAGAACTCCCCTCCACCAAGCGCAGCAGTCGCTGGCAGCATCCATGAGCCACTGAGGTGCCAGCATCTGTGACTCAGGGACGCTACTGCTGCCTGCCAAGCTTGGCAAAAGGGACCCCAGGCCAACTGCAAAGGAAGTCCTCAGCTGACAGTTTGTGGGTTCTCATCAGCTGAGTATTTATATTTTATATTTACATTAGAGGTTCTGGTAGAAACCCATTTACAAAGTATGTATTCTTCCCAATTAATATTTCCAAATTAATAGTCTCTTTGCTTATTTGTAAATGGGTCTCTACCAGAGCCTTTAATTCAGTAGCATAATTAAATAAAATAACTATTTCTGAAGTTTATAGGGAAGGATGGTGACGGAGGGGATTCCTCGCGGGGACGGGTGGGGACGGAGGGGATTCCTCACGGGGACGGGTGGGGACGGAGGGGATTCCTCGCGGGGACGGGTGGGGACGGAGGGATTCCTCACGGGGACGGGTGGGGACGGAGGGATTCCTCACGGGGACGGGTGGGGATGGGTGGGATTTTGGCGGGGACGGGTGGGGACGGGTGGGATTTCTGTCCCCGCGCAACTCTCTAGTCCAGACTAGGGCTTATTTTGGGGATAGGGCTTCAATTAAGACCTACCCCGAAAATCATGCCAGGGCTTATTTTCGGGGTAGGTCTTATTTTCGGGGAAACACAGTAGTTTCACATTTAGTGAAGAGAGGGGAACAGCAACCACTGGAGGATTAAATATGTAACTTGCTAGCACCTTTCTGGAACCTGAATAAGTCAAGTTTCAAATCTAAATAACAACATCTTCTTTTGGGGCATAGAATTATCTTCCCATTCTGAAACTGGAGTTCGATGTCCATATTTTGGCCTCTCTCTAGTCCCACCCAAACATACTCAGGCCAGATCACACTCTCTTGCTATAAGGATGCTGATTTTCAGATGTCAAAACACAAACAGTAGTTCTAAAATCAGGGCCATAGGCTCCTAAGATAGGCATCTAAATTTGTCCTCATTTTCAGTCAAATATAGGAGCCTAATTCACTTAGGGCTCCTTTTACAAAGCTGTGGCAGAGGTTTCTATTGCGGGTCGGCTAGGTAAATGCTTTGATGCTTATAGGAATTCTATGAGTGTCGGAGCATTTGCCTTACCAGCCCTCGGTAGAAACCTCTACTGCAGCTTTGTAAAAGCCAGTGTTAATTCCTGAAGCTGAGCCTCAGTAAAACTAACCCTCTCTTCTACGAAACCGCGCTAGCGATTTTAAGTGCAGAGAGCTTCGCTGAAAGGCCCACGCTACTCCCAACGCTTATTGAATTCCTATGAGCGTCAAGAGCAGCATGGACCATTCAGCGCGGCTCCCCACACTAGAAACTGCTAGCACAGTTTTGTAGAAGAGGGGGTAAGCATATTCCTCCATGGGGAATATGACATAAGTTTTAGTCATTTTCACATTATTTGTTATCTTTTGTTATTGTTTGCATATTTTTATATGTATGATTATATATGATTTGTATGTTTGTATCATAGCTTTAACCTCTTACGTAGCATCATGTGGCCACATTGGATGCTCGAATTTAATAAACTGCATTTTTCCATGTCATTTAGGCTGCTTCATTGTTTACTGCTTGTGCTTGTTTGCAGATCACCACCTCTCATTTTGCTTTTTTGAAATTGCTTGGGAGGCATTACGTCGTTTTCCTCATGGAGGAATTTTTATTTATTTTTACTGAGGCTCAACTTCAGGAATTACTATCTAATATGAGAAAACCACTAATCATGACCATTGGGAAGAAGCAATCAAGTTAAGTAAGAGACTTGTTCATTCAGAATTGCATTCTTCCACTGTATTGGATTATTGTTAAGATAAAATGGTCAAGCTGGAAGCTATAATTAATTAGTGTTCCCTTGACTTTGATTTTAATAATACAAACTGCCAATAAGAAGACAGAAATAATTTTTTAAAAGTTTAGATAATGAACTGGTATTTTTAAAGGAAGATGATGCTTGTTTTAATGGTTTTTATGGTGATTTTAATTTGCATTTTGAAAGGTGGAAGAAAGAGTATACATTATGTAAAGTATAAGGGAGATGAATTAGATTATACACCCAAAAGTATATACCCTTGGAATAAAATAAATAATAAGCTGAGATTTTAATAACACTAGATATACTGTGAAAAATACTGAAAGAAATAATAATAGCAAAATCAAAGAAAAATCCAACGGGTCTGCAGTGAAAGGCAAACACCAAACACAAAGAACAGACTGCAGAGTGGAATGTACAAGGTACATGAATCTTTATTTTAAAAAAAAAACCTCTACAAAACCATAATCTATAAAAATGGCTCTCAAATACATGGAATGAGGAGGGCCCAACATGGTCTGTGTTTTGGAGAAACACTCCTTCCTCAGGGGTTCAAGATATCCAATATATCACATTTAGAGAGTCATGTGGAAAACAACATTGTGATAAGGTCATCCAAATTTTTGAATCTCAGGCAAGAAATTCTCCTTCTGAGCTAACGCATAGGGTGAGTCCAGCTACTTGCCTCCGATTCAAAAATTTTGATGACCTTATAACAATGTTGTTTTCCGCATGACTCTCTATATGTGATGCATTGGATATCTCGGACCCCTGATGAAGGAGTGTTTCTCCGAAACATGGACCGTGTTGAGTCTGCATTCTATGTATTTGATAGCCTTTTTTATGGATTACAATTTTGTAGAGTTTTTAATAAAGATTCCTGTACCTTGTACATTCCACTCTGCAGTCTGTTCTTTGTTTTTGGTCTTTGATTTTAGAAATAATAATAGACCAGTGATGGAAAATAAAATCCCTATTACAGAAAGGAAAAGCAAAAGAATTAGGAGTGAATCTGATAATGCTTATGATCCCTCAGCATCTCTGTACACAATTCCCCCTAGATAGAACTTAGTTGAAGAGGTTTTCAGCCAGGCAAGGTTTGGATAAAGGGATGCACACAGATACACCAAAACCACAAAGAATACAGCAGAGAAAGGGAGATGGAGAGGAGGAAGAAGAGGGAAAATTAGCTCTATAAACAACCAGATGAGGGAAATGGACAAACATGGGAGATACCAGACTAATAAAACAGATTCTTATATACCGCAGCTACCTCACGGTTCTGTGCGGTTCACAAACCAAGAGATACAAATGCATGTAAAGTAGTTCATTAATGTGCATTAGTTCCCGTAATGCTAGAAACTTATACGCTTAAAATTTCTGATTACCAGCAAATTGGCTCATGCATGTTACAGAATTAGGTTAGTTGCGTGCTCGAATTCCAGAGCACACAGCTTCAAGGGGGCATGGACCTGGAGGGGAATGGGCAGATCAGGGATGTGTCAAACCACGAAAGTGGGTTATGCAGTAGAATACTAAGGGTTCCTTTTACTAAGGTACGCTAGCGTTTTTAGCACGCTAAAGATTAGCGCGCGCTAACCACTCGCTAAATGAAAAATACTAACGTAAGCTCTATGGAGGTGTTAGCATTTAGCGCGCGCAGCATTGTAGCGTGCACTAAAACCACTAGCGCACCTTAGTAAAAGGAGCCCTAAGAATTATGTACCTAACTGCCTACAGTTAGACATGAACATTTACGGTACACCAACCATTGAGCTACCATGAATGCTTGCACCTAAAATTATAAAGTTCTAATTATAGATGGTCACTTGTGATAATATATTGAAATACTGAGGCAATATCATATATGCTTGTAAATTAAACCCAAGTATACAAACGCTGAATATAACTTGAACTTTATCAATTATTTATCAGTTGTTCAAAAGTTTTATTGTTTCTATAAGAAGAAAGGACTCAGAAGCACCTCCATCTGCCTATGATAATAAATTAGTCAGGAATTCCGGTGTACATTTATCCTCATTGGCCTTACTCTATACTACCCAATTAATAATTTAATTTAATAATGTGTACTCTTATCTATAAATTTTTTTGCTTTTTTCTTTAAATATATAAATATTGATGTAATGAACTAATATGATGAATTTCATACTCAACTTAAATTCATCTCGACTTAATTTTAGCCTGGGAACTATTGATCTGACATGTTTCGCAATAACATTGCTTTATCAAGGATCCCTCTACTGCCATCCGACTCATACTAATTCTCTTTCTTGAGAATTAGTATGAAAGAAAAAGTGCTTCTGCTTCTTCTCTCTCTCTCTCTTTGCCAGAACTGCTTTCTCTACCAACATAAGAGCAAGTTTTTGATTTCACAAAGTAATTTTGTACTCTAACTGCTTTCTCTCTAACCTTTTAGTTTATTTTTTTTATCTGTATTTTTAAGTTTTCAAGAGAGAAAATTCTCTCTAACCTTCTATTGTATTTTTTTAATCTGTATTTTTAAGTTTTCAAGAGAGAAAATGGTGCTGAAGGGGATTGAGGGTTACAGATAAAAAAGAAGAGGTAGGTTACAGAAACGGACAGGAACCACATTACAGGTCATAGACCTGACGGGCCGCCGCGAGAGCGGACCGCTGGGCGCGATGGACCAATGGTCTGACCCAGTGGTGGCAACTTTTTATGTTCTTATGTTCTTATGGTCAAAACACGCAGACGCGAAAGAGTGGAAAAGTCCAAAAGAGACCGGTGAACTCAAAGTATTTCACAAACACCCTTTATTTCTTCAATCTAACATACAACGACTTGACATGTACATGTTTCGGCCAAAAGGCCTGCCTCAGGAGTCTCACAGATCTGTGTAAGGGTCAAAAATCAGCATCCGATAACTAATTCAAGTTTGCGTGTTTTTGCTACAAAGCTGTCTTTGGGATTCTTCCAGCTTACCTAATCTCCCAGTTCCCCCCCCCCAACTAGTCCAACAAGAGCACTCGCAGAACAAACCTATTTAATTACCCCTCCTTGAAATCTTACCAATACAAAAAGTTTCTAGATAGAATGTTATCATTCCAGGCAGCTAGGCTGAACACATGGCTTGGAAAGCCCATACTTGAGGCCACTACATACGCAGACTTTAGAAAATCCCTGAAAACTCGACTGTTTAACAAATTCTAAATTCCCATACCCAACTCTTCCTCGCCATGACCCTTCCACCTCACCCCCAATTCCAAGGCCCGAAACTAATTATACTTTCCACCTTGAATCTCATGTACTGACATAATGTATCTTTATTGTAACCCATGTACTGACTAAATGTATCTTTATGGTAACCCACCTGTATCCCTTACACTGACAAAATGCACCTTGATAGTAAACCACTTGTATTGTAACCCACTTGCATCCCATATACTGACAAAATATATCTTTACTGTAACCCACTTGCACCCCATGTACTGACTAAATGTATCTTTATTGTAAACCGCTTCGAACTTCACGGTATAGCGGTATATAAGAAATAAATTATTATTATTATTAATTCAACCTTGCAACGTCATTTAATATGTTTTCTTTTCGAACCATTAGTGCGAGGTTGAATTACCGGTAGTCATCAGATGCTGATTTTTTGACCCTTACACAGACCTATGAGACTCCTGAGGCAGTAACACAGTCTAGACCTGTCGTTTTTTTCCAACAGGTAAAACCCCTGGGTTTGGGTTATTTTTTGCTTTTTTTGCATAGCCAAGTGATGTTAGTGCATCAATCACTTAGCTAATTTTCATGGGGTTTTAGCTAATTTACATGGCCAAATCGGAAAATGGACAATTGAGGGGAAAAACTTGCAGTGAGCCATTTTGTGCATCAGGTCAGTAAAAGTGAGCATCGCTAAAGCTGTGAAATCAGGCTTAGCAACGATTGCTGACTTTAGTGCATCGAGCCCATACATCTCTGGCCCACATTTTCATACATCTCACACTTGGCATTTTTGGCAATTTAAAAATCAAATTATATTGGATAAACCAAGAGGAAAATGAAGGTATACACTCTTGAACATTGTTCTTATATATACCATATTTTTCATTCTATAAGACACACCTGACCATAAAATGCACCTATCTGTAGAGGAGAAAAAATCAAGAAAAAAAAATTTTGAAGCGCAAGAGGAGGCAACCTTAAAGTGAGGGACATCACTACAGCAGTAAGCTGAGGGGCTCAAGCACCTGTGTGTCCCGGCAGCTTCCAGACCTGGTCTCAAGGGGGGTAAGTTCTGGCATCCTCTTCTGCTTTACACTTACAGCGCTGAACCATTGGAATTAAAAAATGGTACGAGGAGGGTGTTTAAAAAATTATTTGCCCCATAAGACGCACCTACATTTCCACCCACGTTTTTGGGGGAAAATAGTGCATCTTATGGAATGAAAAATACAGTATACCTGTATATACAGGTAGATGATATATATATATATAAGCAATGAAAATACAACACTGGTTTTCAGCATAGGATAAGGTACAGGATTTAACTTTTTAAATATTATAAGTGTTTATGTTGAAATAAAAAGGGACACCATCAATCCACAACGCATAGGCACTTTGAAGTTTATTATATGCCATTGTGGATTGATGGTGTATATTACATAGACAACGTCATAAACAACATTGGGCTATTTTTAATACATCAGCAAAAAAAAGGAGGCACTATATTAAAACTATCAAGAAGACATGAGCAAAAATATATTTTAATTGACAGATACCTCAGCCTTCTCATCCTGCCTCCCACCAACCAATCACTACCCTTCTTGTCCTAAACCCTTTCTTTCTCTTTCATCCTCCCATAACACATGAATGTCTGTTCTGGTGACAAATGAAGGGTAGAGTTCAGCAATGTAAAGCCATCCCCAAGTGACTCTGGAGGTTTTTCAACATTTCCAACAATAAACAGATGAGTACCCAAAGGAGGTGTGTAATTCATGATCATGGAATCTGTGAGGAGAAAAAAGACCACAATTTTCACTTAGAACAGCACTTTTACTGAAAAAAATCTCAGTAGTCCATTATAGGTCAAAGGAAATTTATCAGAGCTAAGATGGGCCATTGAGCTATTTTTCAGCTGAAGTGCTATTATAAAGTTAAATATGGTCTTTTCTTCCTATAGATTCCATGTTTAATTTATTAATGAAAATTAAAAGCACAAGAAATATGAACCTTAGTTTGCAGCTGCTGAAAAGGAGAAGGTTCTTCAGAAAAAAAGAAAAAAAACCTGCCCGATTATTAATATCACCTTTGAGGCAAATGTCTGTCTGCACTTCTTGAGTGGTGAAGTACTAGAAGTTAAACCCAATTTTGCATGCTGGATGGTGAATGATTAATGAAATACATTTTGTACATTTTGTCATCCCATTTTTTCAACAAAATGTAATTTATAATTTTTTTAAACAAAATGTCATTTTTCTCATATGGCACTGTAGATAAAAGGAAACTGCAAAATGACCTCATCCCCCCAAAAATCATCCCTTCTAGATTGATAAACATTTTGTACCAAGAAATCAATCTCTCTTGGTTAAATCACTCATACAATCTGTGATGAGATAAAGAAATACCTATCAAAAACCTAGTTCTCTCATCATGTAGAAAGTCAGACCTGTCAGTTCTCCCTCATATTGAATTAGTCTTTTGGGAACTTTTCTTCATCTACTTCTCGAGCAGCATTATCTACAGAATCATCTGACATGTGAAGCTATATGTTGCACCTATATGTACTACTTTGCAAAGGTCTTTGACAGTAATTTATGCAAAGAGTCTGATATAATGCTATATTTTGTACAGCACAAATCAATCTCTACTACACATCCATCACTCAATGCATTCACTTACAGTGACATGTAGTATTTTTGTCTGTCAGCCAGTAAGTAGTGTGAATTTATTATATAAAATGTTTTGTTTTGGATAGAGATTTGTCATGTGTTATATGTAGCTGAGTTTTCCAATGTACTCATAGGGAGGGGAAGCATAATGGTGATAGTGTTGCAGTAACACAGTGTGGTTTGTGGGGGGGGGGGTTCTTTTTTCTTTCCTATGTTATTATAATTCCTTTCTTGATGTGTGTGTTTATTGTTATGCAAACTACTTTGATAGTTTTCTCTTAAGCAGAATATTATAGTTTTTTTTTTTTAATAAACTTGGAAACTAATCAACCCAGGCCACCATTAAGATGTGCTATTTTGTCACTGTTTTAGCAGAGGACCTATTTTATGCAATGAGACTAAAGCTTAGCATGCACATACTATACTATACTGTACATCATATTTATCACACTATTCCCCCCACCCCCCTTTTTACAAAACCACAAAGGCAGTTTTTAGCACAGGCTAGTGCACTGAATGCTCTGTAGTTCCTATGAGTGTCAGGAGCAGTGCAGAGTATTCAGTGTGCCAGCCAACACTAAAAACTGCATTTGCAGTTTTGTAAAAAGGGATATGTTTTCCATACTATTCTGCCATGCTGCAATCTCTCATGCCATGTTTGCCCCCCAATGTTTTCCACTCCATGTCTTCCATGCTATGTTTCATCAAGCACACTGGCCTTAACATTTTTGCCAAGTTGTGTCATACTGCTAGCCATGCTTTGTAATAAAATGGACTGGCCACATAGACATCCCAACAGAGCAATGGGACACCTTAGAGGGCACTGCTGTGAACTTCACATAAAGGGTACCAGCTGTATATCTCACCATAACCCCCTCATAATTTAGGGTGAACCCCTGACCCCTCCCCCCAAAAAAATACCTACTATACCCTCCTGTATACCACCCCAATAGTACCTATATGGCAGTATAGTAGGTTTTGGGTGGGCTCACACATTCTACTATAAATGTAGTGGTTAGAATGGCTTATTGGCCTAGGTCCTCCTCTCCATGGTTCAATAGCACAAGCTACTTGTGTGCATCTCTGCTAGGCTTCCCATACCAGATACTGCTGTTTTAGAGACAGGTGAGCTGAACTGTCTGTATTGACTAGAGATATACACTGGCCTTAACATACCTTTATAATAGTGGTCTCAAACTCGCGGCCCGGGAGCCACATGCGGCCTGCCAGGTACTATTTTGAGGCCCTCGGCATGTTTATCATAATCACAAAAGTAAAATAAAACAGTTTCTTTATCATATGTCTCTTTAGCTATAAATTACAATATTATTAGTAAAACTTAGCCAAAAGGAAAGATTTATAAACTATAAAGAGTTTTACCTCATGCAAAATTATCATTTCTTTAATAAGACATTAACTATTTTCTTCTGAGGCCCACCAAGTACCTACAAATCCAAAATGTGGCCCTGCAAAGGGTTTGAGTTTGAGACCACTGCTTTATAATGATTGTTCTCTGTATAATATAGGTAGCTTAAGTTTGAAGGCTGAGTGGACACCTTTTTCTAACCTATTTTATAAAGGCAAGTTGATGCATTTGTGTTAATGCTAAATTACTTGATGCTGGAATCTCTTCTATACACATTTAAAGTGTCATAAATCATCGTTTTTTTTGTCTCTGCCTTTTAGCTTTCAATATATAATAGGATATACACTGTAAAAATCAGTACGGCCTTTCAACAATAATTTGTAGGTGTTCCTTTTCAAGCATAGCTTTCTAATTTGATTTATTGAAATCATGTTTAGCATTCAAATAGCTCAAGAAACCTTTTTGTTCTCATTTTTGTGTGGTGGAAGGGAGTCAGTGAGCACTGGGGGAATATGGAGGATGTCATACCTTGATGCATGCAGTGCTCATCTGGTCAGTTTGGGTACCTTTGTGGTACTAAGATGCTTCAAAAACAGGTCTAGTTCCAAACGTCTAAGTTCCATCCAGGATGTCTTGCAAAATGTTTGATTATCGCCGCAAGATGTACATGTCTAAGCCGCCATTGGGAATGCCCAAAGCCCACTCATAGCATGCCTCCACCATGCCCATCTCATGCTCTTGGCACACAGAGACTGGGACACCTCACTAAATGTCTAGAAAGACAGTTTCGAATAGGCACTTGGACATCTGGTGATTAGGATGTTCAAGTGCCGATTTAGGATGCTTTTTGATTATGAGCCTGATAGTTATAAATAAGGGAGACCCATGCCTAATTTAGGCACAAGAATTTGCCCTGGTTTAGTTGGTGTAAATGGATGTGCCTAAAGTTAGGCTTTTCTACAAACTTTAAAAGTCATTTATACAATAGAATAGGGCTCAACATTTTTTCGAGACCAATGTTTTTAGGTGCCATATTTAAAATCTATTCCTTAGCATGCACTAATTCCATTAGAGCAGGGGTGTCAAAGTCCCTCCTCGAGGGCTGCAATCCAGTCGGGTTTTCAGGATTTCCCCAATGAATATGCATGAAATCTATTAGCCTACAATGAAAGCAGTGCATGCAAATAGATCTCAAGCATATTCATTGGGGAAATCCTGAAAACCCGACTGGATTGCAGCCCTCGAGGAAGGACTTTGACACCCCTGCATTAGAGCATGCTAAGCATTAGCGTTCTGGGCTCCCTGGGGAGGATGGGCTATAAATTGAAATAAATAAATAGTAAAAAGGGCCTCTTATCTATTAATAACTAGGGTTAGCTACAAAATAACATATCTTAATGATAGCTCAGGCAAACCAAAAAAAAGGAGAGCTTAGTTTTGCATCCGTTCAGCTGAGAAGAAAAAACAGAACTGAGGACTTGAGGATGCCACGGCAAGTGGGATGGGCCCCACATGCTCAGAACTTTACACTGAGGGGTAAAGTTATCAGCACAGGTCCCATAACAAAATCTAGTTACTAGGACCTATCTGAAAATATTGTCATTCTTTTTGTAACCAAGTTATAAATAAAATTAAAAAAAGGTATTCCTGTAGGTTTAAGAATTTTGAGCTGTACGTGTCACTTTTGGAATTCTGGACAGTACAGCGCTCTCCAGGAAGTGAGCATTGCTGGAGAGAGTTCTAAAACTGCCAAGGAGAGCAGTTGAGGAGAGTTGGGTTGGTTTGTTGGCAGAGACAGGTGTCTGTGATATGTTGTCTCAGTAAAATTGGTTTTTAAAGATAAATTGAATATTTATTGGATATTTTATAGATCCTGTAAAGGAATTGTATTAATTTTTAATTAAACCTTGGTTCAATAGAAAGTGGGTGGGATTAGAAATAGGGAAATTTCAATTATTCTGTGATTTATTTGGGTAGCTAATAGCCACAGTGTTTATTGTTTTTTTTTCACCAAATAAGGATAGAGGGTTTTACTTCCTTTGGGGGGTTTCTTTTTGCTAGGGAGTAGGTATCGTGGAGGAAGCTGTTCTGGGTCAGGAGAGGAACTATGTTTTTGTAGATTTGGGTGACGTTTATTTTAAAATGTAAATCTGTTACTTCCTTTAAGAAAACATAATTGAACCCTTGACCAAAATGACTACATTGTTGAGAATTACACTTCGAGGAAGTAGCAGGTTACATTTTCTTAATTATATAACTAGTCTTATAGCCCGTTACATTAACGGGTGCTAGAATATATGTGTGTGTGTCTGTCTTTATTTTTTTGTCTCTCTCCTTAGCTGCTTTCTATATTTCTGTCTGTCTTTCTTTTTTTTTTTCCTTGGCTGTCCACCACCACCCCTTGCCTGCTCCCCCTGTCCATTCTCCCTTCCTTTTACCTCCCCTATGTCCTCCACCACCCCATCACTGCTCACCTTATCCAGCAGCAGCCCTTCTCCCTTTGTTTTACCTCCCCCTGTCCAGCAGTAGGCCTGCCTTCATTTTTCTGCCCCCCCCTGTCCATCAGCACCTCTTCCCCTGTCCATCAACCCCTTTTTCCTGCTCCCTCTGCCCAGCAGTATGCCTCCCTTCCTTTTTCTGCCCCTCCATTTCCGTGTGCTGCAGCATTTCCCTCCCACCCCACTTCCCTGTGCAGCATTTTCCTCCCCCCTCCATACCTTCCTCCTTACCTCCATGCCCTACCATTCTATCCCCCTCTGCTCCCTTTCTTCCTTCAACTTCATCGGGCAGCAGCAGCAGCATTTATAATTAATTGCTGTTGCTGTCTTCATGTCTTCCTCTCTGGCGGGTCCTGTCTTCATGAAAACATGAAGTGGGCAGGACCCGCCAGAGAGGAAGGCCTGAAGCCGGCAACAGCAGCAAATTTTAAACGCTGCTGCTGCCCAAAGAAGCCAGGCCTTAACCACAAAGCTGGGGGGAGGGTTTTAAAAGGTACAGCTGTGGTGGTGGTGGGGGGGGGGTTGAAAAGCCATCCTTTAAAAACTTGCCTGTTTTATTTTTAAATGCCGTCTGGGCTCGGCCGCCGCGGCCAGCAGCCACCATGGCCGACATCCGCTTCGGGCCGCCGACAGCCACCGCAGCCGACATCTGCCTCAGGGGTGAGGGAGAGAGAGAGCTTTGCACGCATGCGCACTCCTACCTGCAGTGCCCTACAGCTCACAGAAAACGGGCACACGCAGGTGGGAGTGCGCATGCGTGGCTTAGGGTTTTATTATATTAGATGTTTTATTGTAAATCACCTAAATTCTTGTAGGCTTGGCGGTATATCAGATTTTAATAAACTGTAAACTGTATTGACAAGAGTTATACATGTGAAAATACCTTTATAATATAGGTGGCTTACGTTTGAAAGACAAGTGGATACCTTTTTCTAACCTATTTTATAAAGGCAAGTGGATGCATTTTTGTTAACGCTAAAGTACTTGTTGCTAGAATCTCTTCTATACACATTTAAAATATCATAAATCATAAGTTTTTTGTCTCTGCCTTTTAACTTTCAGTATATAATAGGATATACACTATAAAAATCAGTACGGCTTTTCAACAATAATTTGTAGGTGTTCCTTTTCAAGCATAGCTTTCCAATTTGATTTATTGAAATCATGTTTAGCAAGGTCCTAATTTATCATCCTTTACATGCATGCTAGCCCATTGTAGAAAAAGATGAATCTCTCAGCTGTATTCCTGGGGTAATTGAATTCTGTGTCTTATTATTGTTCTATGTGAAATAGAATAAAGAAACAATCATATTTTCAAGATTAGGCTCTTTCAAATGTAGATGAGATTCATTATTCAATGCAGAAATTACAGCTTACTTGCTAATTTCCTTTAGTACCTCCAGACTGGCACAGATAGGTTGTGCACACCTACCAGCAAGTGAAGACTGAGAATTCTGAATCTTGAGTGAGCCAATAAGAACCCTGACACCTAGTGTCAAACAAAAGAAAGCAAGGAAGACTAGGTTGCTGCTATACAGATGGCCAGAGGAGGAACCACAGCCCAAGAAGATGCATGAACTTTGATGAAATGGGCCTTAAGATTCTCTGGAACAGACCTGGCTGCAACCCAGAACTACAAACAGACGGTGTGAATGCTGAAATTCATCAGTCCTATGAACATACTCCTTCAAAACTCTCTTAACATCCAGAACCCTTGAAGGAACCTAAGGTGGGCAACACTACAGACTGGTTCAAATGAAAGGACATCAAGACTTTGGGAAGAAAAGAAGGAACTGGACAGAAAACCAATCTTTCTCTGGAAGGGTTCTCTGGACGACAGGTCCTGCAGCTCAGAAACTCACCTCACCAATGTAGTGGTGACCATGAACACCAACTTTAGAGTAAGATCCTTGAAAGAACAAGATGACAGAGGCTCAAAGTGTGGTTGAACTAAGGCCAAGAGAACAAGATTAAGATCCCACATAAGAAAATAAAAACATAAGAGCTGCCATACCAGAAATCTATGTAGAAGCTCCGGGTCATCAAAGGAGTACATTTGATTCACATAAGTCGCTCTGAGTCTGGCGAGGTAAAATAAACCGTATTGTGCACCAAGCAATTTTAAATGTGCTCTAAAAGATAAAAGTTGTTTACATCATTGGGTTGTAGCTAGTGTGAAATCAGGCAGTATAATAATCTTTGATCTTTGCCACTTTGGTGAGAATTTCCAGCATTTGTGGACATCTAAGTACTTTCAATACAAACGAGTATGGGCCTCTAAGAGTCAGGATGCCTACCTGGTAGACAATGACACGGTGCCAAAATTCATCACTGTTCCCATCCCCGTGGATAACTGCGGGAAACCACCTCCATGTCATTCTTTAAGGAAATGTATGTGTTTCTTAAAAAATCAAATGACTCATTATATAGGGCCCCTTTTACAAAGCCACAGTAGCAATGCTGCACCAAGGCCCATAGAACTGAATGGGCTTTGGTGCATTTAACATAGCAGCATCGGTACTGCGGCTTTCTAAAAGGGACGCATAATGAGAGAGAAATTATTCTCTCTGCCCCTCCTCCTTTTTTTTTTTTTTTCAAAGCCCGATAGCGCAAACTGCTACAGTAAGTGCCTCAAAGCCTATGGGGATTTAAAGGGCTTCGGGGCTTTTGCCACATGGCTTTTTAAAAGAGGTGGTTAGTTTGTATCTGAAAGCAGACTCAAACAATAATAAAAGACTTTGTTTATTCGAAAATGACCAAAAAAGATAGTTGTACTAAGGGCCAAAACGTCTAGATAGATCATAAAAAAAAAAGTAGATGTTTTATTACTGTTTATTTCATTTGGAGCCATAGGAGTAATGATTAAAGGAAAACTACTGCAGGGCATTTTTTTAAAACAAGAATCTAAATGTAAATGAACACTGTTATCACTTGCCATAGGAGACTGGATTTTGCAATCAAAATCAGTTTGAACAATGGTCTCTTCTTTTCTTTGCATTTCTAACATTTTCTGCAGTGTAATTGTACATTCAAAGCCATTAAAATTCAGGCTCCCTCTATCACAGTACCTTGTTAGCCACATTTTTGAAAGGAACTGCTTTTTCTTAAATAGATGCCGTTTCCACAACCACAGTCTCTTGTTATAAGTGTAACAATGTTCTATTATTGCAATGGTCTTTAAAAAAAAATCTGAGTCATTTCTCATTAGTTACTGCACTGCCAAGAAAAAAATACAGCCACAGTAACATATAACTGTTTGGCAGTTGATCCTTTACGATAGTAAGGCAAGATTTCCACTAGGGGTCAGAGGAGACATTTTAATTCCAGATCAGTGATCTTCACTGCAAGGCCCGGGGTCCAATGGTGGACCCCAGAGACCTCTTTGGTGGCCCTCATTGCCTTTCTGGTTGGGTTTTTTCCCCCGCTACTCTGCCTCTCTACCAGGCTCAGGATAGAAATGGGAAAGTAGATTGGAGGAGGGGGGGTAAAAGCACATGTTTGAAGGACAAGGCATTTCTCAATAGACAAGAGAATGTATTTGAAAATAGTCACAACCTGGCAAATATTCTCCAGTGAAGTCTGAAGGTGGGCTCTAGGGATGGATGTCAGCAGTGTCATGGCCCCTCTCCCCAAGGGAAAATATTTAGCAGCACTTCTTCAGCTAATTAGAATCCAAAGTGGCCCCAGCTTAAAACATAGTGAAGACCACTGTCCTAGATAATAGGGAACCCTGGTACAAGCCAGGTGGGACCATAAGATGATGAAAGTGTTATGTTATGGATATCAAGAGTAGGTCTGGGGATTGTTCTTTTTTTTCCAGAAATAGCCCTTAGTGCCTTTCTAATAGTATAGATGCAATAGAGCTATCAGCAATGCAGCTAAGGTACGGTAAATGTCTACCCTGTGCGGCGACTGCATGAGCATATGCTCAGCATGTCCCCAAATAATTACCAAATGTTTTTTTTTGTTTGTTTGTTTTGTTACAGTAGGATCATTTTTGGAACCAGAGCACGTATAAATTAACATCCTGATCACTTGATTGTTTATTAACTCCCATCAGCACACTCTGTTGGTAGTTTCCTTTGTGATGGGGATACAGAAGAGCAAAAGGCCCTCTCAACCTGCAGTGCTAATGGTTCCAGCCCAGTGGGTACTTATGTGCTCTCTGCTGGACCTCAAGGAGAGAGGTTGGTGGGTGGCCTAGTTTGGCCATCCCTGAATAAGGAAGCTCTTGGGTCAGATGTCAAAGATCCTCAGGAGCAAAGTGTGCAGTACTGTTTTGATGGTGGAAAATGCCCTGAAAGGACAGATGGAATCCATTGAGCCAGTCAATGTGGTGACTGGGATGTCTCAAGCCTGAGTGGTGAAATCTACAGGGATTCCCTTTGGCTGCTTTTAGGTTTGGTATTAGTTTGGATTGTTGCCTTGCTTTCTAATTAGAAGCTCATTTATTACCTTGATTTGGGATTCTACTGCAGATGTAGGAAAGGCTCTATTGTCATGTTAATCTAAATGATAGGGAAAAAAATTATAAATCTAAAATTATCTGGGGAGTTCTGCAAGGTTTGAGGCCCAGGAGTACCTTTGGACCCATGAGAAGGTAGAGTGAAGTTGAGTCCCAATCAGGATGAGAATGTCAGCAAAATTATAATATTTTAAATTAAATCTTTAAACTGTAGTTTAAAATTGCATCCAGAAATGCAGGGAAAACCAGCACAAAAGCTGCAGAGAAAGCTATGGGGAACCATGCTATAAAGTAGACATGGCAGGCCTAGGAATGCTGAAGTAGGTCTGCGAATGGCCTGAATCAGCAGGTCACAGCAGTGGTGTACCAAGGGCAGATTGGGAGGAGCGGTCCGCCCCAGGTGCAGGCCATGAGGGGGTTATTCCCGGCCTTAGAGTCATGGTCCGGGAACTTCCCTTTCTCACACTCCTGCCCCAAGGCTCTGGGTGGTCCCCATGGCCCAGCATGTCTTCCTCCTTCTCTCTGCGCCGGTCCAATGTCATGTTGAATCACTGCCGGCCTTGGCAGTAATTCAGCAACATTGCCTGCAGCTCACCTTCCTGCTTTCCATCTGCCATGGTCTACCCGGACAGAAACAGAAAGTTGCAACATTAGAGGCAGACCACAGCAGACGTTGCAGTTAAACTATTCTCCAGTAGGCGGAGCTATGTTGAAGAATCCAAGGCCGAAGCAGAATCACAGTAAGCAAAAGAATGTTGAGCTGTCTGGCCTGGGGGCATAAGGTTACCATATGACTCCAGAAAAAGGAAGATGGATTGAGACCTCTAGGTTTTACTTCCATTGAAAGCAATGGAATAAAACCCCAAATGTCTCAATCTGTCTTTCTTTACCTGGAGCTATATAGTAACCCTAGGGGGGCAGGGCTCAGAGAGAAGGAAGCAAAATTCCTCTGAGAGGACAGAACAGGGAGGCCCTGAAGAAAGAGGTTTCTAGGTGGGGAGGCCCTGAGACAAGAGGCCTTCAGGAGTGAGTCTAAGGCAGGGGTTCTGAGAAAAGGGAAGTTGCCCTGGAATTTGGGCTTCCCTTAAGAGGTCAGGTAACATAAGCCAAGCTTTAACTTTGGCTATATAAGAATCCTGTTTAGCAGGTCTGGAGGGAATCAGACCAGTGGTTGTGAACCATGCAAGTAGATGTATGTATTTCAGGTTTGAGGACTGTGGAAAGTTTGGATCTGAACTTAAGAGACATTCTTATTTTATTGTGCTATCAAAGTACAGTCCATCCTTATTATCCATGGTAGCATGGTTCCCGAAAAAGTTTGTGAATAACAAAATGCTGCGTCTATGGGAAAATAGAAGTTAGGTTCCAGCAGTGCATTTTGCGCTTCAAAACTGTGTAAAGTGAATAATGGGTTTTAAAAAAAAATAAAGTTAGGTTCCTGCATGGGACAGCATTTAACAAAAGCCACAGTAGTACAAAATAATTGTACAGAATAGTGCTGGAAAATAAATACAGTAATGTACTATACCGTATTGCACAACCACAGTAAAGAATTAGTATTCTCATCAACCAATGTAATGCACCATCGTCTTCTCACCATAAGAAGTAACATTTTTAAATGAAAAAAATTGCATGCAACAATGCTGGAAAATATACAAATGTACTGTACAGTACTGCATAAGCATAGTAAGCAGCTAATCTGCTCATCAACCAACGCAGTGCTCCATAGATTTCTCACCATTAGAAGTAATGTTCATAAACAAAAAAATTGCTCAAAACAGTTGGAAAATAAATACAGTGCTGAACTGTACAGTACAGTGTTCCCCTGGTCATTCGCGGTTGGCGGTTTGCAGTCCCAGTCATTCACAGTTTTTTCCGACCGCGAACCGCCAACCAGGAGAGGACAGCTGGAGAGGCAGGAGAGAGCAGCCGAAGTGCCAGCGAGTGAAGGAAATCACTCGCTGTATGCTCTGACCGCCTCTTCCTGCATTAAAGTCGGGCTTTACCAATCAGGAGCTGCTTTGACATGCAGCTCCTGATTGGTAAGGCTCGACTTTAGTGCAGGAAGAGGCGGTTGGAGCATACAGCAAGTGGTTTCCTTCATTTGCCGGCGCTCCAGCTGCTCTTTCCTGCCTCTCCCGCTGCTCTATCCAGTCTCCCCCACCAAAAACTGTATTTGTGGTTTTTCAAGATTCGCGGGGGTTCCTGGAACGGAACCCCCGCAAATATCGGGGGAGTACTGTATAGTATATTGCAGAACCACAGTAAAGCAATTACTCTGCTCATTAATCAATGCAATGCATCATGGCTTTCTCACCATTAGAAGTTATACTGTTAAATTAAAAAAATTGCACACAACAGCGCTGGAAAATCTGATTCTTCTGTGACAAATTTGCCAAAGCTCATAGGAATTGAATGGGCTTTTGTGCATTAATCGAGCTATTGGGCTTATGAGGCCTTAGGGACGGATTATGTATAGGACTCCCAGTTTCAGAAGCCACCTAAGCAGCTTTTGAGACTTGCACATGGGCGTCCTATAGAGAATCAAGTCTGTCCACCCACCTAACACCATGATTCTCTAACCAGCGTCAATGTCACAGGTGATGTTCCGGGGGTGGGGGGGCGGGGAGTTCCAGGGTTCCAGCAGGAGGGACTGGGCATCCCTCCTGTCGGTGATGTTCGGAGGGGGGTGGGGGGTATCCGGCAGGAGGGACTGGGCATTCCTCCTGCCAGCGATGTTTGTGTGGGTGGGGTGGTTCTGGCAGGGATTGGGAATTTTTCCAGGTTTTGCTGACAGTGTACTGGCTCATTGTCCAAAATCAGCAATACCTTAAATGAAAGGTTTTTATGGTTGAGATAACATTCAAATTCTGGAACGAAACAGTTGTTAAACCCATCCCTGAATAATGCGACCATCATCTAAGCTTTGTGATGTCATCTCCGACGGACTGGCATGCAGTTCATGTTCTTTCCTTTAAGTGCATAAGGATTTTAGGCTCTGTAGGCTATAAGAGGCTTGCATTTGAAATCACCCTTGGAATTGGCACACAGTAGCAGGGTGGTGTGATCTTGAAATGCCTTGAATCCTGGGGCTTTTGCTGTCATTTTCATTATATATGTCTGTTTCTAAGTCTGCTTATAAAACAAGTCAGTCTCATCCACACTGAAGACCTGCTCTGGCATATATCCCTTTTCTTCAATTACACTTAGGTATGTTTTAAATTCCTCAGGAGCTTCGTTGTCAGCTGAACCTGCCTCTCCATTACGCATATCAATTTTAAAACACAGTAGCCAACCTGAACTCGCAGAAAAGGTTTCATGTTTTCTTGCCCCTGGATGATGTATTTGTATATGTCTCTGGCTTTCATTGTGGCACCAATGCTGTCCACTGTGCTTTTTTTTCCCATTCACAATTTGCATTATCTGCAAATTTAGCCACTTCTCCATCTTTTCCATTGACTGATCAAACTACAGATGTTGTTTTGGAACTTTCCAGTGCAGCTTCACTAACAGACTGAAGAATATCTTCCTCTTTTTGCTGGATGGATCAGATTATGGATTCATTCACATTGAACTCACAGATGACAGCAGAATTAGACTTGCCAGAAAGAAGCCTGTCTAAAACACATATTTTGTCACTTAGACACATGACATGCTTCTTTCTCTTAAGATGTTGTTACTTACTCTTTTGATGCTTGGTGGCGGCTTCTGGAAGCAAACGCCAAAACCGCAAAGTGAAAGCAAATAAAGCTATTTTCTATGGTTAGAGGTCTGTGAATATGCAAACACATCATGTGAATGGTAAATAAAGATAACAATGCAAGCAACTGTGGATAAGCAAAATCACAAATCGGAAAAGTTTGAATAATGAGAACAGACTGTAACAAGGTTCAGCATTGTTTAATAAAAGTTTTGGTTTGCTTGGTCTTGTGTTGCACGGTCGCTTGTTGGTGGCAACCGTGCAACACAAGACCAAGCAACTATCCATTAGCTGGTATAGGCACTAAAAAGTTTCAGCACTTCCCCTGAAGAAGCCTGTTAGCGTGAAACGGATCTGGCCTCCTTCGGGTTCGAAAAGGCAAGTGCTTGCTTCATGTTTAATTTAGTATGCCATGCTCAGTGTTGCTAATGGTTTGATCTTAAATGGTTGCTAGCTCTCTCTTCCTTATTAAGTATGGGAGAAAATGAATTTCAAAGTGATATAGGTATTTAAAATTGATTAAAAAATAAATTATTATATTAAAAAAATTTAAAATAATAAATATTTAATTAAAAAATTTAATGAATTCAAACAGAGGTTTTTGGCCTATGATAGTACCCCAAACCCCAAATTGGTGTCTTTCCATTGACTGGACACCATGGGTTCTTTGAGGTCTTTTTTCCTCTGGACGCTACCATGCATCATAGATTGTTTCTAGTGTTCTACATCAGTGTTTTTCAACCTTTTTACACCTATGGACCGGCAGAAATAAAATAATTATTCTGTGGACTGGCATCGGTCCGTGGACCGGCGGTTGAGGAACACTGGGCTAAGTCGTGGGCCAGACCCCGCCCATCTCTACCCAATCTCCACCCCAGACCCCGCCCCCATAATAGTACTAACTGCACCTTTAACGTCCCATGCCTCATCTGGAAGCCTTCCCTTTGACGTTGCAACGTCAGAGAGAAGGCTTCCGATTCAGGCGCAGGATGCCCGTAGAAGCCACTGCCCGTGGCTTTGTGCACTGAATCAGTTAGGAAGAGGGAGCTGGCTCGAAGATAACGCCGCATCGATCGCACCGTGGACCGGCGGTTGAAGAACACTGTGTTGGGCCTGATGCACGTGCTGGCCCTGTGGACCAGCAGGAAATGTCTGTGGACCGGCATTGGTCCATGGACCGGTGGTTGAAGAACACTGTTCTACATCATTTGTTTGTCTAAAAATAAATTTTAAAACATTTCCCATCCATAAAATCATTCTCAGAGCTGCTTCCTCATATATATAATTTTCCATAGAAAGAAAATAAAATGTTCATGATTGCTCTCCTAGGAGATAATGGGAGTTATTTGTGGAAATAAAAAGGCTCCCCTTGACTTCTATCAGCCCCATGTTAGAATAAATATCTTTAGGATAGAGGCTTCCAGAACATAAATAAAGTCATATATCTGAGAGGGATAAGGGGAAGAAGAGGTGAATGTGCTTCTAACTGGGCACTAGATTTAATGGAATTTGAGATAGGGAAGTGAGTAGCAATAGGGCTAGATGGCTTTGGAAAACAGCCTTCTCTAAGGCAATTATCGCCTTATTCAACCCCCACCACCACCACCCATATGCTGTTGGTGTCATCTCTGTGTAATAAATATTTTAATTGCCAGACTGCCCAAATAGCTATTTGCTACAGGGTCCTTTCTGCCCTTATACAGTATATTTGAATAGGCCACAGTTGTTTACAGTTTTTTTTCCTGATGAGCCTCTCACAATATTATTTGACTTTTGTAAGGACATTTTACACATTCACCAATATTTTTAAAAGAACAGTGGAAACCAGATGCAGAATTATTGTAAGTCATCAGCTATATACTACAAATTAGCAGACTGAGTTTCTGGTGAATGATGAGATTTATTTATTGCCTTGAAGATGCATTTAACAGTGTGCATGTTACTATAGCAACTACATATCTTGACAGAAGTTATGATATTTTTGTCAGACAGAAATACTATTTTTTTATTATTTACAAGTAGACTTGGACCAAAAGAAAGATATAATTCAGCATGCTTCATAGATTGCTATAAACAGAACCAAATAAAATTAATTAGAACTGATCAAGATATCATTGTGTAAAGTTTATATGTTGTATTAGCCTTATCAACACAAACCATTTGGGCATCTATATGCTTTTTCCCCCATTTCTTTTGTTGAGAGTATGCTGTTATGTTTTGTGCAGACAATTCTTATCACCACCAGAATGGATTATTGTTTGAATCATACAATATTTCTACTCTGCAGCAAAAGCTTTTACACATTTTCTTCATGGATAGAGAAACAAAGTTTCTGAGATATAATAACCTGGACCTACACAGGGAAGCCTGTATCGAAATATTTTTATTGTTGTTATAGTTATTGTTGTTACATTAATTCTGAATTATTGAAGAAATACATCATCCCCCTTTTTATTTTAATGAGAACTGTAAAGGGCTAGGATGGAAGAGTTGATCGGGAGCTGAATCCTTCTGGAAAGGAATTCCAAGTGTCACATTCATGCCATCCAGCACAATTTGGAGAATGATTTATTATCATTTTATTGTCAGTGTTTCTCTTACCCTGGCTTAAAAGACATTTTCTTGATGTGAGACTACTTACATGATTTATACATTGCTATTTGGAAGTTGGCAGCATATGGGGAAGGAGCAATTGAGAATTACTTCTGCCTACCATCTCCCCCAAACCTTTTGAGGTAAGTCAGAGTGGAAGAGGGAGAACATAGGGAATGCCAGCAGGCTGACCTTTTGAATTTGGAAAGGGGTAGTTGTCGTGTTTCAGGCAGAGGGGAGGTTTAAAAATGTTTTAGCCCTGTGTCAGGTCTGACTGAATAAAGGGTGTTCCTTGAGATTGCATTCACAAAACATGACTCATGTCGGAGTACTGTCCCCTAGCCGACCATCTTTATAAAACAGATGAGTACTGGGGGGCGCTAGCGAGCCTTGGAGAAGATGGCAGCTTGAATTCGAGCTCCGGCTGAACACTGCTTTTGAATCGTGATTACATACCTTTTCTGCCATCATTACTAGCTGTAAATCTTACCGTGTGCTTAGGGACTCTCTCCTGTATTCCTGTCGCACGATGTCAGCGTCCAAAGGGGGTAAGCGCACTAAAGTCGACCCGCTTTCCCCGTCAAATCGCAGGCCTCTAAGCCTGAAGACGCGCCTATGTCTGCTCTTCTAGAGGAGCTCCGTGCTCTCAAAGACATGCTCTCCGAAACTAATGCAGGTATCGATGATATAAAGCAAGATGTGTCTGTGATGAAAACAGACATCCTGCATTTCCGTACCCGCGTGGAATCCCTGGAGATTAAACAACGCGCCACTGACGAAAACGTCAAAGATCTGCAGCGCCATTTTAAGTGCGTGGCGCTGCTGGAGAAAGAACTTGACGAGGCGAACGACCGGGCCCGCAAACGGAACTTTAGAATTCTGGGCTTAGCAGAGGGTCGGGAGGGCCAAAATCTGATCAAATTCCTGCAAGATCATCTTCCCTCCTTGCTTGATATCACCTTCGCTCAGTCCCTTGAAATTGAATCAGCACACCGGATCAGCTCACAGCGTGTGCCACGCGAAAATTTTCCTCGCCCGATTATCATGAGTCTCCTGCGTTTCAGTCAAACTATTGAAATCATGCAAAAGGCGAAGATGAAGGCGCCGTTGAAGTTCGAAGGCAAGAATTTAATGTTTGTTCCTGACCTTAGCAAAAATTCTGCACGTCTGCGAAAACAACTCCTTGAGTATCGACCCAGACTCAAATCTCTTAATGCCCGCTTTGGGATGTATTACCCTGCTCGAATGCGTGTCACAATCAACAACCGCACCAAGGACTTCACAGACCCCAACCAACTTGGCGATTTCTTGGAAACCATCTCTCCTAGTACTATTGATGCTACTTGAACTTTTATTCTCATATTTGACTGATGTTTTTTTTCTTTTTCTCTGATTGCAATTGACCATGTTAATAGTGCACTGTTCGCTTCTGCTATTTTCATTATTCTACTCTTTTTTTAAACTGTCCTTATAGTGCAGTGCACCCCCTTATTGCATTCTCTTACTGGCTCTTTTCTCAGTCATGTAAAGGTTCCATCTGTCTCTATCTGTCCTGCTTATCTTTTATATCTTTTCATTCTTTGGTGACACTTTGATCTGATTTCAGATATGCTTTTCCTTTACTTGCTGCTCTGGCTCTGGACTATTTCCATCGCTTTCTAGCTTTCATCTCTCCTTCTCTATCACTCTTGTCTTTTACCAGACCCTAGTGCTTTCTACTCCTCTTTCTCTGCTTCCTGCTTTCTCCATCATTGAATATACATGATATGGAGGTCATCTTCTGAAATCTCCTTTTTGTTCCTATTTTTTACTTTGACTGCAATGTTTTTTTTCTGTTGTCACACACGAACTTAGTATGTGTGTATCATTAGATATGTTACATTGATTACAGTGTTCAGCTATGGCTCGTTCTAGCTTGTTGTCTTTTTCCCTCTCTCTCACCCGTTTTGTTCACTCCTTTGACCAATGGTTTTGTTTTGGTCATGGGAATACATATTGTATAGAAATGCTATTTATCTTTGTACACCTATACACAGTATATGCTTTAAGAATTCATTTTTGCTGTTATGTCCTTCAAATGTGTATCTCTCAATGTGAAAGGACTGAATAACCCTTTGAAAAAAATCAAGATACTTCAATATTTGACCCAGTTACATCCTGATGCTGTTCTTTTACAAGAAACGCACCTTGATGCTTTAGAATCCTCCAAATTCCTTTGTAGCTGGGCTCTGCCTCCTATTTTTTCACCTGCCCAAGATAAAAAAAATGGTGTTCTAATATTGATAATAAGGAAACATCCAGATCTCCTGATAACAGATCAAGCCTGTGATACTGAAGGCCGCTGGGCCAGAGTGTCTTTATCTCATTGTCACTCTTCTTTGATTAAATATAACATCTATGGTCCCAATAAAGATTGTCCTGCATTTTTCCATGAAATAGCAGACTCTATCACCTCTATGGGTACGTCATCAATTCTTGTCGGAGGTGACTTTAACATTGCCTTGGACCCTGTAATGGATAGACAGTCGTCTGCCCCACACAAGCCGACTAAGGCTTGGTCTATATTGCTGGATATAATTCAACATTTAAATCTTTGTGACCCATGGAGAATCTCTCAACCATCTAAACGTATCTTCTCCTTTTTTTCATCGCCACACGCCTCATTTTCACGAATTGATTTTTTTTTTACATCTGCCTCCTTTCTTCCTAGTGTGACTCATACAGACATTCACTCCATTTTGGTATCAGACCATGCCTTGATCAGCATTGAACTCAATTTATGGAATTTGGCCACTCCGAGACAGTGCTGGAGATTTGACTCATCTCTTCTGATTGATCCTGAGTTTGTGGATTACCTTACGCCTCTAATACGTGAATTCCTTGAGTTCAACCAAGTAGACCAAACATCCTGGACTAATTATTGGGATACTCTTAAGGCATACTTACGAGGTTTGATAATCTCTTACAAAGCCAGGAAAAATAAAGAATCTGCCCTACTCCGTTCTAAGTTGGAAGCGCAGATTGCATCCCTTGAAGCTCTTTTCACAAACGACTCTTTAAATGTTGCACTATTAAACCAGCTTGGGAATTGTGCTTTATTAGCAGACTCTGCCGGGAAGACCCAGTTCATGAAAAATTCGACTTACTATGCTGAACATGACAACTCTGGACATATGTTAGCCAACTATTTGAAATCTCAAACAGAGTGTTCCTTTATCACCTCAATAAAATCGAATACTGGTGACGTTCTTACTGCTAAAATGGATATATTAACGAGATTCCATGACTATTATGACAAATTGTATACCTCACAGTCACCTGCAATAACTAAGATTGATGATTTCCTTCAAACCGTCTCTTGTCCCACTCTCGCTAATGTGGATAATGACCTCTTCTGCACCCCAATAACGGATGCTGATATCACTGATGCTCTGGAATCCATGGCTAAAGGGAAAACGCCTGGCCCGGATGGTTTCCCGGTAGAGTTCTATATCACTTTTCAATCTCTCTTTACTCCTCTACTTCGGGGTCTATATACTCATCTGATCCAATCCCAAGAAATTAAAGGATCCTTCACTGAAGCAGTGATAGTAGTGTTCCTAAAGCTGGTAAAGATAAACAACAAGTGCATAATTATCGTCCTTTGTCTATGATAAATGTAGACGCCAAACTTTACGCGAAAATTCTCGCAGGACGATTACAGAAGATTTTACCCAGGCTGATCTCAGCCGAACAAACTGGATTCATGCAGGGTCGGCTATCTCATGATAACACCAGATTATTTTTTCATATACTACATCGGGTGGCTACCTTGGACACGCCTCATCTGTCTTTAGGCCTTGACGCAGAAAAGGCCTTTGACAGGGTAGAATGGCCTTTTCTATTCTGCACCCTGAGAAGATTTGGCTTTTCTGAACCTGCTATTAACATGATTAGAGTAATGTATGCTTCACCATCCACTAGAATCCTCATCAATAACCAACTCTCGACTCCTTTCTATCCAAGTCGTGGTACACGACAGGGGTGCCCTTTGTCACCCCTGCTTTTTAATATCGCATTGGAGCCTCTGCTATTATCCTTCAAACAGAATCCTGCAATCAAAGGAATAAACTTGGATCAATTCACTGTAAAATATTCGGCTTACGCAGATGACATCCTGTTGTACACTTCTCCTGACTCCATTTCTCATATCCTGGATGCTATCACTGCATATGCCTGTGTCTCTGGCTACAAACTTAATCAGACCAAATCTGAAATTCTGCTTCTTAACCATCCAGAAGTTAAATATGATCTTCAGCACTTCAATTTTGAATGGGCAGGTACGGCATTGAAATACTTGGGAATATACTTTGCTCCAACTATTGAAGAAACCCTGTCTCTTAATGCTATTAAACTACAGAACATGGTTAAAGATCTTTTATCCCACTAGTCTCCATTGCGCCTCACATGGTGGGGTCGTTTAAGTACCATTAAAATGATGGTGGCGCCCAAGATCATATACTTCTTATATATGATCCCCATTCTATTTCCTGTTACTGTCTATAACTCATTAGAGCGTACTCTTGCTACTTTTTTGTGGAACTCTAAACCACCGAGGATAGCGCTGACCAAACTGAAAGCTCCCAAAGACTCTGGGGGTGTCAACTTTCCGGACCTTCACTCTTATCATGTTGCCTTCCTTCTTCAACAAGTCTCCTACTGGTATATGCAGAATGCATCTGCTTATACTCCTCTATGGTATGAATGGGAGTTATACTTTTTTAAGAAGCAATCTCTTCAGTATCTGCCTTTTCAATATCTACCTAAATCTATCTGCCCCATTTATCACTGTGCTAAATCTGCAGTGGCTTTGATTGAGAAACATCTGGAGCATCCTTGGTCCTCTACCATGCATTCCCCAATCTGGAACAACCCTGCTTTTAAAATTCAAGGAGTCTGTATTCACTGGACAGATTGGCAAAGTTCTGGCATAAGGACTATCAATGACCTTCGAGATGAAAACACCTGGTTATCTTTTGCCCAATTACAAAAGACCTTTGATATTGCTGATTCCCAGCACTACCGTTGGATACAGTTGATACACTGTATATCTTCTACAATATGTGGCTCTCCGCTCTCGACTGATCACCCTAGCCTGTTATCATTGTTCTCTAAACTACATGCTACTAAAGGTTGTGCTTCCAGATGGTACAGACTCCTGCAACTAGAATCTTTCACTCAGCCGGTTGGCACAGAGCAAACTTGGGAATTTGATCTACAATTACCTCCTCTACTTGACACGTGGAGAAGTATATGGTCCACATCTTTACGTTCTTCTTGTTCTTCCTCATTAAAGCAAACCATATACTTTGTGCTTCATAGAGCAATATGGACTCCGCATAAATTGGCTCACTTCAAAGCCTCTGAACCTGGCCTCTGCTGGTCCTGCTCAAAGGAGCGTGGTACCTTTCTGCAACAGCTCTTCTACTGCTCACTTATTACACCCTTCTGGCAGTCTATTTGGAAGAAACTTTGTGCTGTCTTTAGTATTAATGTTACTCTTACACCTGCTATAGTACTTTTTGGTACTCATACTTTAGTTCATGATTTGCATGATGATGATAAGAAACTCTTCACTCTTATGTTGCAATTAGCTGTAAAATTAGTTTTGCAGAACTGGAAGAATTTATCTCTGGTTACCTATACTATGTGGTGGAATATGTTGTGTGTCACAGCAAAATATGAAAGAGCTGCTGCCATTAAAAATAAATCTTTGCACTCGTTTGAGCGCCAATGGCGGCTTCTATTAGATGTTTCTCTATCACCTTTTATTTGAATTGTGTACTTCTTTACATGTAACTTGGGGTTATTCCATGCATAATTTGTTTAAGTTTTGCCTCATGATATGGTTTGTATAACATTTTTTTATTTGCTGCTGTGTACTGAATTGGACATTGCATTTCTATATTTTCTACCTTGTTTACTTGTTCTTTACTCACAGAAATACAAATAAAACTTATTGAACTTAAAAAAAACAAACAGATGAGTACTTCTGTATTAGACAAGATCTTTAAAGTTTGAGCTTGAGATGATTAAGAAATATTCTCTAAACTAGTTTTGGACTTATGACAATTGAGGTGCTATATATCTCTTTGGTAAAGTTTTACCTGTGTGAGTTGTACCATTGAGGTCTGAAGAAAAAAGAAAAAGTTACATCTATTTAATGACTGCCCAACATCTGTCAGTGATATATCTGTTGGGAAGTTGAAAAAAAAAAATATTGAGCATAAGATATGGAATTGAAGAAATACAGAAGAATGCAAAAAGAGAAACCTAGGACTCCTTTTACGAAGGTGCGCTCAGCATTTTAGCGCACGCACCGGATTACGCGCTAGCTGAAAATCTACTGCCTGCTCAAAAGGAGGCGGTAGTGGCTAGCGCATGTGGCAATTTAGCGCTCGCTATTCCGCACGTTAAGGCCCTAAAGCGCCTTCGTAAAAGGAGCCCATAGAAAAGATTGCCAGATAAAGCTCAAAGAACTGAATAGAAATATGGCTAGCAAAAAGCACAAGCAATTTTAAAAATGTATAGAGATGTAAATAGAGTTGACAAGACATTTTTTTTCTTCAAATTTATTGCAGAAAGGGGAAAGGCTTGAAATGGAATTGTAATACTAAAAATATGCTATGTGGATAATGATGAGGAAAAAACAACATGCTAAACAAATATTTCTATTCTACTGTATATTAACGGAGGAAAATCACAACACAACAGCGCTGGAAAATAGGACTGCAGTTGGCTAACAAGGGTATATATGGGAATGGAGTAGATATTGCATTGTTCAGTGAAGAAAATATATATATCAGTGGTTCTCAAACCCTGTCCTGGGGGACCCCCAGCCAGTCGGGTTTTCAAGATATCCCTAATGAATATGCATGAGAGAGATATGCATATAATGGAAGTGACAGGTATGCAAATCTCTCTCATGCATATTCATTAGGGATATCTTGAAAACCCGACTGGCTGGGGGTCCCCCAGGACAGGGTTTGGGAACCACTGATATATATGAACTACTTGAAAAACAAAGTTAACAGAGCCATGGGCCTGGATAGGATGTTGAGGGAACTCGGAGAGATTCTGACAGGTCCTCATAAAGATTGGGTTTATTTGATGGATCTTTGGTGTCAGTACAGATTCCTCTTCACAAAACTGGGGACAGAAAATAAGCAGGAAACTACAGACCAGTAGGCCTCACTTCACTTTTGCCGGCAATTCAGTGATTGAATAACTTAGGAAGATTCTGCTAAAGAAAAGAGTAGTGAACTTTCTAGAATCCAAAGGGATACAGATCCAGACAATTTCAAAGGGAAACCATGCCTGGAATATATAACCCGAGTTTGTCCACCAAGCACCTTCCTTTACCTTGTTTAAAAGCAGACTGAAAACCCACCTTTTTGATATAGCCTTCAATCCATAACCCTACTCCCCACTGCCCACCAACCTAGCCAGCAGATTAACCGTTCCCCTTAACTGTATCCATGAAATCCTGTTTGTTTGTCTGTCTTGTCAGTTTAGATTGTAAGCTCCTTCGAGCAGGGACTGTCTTTGTTGTGACTGTGCAGAGCTGCGTACATCTGGTAGCACTATAGCAATAATTAATAGTAGTAGTAAAACCATGCCAAATGAAACTGGTTTCTTTGATTGGGTGACCAAAGAACTGGACAGAGTACACATACCAGACGTAGTCTACTTGGATTTCAATAAAAAGCTATTGAAACAGCTTCTCACAGGAAGCTCATGAATAGCTGAGCGGGCTGAAGTTAGGACCCAAAGTGGTGAACTGGATTGAAAAAGGTTGACTGACAGTAAATAGAATTTGCTTTGAGAAAAGGAAGGTGAGTAATGGAGCTCCTCAGGAATCAGTACAAGGGCCGATTGTATTTTGTATGTGTGAGCATAGTTACCAAAGGGTTACAAGGAAAAGTTTGCCCTTTTGTGGATGACATAAAGATTTGAATAGAGTGGACACCCCAAAGGGAGTAGATAACCTGAGAAGTGTCTACAAAAATTAGAATGTTTTAAGGTATGGCAGTTAAAATTTAATGCAAAAAAGTACAGAGTAATACAGCATCTTCCCCTCTGTAGTCGGTCCCTGTCCTCCCTGCATGTTTAGAAACTGTTCTCTCAGGGTCCATATCATCTCCCTATATTCAGCATCTCTCCTCTGTGTCTCTTTCCTTATGTTCCCTCCATGGTCTGCATTTCTTCTCTGTGTCCCTGTCTTTCCCCATGTCTGGTTTTTCTCATCCCTCTTCCCTTCCTCCTGTACCCTCACCTTTGGTATAGCCTCTCTCTCAATCTCTCTCTCTCTCCCCCCCCCCCTCCCCTCCTCTCCTCCCCTCTCTTTTTCCCACCACCAACTCCCCAGTCACTCAATGGTAATAGCTTTGCCCCTCTATGTTGCTGTTAGCCATTAACACTGCTATTTGCTAACATGTAGCTAAAATTACAGTTGTACATTGTTGTACTGCAAATTACTGTCCCAATAACTATATTCTCTAGAACAGGGTAGATAACCTGTGGCCTGCAGTCCCAATGCAGCCTGCATTAAATTTTATGCAGCCCAGAAGACCAAAGAAAGTATAAATAGAAAACCTCATTAACCAGAGTTTCGAGAATTTTAAATACTGTATTTCACAAATATTTTCAGAACAGCCATTCTAGCAGTTTATTTACATCATTTTTAGTTAAATTGTGACTTATTTGTTTATCACAGAAGGTAGTTCTGTGCATTTACAGTTCCAATATTATGTAATGTTAAGAACCCCTGTATTAGCTCCTAAGGTGTCATGTTAACAGTTAATATGCATTACATACTGTGTTATAACTAACAGAGATGAGTAACTAAGGGTCTTACTGACTTGGTCATACATACTGTAGACTAGTTACAGCACAGGTTTTCTCCTGTTTTCCCTCTAAGGGAAAGTGCCGTAATAAATTAAATTCATGAAATCCAAATAATTTTTGACAAACCCATCAGTTTATGCAGCAAAATTATATAATGCAAATTTGTTGTACAAGTCTGAACCATGTTTTTCAGAACATTCATTTCGATTTTCATCATGAGAAAATGTATAAAGTAAAACAAATCAAAACAGGGCCCTTTGCTGCTTAAAAAAACAATCCAAAACGGATGCCAAGCTAAACTGTTATCGCAAGTAATACAAGTACCCTGTGCACAAAAGAACAATAAAGAGGCAGTGAAAAAGCATGAGGATGTTCCCTGCAAATTGCCAAATGGTACATTTTGATAAGACAAATTCACAATGTGAGGCTTTTTCAGCAAATACCATCCAGGCCATTTTTCATTTTTAAATTTAGCCCAATGTGATAGCAATTTAGGAAGAAGACTGAACTGAATATTTATTTAGAGGTTGATATTCAGCTGCCTGGTATTTATTTAAAGCTGAGTATAGACTGATTTCAGATGTATTCAACAAACGAATATTTGGCTAAATTTAACCAGTTATGTACCAAAAATAAGGCCAGATTTGCTATAAGGTGCTGCATACCATATGTTAATTGCCCCATGTCTCATTTTCTACAATGGGACCTGTTTACTAATAATGTGCAAGTGTGGCAGCTCAGTTTCTAGTTAAGTCACACCTGAATACAGTTATACGAACCTAAGAACATAAGAATTGCCGCTGCTGGGTCAGACCAGCAGTCCGCTCACGCGGCAGCCCCCAGGTCAAAGACCAGTGCTCTAAATGAGTCCAGCCTCACCTGCTTACGTTCCAGTTTAGCAGGAACTTGTCCAACTTTGTCTTGAATCCCTGGAGGGTGTTTTCCCCTATAACAGACTCCGGAAGAGCGTTCCAATTTTCTACCACTCTCTGGGTGAAGAAGAACTTCCTTACGTTTGTACGGAATCTATCCTCTTTCAATTTTAGAGAGTGCCCTCTCATTCTCCCTACCTTGGAGAGGGTGAACAATCTGTCTTTATCTACTAAGTCTATTCCCTTCGCTATTTTGAATGCTCTAGAGTTTTTACAGTGCTTATCCTCTTCTTAATCTTGTTCCCCACCATGAGTCTCATCCCTTCATAATTTCATTTTTTGGAAGTTCAGAGCCGTGGCCATCATTCTTGACCAATGTTTTGCCCCTGCGTCCCAGTCGAAGCATATCATGTTGTGATTGCTGTTTCCCAGTGGCACTTCTACTTGTGCCGATCCTCGCAGTCCATTTAGTATTAAGTCTAGAATTGCATTTCCTCTTGTTGCCTATACTGAGGGCCTAATTCTATACAGAATGTGGAGATCACCATTTTAGAAATATACATGCAAAGAGTCACGGATTTGATATAACTCCCTTCTGTGGTACAACCAAAGTGGTTTACATTTATTATAGACAGGTGCTTGTGAATAAAATAAACAGTATTATCCAGCAGTTTCCAAAGGAATGTGGCAGTACTTCCTCATGTGGGTGGCAGTTTTGCCATTTTCATATGGAAGTGGTGCCGCTTAAACATGTTGCCACTCTATTTTATAAACCTGCATGTGCTGACAATTAAGTAAATCCAAAATTTTAATTTGGTTTCATTTTATAGGCAGAAATAAACAGAGGATTGTCCAAAAGGTACGCTTTATAAAAAAATATTGTGCATGTCCCTGAGTTGATTTAAAACCTGGCGGGGAATTTATCCCTCCTTGTATGCTGTGACAGGTACAGGGTCTCTCCTGTCATGAAAGGGCTGTCAGAGCCTCAGGACCCTAGTTGCTGAATTTTGAGAATAACAGGGTACGTCTTGTCAGCAGGGTACCGTATATCCTCAAATATAAGCAGAGATTTTTGGGCCAAAAAAATGGCCCACAAATGGGGGTCTTGGCTTATATTCAGGTCAGCGCCCACCCACCCCCTCCCGGACTTGTTGCAGGCCTCCTTCGGGCCTGCCGTATGATCTGTTGTGGTGGGCCAGGGCAGGAGGGATCCCCTCACATCTCCTGTCCTGGCCAACTCAGACAATTTTTTTTACCTCCCTCCCGCCACCCCACGTGTACCATTTGGAATCCCTGGTGTCCAGCTGTGTACTGGGCAGGAATGAGTTTGCCGCGCTCCTGTCCCAGGCTGAGCCCCTCCTTGAATGACCGCCTCAAGTTCTTACAGCTCAGCGGTGTACCGAGCATGAGCGAGCTTTCATGCTCATGTCCGGTGCTGAGCCGCTTGCTGAACGGCTGCCGCAAGTTCTCATGGCCCAGTTGTGTACCGGGCATGAGTGAGCTTTCATGCTCCTGCCTGACGCTGAGCTGCCCACCGTGAGTTCTTGCTGCTGTTTAAGACGACTTCCGCTGATGGTGCCATATATAGACGGGCCCTGATGTTTAATGATAATTCAGAGTTAAATAAGACCCGTAAATATTTGAAAGTTGTGACAGGTTAAATTGGGAAATCCCAAAGAAAAATGGGAGATGGAGAAGGAATTATATGATCAGAAAGCCAGGAGACAGCAGTTTTAGAACTAATTTGAATCAAACCAGCGAGTAATCTCTTGATAACGCAAATGAACATATCTCTATACTCCTCCCTCAATAGTCACGGGGGTTAGAGCAGAGCTGGCCCATGAATATTGAAAATTTGTGAATAACTTTTGGGCCAACTCTGACCCACCCCCGCTTCCCTCCCACCATCCTGGACATTACCTGGTTGTCTAGTGGTCTTGCGGGGCAGAAGCGATCTTCCTACGCTCCTGCCCCATGCAGATCATTCATCCAAAATGACTGCCGTGAGTTCCCGCAGACTCTCGAGACTACAACAGGAAGTCACGGCAGCCATTTTGGATGAGTGATCTGCACGGGGCAGGAGGATAGGAAGATCGCTCCTGCCCCGCAAAACCCCTAAACCAGCAGGTAAGGTCCGGGGAGGTCCAGGAGGTGGGGGGTGATTCTGGTTTTAGGAAATTGCGAAAAATTGAAATTGCGAGTTCTAAAACCACGAATCGGGAGGGAAATGTACTCATCTCATCAGTTCATCTACTGAAATACTTCAGAGCATGCCTGAACAGCTCAGAAACACCTTCTGATCCTGCCATTCCTGAGGGAACGAACCATGCCTCACGTTCATATAAGCTTGTATAAGACAAGCTCTGTATTGTTTATTGTTTAATAAAACAGGTGGTCTGATTGTGAACCATAGGGAGTGTGTTCACCCCAGCTAGATTCTGATAAATGTTCATTCTAAAGAATGTGTATTTCTAATTTAATTCTAAGTTTCCCTAGCATTTGTTCATAACTTTTATGTCTTGATTAATTCCACCTTCATTCTTGGTTATATTATTTTCTTGTAAATAATAAACCTTCATTGTTATTGTATTTATTTATTTATTTAGATTTTTATCCCGTCCTCCCAGTAGCTCAGAACGGTCTACAAGTGAACATACACAATGGAGGGTAATTAGACATATAAGAAGTGCAACAGGTTTGAATGATTGGATTTACAAGACTGAGATGTGATTTAAATACAGGCAATACAGCAATTTAAGAGTAGAGTTCAAATATAAGTAGTTTAGTTTAAGTACAGTTATGTGAGATTAGGTAGTTGTGTAGTTTAAGTACAGTTATGTGAGATTAGGTACAGTTTGTCAGAGGATAGACTAAGAGACGACTGTACTGAAATTTAGGGAGAAGATAGGAGAGAGGAGAGAGGGGTGCTTAAGGGGGGGGAGAGACAGAGGTGATCTTTAGTTGAAGAGGAGGGTCTTTACCAATTTGCGGAATGTTAATAGTGAGTTCTGTTGTCTGAGTTGGGGAGGGAGTTGGTTCCAGAGGTGTGGAATGAAGTGGCTGTAGGATCGTTTGCGGGCAGTTTCTGTGAGGAGGGACCTTCCGGGGGGGGGGGTGCATAGGCGTATCTCCGATTTTGAGCGGAGGGTGCGAGTGGGGTTGTAGATGGGAAGCTTGGATTTTATGTAGGAGGGGGTGGAGGAATGAATTCTCTTGTGGGCAATTGATTAATTCCACCTTCATTCTTGGTTATATTATTTTCTTGTAAATAATAAACCTTCATTGTTATTGTATTTAGCACTTATGCCATCTTGTCTGTCGGTATATATGGGAGGAGTGAGAACTCAGATTTGCCTATTTAGGGAAATATGAAACTAAGATGATTTTAGACCAGGGTGTCAAACTCATTCACATAAGGGGCCGAAATCTAAAACACAGGCTAAGTCATGGGCCATATTTTTTATTAAGACACTTAGGGATCCTTTTATCAAGCCGCGCTATCAGTTTAACGCGCGTAATAGTGCACGTTAAACCGCCGGATGCGCTAGACGCTACCGCCACCTCTTGAGCAGGCGGTAGTTTTTGGCCAGTGCCAGAGTTAGCGCGTGATGAAAAGTCATGCGCATTAACCCCGTTAGCGCAGATTAGTAAAAGGAACCCTTAGTCTTAGTAGAAGTATAGATCCTTCCTCACCATGAAACATCATTCCAGCGATCCACCTGGTTATTTTCACCTCATAGATGTTACCATACTTAGTCCCAACTTTATTCAAATAGTCATTCTAGGCAGGGGATGTTAGAAATTGGCCTATAGTTAGAAGACTGGGAGAGATCCAAAGAAGGTGAAGGTTTTGATAGTTTAGAGATCTGTGATCCAACTGCAGTCTCAGACTACGAAATCTAGAGTCTGTCTACAGAAGCAATCAGATTTTTTATTTATTTTTTTTTTAGAAAAAGCCAAAATTTGAAGTTGTGACTGCTTCTGGAGGACTGCCTAGTGCTGCCACCTTTTCATGGAAAGCCCTGCTTTTGGTTATCAATTCATTCCATATTCAGAACAAAATGTATTGATTTTGATGCTGCTTACAAATATTTGCAGAGAAGTAAAGTTTCCTTGCATTAAACTCCGGTTTATAAAGATTATCAGTTTTTTCCTTATAGATTTATCGATTTGGATTTTTGCCATATTTTCTCTAGTGTCCTACATTTTTTTTTAATGGAAATGTAATTGAGACGAATATTATGGTAAATTCCTAGATCTTACTATAATTTTGGTAGTAATAGGAACAATTGTTTCTATGAGGTTTGATACCCTATAGTTCCAGGTATCTAGTAAATAACTTGGATTATATAAGCTTGCAGTAGTCGGAAATTGAGAAATGAACTGTTGTCAAAAGCAATTTTCATCTACATTGTTCTCTCTAAGCTGAGTGGGACTGTTCTACCTACAACCCTGCCAGTAGAGGGTGCTATTTTACTATTACATTTTCACTAGAGAGGGACAAGCAAGCGCTGCAGGACTCCAGGAAGCCTGCCTATCTATAGTGACTGAATACACAATATTGAAGCACCCCCAACTCCAACCCCGACAGCAAAGCAGTTGGAACAGTGTCTACAATACCTTTGGACCGCACAATTTTGTAGACAGGGCTATTCTGTTTCCTAGTTATAAAAATAGTCACAGTACAGTAAATTCACCCAAATAATGATCTGAACATGGAATCGGAGACCATATAACTGGACATAAGATTCACATCTGCAACTGAATTAGAAAAGGCAATAATATCAAGTGAATGTCCATTATAGTGGGTTGGTTCAGGTGTCAGTAATGTCATATCTAATTATTCTAATAGATTTATATCAGTTGTGTCTTCCATGTGTAAATTTAAGCCCCCAATATCAATAATCGTGAGACTTGGGCAGACAGACGCATAATTGATTCAAATAGAGCAGATTGAATCGTATTCCAGTTTCTTGGAGGAAGATATATAAGGAGAATACCAAGAGGGTCTTGAGAAAATTCATCCATTACTTTAAGAGTCATTAATTCTAATCCTTCTACTGTAGTTGTAAGAAATTATTAAAATGAATGGCTAAAAAAGACTTGTATAGCAAGGTTAATCCACCTCCTCTTTTTAATGATCTTGAGGTATGATAATAATTATAGCCTGGAGAGCATAACTGAAGCAGCAGCAGGCTATCTGCATCAGTAAACCATGTTTCAGACACAAAAGCAAGACCTAGCCCATAGTCACACATCAAGTCTTTTAATAAGTGAATTTTGTTTCAAATTGACCTTGCATTAAAATAATAGCATTGTACTAGACTTATTAAGTCTTAAATAGAAGATTCATTTTTTAAAGGGATGACTTTTAAGTACCTTGAAGTTTCCAGAAATTGGAGAGGATAGTGATGACAGGTTGGAATATAAAAATCATTTGAGCTTGACTCAACACTTTGCCTCATATCATAATTTCTAGTTAATTATAAAAAGTAATTCAAAAGTATAGTAATTAATTTTATATTGGCCAAAAACCCACCCTAGAGTATAGATATATATACTGTATAGTTGATTTCACTTAACTCCCTTCTCTGTCATATGCTGTAAAAAATTTTTTCTGGGCAAAATAAAGTGGTTCTGTATGATATTATTAGTTTGTTTAGGCCTACTCCAGGACGGGTTGTTGGCCAACAGAAAATTGTATAATTAAAAAAGCCTTCAAAGCCTACAGTTAAAGATTACAACCAAAGTAGCAAAACAAAAATGTAGAAAAATAACATGAATCAAAATTTTAAAAAAACCCTGCAAATGATACAGCAATCTAAGCAAAACATTTTTTATTGCTTGAACATTCCTAAATGTATGTATTTCTATGGAAAATAAAAGCATTGTCTGGGTGTGTATTTCACATCATAATAGGCTGAAAGGAAAAGATATCTCTCCTCAAAATGAGCAGCATATAAATTGTAGCGTGGCCGGCCCTTGAGGCTTGCGGTAACCGGCCCACGCTTACAATATTCTCTCAGCGTGCTTCCCCAAGAGGGAGGAAGACCCTGTTGTGAATAAACTATCCTTTGTGGAAAAACAGAATGGCCTCACACAGGTAAGTTATCAAATAAGGAAATCAAATTTATTGTGTATCCGAGCAAGTCCAAACAAAAAGGCATGAAGGATAACAGTCTCAAAAAGGTAATAGCAAAAAAAATAGTGCAAGCAAAATCATACTGTGTTTACCAGCCTGGTCTGGTTAATTCTTCCAAAGTTCTTTTACTAATGTCCCAGGTATAGCAGAGTCTCTGGCAGTCTTTAACTCTCAAAAGTCTTCCTTGCAAATTGAAAAACAAACTATGGCACGTGGCAATGTGCAGCACTGACTTTTCAAATGCAGTGGCAGAAGGCTGGCGGATTTGCCAAAAACGGCTCCTTGTTGTAAAGAGCAAATAACCCGCAAACCCTCCGCTAAGGTGTTGGGCAAATCCTGCCCCAGCCTTCAGGATATTCCCACTCTATGAAAGAAATTGCTGAAGTTCTTTCACAGCAGCCATCTTGGCAACAAAGAAAAAAAAAACTTCCAATCAAAGCAAACACTTTGCTAGCATACATCCCTTAGCTAGCATGCTAAAGGAAAATCCTTATTGTCCCAGAAGAAATGGCAACATTCAAAAATAAACCAAAAAGAAAAGTTCACCTCAAAGCACGCTATGCCAAACACCAGTGCATGATTAAATCAACTAATATCCATTTCTTCAGTCAGTCCCACCTCTGGTAAAGCACTCCATTCCATTGCTTCATGTTCTGGGTTTACCAGGGTTGTTCCTTCTGACTCTGTGTCCAGCATTTCAACATCCTTGGGCTCTGGAGGAATTGGAGGCTCCTTCCACCTGAGAGCTTCTCCTGTTTCTCCCCTTCTCCTGGACAGCCAGCTTTCCAAATGCTGCCAAGCTGCTGTACCATGCCCAGTCCTACTCAGGGGCCGGACTTCTTTCAGCTGAGGCTGCCTTCTACCCTGTTTAGCCAGCCTCTTACAAAATGGAGGATTTAAAGGGGCCCTACCAGTTTTCACCAGGCTGTGTTCTAAAGCAGGTCTGAACACAGCCTGTGCTTCCTGGTCCTGTTCCTGCCTAACAGGGACAACGTGGTTAGCCCGGACCAGTTTCAGGGGATGTTTTTTATGATTCTTCCCTGGCACCTCGGGTTTGTGACAAAATTCAAAATATGAGTTATCATATCATACTTCCTTAATTCCTCATGTCAAACCCTGGGCAAATGGAGCACAGAGGGAGACTGAAACCAGGTCTTTTGGTTTCGGCCAAAAACAAGTTTAGGGCTGAAATTTCAGTTTCAGTTTCAGTCAAACCAAAGCAGAAACTGAAACCATAGCTGCTCCCCACACTATGGGCTCCTTTTACGAAGGTGCGCTAGCGGTTTTATCGCATGCACCGGATTAGCGCGTGCTATAGCACGCGCAAGCTGAAAATCTACCGCCTGTTCAAAAGGAGGCGGTAGCGGCTAGTGCACGCGGCAATTTAGCACGTGCTATTCCGCGCGTTAAGGCCCTAGCGCACCTTCGTAAAAGGAGCCCTAAGTTACAAGCTACGGCAGATAGTCCAGGTACTCCAACATGATCTTCCACTACATGTAATGTGGTGCCCATGCAATAGGTATGGAAAATTCAGGGCAATCACTGAGCACAGCCTCTGCATTTACCACAAATATTTTGCACTTACTGTATATAGGTTTAAAAATTAATGTACAGCAGGTGCATAAAAACCTCCTTGGAAATGCTTTGAAAATAAAGGCCTAAGGGGGAAGTCACCAACATAGGTTAACATTAAGAAGTGTGATTTTACAGTTAACCCCAGTTATTAGTAGCTAGGAGGGACATTTTCAATATGATGTCTAAGGGCTCCTTTTACTAAGCTGCGATAGTGGTTTTAGCGCGCGCTGAATTGTCCCGCACGCTAGACCTTAACACCAGCACTGAGCTGGCATTAGTTCTAGCCATGTAGTGCGGGTTTAGCATGCGCTAAAATCCTGCGTGCGCTAAAAACACTATCGCAGCTTAATAAAAGGCGCCCTAAGTCTGTCTCAGAACATCCAAGTTAGACGTCTAAAAAATTGGTCTGTAATGGAAAAAATGTCCAAAAAGACAGGACATTTCAAAAATGAACTAGATAAAGGTTTACAAGATTGTCAAATAAAACACATTCTCCTGGACATCCAAGAATAATATAACATAAAAATGTATTTCTAAATCGCAATACCTTATAGTTCGATGCTATGTACAATAAGAAGTAACTAAACAATATCAGTAAATTATAATTCAATTAATAATAATAATAACAGTTTATATACCGCAATACCGTTAAGTTCTATGCAGTTTACAGAAGATTAGTGGGGTACAAGTTGAGTTGACGTACAAGTTGAGTTAACTTAAGGGATGTGGGAACAATGGGGAGAAAGGGCAAGAGAGGGGAAGGAGGGAAGTGGGTCAGCTGTCTAGGTATTTCAGGAATAGGTGGGTTTTGAGGCGTTTCCTGAATACCTCATAAGTGGTGGGCAATAGGAGTTGTTCTAGGTCTTTACCCCATAGAGCAGCCTGATGTGAGAGAAGATGCTCATGGTGTTTTTTTAGTTTGCATCCTCTAACCGGGGGAGAAACGAAGTGCGAGTGGGAGCTTCTCTTGTGTTTGTTGGCTGAGAAGGAGAATAGGTCAGTGATGTATTTAGGGGTTAGACCGTAGAAAACTTTAAAACAGAGGCAGGCGAACTTAAACTTTACACGAGCTTCCATCGGCAGCCAGTGTAGCTGTTTGAAGTATGGCGTCACGTGATCGAACTTCTTTAGACCGAAGATTAGTCTGACCGCAGTGTTTTGCATTAGTTGTAATTGTCGCATATTCTTTTGGGGGATTGCTGAGTAGGCGATGTTACAGTAGTCGAGTTGACTTAATACGAGGGATTGTACCAAGATTCTGAAGGCAGAGTTATCAAAGTATGCTTTAATGGATTTAAGTTTCCAGAGGGTGAAAAAACTCTTTTTGATTAGGGAGTCCACCTGATCTTTCATGGTGAGGCATTGGTCCAGAGTTACACCCAGTATTTTAATGGTGGGCTGTATGGGGTAGTTATGTTTGTTGATGTCTAGTGGGGTTTTGGTGTCAAGAGGGCGCGGTGAAGCGACAAAGAATTTTGTCTTCTCAGTATTGAGCTTGAGTTTTGAAGTCTGTCATCCAATGTTCCATCAAGTTTATGGCTTCTGATGCTTTTGGAATTGTTTCCGAGATGGAGTTGGCAAATGGGATAATAATTGTAAAGTCATCAGCGTAACTGAATAATTTTATCCCCAGCTGGGTTAATTGAACGCTCAGTGAGGTCATGTAGATATTGAAAAGCAGAGGGGATAGTGGGGACCCTTGCGGAACGCCGGATGGGTTGCTCCAGGTGTTGGAGAGATCATTGTTGAAGCGAACCTGATAGGTTCGGGATGAAAGGAAACCATGAAACCAGTTTAGCACTTCGCCTCTGATGCCAATAGCGTCTAGACACTGTAGCAATTTCGCATGGTCTACAAGGTCAAAGGCAGAGCTCATGTCGAATTGCATGATCAGGGCACTGAGGCCTTTGCTTAAAAATAGGTGCAAGTAATCTAAGATGGCCACAATTACCGTTTCTGTGCTGAAAAGCGGTCTAAAGCCGGATTGAGTCTCATGAAGGAGTGAGAACTGGTCTAGATATTCCATATAAAATACTTAAAAAAAAAAAATCACAGAAACTTAAACATATCTCTAAAATGTTTAAGACTTCCAATAAGTTTTGATTATACACCTCCTGTCTTTGACATGAATTGTGCCTCCAGAGGCAACTACCAATATTCAGTGTTTTCTAACCAGCCAGAAATGGCTCCTGGATGGCTAAATAGTGCTTAAATAGCATAACATAATATAATAAAATTTATTATATAACAGCTACTTCACGGTTCTGTGCAGTTAACAAAAATTAAAATACAAATATACACGGTATAAACAGAATTAATGATGTAGTTTTGATAGTTGGTTTTTTCAAAATTGTATTACTAACTGAAATGTTCAGTCTTACTGTTGTGAATCACCCAGAACTGCTGGTGGGGCGGTATATAAGAAAATAAATTATTATTATTATTATTAATTAAAATATTTACCAAATAGATCAGTCTTTGTAAATTTTCTAAATATCAAATAAGAAGTAGAGATAGAAAGATACCTATTAATTTGTTTATCCCATAATGCTGCCTGATATGCTAAGATCTTACTAAAGAAGCGTTTATGCACATATCCTTTTACAGATGGAAAATCAAAGAGCCAAAGAACACGTAAATGTTTTCTATTGCCAATTATAAAATGATCCATGAGATAACTGGGTAATAATCCACTGAGAGCCTTGGAACAGGTACAGCCGAACTTAAAAATCACTCTTGCCTCTATTGGCAACCTGTGCACTTTATGGTAATACCTCATCACGTGATCGGATCATTTCAGTCCAAAAATCAAATGCACAGCAGTATTCTGGATAATCGAAAGATAGAGCACATTACAAATAGCTGGTCTATCTGTGGCTGCTATGATTTGGCTGGTCAGCTGATGAATATTGACTTGGCTGGCTATGTCAAACGTGGCTGAAAAGAGACCAGAAATTCAAAGCCGATTGCTAGATATGGCCCTGGCATTGTATTTCCAGGTTCTCCACTGACTGCAGGAGGTAGCTGGGCAGCCTTCAACTGGCTGACAACTGGCATCTAAAAAATTAGTCAAGTTCAAAGTTTTCTGCGTTCCTGTACCTTGAGCATCCCCTGATTTTTTAGGTATAGACTCGTAAATACTGAACATGGACAATAGGTGACAAACATTTCTTCTGATATGCCCACTATTTTCTTCAAATATTTCCTTCACATTTCCACTGGAGCAATTCGAGATTACTTGGGGAAATTCAAGAATCTTAGGTCGTTTCTGCTTAACTGATTTACGAAATGTTCCACTTTTCAATTTGTAAATTCTTTATCTTTAATCATATTAAATTGTATCTCCTGTAACTTGAGAATCTACAGTAAATGGCATCTTTTTCCATAATGTGAACTAGGATATGTGAGATATTAGCTTTGATTGCTTGATTTTGTTTTCTCTATTTCTGGTAACATTGCTACTTTCATTACAAACTGTATGAAACTTCAAATAAAAGTAAGGGATAATTATGAGTAAGGAAACATTGACAGAAAGATTTTCCTCTTCCGCTTAAAGCTCAATATTTGCACAGTTTAGGAGTTCTTATATTAATTCCATAGGGTGAATTACATCCCACAAATGATACAGGTATTGCTATCAGATTTGCATCAATTGAAGATTCCTGTTATTCTGGAAGAAAAAAATGAGGTGCAGGTTGCTTAGACATACATGAAAGCAAAAGAAGTAGCAAAACTTTGGAAGTAAAGAGATTAGCAAATTAGCAAATATTAAGCCATCATCTACAGGTAGAGCCAAGGTCAAATTTAAGATTCTTGCCCCATGGGCAAAGTCAGAGACTAGGAGAGGGGTGGCCTGTCAGCGATCAAAGAGTGTGGATGGTGCCCCTTTAAAAAGATATTGGCATATGGCCCTAAAGCAAGTAGAGATATGATCCTCTTTGGCCCAGTTAATTAACACCTTTAAAATATTTCCTCCTATTCGGTTCATGATGCATATTCCCCCTTTGGATTTAAATCCCTCTTATAGGATAGAATGCAGGGCAGACCTGTACTTAACTCCTTATTATTGCCAATTAACTGTATGTTAATGGCAGTTGATTGTTATTGCCTAATTAATTAATTAGTGTACATACAGATCTGTGATCCACACCCAACTTTGGGCAACCTCTACAGCAGTGAATCGCAAACTGTAAGAACATAAGAATTGCCGCTGCTGGGTCAGACCAGTGGTCCATTGTGCCCAGCAGTCCGCTCACGCGGCGGACCCCAGGTCAAAGACCAGTGTTCTAAATGAGTCCAGCCTCACCTGCATATATTCCAGTTTAGCAGGAACTTGTCCAACTTTGTCTTGAATCCCTGGAGGATGTTTTCCCCTATAACCGCCCCTGGAAGAGCGTTCCAGTTTTCTACCACTCTGGGTGTAGAAGAACTTCCTTATGTTTGTACGGAATCTATCCCCTTTCAACTTTAGAGAGTGCCCTCTCGTTCTCCCTACCTACTAGTATACTGCGGTCAGATTCTGGGTGTGCCACGAGAGACGTCCTGTATGCAAGTCAGCCAGCGCCGGCACCTTTCTTCATCTCCGCCGCCCCCCCCCCCACCCCGTGTAGTAATTTCAGAGTTAGCAGATAGAGGAATTTCCAAAACCCGGCAGTTTGTCTGGGTTTTGAAAGTCCCTAACCTCAGGGGGCCTACGTCTGGAGGGCCTCTGCACATGTGCAGACATTGACATGATGATGTCATGGGTGTATGTGATGTCATCGCTTCAATAGCCACATGTGCATGGAGGACCTCCAGATGCAGGCCCGAGTTTACAGAAAAACGTTTGCGACACACTGCTATGTATATTGTGCACTTATTCCTGATAATGAATGCATGAATGATGGTTCCTAGATGCATGCCCTATTGGGAAGGAGTGTATACCATGTATATAGATAGATAGATAGATAGATAGATAGTAGCTCATACTCTTTAAAAAAGCACTATGTGCAAACTGGGTGCTCATAATGACATTCATATCGAACTGAAAAAAAAAAAAAGAAAAAGAAATGAATATTTTCTGCCAATCTCTATTGCCAATCTCTATTGCTTGCCCTGGGATTATTAGCATGGAATATTGTTTCTATTTGGGTTTCTGCCAGGCACTTGTGAACTGGATTGGCCACTTTTGGAAACAGGATACTGGGCTAGATGTACCCAGTATTGCTACTCATCTTTATGTTCTTATGTTCTTAGAGGCCCAATGGATCTCGCCTAGCACACATCTGAACACATGCTCTGCTCAACAATGTCTCTCATCTGGGCCCAGGTTGAAATGACTGTTCCTAAGTATGAATAAACTCCAGACTTCACTTTAGCCATTAGCAGTCCTTCAAGCACTTTATGTGGCACCTTTGAGCTTTAATTAAACTATTTTTGTCAGTGTAATAATGAGAGATGCTGGGATTTAATTCTCTTAATATATTTTCATTTGTGAGTAAGTTAAGGTTATAACATTATAAAAGACTTCATGTTATTTTAACTTAGATTTGCTGCACAAAGAAATTCTCATTTCTTTTAATCTTTTAATTGATTAACCACTGCTTTAGCAGTAAAACATCTTGTGCCTTACATTCACAATTGGATAACATATATACAGAAACTATTGATAAATATGCTGTGAATAAAGATTTGGGATAGAAGCATTATGTTGCCCTGCAAATATATTATTATTGATGGCAATTGGATAAGCAGACAGACGTATTATCTTAGTTCTTTCTCTTATTAATTGCACTGTTTATTATGCTCTCTCAGTTCTGGTAGAGTCTGTTGATTTCTTAAACTGTGTTTCTGTTTCTCAGAATAAGATGGACTGCTTCCCATAGCTTAGAAAGAGAACACCAGTATTCATCTATCTAAGTGCTTTTAACTCGCTCTATTTCTGTAATGACTTGAGAGATCAATTAAAAGCCAGGATAAGAATGATCTGCATTGCTGATGAAAACATTGGAAAGTGGCCACACAGCTGGTCTGTGGTTTAATCTGTCTTTAAAAAAGGCAAGGTCAGGCTTTGTGGCTGCTACTCTTCTCACAGTCTTGAATCAATCATCCCTTATATGTAGAAATATGACCCAGACTTGCATAAGATGATGCATTACAAAAAGGAAATTCTTCAGGAGCAGGGTAATTGACATTTCAAAGTAATATGTGCCAAAGTATTATGCAAAACAACAAAGAAAGGCAAGGGAGGGGATGTCTTTACAATCAAAAAAAGGCTTCCAGTTTCAGCGTATAGAAGGATCCCAGTTTCAGCGTATAGAAGACACCTTCTTCAGGGGACACTGTGCTGAAGTGATGCTGTACAGAAAAGCTTGAACGGTGAAACTGCACTGTGCAAAACGCTGTGAGAACATAATAAACAGTGGAGTTAATAAGAAAAAAGAACTGAGTTAATACGTGAGGTAGTATGTAGGACATTACCATTAACCCTGATGGATTCTCCCTCACAGTGACAGAGCCACTTTAAGAAGTATGGCTCTTTCCCTGGCTTGGGGAAAGACAGGAAAGGACGAGTCCAGTACACAGCTGCCAAAGTAGATAAGAGGCAGGGCCAGATGGAAGTTGGGATTGAGCCCTGGGAGAGAGAAGAAGGAGGAGGAGGATTCTAATGACAGGCTTTGACTCCAACTACTCCTAGACATGATGTTTGGCTGAAATAAGCCAACTACCTATTTACTTAATGACTGTGAGCTCTGTTTTAAGGTCTGGCCTCAGCCAGATCTGGTTAACTAACTAAAAGACTAGAACCCTGTGGGATACAGGACCAGGAAGTGACATCAGAGGAAGAGCTGAGACCAGCAAGGGCAAAAGGAAGTAAACTTCTAACAGTGTCCAGGGCAGGTTTGCACTGGGTGCTGCTTTCCGGTTTCACCTTTTCCTGCCCTGCTTCTTCTGACTCCATATCATTGTCTGAGCAGAAGTCAGCTTGCTCTGTTAATTGGTCTGTCACCTGATCCGCTCTCTTACACCTAGGCTCAGTGTGTTTTCTCCTGATCCTTGGGGCAAAACCCGGGATGGATTTGGGTTTGTTATGGGCAAAACTCGAAACGGACTTGGGTTTGTCACAACGCACATGGCAGAGGGGCAGAGAAGAGAGCAGGGGGATGCCAGCCACCTTCGCTACACCACTGATCTTAATCTAGGCTTATATATGTAAGGCTGCCTTTCAATTGCCTACATTTAAGAGCCTAATTGATAAGCCAAGCATGAAAAATGGCGCATTTTCATCACATAGGTATTTAAATGTCTTTATCATATCTCTCCTCTTCTACCTTTCTTCCAAAGTATACATGTTGAAATATTTAAGTCTGATCCCATACGCCTTAGTAGCTTTCCTCTAAACCGACCCCGTCCTTTTTATATCTTTTTGAAGGTGCCATCTACAGAATTGCACACAATATTCTAAAAGAGGTCTCACCAGAGTGTTATACAGAGGCATCAATACCTCCTTTTCCTACTGGCCATACCTCTTCCTATGCAACCTACCATCCTTTTAGCTTTTGCCATCACCTTTTCAACCTGTTTGGCCACCTTAAGATCATCACATACAATCACATCCAAGTCTTGCTCTTCTGTCATGCATCTAAGTTCTTCACCCCCTAAACTGTACCATTCCCTCAGGTATTTGCAGCCCAAATGCATAATCTTACATTTCTTAGCATTAAATTTTAGCTACCAAATTTCAGACCATTCTTCAAACTTCGCCAGGTCTTTCTTCATGTTATTCACACCATCCGGGGTGTCTACACTATTGCTGATTTTGGTATCATCTGCAAAGAGGCAAATCTTACCCGACAGACCTTCAGCAATATCGTTCATAAAAATGTTACAAGAACAGGTCCAAGAACAGAATCTTGAGGCACACCACTGGTAACATCCCTTTCCTCAGAGCGATCTCCATTGATCACTACCCTCTGTCAACTTCCACTCAACCAGGCCTTGACCCAGCCCACCATTTTAGGACTTATCCCAAGGGCACCCAAATTATTTGATGTGTTTGGTCACTTTGAAGTAGAGATAAAGCTGAAGCTGTTTGCAGTTCTTGGTGAACAGATATGTCTCTACCAGAACAGAATTCTGATCATGCAATGGAAAATTTTGCATTGGGGTGACTGTCCATTAGATTGATAGTCTTTAGAGAGGAAGTCATCTTGTTTGGCCCCAAGGCTGAAGGGTCCCCATACATTTGACATTTTTGCATCAGTTCTTAAAGATATTTAAACAGAGCTTGCCATCAGATTAAATATTGTTAGAACAACAGACAATGAATTCAACTTTATGAAGGCCTTCTCTGTAACTGGCCAGTATGATGATAATGAAGATGATGAAGATGCAAGTAATTAATTAGACTGCACTGCTTCTAATGTGTTTGATAACAACAAGGATGATGATGAAGAAGTATTCTTTGCTATACGGAAGTCAAGTCTTTCAGACAGAGATTCCCCTGATCAATAGCTGCTGAGCCAGTCAAAAGACATCAGTAATACTGCAGCCTGGCCTGATTTAAAGGAACATTTTAATCAGACTGAGCAGGTAAGGCTAGACTCAAATAGGGCACTGGTCTTTGACCTAAGGGCCGCCACATGAGCGGACTGCTGGGCAAGATGGACCACTGGTCTGACCCAGCAGTGGCAAATCTTATGTTCTTATCTACTTTCTGCCAGTTCAGTTGTTCAAAACCTTTTGAGGTGTGTTGGTTTAATAATGACTCACAAGCACACTTGCATGAGTGACAGCCATTTTCAAAAATTTAATTTTACTAAAGGCAAAGTAGATTGAATTGTAGAGCAATAAAATTATTGGGGTAAAACACTAACAATAGTTGCATTCTTTAAAGTTATGATACTTTTACTCTTTATTCAAAACATATTATATTAGCCAATAATATTCTATTAGCCACTTAATTTTAAAGTGTTCTTTACTGCACCTTTACTTAAGTACTTTGAATAAGTACTTTAAACAACACTGAGTGCCAGGGCCTGCCAAATATCATCTCTGAGTGGCTCATTTCTTATTCACATACAGAGTTCCCCTATGAATTTGCGGTTTGTGGTTCACAGACCCGGTCATTTGCGGTATTTTCCAACCGCCTCTTCCTGTACTAAAGTCAGGCTTCACCAATCAGGAGCTGTGTGTCAAAGCAGCTCCTGATTGGTGAAGCCCAACTTTAGTACAGGAAGAGATGGTCGGAGCATACCACGAGTGATTTCCTTCACTCGCTGGTGCTCCAACTGCTCTTTCCTGCCTCCCCAGGCGAAAAACTGTATTTGCGGTTTTTTATATTCGCGGGGGTTCCTGGAATGGAACCCCCCACGAATATCAGGGGAGTACTGTATTTCAATATGCACATCGTCAAATATGTTTTCTTTTGTTTTGAAGCTTTTAGCTGAAATCAACCACTCTCACACAAAACACCAACAAACAAATCTATCACACTCTTCAAACTACTCATACTTTTCATGAAAAACTCATACCACATTTTCTTTTCTTTTCTTTTTTTTATTTCAAAAGCATCATTAGCTCACATAGCTAAACAACTGTGTACTGTTCAAATATTCTGTCACTTCAGCTTGTTAGTATTTTTTCCCTAGGCAGATTTACATTCTTGATACTGTAGTTAGCAGTCTTTGGAAGTTATTCATACACTGCCAATTGAAAAAGGTTTGTCACCTCTTGCTTTCGGCTTCTGTTTTCAAATTCACTTGAGCTTTCTTTCCTTAATCAGGTTTTTATTCAAGCACGCCATTCATGCATATCAAACTAACCCACCCAAATATTTATTTAAGCACATATTTATTCCTCAGCTCCCATGTAGTCATTTCCACAGGAAAAGAAACACACACATACACACACATCTGCTTAATATATTCATACTACACATCCTCATCTTTCAGATCCCAAACAAACAATTTCAGCTTTTTTCAGAACTCAAACTCAGGCCAAGCCCCCAGGCCCTTACAAACAGAGCAATATCTAGTTGTTCCTTTCCTTGCCAATAATTCCTCAATGTTCTAATGGTTTTTCCTAGGTATTTTTTTGTACCTCCCTTTGAGCATGAACTGGGCCTGGATCAGGCAAGAGCCTGGCATGAGTTCTCTGCTGGCAAGCTTTCCTGCTCATTACCGCACAATATCAGCTATCTCATTAATCAGTAAGTTTCAAGTTTTATTTTAATTTGATGAATCGATTAATTTAATTTACTAAGCGAGTTACAACATTGAAAAAAAATAACATTTATTTTAACATAATGTTTAAAAATTTTAAAACAGTAGTTAAGACCAACAGACTTACAGACCAACCGAGACACTAGGTAAAAAAAGTTTTAGAGTGCAGAAGAGAAACATAAATGGAAATAACATTAGCATTCTTGTGCAACTTGTACTCCACAGCATCTCTCTCTCTGATAGCCCCAGACAGTCCCTCACTGTGTATCCCCCAAACCATCCTCCCCACCCCTGACCTAGAACCACATTTCTTTGATTGGCAAATCCTTTTGGGTTTGTGTGCTCCCAACCATCACTTATTATCATCCTTAGCACTCCCAGAACCTCATTCCTGCATCTCAGTACTCTACACATTGTGGTTGATATACTGCTTTCTGTACAAATATTAAGGTGGTATATGGGATCAAAAAGGAATCATCCACAGGAAAAGTACAATCCCATGGACTGAAGCATAGAATGCTAATACAAAATGCTAGAATGCTAATAGAATAAGCACTCATGTCCTGATTCTGCAAAGCACATCTAAAGTTAAGCGCCATTTGGACGTCCATGATAGGTGCCCTTTGTGGCTCATTAACCACTAAGTTTGGATGCCTAAGTCCTGCTCAGCATTAGACAGGACTTAGGTGCCATTTAAATAATCAGGACCTCAGCCTTTATCAGGAAAGACGCAGCTAAAAAATAGATGCAGCATCATTTATTGAACCCTTGAGAAAGCCTATATAAAGGGTGAAACGGGTCCTGCCTGGCTTTGGATTATTTGCATCTATTTAAGATAAGTTATTTTGTTTCTTTCCTGGGTGGATAATGATTTATATAGAACAGAAGAAGAAGGACCCATTGTTGGAAGTATTTTAAAGAAAGAAATAATAAAATAATTAATTTATAATCATAGAAGGCAGGAGAGGTTTCGACGACCGATGATTGAAACTTGGAACTTCTAAGTCTTGGCCTTGAGTTTCATTTATTTATGTCCAAGCTGGTTTCTGCGATCCTCAACCACCCTGTATCAACATTCTATGCTTCAGTCTATGGAATTGTACTTTTCCTGTGGTTTACAATACCCCAGTCCTGCTCATCCTGTTGCAGCCAATTTGCCAGCCTCGAGAATATGTTTTGTACATCCACACACACACCAGTCTGCTGGAAGAAGCATAGGAGCACTTTCTAAGCTCTTGTATGGATGAAAGAATGGGGAAAGGAAGTATGAGGAAAGAATAGAAAGCAACTCTATCTACTTAAGCCTAACTAAGAAAAGCCTCCTCAGACTCCAGCAGATTCAGAATGCTGCGGCTAAGTAAATTTGATCACGTCTCACCACTTCTGTCCAAGCTTCTCTGGCTTCCAATAATCTCCAGGGTCCACTTCAAATGTGCCTGCCTAACTTTCAAGATCCTTCACAGCATTCTCTCCCATTATTCCACTATCTTGGAATTCCTCTAATCTCAATTCCACCAGATCCTCCCCAAAATTAAAACTATCCTTCCCGTCTATAAAAGGTATATCCCATGCTGGAAAACTAGGGACATCCCTCCCCTTTAGAATCACCGAGCTCTGGAACAACCTTACATCCCCTCTCCGAAATTCGAGCTCCCTCCAACTCTTCCGAAAACATCTGAAAACTTGGCTTTTCTCAAAAATGTAACACCTTCCCCCTCTCTGGTACCTAAACCCTCTATTCCTCCTTTACTCTTAATCCACAATCATCCTTTGGAGTTCCATTCTATCTTAGTCCTGTAAACCGTGCCGAGCTCTACGATCGTGGAGAAGATGCGGTATACAAGCCTAAGGTTTAGTTTAGTTTAGTTAGTAATGGAGAGACAGTGAATGGAAGAATAAGAAGAGGGATAACACTTGGAGGGATTATAGGGGAAGATATGCCAGTATTCTATAAAGATCTGGCATCCTTTATAGATTAGGGGCTCAGCATGGATCTTTTTGGCACCTAATTTTCATCAGTTTTATCATTCCTACTCATATTCAGAAATGCATTACTATATCCCACAGATTCCGGACTAGTCTGGTAAAGGTGCTAAGGAAGGAAAAATTATGTTACCTGCTAATTTTCATTCATTTATTCCTACCAGACCAGTCCAGGCCAGTTTATTTATTTATTTTTAAAATTTCTATACTGTTTAAAACTAAATGGTTAACATGAATTGCATACATAAATAATAAAAGAACATAATAAAACAAAACAATCCTAAAAACATATCTGCAAAATAGCAGCAAAAGCTTGAATAAAAAGGTCTTGAATAATTCTCCAGCTATACCAGAAAAAATTACTAACTAAATACTTAAACATGTGCACTCCCCTATACACCCACCAAAACCCTTTTTTACTGGCATATAAGTGACTTCTACAGCCATAAGGCCTATTGGGGTGGTAGATAAGTGGGTCTAGTGGATTCTGGAGGTGGTTTGGGGGGAACTGTAGTGAGAAGACATGGTACCATTTTTGTGAAGTTCACAGCAGGGTCCTGTAAAGTACCCCACTATTTAGGTAGCATGTCTGGGTGTTCAGTCCATCACTTTACAGACCCCTCCCACGTCCAACAGGACTTGTTCTAGGTGTTTTGACTTGGACGAAAAGTTGGACGAAAATGTGGTATAAAGATGGACGATTTAGCAGCTTGGACGATCAGATCAGCAGGACGTATATTTAGATGATTTTCAAAATGAAAAAAAATGTGGATGTATTTTTCGAAAATGTGTCTTGAGCTGTTTTTTACTTTGGACGACTTGCGAGTTGAACATAAACAGACTTAGACGTCCCTTTCAATTATGCCCCTCCAAGCATATTATTTTTAAACAATTCTGGTATGATTCCATACAAGAATTGGCGATAGATCATTACTGCTTTATATTGTATTCTGCAAACAACTGGTAACCAGTGCAGTTGTTGGAGATAGGGCAAAATATGGTCATATTTCAACAATCCAAATATCAATCTTGCTGCTGCGTTTTGAGCTACCTGCCCAGTTTATGGTCATCGTTTTTCTGTTTGTCTAATCTAATTCTTTCCATCCAATAAGGTTCAGGGTTTTTCCCCCCAATTACTTACTCTTCCCAGATTCCTTACAGGCAACATATAGTCAAGACTAGGTTATCCATTGCATGTCAAGTGAATGGATTATCACACAGGCCATTGCTTTGTCATTCAAAGTACAGCATTTCTGTGTCTGCATAGTGCCCTTAAAGGGTAAAGACAAAACAAAGCAAGGAGAACTACAGTAACTTGTACAATGATACAGGCAAAGTTTATTAAAATAATTGCAGTTAAAAACACCTTAAAATTAAACCATGGACCCAACACAGTCCGTGTTTCAGTACACGCCTTCTTCAGGGATCCTAGGTTGGAAAGCAGTCAAATTGAACCGCAAAAAGCATGCTGAAGCCTGTCTGAAGAAATCTATCAGCCCACGTACAAGCTGCTCTTCGACGTTCGTCTTCACACAGGCTTCAGCATGCTTTTTGCAGTTCAATTTGACTCCTTTCCAACCTAGGACCCCTGAAGAAGACGTGTACCGAAACACGGACCGTGTTGGGTCCCGTGGTTTAATTTTAAGGTGTTGTTTATAACCACAATTTTTTAAATAAACTTTGCCTGTATCATTGTACAAGTTACTGCAGTTCTTCTTGCTTTGTTTTGGCTTCGACCCTTTTACTGCAGATTTTGTTGGTTCTTCCTTTTTTTGTTTGTGTTGCCCTTAAATTACACAGAACTACAGGTTTATAGATAAAATATTAAGATGAATAGGAACTACAATAAAAATAGCAAAGGAAAAGAGAGAAAAAAGAACTAACTGCTACTAGTATTCTACAACCACCTAAGCCCCATTCAAGGAGCCTCCAATAAAGCCTGGGAGAAAAGATGAGCTTTCAGAAGAGACCAGAACTTTAAATAAGAAAGTTCAGTACATAGTTCTAATGGGAGTGAATTCCAAAGCATAGGGACAACAGAGAAAAAAGCCAAATGATGAGTAGTATTTTATTAAGATGATAGATATCAAGAAAAGTAGTTATTTTTCTCCTTTTAAAAATTCTTAGAAGAGATAAAATAAGAGCTTAAAATAAATATGAGAAATGAAAGCAAATTCCCTTGTGGCCATTTAATTATGTTGTTCTCTAGTGATTGTCAGTCATGGTACAGTAAAAAAAAATAATGAAATGTACTGCGGGTCATATGAAATAAAAATTAAAACTAATAAACAAAACTAATTCTGCCAACTGATGTTCTTCATGCTGTCAACTTACTTTAAAAAAAAAAAAAGAATTGGAAATGTCAAATCAGAGTTCCTGAAGCACACAAATCAACTGGAAATAAAAAGTTTTCAATAATCAACTTAAAACAAAGTTTTCAGTACTTGAGGCTCTTTAACATCTTTGGAGCACTGTACAAGCCAAGAGGCTGTCATACTGAAGGAAGACATTATTTCTCCTTGAGGCACACCCTTTATCCTTATTGCTAAGAAAAGGTCAAAAAGAAAGAAAAAGAAATTTGTGACGGAGGAAAAGGTATAAATTCAAAGCCATGAAGAGCCCATAGGGAATGTATTATTCTCCTTCTGGCATCCTTTTTTACTTCCCTGTTTTACAATCTTTATATATATTAAATAAAGTCTAAACAGTACAGATACAAAACCAAACCAAAGGAAATTGCTGAACAAGGAACTTGTCTGATCTTTCTTGTTCTTACATAATAATATGTCAAGTTCAATAAAATGTGTAGCTTCCCAAGGGCAGGCAAGGAATACCTAAGCCACATTAAAGCTATGTAATAAGTACAGTGCAGTTGTAAATTGGCTAAGATGGCCAGTTGGTGTAGAGTCAAGCTTCATGATATACTGTCCCCTACAATAATAATAAATAAAAAGTAAAAAAAATTGGTTGTTCACTAATATTATCCCCCCCCCTTCCTTTTATGAAGCTGCGTGTTTATCACAAGCCGGTAAAAGCTCCAACGCTCATAGAATTCCTATGAGTGTCAGAGCTTTCACCACCATGGCCTGCGATACAAAAATCCTAAGGTGTAGCACTTGTGACCTCCACAAGTAAATCAGTGTTATCCTTCAGGGATACTACAAAACATAACCCTGAATCCCTCTTCCCTGAATGGAGTTAAAGCCCCAGTGGGCCAAAAAAAGACTCAGTTCTTCCCTTGCCCCTCTCTTGCCAGAGCAGATCCATTAAGGAAGGAATTCCTCTTGTGCCCCCTTCTTTCTCACCACTGTGTGAGTTCAAGCAAAACCAGTTTGAATGTCAGAACCCAGCACAGTGGAAAGGGGGTTATTCCTTTTTACTCCCTTCTCTTTAGTTGCAGCCTCAGTGGTAGTCTTCTAAGAAAGGGGGGGTGCAGCTCTTTTCCCTAGGAATAGGAAAGGGTTACCTTAGTCTATGAGGGCCTTCTGGTGCTACATGAGTTGGGAACTTTGGGATCATCACTGCCTTGCGACCTCATCTGGAGTATTGCGTTCAATTGTGGTCTCCTTTTTTTTTTTTTTTTTTAGTTCAATATTTTTTATTAAGTTTTATGAAAAGATACAGTCCAAATATATATTCAGATATATGTAAGACACTGGGATCTCGAAACTAATAACATTTAGTGTAACACAGCAGTAACTACAATCAATTGTAATTAGGTTTGAAATCTTCTAAGAGAACCAAAGTACTTGGACTGCTTATAAGAAAACAGTAAAGAAAGAAAGAAGGAGAGAGAAGAGAAAGTAAAGAGAAGAAGAGAAAGAGAGAGAGAAAGAGAAAGAGAGAAAGACAGGAGTGTCTATGAAACAGAACTAACATAGGAGTCTAAGAATTTCCAAGGCGAGTTGCATAGTGTCATGTTCATGGATAGTCGAGCAATATTTTTCTTCTCATAAGCATATGATTCAAATTTATGATACATGCACAAAGATTTCCACCAAAAAGTATAATCCAATAATGAAGAGGATTTCCAATTCTTTAATATATGCATAAGGGCAGTCACAAACATAGTGTCAATAAGTTTAGGAGGACAATTCGAAAGAATAAAGCAGGGGTGCTGAGATCTGAGAATTATAATATCCAAGGTAAGTTCATCCGAACAGTTAGTAACATGTTTTATAGTGTCCCAAATGCGAGACCAGAAGGAGCGAACTGGAGTACAGTGGAAGAGCATATGATCAAGGGTTCCGGCCTCCTTCATACAATTCCAGCATATAGAGTCTTGTTTAAGTTTGGCTTTCCACATCCGAAAAGGAGTCCATACCGCATTCCACATGACGAAGAACATTGATTGTGAAACTCTGGAGGATAAGAGAGGACGATTTGTCGAGGACCAAAAAAGATCCCAGTCAACATCAGTAAGAGGGGTTGTTAGTATGGATTCCCAGTGTTTCATGGAATGAGGAGAAAAAATAAAGGAGTTGTCCCTTAGTATGCTGTAAAATAAAGAGATTGCTTTGCCTTTCGATATAGCCAGTAAAGACCAATGGCGTATAGTGTGAATGGATGACTCAAAGTCAAATCGTAGGGACTGAGAAGATATTGCTTCAGTGAAGGAAAGCCATTGAGAAAATGTGGAAGGTGGTAATAAGTATGTAGAGCAGAGTGTGTTGAAAGGAACAATAGAGGTCTGAGTAGTTATTTGATGAGGAAACCACAGCCCAGCCCGCTGCCATCTTTTCCATGAAAGTGATTTTCCATTGTGTTGGAGTTTGGGGTTGTTCCAAATAGACACAAATGGGCTATCTTTGATTGAAATTTCTGCTATCGCATCTAATAGATGAAGGGCATGCTGCGTCGCACTCAACAGAGAGTATCTTCTCAGGTGTCTAGGGATTGGAATTGTTGCCATACAAGAGACATGTAGTGGTGTACATATAAATCGTTCTATCTCAAACCAAGCTGGAGGGTCCTGGGAACAGGGGTCCGTGATCCAATAAGCTCCATATTTGGCCATTGATGCAATATAATAAAAGTAGAAATCTGGTAAATTTAAACCGCCATTAACTTTGGAGGCTTTCAATTTGGCAAGAGCAATTCGAGGCTTTTTCTTATTCCAAACAAATTCAGAAATTTTTTTATCCAGCCAATGAAAAAATGTTTTCTTACATAAAGATGGGAGCATTGAGAGGATATAGTTTATTTGGGGGGCAAGAGTCATTTTGATGGAAGCAATCCTGCCCCACCAAGATAAATACAGTGGAGACCAACGAGATATTGTGTTCAGGACTATGTTTTTGATTTTAGACAGGTTAAGATCTTGAGCGTGAATTGGATCTTTATGTATCAAGACACCTAGGTATTTCACAGCCCCATACGACCATGGGAAAGAAAATTGAATGAGGTCTGAGGGAGAGATATAGTCATTAAGGGGGAAAATCTCCGATTTTTCCCAATTAACTGAGTATCCAGAAAGCAAGGAGTATTGAGAGACAATGTTAACGAAAGCTGGAAGGGAATTAGTAGGATCTTGGATAAAGAGAAGAACATCATCAGCATATGCCGCTAATTTAATCTGTCTAGAGGAAGTGGAAATGCCTTTAATTGAGGGACATTGACGAATGGCCGAAAGGAGAGGTTCTAGAGCTATGTTGAATAATAAGGGGGAGAGTGGACAGCCTTGGCGAGTGCCCCTGTGAAGTGAAAATTTGTTGGAAAGAGAATTATTAATCAAGATTCGAGCTGTGGGTTGTTTGTACAGGGTTTCAACCCATTTTATAAAGAATGAACCAAAGTTATACCATTTCAGGATTCGGAAAAGAAAGAGCCATTCGACGCGATCGAAAGCCTTTTCAGCATCAACAGCCAGGCCGATTACAGGATCTGAAAGAGTTTTAGCATGGGCATTAACATGATGGAAGAGGCGTAAGTTGTCACCTATGTATCTGTGTTTAATAAATCCTACTTGATCTTTGTGAATGAGAGAGGGGATCACTCTATTGAGTCTCAGAGAAAGAAGTTTTGCCATAATTTTATAATCTAAATTAAGAAGAGAAATGGGTCGGAAATTTTTAACCAAGGTGGGATCTCTGTCAGGTTTAGGAATAACTACAATAGTAGCCTCAGTAAAATTAAATTGTTTATCTGGAGTAGAATGTAAAAATTCATAATAAGTATGAAGATGAGGGGCCAAAAGAGTTCGAAATTGTTTGAAAAACTCATTAGTGAAGCCATCTGGACCCGGTGCTTTATTATTAGGCAGGGATGTAATTGCAGCTTCTATTTCAGATATAGTGATAGGGGAATCAAGTTCCATTTTTACAGAATCTGATAAGGATGGGTGAATCAGTGGAGTAAGAAAGGAGTCTATCTCAGAGTCAGAAGCTGAGTGTTCGGATTTATATAAGGAAGTATAGAATTGTTCAAATTGAGAAGAAATTAGAGACCTAGTCTTAACCATCTGTCCTGACGGGTCTTGAACAGCCGCGATGTGTAAACGTTTAGATTTAGTTTTAAGGTATTTAGCCAAAGGACGGCCCATGAGGTTGTCACCCATGTAATGACCCGAGGACGAAATAAAAATATCCCTCCTGGCTGTGCACGAAACCAAGGTATTATATTTGTATTTAAGATTTTGTATACGTTGATGTATGGACGGGTCATATAAATGTGCAGACATGTGTTGTAATTCTAACATTTTGATAGAAGATTCTAATTCTTTCTCTTTTTGCATGGATTGTTTATTTTTCCAGGAGGCGAGCTTAATTAATTCACCTCTAATGGTAGCTTTGTAGGCCTCCCAAACAATGGAAGGGCAAACTGCAGGGTCATTGGAATTAAATTCAAAGAATTCAGTGGTGAAGGATCTTATTTTTTCCGCTATTTCAGTATCTAAGAGTAAAGTATTGTTCAGTCTCCAAGATGGAGATTCTTTACGAGGCGCAGAGAGAAGTAGATGCAGAGAAATAGCCGCATGGTCCGTAAGAGAGATCGGATGAATAATGGTGTTTGTAAGGTCATGAGTTAGGGAAGAGGATAAAAGAAAGAAGTCTATTCTGGTGTATGTATTGTGTGGTGGTGAAAAGTGAGAGTACTCCCTACCCTTTGGATTAAACAATCGCCAGGGATCAATTAGTGAAAAAGCATCTTTAAGGGCATGTAAGGCTGCGAGGGACCTGGACTTCGAATATCTACAGGATGATGATCTATCAATATATATATCCTGAACTTGATTGAAGTCACCACCTAATATTAGAGGACAAGATCCATATTCCATCAATACCGTCTGAAGCTCATGAAAAAATTCTGGGTGATCTAGAATTGGAGCGTAAATGTCAAGAAAAACAAAATCCACCGAGTGCAACGCAGCATGTACCAAGCACCATCTACCTTCTGTATCTGTTTTAGAGGAGTGAATAACAGGAGAAAGTTTATCATTAAACAATATTGATACCCCATTTTTTTTACGTAGAGTTGCAGGAGAATATAGATGAGTGGAATATCCTTTAAGTTGGAATTGTGGTCTCCTTATCTCAAGAAAAGGTTCAAAGAAGAGCAACCAAGATGATAAAGGGGATGGAATTCCTCTCATATAAGGAAGGACTAAAACAATTAGGGCTCTTCAGCTTAGAAAAGAGACGGCTGAGGGGAGATATGATTGAAGTCTACAAAATCCTTAGTGGAGTAGAACGGGTACACATGGATCGATTTTTCACTTCGTCAAAAATTACAAAGACTAAGGGACACTCGATGAAGTTACAGGGAAATACTTTTAAAACCAATAGGAGGAATTTTTTTTCCCTCAGAGAATAGTTAAGCTCTGGAATGCGTTGCCAGAGGATGTGGTAGGAACGGATAGCATAGTTGGTTTAAAAAAAGGTTTGGACAAGTTCCTGGAGGAAAAGTCCATAGTCTGTTATTGAGAAAGACATGGGGGAAGTCACTGCTTGTCCTGTATTGGTAGAATGGAATATTGCTACACCTTGGGTTTTGGCCAGATACTAGTGACCTGGATTGGGCACCATGAGAATGGACTACTGGGCTTGATGGACCATTGGTCTGACCCAGTAAGGCTATTCTTATGTTCTTATGTAATATTCAAAATAGATACCATTATTAACATGTTCAAAATTTAGCACTTTAGAATAGGGGTAGACAATTCCGGTCCTCGAGAGCCACAGGCAGATTAGGTTTTCAGGATATCCACAATAAATATGAAGATCCATCTCATATATATTTATTGATAGCTTGAAAATCTGACCTGTTCTCATGGACCAGAATTACCTACCCCTGCTCTAGAACAACTTTAAAGGCTTACAAACAGGCCTAGCTGCATGAGCATCTTTATTTCACTTATCAATGTTCTTGCAACTTGACAGACCAGTTCAATTACTACTAAATTCTATAAAATGAGGTACCATGACCAACCTAGCCTTACCCTATCCTTTATTCAGAACAACAACAGCCAATAACCACAAGACGCATTTACTCCAATGGAATACAAGAGTATAAATATATTGTATAAATATCCTTGTTATATGGGATGCTAGGCAGTTGCCTAAACCCACCTGGATGATGTGAAGAGGAGCACATAAAATATTTATCAGGACCAGGGCCAGAACCAACTCTAGAAACAAGCTAGCATCAGATCATCCACTCACTCAGTTTCCAGTTTATTAGGTTTTTATATACCACCTATCAAGGTTTATCTAAGCGGTTTGTACAATCATGTACTCAAACATTTTCCCTATCTGTCCCGGTCGGGCTCACAATCTATCTAACGTAGACCACACCAAATCTGTAAACTCCAAATGTGAACTTTATTTTCTCTCAGTTAATGAAAGAAGCAGTTTCCTTAAACAATTCAAGCTTATACACACAGGATATCCTTTATCTTCTTCTCTCCTCCAAAAATTGTTACACTAGTCAAAGTCAGAATCACTACACAGGGCAGGGGTCCCCAAAGTTCCTCCTTGAGGGCCGAATCCAGTCGGGTTTTCAGGATTTCTCCAATGAATATGCATGAGATCTATGTGCATGCACTGCTTTCAATGCATATTCATTGGGGAAATCCTGAAAACCCGATTGGATTCGGCCCTCAAGGAGGGACTTTGGGGACCCCTGACACCGGGTATGCCAGTGATATTCAGATGGTAAATGCATAGGTCATAAATAGCACAATTCATATCAGGTGTTAAGTGCTGTTCATATAGAAATACCTTTATAAATCCAAAAACTGCAGTAGAAACCTTGTATGCAGTAACTTGTGCAAAACAATTCTATTTTATTTATATTTTATTGCCATTCAACCATAATTCACAAGAATACTCTTATTTCAGAAATACAGAAAGTAATCTCAATACAAAAGAATACAAAGAAAAAGAAAGAAGTGAATCTTCCTTAGACCACAATAATTAGAAGAGGTCCAGGCAATAAAGGAAGAGAAACTTATTACAGGAAATAGTACAAAAATAAGGCTTAACAGCTAATCCCACTATCACAATAATTGTTCATAATAGCTAAACATTACCAGTTACCAACTTCTTCAAGTCTATAAACGCTCTTAACTGCTCCAGTGCATGGAATACATATTTTGCCCCCAAATATTTGATCATACATTTGCACGGATAGGCCAAAAGAAATGAAGCCCCCCGAGTCACTGTTTCAGTTCTCATTGCCAAAGACAATTTTCTTCATTCCTGTGTTTGTCTGATCACATCTGAGAATATCCAAACTCTTCTATCATAGAATAATACTTGAGAATTACACAAGAATATTCTAAATATAGCATTAATGTCTTGCTCAAAAACAAATGATACTAGTAGAGTGACTCTTTCAGAATTTTCAGGTAAGGTTATTTCAAGCAAATCCGTAACATTAACCCTCTCTTATGAAACTGCGATAACAGTTTCTAGCGCGGGGAGCCGCGCTGAATGGCCCACTCTGCTCCCGACGCTCATAGGAACTCAATGAGCGTCGAAAGCAGCGCGGGCCATTCAGCGTGGCTCCCCGTGCTAGGAACTGATATCTCAGTTTCGTAAAAGGAGGCCTAAGAGTTTCTTTTCCACCTATATTCATTTGCTCAACCTCCGGGTTGACTCCTATTTCTTTCTTCACAGGCAAATAATATTTTTGACTTATTAGCAGATTAGTGCAAAACAATTCTTATAAATTCTTCCCTTCTGCCAAAGATGTAGGTTCCCTTAAGAGTCTAATAAGGGCTACCTGGATAGTAGTGCTATACAACATGAGGCTCCTTTTAAACTCCTTCCAAATGAGACTCCACAGGGTGAGAAGGGTCCACATACCTTCTCACTAAAAGAAAAAGCCAGCACCGGGCTTCAGACTTGGGACTTTCCCCAGCCTCTGATTCCTTTCTTCTTTTGCAAATGCCACTAATGTCTAACCTGGGTGGTATAGTCAGGCTGAATCTATAAATCTCTCAGGTGTCTGCTTCAGTCATAGGCAAAGAAGGTGGCTCTCACTCAGCATGTGTGGTGTGGCTGGGCCAGTTTCCAAGTATGAGGGAAAGCCCGGCTCGGACCACAAGCAAGAATTTTGAAACGCCTTTCATATGGTTGTAGGAAGGAAAACCTGGATACCGGATTTCTTAGAAAACAGTATCAAGTTTATTAGTGTCCCAAATAAAAATAGGAAGAAAAATATTCACCATGGGTTTCTTAGACTCTGTTATAGCTCAGTCCAGGTGAGTCATATAGGCTTTAACTGAAGAACGGGATAGCCCATCTTAATCAAAAGGAATATAATTCAAATTCAAAACTTTGCATTAGTCCAGTGCCCTCACGGCCTCGTATCCCCTCTGGGATTTATCAGTCTCTCAAGACTATAGCAACTTATTGTTTTATAGCTGAGCACGGCTCATGCCAGCATTTTCACATATCAGCTCTTTTCATAGTCCCACATTCCAACAAGGTGAACTTGGTTTCTTGCTCTAACCCACCCTGCTCCCCAAGGAACCTTCACAGCCTTGCCTGTCAGGCTGTGCGGGCCACGCCTCCCATTTAGTTTGAGGTCTCCAGGCCCACCCGATGTGACCCTTATCTGCTTTATCTCCTGCTCCTGGGGAGTCTGAACACTGTGCTATTTACTGTAGCAATTTCACTCAATTAGGCAGGGCTGCCCCAGCCCTGCTTCAGTTCAGGTTTAAACGGAGCAGAAACTTTTCCCACAGGACAATACTGGACCCTCACATACTCTTCCAGATCCATGTCCTCACCAAACACACTACCCCCAGGGTCACTGTACATTTCCCACTCACACTCCTGGGAACCCTGGCTTTCCATTTCCACATTCATTCCAGGCTTTATATCCCATCCCCCTCCCTGCAGGTCTGCCAAATCTCCTTGCAGCATTTCCATGGGGGTAAACTTCCAGCCCTTCCCTCTGGGGTTTAATCTGCAGGTCACTGTACCTCCCGGGTGTTGTACTGCCTCTCCTTGGGGACTGGCTTCCTGCAAAACGTCCCTGCTGGGGCTTAGGCAAGGTGTGAAAGCTGGAATCTCTGTGAGTGGTTTGGCTTCCGTAATCAGAGCCAGCTGTGTCCTCCCCTTTCCACTCTAACTGACTTTGGCTTTGAGGCTTCTGTGCTTCCAAACTCCGGGGTCTGACTCCACCCCTTTGCAAATTGGTGTCAGGTTTCTCTCTGACTTGGGGAAAGGAGTGATGGGGAAATTAGTGGTTTTCCGAGCCCTCCCCATCTGGCTCTTGAGCTGTGCTGGGACCTGCCTTTTCTTGCATTCTTTTGGCTGAGCCAGCTGTCCTGGCTCCATGCCAGGTTTTACAGGACCCTGTGCTGCATGTTGGGGAGTTTTAGCAGTAGTTTTCACTGTGACAGGAGCTTCCCTGTCACAGTGGTTAATGGCGGGAGAGATTTCAAACACAAAATTTGGTACAAAAGAGAGAGCTTAAATCCTCTTTGAGGGGTATAACTACTGCCACTAGCACATCCCCTCAGAAAATCCATGAACTACCTTGGGTTACAATTGGCTCTAATTCCAGAAGTTACCAGATACCTTGACATGAGCTCCTGACAATTAAATTGTGCCAACAGGTCAGCAAAGCTCTCAAAATCTCCTTTGAAGATCTCTGCTACCACAGGTGCAGGAAGCTCAAAAGGAGGTCAAAAGTGCAGCTTTATTTACTAGGGCTGCAGATAGCTGAAATAAAAAAAATTACTGCACTAATAATGTGCTTTTGCAAAGCTGTCAGCTAGAAGAACTTCCAGCTATCACTTGAAAGGAACTAATAGCTTTAGGAACAGTTAGGAGAAATATGCATAGCAATTGTAAATACCCTTCTGGATGAGGTTTTGCAAAGGATAGAATCTGATCACGGCTGTCATAAGGTTTCCTCGCTAAATCCTCATCACATTGGGAATTCATAGAGAATAAGAGGAACAAAGGTTACAGCGTCTCTCAGTTTGCCTTAGTTGTCATTTAAACAAAAGTAAACTATGATCAAACCATGGGGGCCATATGTGAGTATGCATAATTAATGTAGTTCAGTATCTTACTGTGAAGTATGCATGTTTAAGTCAAAAGTTGAGAAGATGTTGAAAGGGAGGGAGAAGTGTTTTGCAAATGGGTCAACTATAAAATCTATTTTAAAAAAAAGGAACATTTAAGATTCCCTGTGACCTTGGGAGTGTAAGCCTTGACACTTCCAGTATCGAGAACAAATTGCATAAGACAGTGATTAGTCTATGGGGGTGGAATTGGAAGAAAAGTCTGAACTCTAAGGCTAGGAGAAAAAGAAGAGAACAGGACATTTATTTATTTTAAACTTTTTATACCATCTATATATATAAAATCGGAGGTATGTATGTATGTGCCGCGATCACGCAAAAACGGCTTGACCGATTTGAACGAAACTTGGTATGCAGATCCCTCACTACCTGGGGTGATATGTTCTGGGGGTCTCGCGGCCCACCTGCACACGTGGGCGGAGCTACAAACAGAACATCAGATTTCACTCATTCATGTCAATGGAAAAAATGTAAAAAGCTGCCATTCTCACAGTAATTCAAAAACGGCTTGACCGCTTTGAACGAAACTTGGTATGCCGATCCCTCACTACCTGGGGTGATATGTTCAGGGGGTCTCGCGGCCCACCTGCACACGTGGGCGGAGCTACAAACAGAAAATCAGATTTCACCCATTCATGTCAATGGAAAAAATGTAAAATGCTGCCATTCTCACAGTAATTCCAACTACCTGGGGTGATATGTTCTGGGGGTCTCGCGGCCCACCTGCACACGTGGGCGGAGCTACAAACAGAACATCAGATTTTTACCCATTCATGTCAATGGAAAAAATGTAAAAAGCTGCCATTCTCACAGTAATTCAAAAACGGCTTGACCGATTAGAACGAAACTTAGTATGCTGATCCCTCACTACCTGGGGTGATATGTTCTGGGGGTCTCGCGGCCCACTTGCACATGTGGGCGGAGCTACAAACAGAAAATCAGATTTCACCCATTCATGTCAATGGAAAGGATGTAAAAAGCTGCCATTCTCACAGTAATTCCAACTATAAAACACTTTCTATGACACTATAACCACTAGAGACATCGTTTCTATTCTACCACGGACACCATACATATAGAGTTTGTATGTTCTAACTGTGTTTGTAACTGTTTCCTTCATGCACCCCAGTTCATAATGTTATTACATTACATGAGTACTCACATATGCTGAACTAGGAACACAGGTTCCATTCTGAACCGGGAAAAAACTGCATGGAGTTTCTTTTCAACCTGAGTTTCCACATATTGAGTTGTTTAAATCAATACTGAAACTTTTGGATGCCACTTATTCCAACAGATCTTCCTTTTCAGTTTAAGAGATTGCAAATTCCAGTGAGACTTGCATTCTCTATCACAATCAACAAATCACAGGGACAGACTATTACATACTGTGGAGTGGATTTAAGATCCCCCTGTTTTTCCCATGGACAACTCTATGTTGCTTGCTCAAGGGTGAGTTCACCCAAGAATTTATATGTTCTTGCTCCTGGAGGTGAAACTAAAAATGTTGTTTATAATCAAGTTTTGTGTTAGTTGTATTGTATTCATTTTGTCAAATATTTCACATTATAATTTGAATATTGTACTTTTTATAAAGCTGTTAAAAAATAATTTTATTCACCACTATAAAGTATCTTTATTTGAATCCATTTACAGTGTTATTGCTATAATTAAATACCCGTGCAACGCCGGGGCATCAGCTAGTTTTAAATAAAAACTGTTTACATCAATTAAAACATACATAAAATAAAAATGAACCGTATCATAACATCTACATAATTAAACAATTTCTTCTCTTCAAATGTCAGATTATAATAGCAAATATAATTAAGCAGATTTTTTTCTTCAAATACTGACTAATAAATCACAAAAATGCACAAAAAGCATGTTCCTTGCACAGTAAGTCAGTGGAGTGATAAGTGACTGATGCAGTAAATCCTCATGAAAGCTAAGAAAGTTGGCACTATTCAGAGCACAAAGATTGTCTAAATGCAAGTTTAGGTCACCTAGAATAATAGGATAGGTAGACAACTGTAGATAGTGGTTGCATAATGTTGGATTGAGCAAGTTGGTATGCATGGAGTGTCACAGGAGGAAGAAGTTTACCTGCAGTGTAGTGTTGAGTCTTAAAGACAAAAGTTCTAAGGGTGGGGCAGTGGCGTACCTAGCATATGTGACACCCGGGGCCCATCATTTTTTGACACCCCCATCTATATGAAAAATATATATTTTTAGTAACAATCCACATAACTCACAACAAGAGTGTACCTAGGAAAAGGCAGCATCTTAAACACTGCAGTGAGTACTAGAACACCAACATATACATTATAAAACTAAACAAGCCAGATCCCGCACAATCAATTGATCCTGCAGTCAATGCCAACTGAAAACTATGTCCTTTTCATACACACAGAACAGAGATACACCCTCGCCCAATATGGAATAATCACAAACTAAAAATAGAAATATGTAGACAAAAGTTAAACTGAACTGCCAAGAAACCAGACTCTGCGTACAATGCAACACCACAACACCACAAAAACAGTGACACATGTCCCCTAATACTGTGCAAAATATAAAGACAGTAGATGTAAATTTGAAAAAACTGATACATAACAATCACCACTTTACAAATTAACAAATAAAAATAAAACAAATAATGAGAAATAAGAAAATGCCATTTTATTTGACTAATCCATTTGTCAATTAGCTTTCAGAGGCCAAATCTTTCTTCAGGACAGTACAGTATACTGCTGTTGTGCTATTCTGTCCTGAGGAAAGGGGTGCAGTCCAATAAATTGCCTTATTTCCATTTCCTATTTATAAACTTTTATCAATACAGTTACAATACTACTTGATTCTAAGTAAAGCAACAAAAAAAATCTTTCTACATTTGTCGTTTCTGCTTTAATCATCTTCTCTCTCTTCTTTCTATACAGCGCTTGTCCTCTCTCACTTCCATGCAACATCTGCCCTCTCTTTGCCCCTTCCACCCAGCTTCTGCCTTCTCTCTCTCTACCCCTTCCATCTACTGCCCACACTCTATCTGCCCCTTCCATCTATCGTCCACCCTCTCTCTCTTCCATATGGCATCTTCCCTCTTTCTATGTCCCTTCAATAAACTGTATATCCGGGTCCCTTCTCTCCTTTGCACATGATTCATTTCAGCTTCACCCCCTCTCCATTTTTCTGTCTCTACTCCTCCCCTATGCTTTGGCATCTCTCTCTTTCTCTTCTCCTTTCCTTCCTTCCTTCCCACTCCAAACCATGGTGTGGTATCTCTATCTCCTTCCCTTCCCTCCCCCCATGCCATGGCATCTCTTCCTCCCCCTCCATGGTCTGATATCTCCTTTCCTTTCCATCCCTCCCATGGACTTGGCATCTCTGGTTCCTCTCCCTTGTCTTTCTTCTCCCTTCTTCCCTCTCTCTCCCCAATTGGGTGCAGCAGCAGCAGCATTTTTCTCACCCCCCTTCCCTGTGCAGCAGTAGCATTTCTCCCCCTTCCCTGTGCAGCAGCAGCATTTATCCCCCCCCTTCCCTGTGCAACATTTCTTCCCCTACCCCCCTTCGCTGTGCAGCAGGAACATCTCTTCCCTGCCCAGCATGTCTGGCCAGTTCCCCTGCTCAAAGCAGCAGGCGTCTACACCTCACACAATCCACGGCTGCATTGGAAGCCTTCTCTCTGACATCGTGTCATCAGAGGGAACACTTCTGACACCCACTTCTGACACCGCAGCCACAGATTGCGTGAGAAGTCGATGCCCGCGGTTTTGAGCAGGGGAGCCGGCCAGAAGTGAAACAACCACCTTAGGGAGCACAAGCTGGGACGGACACCACTGTTTACAGAAGGGATGCCCACACTTTTTGGGCTTGCGAGTTAATTTTAAAATGACCAAGTCAAAATGATCTACCAATAATAAAATTAAAAAAAAACACAAAGCACACTGTACGCAGAGAAAATGTTAATTATCATTTATATTCGGGGGGTTTTCAAAGAGGTCAAGGCAGATGACTCTATGCAATGTCATTTCAGTAACAACTATACAAAAATAGACAAATACCCCCACTCTTTTTACTAAACCGCGATAGTGGTTTTTAGTGCAGGGAGCTGTGCTGAATGCCCTGCGCTGCTCTCGACACTCATAGGCTCCCTGCGCTAAAAACCGCTATTGCGGTTTAGTAAAAGGGGGCCATAGTGCAAAATATAGACAGCAGATATAAATTCTCAAAACGGACACATTTTGATCACTAAACTGAAAATAAAATTATTTTTCTTACCTTTTTGTCTGGTGATTTCATAAGTCTGTGGTCCTTCTTCTTTCTCCTCCTGCCCCCCCCCTCTTTCTTTCTCTCTCCCCCTGGCCCACTCTTTATTTCCACCTTTCTTTCTCTCTCCCCCTGGCCCCCTCTTTATTTCTGCCTTTCTTTCTATCTCCCCCTGGCCCCCCTCTTTATTTCTGCCTTTCTTTCTCTCTCCCCCTGGCACCCTCTTTATTTCTGCCTTTCTTTCTCTCTCCCCCTGGCCCCCTCTTTATTTTGCCTTTCTTTCTCTCTCCCCCTAGCCCCCTCTTTATTTCTGCCTTTCTTTCTCTCTCCCCCTGGCACCCTCTTTATTTCTGCCTTTCTTTCTCTCTCCCCCTGGCCCCCTCTTTATTTTGCCTTTCTTTCTCTCTCCCCCTAGCCCCCTCTTTATTTCTGCCTTTCTTTCTCTCTCCCCGGCCCCCTCTTTATTTCTGCCTTTCTTTCTCTCTCCCCCTGGCACCCTCTTTATTTCTGCCTTTCTTTCTCTCTCCCCCGGCCCCCTCTTTATTTCTGCCTTTCTTTCTCTCTCCCCCGGCCCCCTCTTTATTTCTGCCTTTCTTTCTCTCTCCCCCTGGCCCCCCTCTTTATTTTTGCCTTTCTTTCTCTCTCCCCCTAGCCCCCACAAAGCCATCGTGCCGATTTCTCCACTTCCAAGATTCTTTCCTTACCCCCACCCCCAAGCCAGCAGCCGATTTCTCCCTGCTCCTTCCCCGAGCCAGGCCCGACGTGTACAAGCATCGGGCCCACAAGATTTCACTTCCGGCGTCAGTTCTAATGGGGAGGAAGTTGCTGGCCAGCCAGACAGCGATTGGCTGGCCCAGAACTTACCTTTCCGACGTTAGAATTGACGCCGGAGGTGAAGCCTTGTGGGCCCGACGCTTTTTCCCCGCCCACCAGCCCGCCTCACCTTTTGTCTCTATCTACCAGTTGCCGGCCGGCCGGGTTAAGGAATGACTCTGCGGGGGAGCCGGTGCCGGGATGCGGTGGTGAGACGGAGCAGCAGCAGAATAGGGAAAGTGGCCGGCTGTGCACCCCTTGGGGCATGCACCCGGGGCGTGCGTGCACTCGGGGCGGACCTCCCCCCGTCCCCCCCTTAGTACGCCACTGGGGTGGGGCAACTATAGGTTGAGTTTGGCAAAATTTGGAGACTAATGGAATAAATAAGTATAAGGCACCTGTCTTTCTTACCTATTATATTTCTATAAAGATTGGAATAACAAGTTGGAGTGACTTGGATGAGATGAACTTAAATAGTTAATTCCCACACCGAAGTTCCTCAGTATACCACATTTCAAGTATAAAATAGCAAACATGTGTGATGACTGTCCTCATCGGAACTTTTTAAATTCGGTGTTATATCTATTGTTATATGTCTTTTATACTTTTTATATTTTAATAAGTTTTTTTAAAAATTTTTTAGTTTTTCAGTATTAAAGTGCCTGTGTTTTTACTTAAAATTTAATACTTAAGTGAGACTTAGGGCTTATTTTACATTGAGCGCATCCTAAATCTCAAAGAGCTCCTTTGGATTTTTGAATTAAATACAATGTTTTCTCAGGGCTTGAATGAAACTAGTGAATGGATGACGTTTGCTGTATAATTTCTCTGTGGGCAGGCACTTTGAATGAATTACATCCTATCCAGCTTCTGATTGATGGAAGGGCCTCCCACATGGGATAGGTGTTTTTTTTTTTAGTATTGCTCAGAACACTGCGGCCATGTTAGCAGTCCCAGCATGATTTTCTATGGAGTAAGCTAAATGCTAATAGATTGAACATTTCTGGTAAGCTAGTATACAAATTAAATTATTTTGTTATTTGAGACTTAAACGTTAGTGGGGAACTAATGGAATTTGTTTTTTCACAGTTTATGTATCATCCCCGACCCTGAAGAAGAATGAAACGCATCGGTGTGGGAATTAGACAGTAATGGTTCAAAGCTAAGTCTCACTTTATATATATTTATTGGCGTATTAAAATATTAAATTTTAAGTAAAAACACTGGCACTTTAATACTGAAAAACTAAAAAATTAAAAAAAAATTTATTAAAATATAAAAAGTATAAAAGACATATAACAATAGATATAAGACCGAATTTAAAAAGTTCCGATGAGGAACTTTGCTATTTTATAGTTGGAGTGTGGTATACTGAGGAACTTCGATGTAGTTATTTAAGTTTGTAAAATAAGGATGTGCAACTAAGGAATCATCTAGTGGAAGATCTTATTTTTCATTTGTGCTATTTTATGTTTTTGGATGATAAGTCATCATCTAAAATCACTTCTCAGTAAGGCAAAGAAGATCTATAGAATACTGGGAGATAGCATCTTTGATTAAGGAAAAGTGTTTTCCCCTGATGGAGTGAGCATTTACTAGCCTTTTAATGTAAGCTTGTGTTCTGCTAATAGATGGTTGTACAGAGCTGGTGGAGGAAGAAAATATCTCCTGTTTTTCCCTTGAAGATTAGGGGCTTTTTCCAAAATTAGATAGGAGTTGTAGCTGTACTGAATAACATATATTTTTCGGCTAACTACAAATAATGAGAAATATTATTTAGCCAAATACAAATACTGAATACAATAATAGTCACTGAGATTTAACATAACAAATAATAAAATAAGCAACATGAAATCCGAGATCAAGTGTTTATTTCAGTAGGATTTAGTACAGTAGAGCCCTGGATTATTTATATTCAAATTTAAATTACTATTTGGCTGAATACGAATAATGTATTTGGGAAACTATTTGGGGCCAAATTGAATTGAATGTGAATATTTGGTACCAGTACCTTGTGGGGCAGGAACCAGATCAGAGCACCCCCCCCCCCCCTCAGCTGGAGCACTCCTCCTCCTCCAGGTAGTGAGTTTTAGCAGAATCTGAGCCTTCTTCCAGCTTCTGTGGACACAGATCAGAATTTCCTGTTATAGAACGAGCTACAGAAATAATCATGCCTATTAGGGCTGTACAGAACAATGGCATACTAAGGGAAGGGAGCAGTCCGCCTTGGGTGCAGGGAGCTCGGGAGTGCTGGAGAGGTCATGGATTTGTGTTCTGCTAGCGCATGGTCATCAACTCTGCTGGCTTCCACCCCATTCTGATGTCAATTCCTGTTCTGGAGCGGGAAACCAGCAGAGCCAATGGCTGCAAGCAGGTAGCCTGCAATCATGTTACCTAATCCACACACCTTCATACAGTCCTGCTACTGATCTACGAACTTTCCCATTATTTTACTTTGCATATTGTTAGAATTTTTTGTGGTAAAAAACATTGGGGTCCTTTTACTAAAGCTGTGGCATAAGTGGCCTTAGTCTGCTACTTATGCATGTCTTTCCCACGCACTAAGGTCACTTGTGCTATGGTCGGAAAATGGCAGCTATTTCCATTTTCCCAATTAATGGCCACGTGCTAATTTCACCATTGAAGCACGGCCATTACAAAATGAGTCCCTACTGACACCTGTATTTTAGGCAGTAAGGCCCATACGCTAACCCCACGCTAATCAATTAGCACACAACAATGCCTCCCGCACTAACTGATTATTGCTGTAACTAGTCTTATAGCCCGTTACATTAACGAGTGCTAGAATATATGTGTGTGTCTCTCTTTATTTCTTTTTTTCTCTCTCTCTCTCTCCTTAGCCGCTTTCTTTCTTTCTGTTTTTCTTTTTCCTTGGCTGTCCATCACCACCCCTTGCCTGCTCCCCCTGTCCATTCTCCCTTCCTTTTACCTCCCCTGTGTCCACCACCACCACTTCACAGCTCTCCTTATGCAGCAGCAGCCCTTCTCCCTTTGTTTTACCTCCCCCCTGTCCAGCAGCACCTTCCTTTGCCCCCTGTCCAACATTAGGCCTCCGTTCCTTTTTCTTCACCCACCCCCTGTTCATCAGCACCTCTTTCCTTCTCCCCCTGTCCAGCAGTAGGCGTCCCTTCCTTTTTCTCCCCCCTCCTCCTTCTTATCCCTATGATACAGTTACCTTGCTCTGCCCCTGATCAGAGGTTCCCGACAGCCGCCCAGTTGCACCCATTGGAAAAGTTCCCTCTGCGGCATCCCGCACCCCTCCTGACGCGACTCCCGCTGTCTTTCTTTCTGTCTGTCTCTGTCCCTGGCCCCCTTTGTCTGTTTGTCTTTCTGTATATCTCCCTGCACCTGTGTCTGTTCCCTGTGCACCTGTCCCTGTGTCTTTCTGTCTCCCTTCCTCCCTCTGTCTGTCTGTCCAAAGCAGCATTCCCTCCCCCTTCCATTTCTCTCCCCCCACACCAGTTCCCTGTGCAGCAGCATTATTGTTTCCTCTACCCCCCTTTCCCTTCCCACAGTCGCGACTACAAATGCGGGCCCGAGTCCTTTGCAGCCCCCCCCTTCCCTTCCCTTCCCGCGGCTCTGACTACACATGGCGATTCAAGCAGCGTGTCCAGCAGTCTTCACACGCTGCTTCGGGTCCTTCTACTGGCCTGATTTACTCTGGCACGTCCGGAGCAAATCAGGGCAGTAGAAGGGCCTGAAGCAGCGTGTGAAGACTGCTGGACACGCTGCTTAAATCGCCAGTCGGGGCCGCGGTAAGGGAAGGGGGGGGCGGCAAAGGACTCGGGTGCCAGGCAGCGGAAATCTTCTTCTACCTTGCCTCTCCTCCACCGTCGGGAGTCAGTGCCAGGAGCTTTAACGGCTGGTGGTTCCGCGTTGGCCTCTTTGAAAACTGTCACGCCGCTGGAGCCGGGAGGTGAAGGAGAGGGCAGGGGGTGAGTCGCGCATGCGCACTTCCTAGCTACAGCTCACGGAAAACGGATGCACGCTTAGGAAGTGCACATGCGCGGCTTACTGTTTTATTATATTAGATATCCACTCTCCATCCCCATACACACACCCTTAGAGAAAATTCAGAAAAATATTTCTAGTGTGCAGTGCATGTGCACAGACAGGTAAATTTACCATGGGACAGCAGCACATATCCCACGGTAAGCCTGTTTAATGTTCGATATGAGTGTGCTAGCACTTATTGCAATTTAGTAAAAGGACCCCATTGTTAATGTAGACTAATGAGCATTAATGGCAATCAACATGTTCATTGCATCTTGTATATACTTGTATATACTCGAATATGTTGAAATGTTTGGGCCAAAAAAAGGCAAAATATGAGGGGTCTCAGCTTATATTAGGGTCAGAGGCCAACTGCCCTCCTCCCATATCTGTTGCAAGGCTCCGCCGGACCTGCTTTAAGACCTGGTAGTCCAGCGGTGGGCCAAGACAGTACTCCCTCCCATCTCCTGTCCCAGCCGACTCTAAAAACTTTCACTTCCCTCCTGCCTTCCCCAAGTACCTTTCAATTTCCTGATGATCCAGCGGTGGGCTGGGACAAGAGGGATCCTTCCTGTCTCCTGGCCTGGCTGACTGAAACAACTTTTACCTCCCTCCCGCCTCCCCCGCGTACCTTTAAAATCCCCGGTGGTCCAGCGGTCTTTCTACATGCCTGTGTCGTGGAGAGCTGCTAGTGAATGGCTGGGAAGGGACTGAGTGCAGAGCCACGCATGACAGGGCAGGAAGGGAGGGGGGACAGGGTGCAGAGCCTGGCAGAGAGTGAGTGAAAGAGGGGAACTGGGTGCAGAGCCTGGAAGGGCAGGGTACTTGAATATTAACTTCCCCCCCTCCCCCCACATATATATTTAAGTCAAACTTTTTTCCTCCTTTTTGAGGGCAAAAAGGTTACCTCGATTTATATTTCACTCAGCTTATATTCAAATATATATGGTAAACAGATCCCACCGTAGGTTATTTAATTTTTGTATTTTGTTATCCACATGAAATTCTATTTATTTGCTGTACATTGTTGCAAGCAGTTGTATCCAATTTGCTCCAGATTTGATCTTCAAATAGCCCTAGACAGGCCTCCAAATGAAATGGTAAATCAACCTCTTTGTTCTAGACAGATAAGGCCCTGGTGCTATATGGGGCAATTTTCCACATATGCATGTAGATAGATATCACCCCTTTAATTTTATACTAAGAATAGAAATATGTAATGTTGTGTAAAAGTTTTGCATTTTTGACATCTGTGTGACAGGACATGGTGACTTCAAAAATACTGTACACAGTTCAGTTTCATTGCTGAAGTGGTGGGTCTGATTTTATTCTTTTAATATTCTGCCTAAATTCTGAGGCAAGTCATAAGAAGACATACAAACTAATAAAAGTGTCCAGCAAAAGTTAACAGCTGAACTAAATCCAATAACATAAAATAATGAAAAGCCTGCAGACAAAATATCAAGCCCTGAATCAAAAGTCATGTTTGTAACAGACCAGTGAAATTTAGCTCTAATCCTTATTCCCCCATATTTTCACAATGAACTTGCAAAGTTGAAATAAATGACTTTTTAATAACATTTTAAACCTTATCGTATCCATCTCTATTCTAAAGATGGTTCTTTCAGTCTCACAGTAAAAAGACATTCGCTCTTGTTTCCTCAAAATGTTATTTGTTTTACTAATGGTATAGAAAGGTATCATTTTACTGCAAAGATATCTTTGCCCTATAAATTTTTAGCACAGTGATAAGATAATATAGAGCAGGGGTGCCCAAATGGTCGATCGCAATCGACCAGTAGATTGCAAAGGCAACGCAAGTCGATCGCATTGTCTTTGCGCTCTTTTTCTCCCTGCTGCTTCCCCGACTCACAAGACTTCCCTTTCAAAACAGCGCTCCATCTAACCACTGCATCTCGGCACCGGCTCCCCCGTAGAGTTACTCCAGTGAGGCGATCTTCAAACCCCAGGGCGAACTTAACCCGGCCGGCAACATGACTTCAATCCATCGCGCGGGCTCACTGGTGGGCGAGCGAGCTGTCTCCTCTCATTGGTTGTGCTTTGACGGCCCGCTGCATGGTAGGCAAAAGGTGAGGCAGGCTGGTGGGTGGGGAAAAAGAGCAGGGCCCAGAAGACTTCACCTATGGCGTCAATTCTAACGTTGGAGAGGAAGTTCTGCGCCAGCCAATCGCTGCTTGGCTGGCCTGGAACTTCTTCCCCGATGTTAGAATTGACACCGGAGGTGAAGTCTTGTGGGCCCGGTGTTTGTACACGCCAGGCCTGGCTCGGGGAAGGAGCAGGGAGAAATCAGCGTGCTGGCTTGGGGGTGGGGGTAGGGAAAGAATCAGTGAAGTGGAGAAATCGGCACAATGTCTTGGGGGTGGCAGGGGGAGAGAGAAAGAAAGACAGGCAGGCAGGGGGAGAGAGACAGAAAGGCAGAAATAAAGAGGGGAGCCAGGGGGAGAAAGAAAGAAAGGTAGAAGAAAAGAGGGGGCCAGGGGGATAGAAAAAGAAAGGGGGGGCAGGGGGAGACATAAAGGCAGAAAGAAAGAAATATTGGCTTTACAGAAGAAGGAAGTGCAACCAGAGACTCATGAAATCACCAGACAAAAAGGTAGGAAAAATAATTTTATTTTCAATTTAGTGATCAAAATGTGCCCATTTTAAGAATTTATATCTGCTGTCTATATTTTGCACTATGGCCCCCTTTTTACTAAATCACAATAGCTGGTTTTAGCACAGGGAGCCTATGAGTGTCGAGAGCAGTGCGGGGCATTCAGCTCAGCTCCCTGCACTAAAAACCACTATCACAGTTTCGTAAAAAGGGAGGGGGTATATTTGTCTATTTTTGAACAGTTGTTACTGAGGTAACATTGCATAGAGTCATCGGCCTTGACCTCTTTGAAAACCCTCACCAAATATAAATGATAATTAACATTTTCTCTGCATACAATGTGATTTGTGTTTTTTTATAATTTTATTATTGGTAGATCATTTTGACTTGGTCATTTTAAAAGTAGCTCACAAGCCCCAAAATTGTGGGCACCCCTGATGTAGAGCATTTGACATTAGGGCTCTATGAATCATCATGACTATTTTAAATTTTATTCTGTACTTAACTGGGAGCCAATGAAACATATTGAGATGTGATATATAAAAATTGAGAGAAACTCATGATCAGTCACACAGCAGCAATCCGTGAATCTGCAACGATTTAATTCTTCATGATAGCAAACCCATATATAAAGGATTACAATAGCCCAGTTTTAAGAAAATTAAACTTTGCAAAATGTTCCTAGTAACAGCAATAGTGAGCCTTAACCTAGTGGTTAGAGCAGATGTCTCAGCACCCTAAGGTTATGAGTTCAATTCTCACTGCAGTTCCTTGTGACTCTGAGCAAGTTACTTAACACTTCATTGCCTCGGGTATAAAATAAGTACATGTCTAAAATATTTAAACAGATTTGATTGAAACCACACAGGAAAAGCAGTATATTAAGTCCAATCCCCTTTCTCCCTGCCTTCTTAGCTACTGCCAATGAGAGAAGATGGTAGGCCAGGAGGCAATTTTTCCTTCCTTCTACATTACAATTCTACATTCCATTCTACTCTGTGTGGCTGCATTGCTTACACCTCCCTTAGGACAATGCTATGTAATTACTTCTGGAGTCAGCAATGGTAGAGAAACTTGTTTTCTTAAGTCTTGGCCAGACATAAAAATAAATTGATACTTTCTTGTTCTTCAATGGGATGTTATAGATATAGTTCTGCTTCAGGGCTCTGAAGAACTAAGTAATTTTTCCCGAAGACAAAAAAATGGGAAAAGCCCTTTGGTACACAGGGCCCTCAGTTTGCCACCGATTGACTTTATGGAATAAAATTCCATTTCTCAGCTTTTATAGCCTTGGCACTGGTCCATTTTTTTGTATAACAAAAATATCCAAAAAATCAAGAAAAGGATGCCCAAAATAAATCACAAAAAATTGCACCCTCCAAAATACAGGACCAAAAAGTCACCTTTCTTTACAAAAAGGGAGAAAAGACCTCAGTGTCTAATAGGGGCTCTTTAAGCTTCCCATATAGACAGGCTAGTTTTAAACAGAATTTAATCCTAGCAGACACATCCTTGGTCAGAAAAACTCCCAATTAGTAAGTGAACCTCTATTCTAATTTTCTAATAGTTTTATATATTTTCTTATAGTTTTATATATTTTTTTAAACTTTTCTTCAAACAACAATTGTCAAAAATAGAAGTCACTTATCTGAGCACTTCGATATTCAGGTGTAGTCCTGGAGTAAAGCAAGCAGGAAAAACTGCTCTATGGAAAAAAGCTATCAGTCAAAACATTCTTCCAAAATATCCAACAGGGGCCCCTGTTTCGCAACAAAATGCTTCATGATAAATGTGGACATTGCTCTGTATGTGATATTATGGAGGTGTGCACATCCTTTGTGAATCCAGCAGATCGTAAAGTGTATTATCTACATCACTTCTCTGATTGTGCCACTAGTGGAGTTATATATATTATCAAGTGCCCGTGTCAGCAATTGTATGTGGGTCAGACTTCAAGGGCTTTGAAAACACGCCTTATTGAACATCGCTCGTGCCTTGCACGAGAAAGGCTTGAGGCTCCCATGGTACAGCACTGTATGGACTGTAAACATGTTTTTGAAGATTTGCGCTGCTGGGTTTTGGAGAGAGTGTCACCGTCTGCACGGGGTGGTGATTTTAAACAAGTTTTATTGAAAAGGGAACAACGCTGGATATTTTCTTTGCAAACTTTTACCCCTATGGGTTTGAATAGTGGGGTGGATTGGAAAGCCTGGTTTTGATAGTCTGCAATGAGAACAATAAGAATTGCAGTAATATGATGTCACCACGTTTTTTGCATGATTTGCATAAAGATGATGTCATCACATTTTGACGTGGTGTCACTGGGAGGTGCCTATTTAAGGAGAAAGCTGAGGGGCCATTTTTATGACAGGAGTGGAAGCGGGTGTGTGATCGCTGTGGGTATAGCTATCCTTTTTCTGCTTGTTTTCTTAAGTTTTTTGAAAACTTTCTACAATGTGTCTTTCATGTTTTACAGCAAATCCCTGACGAAGCATTTTGTTGCGAAACAGGGGCCCCTGTTGGATATTTTGGAAGAATGTTTTGACTGATAGCTTTTTCCATAGAGCAGTTTTTCCTGCTTGCTTTACTCCAGGACTACACCTGAATATCGAAGTGCTCAGATAAGTGACTTCTATTTTTGACAATTGTTGTTTGAAGAAAAGTTTTAAAAAATATATAAAACTATAAGAAAATATATAAAACTATTAGAAAATTAGAATAGAGGTTCACTTACTAATTGGGAGTTTTTCTGACCAAGGATGTGTCTGCTAGGATTAAATTCTGTTTAAAACTAGCCTGTCTATATGGGAAGCTTAAAGAGCCCCTATTAGACACTGAGGTCTTTTCTCCCTTTTTGTAAAGAAAGGTGACTTTTTTGTCCCATTTTTTTGTATTCCATATGTCTGCGGACAGTATCCTATGGGCTTGTACTGTGGGCTTGAATTGCCTGCTCTGTTTCTGACAAGCTTATCGGTGCTCAACATCCCTCATTCCCTACTGAAACCTTTGCTCTGCTTCATGAAGGAATAAGCTGAGCACAACACACAATCTTCAACCTTATCTACATCTCCTGTTCTGTGCCGTTTATTGAAAATGAGTGCCATAAGGGAAACAAAAATATAAGCCGTTCACAGCATCCTTGATATTTAGCATTTCTAATATATATTTAAAAGTATTTTAAAAAATAAATGTGGTGTGCCTAACATGTGATACCTGCAGGGGATAAAAAGATATACAAATATAAATTATATCAAAATGAAAAATTAAATATGTAAGATTGCTTGACTCTTTTTGTTAACCTTTTCTTTACATTAAAATTGATACCTGTAATTTTGTCTGTGTCCATTGCATGTTCCCCAGACTTCACTGATTTTGATAAAAGGAAGGCTGTGAAGCAGAAAAATCAGAGATCCTTGGTCATCCTTAATCCTTAAAGTAAAAAGTATATAGCTGGGGAAATAGAGCAGAGGGAAAGAAGTTATAACACCAGCTCCAGATTAAGGCAGAGAAGCCCAGATGGGAAAATGGATGGTCTAAGAAATATGTTGGGAGAATAAGTATGAAAAATTTGGTGATAACCCTGTTTGAGCCTGCACATTAGACAGACATATCTTAGTAAATGGTCGCCTTTCTTCATCCATCCACAAATACAAATTTTCTTGGATCTCCAAAACCTTCTAAACCCTGTTAGGGAATCCCTGTTTCATTTCCACCATTTTTTCCAGTGTTGTCTGCTTTACAGGAGCTTTCCCCTGATGCAGAAGAAGCAAAACAGGGATTCCTTGTCGGGATTTAGAAGGTTTTGGATGTCTAAGTGAATTTGTATTTGTGAATGGATGAAGAAAGGCAACCATTTACTAAGATAAGTGTTCATGATAATTGACTAAGGGCTAGATTCACTAAGCCTACCGATCCTGGAATGACGTTTTGTAATCCTGTACTGGTTTTGCGATCGTTCTCCGACCTCAACCCGATTCACTAAACTGCTGCCCAATCAATTTCCTTTCCGATCTTATCCAACCCATGCAAATTAGTAAAACCCCATGCAAAATAGTCAAGCGATTGATTCACTAACAATTGCTTGGCTATTTTGAATCGGGTTTCACTATCCTAAAACCCGACTGCTGCAGACCTGTCAGTAACTGTGTTACTGACAGGTCTGCTGGTTTTTTGACAGGCCTGCCTGACTTTTTTATTCATCTTTTTTCCATGGCACAGATATTTTGCATGTGTTACACATGCAAAATATCTGCCCCATTTAAAAAAATGAATAAAAGACATGCAGGCCTGTCAACCGGAGGGAGAGAAAGGGGGCAGGGTGGTATGGAAGGGTGGTGCTGATGGAAGACATAAGTGGGAAGGATACTGGATGGAATTGGATTGGAGGGAAATAAAGGGGGTAGATGCTGAATGAAGAGGGGTGGATGGAGAGAGAAAGGGCAGACATTGGATGGCAGTGGGGAGGGTAGAGGGGGAGCCTATGCTGGATAGAAGTGCGGATGGGAGAGATAAGGGAGCAGATGCAGGAAAGAAATGGGAAGGAAAGAGGGGAGCAGACGCTGGATGGAAGTGGACAGAGAGAGGAGAAGGTACTAGATGGAAGGGGTAGAGAAAGAGGGCACATGATGGAAGGAGGGGATAAATAAAAGGAGGGCGCATGGTGGGGGAAAAGGATTGAGTTAGTGAAATACTGGAGGGGGTGAGGGAAAGAGGTGGCAAGCTGTAGGTAGACAGTAAAAAAGGAAATTGATGAGAGGGTAATAAGAATGTAATCTAGACAGATGCAGAAAATAAATTGAAAAGGAAAATGAGGGGGAAAAGGGAAAGGGATTGCAGAGGAGAGGGAAGGAGAGGAGAGAGATGCCAGATCAATGGGGTGAAAGGAGAGATGGAAGGGGGAGGCATACAGTTTCAGGAAGGGACATAGAAGGAGAGATGATGCCATATAGGGGCAGAGAGATGGTAGGCAGTGGATAGAAGGAAGAGAGTAACAAGAAGATGAGGAAAGCAGAAACCAGAGAAGACAAAGGTAGAAAAAAAATTTTCTATTTATTTATTTATTGCTTTAGAAGACATGTGTCACTGGTTCTTTGGTGTTGCATTATATGCAGAGTCCAGCTTCTTGCTGGTTCAATTTAACCTTTATCTATGTACTTCTATTTTATCCCCCCCCCCCTTATATAAAACTGTGGAGCATTTTTTAGCACCAGCCATGGTGGTAGCAGCTCTGATGCTCAAAATTCTATGAGCGTCAGAGCTGTTACCACCATGGCTAAAAAACACACTACAGTTTTGTAAAAGGGGGAGCGGTTAGTTTGTGATTACATATTCCATACTAGGCGAAGGTGTGTTCTGTGTGTTCGAAAGACATGGTTTTCTGTTAGGATTGACTGCAGGATTGATCTGTTCTAGTCTGGCTTGTTTAGTTTTACAATGGGTGTATTAATGTTGTACTGCTCACTGCAGTATGTAAGATGCTGCCTTTTCCTAGGTACTCATGTGTGATGTGTGGATTGTTACTAAAAATTATGTTTTTTATACAGATGGGGGTATCAAAAAATGATGGGCCCCGGCTGTCACATATGCTAGGTATGCCATTGATCTAGAAGATGCCCTTCTTAGATATAATTATAAGTCATCTAATGTTTATAATTAGGATGCTTATGCTTAGAATATGTTTCCTAAGTTAAGAACTTTCCATCCGAGGTGCCTATAATTTAAGATTTCTGCCTGTCCAGCATCGACTGTGATATTAACAATGGCACCCTAATGAATTTAATTATGTCATCTAAGAGATTTGGAATTTTTGCATGAGCCTTCATAAAATAAACACTACAATTGACAGTATAAATTGGATTACAATTTTATATTCAAGAAAAATTCCAGAAGCAGTGATTTTCAGCTGTTAATTGAACACCTGCAATTTGTTTAAATGAGTACAGTGTCATTGATTAACTGTTGGATCTAACCCTTATCTACTACAATAGTATCAGTTTGATTGAAATTATATAAATGATTTGAAGATGGCTAATCAACCAGCTTGACAAATTTTTATGTGAACACATAACAAGTACAGCTAATGGCCCATTCAAGCCTTTTATATGGCACACACCCATATTTTCAATCAAGCACCTGGACTCAGTTATGTAAGTAGCAGTGGCATGCGGTCAGGGAATTCGCCCTACACCCTAAAGGCCCTGAGGGCATTGCTCTGAATTTGATTGGTTGAGCAGGCAACAGCAGATGATGCTCAGCCAATCAAATTCAGATCAGTGCTTTCAGGGGGTTCAGAGAATCCCTAGCCCAAGAACTCTGCTTTTTGTGCTTGCTTTTTTGTTCGTTTACTTTTTGTTTCATGCAGTTTGACAGTTTGATGCAAACTACCTATTCAACAAATCAAACTGCATCAAGCAAAAAAATAAAAAGCAGGGCTGTTGAGCTGGGGATTCATTGAATCCCCTGAAAGCCCTCACTGCATGCCATTGGTAAGTAGATAAGAATAAAGGCTGCAGATTTATTGAATCCCCGTCAATGGAATGACAAATGTGTATGTAAAAAATATTTACTTCATTTATGGACTTTTTATCCAGATTTTTATTTTTATTTTTTTTTTTTTTTTGCAACTGTGCTGTTTGTTTCATTTCATTGGTTAATATATGTTAAATCTATTTAGAATTTAATAACTTTTTTAAAAGGTAAACTACATAACAAACAGAACATATGCTAACCAATCTACATCTCTACAATCTAACCTACACAGTGAAGCTTTAACATTGGGACTCATACTTTAGCGTTTCTCTTTATTTATTTATTTATTTTTCTCATCCACTTCAAAGAATGACACTGAAATTACTGTTTGGGCAAACACACTGGCCGCAGCTTTATTGAACATTATCTTAATATTATTTTCAAAAAATTTCTTATAAATGCAAACAATCCCAACATATTTAATTTTTTGGGTAGATCTATCGCCTGGAGCCATTCAGGGTCGAAACTACTACTACCACCACTACCTATCACTTATATAGCACTGAAAGGCGTATGCAGCGCTGTACATTTTGACATTTATAGACAGTCCCTGCTCAGAAGAGCTTACGATCTAACTTGGACAGATAAGCATGACATAAATACAAATTTTCTTATGACCCTCTGTGACTTACGGTGTTGTCAAGCCACCTAAACCCGTGGTGGTGCCGCCCACAAGACATATTTTAATCTCACAATCATGTGTTTATATTTCAATTCCACCTCTGATAATTGTTTTCTTCTATGCCCCCCTCTCTAAACCAGCTGCAACTGCCCCCACTAAACAATCCCCCCAAACCCATTGCAAGAAACAAAACACGCCTACCAAATTATACATCTTCCAGCGCCCCACACTCTTGCCTTACTTTTAACCAATCTCTGCTCTCTCTGAACTACCACCAATCAGGGTTCTTGTTACTTTCCCTAACTCCCTCACCTATACCTTTTACTCCTCCCCCTCTAACTTTCTATGATCTGGTTTGACTCACCTACTGTTACTGTTCACTTAGTTTAAGCTGTGGTGCCCTTTTTATAACTATATCCCGGTCATAATTCTCCATGAGTCATATCTTTGTGAGCTCCACTAAATCTAAATCAGCCTCTACCATAAGAGCTTCTAGATCTGGAACCTTTATTTCTCATACTATGGACATTAGTATACACCGTTTTCCATATATTGTCCTTTTCCTCTCTTTCTCTAGAGCTATTTATGTTTTATTTACCTGAAAATATTCAATTACCAGGGCATAAGTAGTTGTGCTAGATGGCCACTTGGGAAGGGGGACCTGGGTAAAAGCTGTATGTCCATGCTGAGAGTGGCATAGCGGCTATAAGAGTACCAACAGGAGACACAGGAGTCTTGAAGCTGGTCACTGGGAGACTGGGCACCCCCCTGGCCCACAGGTGAGCAATGAGTATCAAAATGAAGGTTTCAGATTGCCCGTCCCATTATTGCCTATGCGCTTATATGGGGAGGGAAGGGGTAAGGCACAGCATAGTTAGGGCTCTTCAGCTTGGAAAAGAGAAGGCTGAAGGGAGATATGATTGAAGTCTACAAAATCCTGAGTGGAGTAGAACGGGTACAAGTGGATCGATTTGTCAAAAATTAGAAAGACTAGGGGACGCTCAATGAAAATGCAAGGAAATACTTTTAATACTATAGGAGGAAATATTTTTTTCAGTCAGAGAATAGTTAAGATCTGGAACGAGTTGCCAGAAGTTGTGTTAAAAGCGGATAGCGTAGCTGGTTTTCAGGAAGGTTTGGACAAATTCCTGGAGGAAAAGTCCAGGGTCTGTTATTAGGACATGGGGGAAGCCTCTGCTTGTCCTGGATCGGTAGCATGGAATAGTGCTACTCCTTGGGTTTTGGCCAGGTTATAGTGACCTGGATTGGCCACCGTGAGAACGGACTACTAGGCTTAATAGACTATTGGTCTGACCCAGTAAGGCTATTCTTATGTTCTTAGATTTGCCTAATTACTGCTTTTCTTCCAAACTGATTATGTTTCTCTTCTTTTTTAAATTAAAGCAGCAGCATAGGATGTAAGCTGATGCTTTGTGAAGATCAATTTGAACTGCTGAATTTGTTTCCCCTTGCAGTTTTATGCATTGGGAAAGACTAGGGGCTCCTTTTACTAAGGTGACCTAGTTCTAGAAGCGTAGCGCGAGGTGTAGCACGTGGTAATTTCCTGCATGCATTCAAAACGCTAGCGCACCTTAGTAAAAGGAGCCCTAGGTTTAAAAGCTACCCCTATACACGCTAAAACTGTGTCCCACAACCCTGTGTTTCCACCAAAGAAAAATGCCATATAATGAAAACATTACATTTCCTCCAAACTATCCTCCTGATGAACATGTCACATTTTTTGAGTAACAAAATAATTATTTGCACAGCCCAGGAATGCTAATTTCTACTTGTAAGACGGTTGATGGTGTCATTAATTTTGGAATCTTTGAAAAGGCTGCAAGAAGACGAGGAAATAGGGAAATGCTCTGCATATCTGATTTTTTAAAACCCCTCCTTCTCCTCCTCTAGTACAGCTAGAACTTAAAACATGCTAAAAAAAACCTGCTAACTGTATCAGTCTATTATCAACATTAATAAAAAAAAACCTTGGGATTTTGTTATGCTTTACAGTATGTTAATCCTGTTTTATCTTGTAATGTCAATAAATTACGGTGTAGGCTGAAATGGCAAACTATGTACATAGAAAACCTACAACCATATTTTTCTGCTCAAGATTTACCTACTTGACCTTTATTCCGCCTGTAAATCCAAGTAATCATGACCACAGAGACATTATTAGTAGACTCTGAACCATAACTTTTAGAAACCTCCTATCAGGAGGCTCCTTTGGAACCTGACTTGTGTCGTGGACTATAAAATCCAAATGGAGGAAATGAATAATGATAAAGATCAGCTAATTAAAGGATCCTCAAACTACCCCAAAATTTTTGAGAGCACTCATAATAAGCAAGACGTGTGATAGAACATAACTTTAATTCTAATTAATTTTTCTTAGACTGTGTTGCAGGCCTTAGTCATCACGTGTCTAAAATATGAATTTAATAACACAGTTTGCTACAATACTTAGCATCCTTGATTAATTCACTGCTAGTGGAGTTGAGTCAGCCCTGGATGCAAAATCAGTTTTGCTTTCAGTTTGCCTGGTGACTGAGAGTCATGCTGGACTCATAAATGACTGATATCCAACCATCTTAGATAAATATAACAACCCAAATGAAGCCAAAAGAACAGAACAGGTTTGCTCTCCCTTCATCTATATCAGTGGCAATCACTGCTGATTTGTTGCCCTTCTACTAGAGAGTAGATGCATTTACAAATGCGGAAGCACACATTTATAAGGCAGAAAAAAATCCATTTATTTTTGTTTATGACTCCACTGTAGCCAATCATGCATTCTTGATCTGATAAGTGGAATAATAGCTAGAACAAAAGAGAAAAAGTAATAATAATAATAATAATAATAACAGTTTATATACCGCAATACATATAGTGGGGGGAAAAATGATGGAAGCGGCAGGGCAGAAAAAGATTCACTTTAAACAAGCATGGCTTTTGGTATTTACCAATATGCATATATTAACTTGGTTTGTTGTTTTTTTTAAGAATTTTAGAAGAAACTCCAATTCTTCTTTGAGGAATCTCATAAATTCTAATTCAAAATGGCATGGGAGAATGGTCTGGGTGTATTTGGGACAGAATAAGGGAAATTAATAGGTGTTTAGTCCCTATTTCTCAAGGGGACTAATCATCTATGTCCTAAAATATCGGCTTCAGGATTTGGTAAACAGCTGCTGTCGAGCAATACATCACAACATGTATATATGCTGGGTTTCAACCTGTTAAAATTTTCAACTTACTTTTTCCAAAAATAGATGTTCATACCATCGGCACATAGACTTCCATTTTTCCCGTATTTAGAACAACCTCTACATCAGCAGATTATGTTCTAAAATACTAGTGAAACTTGAGATGTCCTGACCTGGACATCTCAATTCCAACTTCCATGCCCTTTCTAAAATGGGCCATTATTCTGCAGTATTATTGGATCCAGAGGTCTCCTCTAACCCATTCCTTTCCTTAAGAAATAAATCTGGTCTGTATTATGAGCTTGTGAACTGAATAGCTGAACAAATGAGCTAGCATTGGTTCCTATTCATGCCTTCTTGCTCTTATAGGAACCACTTATTAATAATTTTTATTGTGCTATAACAATAATGTTTCAAATAGAATCATGCAATTATTTTAACACACACTATCAATTCTGTTATAACTAATTTTTAAATCTACACACCAATTATATTACTACTGGTAATGAAATAGAGTAAGGCAAGAAATCTCATCAAGAAAATCATTTACATTGCAATGAAGCAAACCCAAGTTTAGTTACTGGAAGAAGTGGAAAAATCCTGCAGATAGCCATATACAGTTGGCGAATATTTAGACAGTATCTTTTTAAAGAATGAGCCACTGTAAAGCCTGATTCACACATGGAAAAGGTCTTTTATCAAACTGAATGTTGTTTGGGGTTTTTTATTTTTTTTTGTATGACTGAACTCTTTCATATTTTAGAAGTTATGGTAGAGGTTTCAACCAGAGGCCGGTGAGGTAAATGCTCTGACGCTGATAGAAATTCTATGAGCATTGGAGCATTTACCTCACTGGCCCATGGTAGAAACCTCTACCACTGCTTTGTAAACGCCAGAGTATATTTTTTTTAGTCATTTCAATGTAAACTGCTAATGGTGGTATATAAAAGTTCAAACCTAAACATAAATATATGCATGTATAATTATGCATGCCAATAAGATAGTGTTGTGTGAGCATTATTGGGATGGACACGGGGAGGAGTTTCAATGTAAATTCACATTTTATAATGAGAGGGAGAAAGACCCTTAGGAGACCCTGAGGAGAGACATTGTGCTGCTGAATCAAACCTACCATAAGGTCTATGAACTGTGCAAAAAGTGCATATTTTCCTGTCAGCACAAATAATACTTTTGCAAGAGGACTTCATCTTTGCCCTAGAAGCTGGCAAACATCTGCTGACTGTGACAAATGGTGGATGTTCTATTCTGGGACATTCCAAGAAAAGCTTGGGCCACATGAAAGCCACAATGTCAGGTCAAGATGACATGGTCAAAATGGCATGAACTATAGATAAAGCTGCTGACGATCTACAAGCAAGATTAGGAGGGAGGTTGCCCACCCTCAGGGATCATTGACCATAGTATTAAGAATGCATTGTCAGGGAATATAGAGAAGTCATATTTGACACCAAGTAACACCAAGCTACATTATGACTCAACTGTCATTATGTATACCATCCATAAGAACATAAGAATTGCCACTGCTGGGTCAGACCAGTGGTCCATTGTGCCCAGCAGTCCGCTCCCACGGCGGCCCTTAGGTCAAACACCAGTGCCCTGATTGAGTCTAGCCTTACCTGCGTATGTTCTGGTTCAGCAGGAACTTGTCTAACTTTGTCTTGAATCCCTGGAGGGTGTTTCCCCCTATAACAGCTTTAGGAAGAGCATTCCAGATTTCTACCACTCTTTGGGTGAAGGAGAACTTCCTTACATTTGTACGGAATCTATCCCCTTTTAACTTTAGAGCGTGCCCTCTCGTTCTCTCTACCTTGGAGAGTGTGAACAACCTGTCTTTATCTACTAAGTCTATTCCTTTCATTATCCTGAATGTTTTGATCATGTCCCCTCTCAGTCTCCTCTTTTCAAGGGAGAAGAGGCCCAGTTTCTCTAATCTCTCACTGTACGGCAACTCCTCCAGCCTCTTAACCATTTTAGTTGCTCTTCTCTGAACCCTTTCGAGTAGTATAATGTCCTTCTTCATGTACGGCAACCAGTGCTGGATGCAATATTCCAGGTGGGGGCGTACCAGGCCCGGTACAGCGACATGATAACCTTTTCCTATCTGTTTGTGATCCCCTTCTTAATCATTCCTAGCATTCTGTTTGCCCTTTTTGCCACCGCCGCACATTGTGTGGACGGCTTCATTGACTTGTCTACCCAAGTCTCTTTCCTTGGGGGGGTCTCTCCGAGTACTACACCGGACATCCTACATTTGTGTACATCCTACATAAGATTTTTGTTACCGACATGCATCACCTTGCACTAATCCACGTCAAACCTCATTTGCCATGTCGTGACCCATTCCTTGAGCATGTTTATGTCACGTTGCAGGTCTTGGCAATCCTTCTGTGTCTTCACTACTCTGAATAACTTTATATTGTCCACAAAAACATTCAGCTATAACTTCAAAGGGACTCAGGCATAAATAGAGAAGTCACCCAGCCCTTCTCCCCATTCTGTTTCTTGCAGCATTCCTTCCTAACCCCTTTATCCCTCTCCCTTCATCACACCTCACATCTTCTTTTTTGTAGACCTCTCTCTCCTGGGAAATAACCTCTTGTGATTCACTTACCCCTTCCTATTGCACCCCCCAGCCTCTGTCCCCATCACCCAACCCTTCTCCCCTTATGGCTCCTTAATCCTTTCTTAACTCCTTTATCTCTCTCCCCCATCTCCACGTCATCACCCCTCACCTCTTCTTTTTTTGCAGACCTCTCTGTCCTGGGAAATAGCCTCTTGTGATTCACTTATCCCATTGGCATTAAAAAATGACAGTGTGACAATCCAATAGAAATTAAGTATGTAATTAGTAGCTATGCAAGACTCTGGACCCCAGGCTACTAAGCTTGGTTATAAAAAGTCCAGCTTAGTTCCTTAAAAGGTAGAACGGACTGGGCAGCCCATGACATACCGGTATTCTGTGTTATTACTCCGTTAGCCTAACTGCTGTTACTATATCCTGCTTGTAAACCTTTTTATGTAAGCTGTCTTTTGTTTATTACTATTAAAATATATTATATACAGCAACTGGGTTGTCAGTGTGAGGTCATTTAAATACACTGAAGGGGCTAGCAATGGCCTCTTCAATAATATACACCAGAAAATGCATGAATTACATGCACACATTTATATCTACCTTTAAACCATTGTACATTTTTGTGTGAGAAGCTGTCTGCTATTGGAGGATAGTTCTGGGTGGCTATTTAATAAAAGCACACAACACCTATACTCTCTTTGTAATATAAATAGATAGGAGTTGCTATGAACAATGATATGACTAAGCTTTCAAAAATACAGTCTTGTATATCAGGAAAACTTCCATAACCATATAGACTTCAAAACAGAAAGTAAAAAGCATGTTCATACAAATAATCTCTTGATTCACCTTTATGACATCCTACCTTCAACTGTATCATGATGAGACAGAAAAAAAAATTATTGTAACTTCAGACAAAAAAGAACGTAAATGCTTGTTTTGCCCAATAATATTAGACAACAAACATCTTATTGATTTTCACCAATAACCAATTTAATAATATAAACAGAAGCAATATCTTGACATGGCCCCGTTCTACACCAGGACAGGGGAAGGAGGGGATTACTACTACCCCTTATAGAATTATGCACTTTTGAGGTGAGTCAGGCTAATGTGGATGGGTGGGGAGGATGTGTTCCTGAATTACAAGAATAGGGCCACAGAATCTCTAGGTCTTTGTACATTGCTGTACAATGTTGGCTTGATCAGAAATATACCCCAGAATCCCTATGGGTAGAAATTTCATGTGTAAAGAGGAAAAGGATAGTGATAAGAGTGTACTACCATCCACCTGACCATGATGAATGGACAGATGCTGAAATGTTATCAGAAATTAGGGAGGCTTACAAATTAGGTTACACAATAATAATGAGTGATTTCAACTACCCCACCAATATTGACTAGGTAAATGTAACATCAGGGCATTCTAGGGAGATCAAATTCCTTGATGAAATCAAGGACTGCGTTATGGAACAGCAGGTTAAGGAATCAACAAGAGGCAAAGCAATTCTAGATCTAGTTCCTAGTGCCCCTACTCTCTGGAATTCACTGCCCAATCATTTGCGCAATGAATCCGAAATAAAACAATTCAAATCAGAATTAAAAACATTTTTGTTCAAGGATGCCTTTGGACAATAACTGTCCTCTTAAGGACAAAATAACAAACAAACAAATTTTATCGCTTTTTACCCAACCTATTGTATTTTCCTTTTTTGTTTCGCTTTCTCTTTTATGATTGTAGTTTTCCCTTTCTTTCCTATTGTTTGAAGTAAGTCCATTTGTCTTATTATGTGTTTTATTAAGATGTTTTGGTTTTATCTAGTACCCCTGACTTTTTAATCTGTTTTTATGTAAATTTTATATTGTACACCGCTTAGAAATTTGATTAAGCGGTTTAAAATTTTTTTTAATAAACTTGAAACTTGGAGCACATGAATTGGTGTAGGATGTAATGGTGCTGGGGCTGCTTGATAACAATGATCACAATATGATCAGATTTGATATAATCCCTGGAATAAATTCACACAGGAAATCCAATACAACAGCACTTAACTTTGAAATAAGAGACTATGATAACATGAGAAAAATGGTAAAAAAGAAACTTAGAGGATCAGATGCAAAGATCAAAGATTTACATCAGACATAGATGTTATTCAAATATACCATCCTGGAAGTCCCAACTAGATACATTGTATATATAAAAAAAAGGAGGAAGGAAGACCAAACGGCAACTGCTGTGGTTAAAAAGTGAGGTGAAGACAGCTATTAGAGCCAAAAAGAATTATTCACAAAGTGGAACTGAAAATAATTGTAAACAGCACAAGGAATGGCAAGTCAAATGCAAGGCACTAATAAGAAAGGTGAAGAGAGACCTAGAAAAGAAAATTGTGCTGGAAGCAAAAAGAACACAGTAAAAACTTATTTTAGGTATATTAAAAACAAGAAGCTGAAAAGAGAATCGGTTGGACAGCTAGATGACCCAGGGATAAAAGGGGCTCTCTAGGAAGACAAGGCCATAGCAGAGAGATTAAATGAATCCTTTGCTTTGGTCTTCACCGAGGAAGATGTGGGGGAGTTACTGTTAAAATCCAGCGAAAACAAAAACTCTGTGGGGATGGTGATGTTCAAGATGTAGGCTTTATTTAAAAATATACAAATTCATAATCCACATAAAATATATCTAGGACCCAAACCATTGGGAACTATGGACCCAACACGGTCCGTGTTTCGACAATGTTGTCTTCTTCAGGGGTCCATAAAAGTCCTGATATAGAAACACGTTGATTAAAAACTGTAAACAATAATGAATTGTAACTCTGCGCAGATGAGGAATCTCTTCAAAGTGAATGCCTACCATTGTGAATATTGCACATTCTTCAGGAGTATTTATTCTTCACAGAGTCTGCAATCTCCAGTAAATGCAAACTGTTTTGACCTTGCCCCCCCAAATAAAACAAAATAAAATGTAAATTTTTGCAAACAACATGGGAAAATGAATTAAACAAAAGTTTTGTGCTGCACACACCCAGTGCTTAATATGGCTAGATGAAAAGGGAGAGTGAAATGTTCCCCAGGAACATCTTCTGATTTGCAGCAGATTTCAGCTCTGCAGGGAAGGCATTTTGCCCACTCATATAGCTGGTGACAATATTCAGCGGCAGTTCATATAGATAAGTGGTTTAAATTAAGCCAGAAAAATTGCTGTTTTAATTAGACCACATTATTATATGGATAGCCGCTGAATTTTCTTACAGCATCGGTAAGCATTGAATATATGTGGATTATTTAAACACTGCATTTGTCATTTTAAACACACACTTGCACGGTGTTTAAATATTGAATCAGTGGTAGATGAATTTGTTGACCTAATGTATAATCTTGACAAGATATCCTTTTGTAGGGTCATGAAATAGTTAACTGTTGTTTAAAATATTGCTCTGGCCTACATAGCTGAAAACAGTGTTTAATCTATTGACTGCATCTGCCTAAAATGTATGTCCTTGCCCTACCACATTGTAAGCTGAATAGATAAGAGTTTGAGCCATGATGTGCCCTGCCCTTCTGTACATGTAGCCTTTAGACCTGTAAGATTTAGATAAGCAGAGAAATGAGCTAGTTTCCTATAGGACTATAAGTTGTATCCCTGAGCCTATCATAACTGCTGGCTTAGGACCAATAATAATTGTAGAAAGTTGTAGAAGTAACAAATGAAAATTGTAGTTTTTGCATATATTAGTTTGCGAAAAGGGCATAAAAGTCCGTGTATTTCCTGTTTCTGACACTCTAGTAGGCAGGCTATTAACTGCACTAGAGTCCCGGCATGCTGTGAATAAAAAAACTCTTGTACTTTCTTCACGCCTCTGACTTTGTGTATCCAAGTGACCTTTCATTTGGCGCCCGAACAGGGACTTGAAGGTCTCTTGACCACTGGTTACTCGATTGGTCACTTGTTTCTGGTCCTACAGCTGACTAGTCTGCTTAGCCGGCATCCCTTCTTTTGGGTTTGGCAGACCTCAGGAAGTTTGACCACTACAACTGACTTATCCAGTCTCAGCTTAAAGTACAAGAATCTGTATCAGTTTAATTCTGTCTTGGAGTGGCCACTATCTGGTAAGTAGGAATTGATCTTTCCTATCCTGTCTCTATTCTCCTGCTTAGTAAGCCACTTGATCAGTCGCTGAAGTCGTTGGGAGGGATTATAGGAACTGTTATTTTCTGATTGGGTAACTAAACTGAAGTCTGTTGTGTTTTGTGTGTTTGAGAGTGTCTGAGACGTCCTTGAGGACGAAGCGAGTGCGGACCTGTTAGTACTGCGTTTCCCTAGCCCGGAGACGGGCGGGGCCAGGAATACAGGGAAGTGTTTTTGTCCTCCATTGCACAATGGGGGGATGTCAGTCTACCTATGGGGACCCCCTTGATACAATGTTAGTTAATTTTAAAAAGGGATTTGGCTCTGATTATGGGACTAGACTTAAAAAATCAACCCTTATTCGTCTGTGCCAGTTAGAATGGCCGACTTTTGGTGTGGGCTGGCCCCCCTCTGGCTCCCTGGAAGAGGACATAACCCGTCAGGTTTTTATTATAATAACTCACCCTAAGACTGGCCATCCTGATCAATTCCCCTATATAGATAGTTGGTTAGACTTAGTCCGTAGCAAGCCTTCTTGGCTTTTCCCTTCTGTACCCAAGAAACTCCAGTCCCAAGTTCTCACCCTCAGGAAGACTGTCAATGAGAATTATCGTCCTACTCATGTTTTTGAGTCTGACCTTTCAACTGACATACTTGAAATACCTACTGCTCCTCCTTCTTACTCGGTAACACCACAGCCCATACCCAATCCTAGTTCTGTCTCTCTTGCTCAGCCTTCTGTTTCCCAGCCTGTACAACTCCCTGCTCAATTTCCAGCTTCCCCTTCCCGAGCCCTGGCTGATAGCCCAGCTCATGACATTCTGTCCTCCCCAGTCCTTTATCCACCTCTGGACTCTCTTTCTCTTTCCGATGATTCTCCTATCAGCCATCGCTTGAGACCTGATCCTCCTCAAATAGTTCCCATGAGAAGACAAATGAAACAGGGGACTCTGGAGGCTATAAATTTGGCCATGCCCCTTCGTCAGGTTCCTGTTGCCAATCCACCGGATGCCGCCGGGCATCCTAGACCACCCACTATTAGCCTTGTATATCAGCCCTTCACCACCACTGATTTATACAATTGGAAATCCCATTGTCCTCCTTACTCAGAGCGGCCACAGGCAACTATTGATCTAATTACATCCATCATTCGTACACACCGCCCCACGTGGTCAGATTGCCAGGAACTACTTCTCTGTCTCCTAAATACCGAAGAACGTAAACGGGTTCTGCAAGAATCCCTTACAAAGGCCCAGGCGGATGCAGATGCAGCCGACCCCAACTGGATCAATAACCATTTCCCTTCTCAGGACCCTAATTGGGACCCCAATGATGCCACTCATAATACTTTCCTTATGCGGTACCGCCAGTATATCCTTGAGGGTCTCCGGTTGGCTTCTCGGAAACCCACCAACATTTCTAAAGTATCTGAGGTCCTCCAAAAGTCTAATGAATCCCCAGCCGCATTCTATGAACGTCTCTGTGACGCTTACCGTACCTTTACTCCCTTTGACCCAGAAAAACCTGAAAACCTCCGTATGGTTAATACCTCGTTTGTGAGCCAGACACAACCTGATATCCGTAGGAAACTCCAGAAGCAGGATGGGTTCGCAGGCATGAACACTGTCCAGCTCCTTGAGATTGCCCAGCGCGTTTTCATGAACCGGGACAGCGCTAACCGGCAAGAAGCTGATAAGCTTCTCCGGCGCAAAGCGGACCTCCTTGCTGTAGCCCTTCAAAATACTTTCCCAAGTAACCGGCCCCCTACCCGAAACTCTGAGTCCCGCTCTTCCAAGCGCCCCCCCTACTTTTCTGGCCCTTCAAAACCTACGGGGTCCCAGCTTGATAGGACAGGACCCCCTAGGAATTTGGAACGGGATCAGTGTGCCTATTGCAAGGAGAGGGGTCACTGGAAGAACGAGTGTCCAAGCAAGCCCCGTACCTGTCAGGCTAAAACTAAGGACCAACCTACTATTGGTTTGGCATCCTTTCAGTCTGACTCTGAAACTGATTACTGAGACAGACCGGCTCGCAGTGAGTACCAGGGACTTTCCGGATTGTTCCCAACTTACTCGCTCGGTTCCCACGAGCCCTTGGTCAATGTCCGTATAGGGGACCATTCTATCTCTATGCTGGTCGATACCGGCGCCAAACACTCAGTTCTGACCCGCCCTCTCAGTAAGCGTTCTTCCAAATCTATCTCCATTATGGGTGCAACTGGCTCTTCTGATTCTGTCCCTATCCTTGAACCAGTTTCGGTTCGCATTGGTGGTCATTCCATACCACATTCTTTTGTGTACATGCCTTCTTGTCCTGTCCCCTTGCTTGGTCGGGACCTTCTCCAGCGCTTGGGAGCCACTATTCGTCTGTCCTCTCATGGTCTGACTATGGACCTTCCTTCTGCAAACCTCACACCCATTCCTGACCGCTCCGCTGCCCCCTCACCAAGCTTCCTCTGTTCCCTATTGTCAGAACCCATGGCAAACAAACCCCCACTCTCTGTACCTGATTTTCTTGAGGGCCTTGATTCAACTGTTTGGGCTGAGTCTGGGTCCCCCGGACTAGCACGTAACATCCCACCCTTTGTTGTTACCCTCAAGGCTTCTGCCAGTCCGGTCTCTATCAAGCAGTACCGCATATCCCAGTCTGCTCTCCAGGGAATACACGTCCATTTGTCTCGTTTGCTAGATTGTGGGTTTTTGGTTCCTTGCAAATCACCTTGGAATACCCCCCTCCTTCCAGTTTTGAAACCCGGTGATCCCCCTGATTACCGCCCCGTCCAGGACCTCCGTGCTGTCAACCGTCTTGTAGAGGATATCCATCCTACTGTCCCTAATCCTTATACCCTGTTGGGATTGGTTCCCCCTGGAGCTACCTACTTCACTGTTTTGGATCTCAAGGATGCATTCTTTTGTTGTCGGTTAGCCCCTACCAGTCAGCCAATTTTTGCATTCCAATGGGAAAACCCTTCCACTGGACAAACCTCCCAAGTAACCTGGACCCGTCTACCCCAGGGCTTTAAAAATAGCCCCACTCTATTCAGCACCGCCCTTGCTTCAGACCTTGCTAATTTCTCCCCTTCATCTGATTCCCAAGTCCTGCAGTACGTAGATGATCTTCTTCTCTGCTCTCTATCTATCTCTGCTTGTCAGGAGGACACTCGCTCTCTCCTTCAGTTTCTCCTCCATTGCGGATACCGTGTGTCTCTCCGGAAGGCTCAGTTGTGCCTTCCTCGTGTCACCTACCTTGGGTTTCATATTTCCCAGGGTACCAGGTCCCTTCCCCACACCCGTGTCCAGGCTGTCTGTAGTCTCCCTGTTCCTGATACTCGCAAAGCCCTGCGCGCCTTCCTCGGTATTGCCGGATACTGTCGCATCTGGATCCCTGATTTCAGTACTATTGCTCGTCCTCTGTATGATTCCACCAAGGGCGCTGACTCAGCCCCTTTTGTCTGGACCCAACTTCAGGAGCGGTCTTTTCGCTGCCTCCAAAAACTTCTGACTCAGGCTCCTGCCCTTGGCCTTCCTGACCCCTCCAAACCTTTCCAGCTCTATGTTCATGAAAAATCTGGTATCGCAGCCGGAGTCCTTACTCAATTCCTTGGTTCTTGGCGTAGGCCCATTGCCTATCTCTCTCGACAATTGGATCCTGTTGCTGCTGGGTGGCCTCCCTGCCTTCGGGCAATTGCCGCTGTATCAGATCTCTTACAGCACGCTAATAAACTCACTTTTGGCCAACATATTGACCTCTTTGTCCCACATTGTGTGACCTCTCTTCTAGAACATAAAGGCTCCCTGTGGCTCACGAATGAGCGCCTCCTTAAATACCAAGCCCTTCTTTGTGAAAACCCACAGGTCTCTCTTGTTGTTTCTTCACTCCTTGACCCCTCCACTCTCCTCCCTATCTCCTCCCAGCCGGTCGTGCACAACTGCCTTGACACCGTTGACTTAGTTTATTCTTCCCGTCCTGATCTCACTGATATCCCCCTCCGGGATCCTGATCTCACTCTTTTCACAGATGGCAGTTCGTCTGTCACCCCTTCTGGTACTCGTATTGCTGGTTATGCAGTAGTCTCTGCCACTTCCCCTTTACTCATGGGCCCTCTGCCCTCTGGCACTTCTGCCCAAGAAGCTGAGCTGTATGCCCTCACTTCTGCCCTTCGCCACTCTGCCTCTCAGTCTTGCAACATCTACACTGACTCCAAATATGCTTTCCTTACCTTGCATGCCCATGGGGCCATCTGGAAACATCGAGGTTTCATTACAGCCTCCGGCCGCCTGATCCATCATGCTCCCCTCATTCTTGACCTCCTTGAGGCTGTTAAATTGCCCTCCCGTGTCGCGGTTATGCACTGTCGTGCCCACCGTCGTGTCACTGATCTCATCTCACGTGGCAATGCCCTTGCCGACCGCACAGCCCGAGCTGCCAGCCTCTGCCCCCCTCCTTCGGCTCCTCTGTACACCATCATTCCTTTTCTGGACTCCCTTACACCCCAATACACTTCTCAGGAACAGACTTGGGCCCGCACTCTTTCGGGCCAGTCTGTCCTGAAAGGGGGGTGGATACAAATATGCGCCAATTCAAGTGCCAATCCAGACCCACACACTGATACTTCAAACACGAGCACAGTGGGTACCCTCATATTCATTCCTCAACATCTGGCCCTCACGATTGTCAAAAGATGCCATGATTTGGCACACTCTGGAGAACCCGCTATGAAAATGACTCTCAAGAGACATTTCTTTATCAATCACCTTGATCAGCTAGTCCGGAATACGGTCCGACAGTGTGTTGTCTGTTCTAGAATAAATTCCCCAATCAGACGACTGCCACCTCCTGGACACCAACCCATTGGAACATATCCGATGCAGGTTCTGTCTGTAGACTTCACCCACATGCCCACTTCCCGTTCCTTCAGTCACCTTCTAGTCTTCACAGACACTCTGACTAGATGGGTTGAAGCCTTCCCTACTCGCACTGAACGCGCCAGAGAAGTAACCCAGCACCTCCTAAACGACATAATTCCGCGCTTTGGTCTTCCTGTTTCTATAGGCAGTGACAACGGCCCTGCTTTCATTGCTGATGTTGTCCAACAAACTGCTCAGGCTCTCCAAATTGAATGGAAGTTACATGCTGCTTACCATCCTGAGAGCTCTGGTCAGGTCGAAAGAATGAACAGAACTCTTAAGACCCTTCTCACGAAACGAATTGAAGAAACCAATCTGTCCTGGCCTGTCCTGCTGCCCTCTGTCCTATTTCAGATTAGATGTACCCCATCTAAACCCACTAAATTGTCCCCATTTGAGCTCATGTTCGGCCGGCCACCACCCATTGTGAACCCAGATCCTGGTTCTTTTGCTACTCTGGGATCAGATATCCTCCAGAGTCAGGTCCAATCTTTAGCTAAGGCCCTTCAAGAGCTCCACAAATGGGTCCTGGAAAGGGCCCCACTACCGATAGCTACACAAGTCCATGGATACATCCCTGGGGATACGGTATGGCTAAAAACTTGGAAGTCAGACCCCCTAAAACCTAGGTGGACAGGCCCTTTCACTATCCTCATTTCTTCCCCTACAGCTGTCAAGGTGTCCGGACACGAAACCTGGTTTCATTACAGCAGAGTCAAGCCTGCTGCTGTATGGCAAGCTACCCCAGGCAAGACAGACCTCCAGCTGAAAATTTCTAAAACCTCAAAATTGCTTTGAACATTTACCACTGTATTTGACAGGTGTTCTGAATATAACCTTTTCATAAGTGTTTGAGTTTTACTGACTGTTTGTGGTTAACCACTGCCCCAATTGAACCTTCTTCTATGTGCATTGAGAGTCACTCTGTGACAAATGGGTTTTCTGTGTATACATTGCCGAATGCTCCTATGTGTTATATCCGACTGCTGTTTTCTTCTTACTGTTTTATGCTTCTTCCTTTTGTATTTGTTTCCTGTTGTGCCAGAAGCTCAGGCACAACCCCTTAAGTCCTGTAAACCATGTCTTTCTGAGGTCCGTAATGGAAATCAGGTAGAAATGGCCCTCCTGTATAGAACCCAATTCCGTTGTCATATTGCTCCCTTATCTGATGTCTGTTCCTATGAGGGAGTCAATTATCGTAAGTGCCGAACCACTGATGGAGTCATATGTTACCAACCCACTAGTATTAAAGATGAAAAATGGGTAGAAGTCCGCATTAATGGGGCTGATGGTCCGCTTGTTAACCAAACTCCCATAGTGGATCCCAGGAAGCCAGTAACTGTGTATTTTGATGCATGTGGGGTTGCTGATAGGGCTGCAGGTCTGGAGAACTCTAAGTATTCTGTTACTTGTGGGTCCCTCAGTTGGCAGAGATATTACTCCACATGTGATAAATACATGTGCCCTTTTATAATCTCTCCACTGTACAGGCAGAGAAAGTATGGTGCCTTTGCCTGTCAATATGACCATCAGATTAAGTGGGCTACTTACCCCCTAACCCACGGAAAAGGCCAGCCGCCCCCAGCTTCTGCTACTCTACGTTTAGGCCCTATGCCTAGCCCAACCTGCCCGATAGGGGCCTGCAACCCAGTTTCCTTCACTATCATGAAACCCCAAAATTGGAATCAGAAATTAGAGTATGTGAAATGGCGTATTGGGTTTAGAATTTCAGGCAAAGGGTCTGACCCAGGTGCAGACCTATACATCCATGTAGTGACCCGACCCCGAGCATCAGTACATCACTCCATTGTATTTCCACAGTTTTATGAAAACATGAAAGTAGACATTGAAATTCCAGCAGTTACTCGAAACTTGTTTATACAGTTTGCTGAGGCTATTGGACAAACCCTTAATATTAGCAATTGTTTTGTTTGTGGTGGCACTAATATGGGTGAGCAATGGCCATGGGAGGCAAAGCAGTTAGACATGTTAAGCTTATCTACACAGAACCTTACTTTTGCTTCCACTCCTCGGCCTCCTCGATGGACTTTGCGGACCTCCATTATTGCCTCTCACTGCCTGCAGCGGATTGATGGTCCCTTCAATGTTCAAGTTGGACACCTCAAATGTACCTCGCTCTGGTCCTTCAATGCCACAACAACTACCTGGACTCCCTGGCCTGCTAACCTCACCTCCACTCTGCCAGGTAGTCCCCTCCAGAATCTACTCAAAGGTATCTCCTATGATCACTGGCCAGCCCCTGATGGTCGATACTGGCTCTGCGGCTTATTTGCATACTCCTGGTTGCCAGCAAATTGGACTGGAACTTGTGTACTCGGCATGATCCGCCCCAGCTTCTTCCTGTTACCGCTGGCCGATGGTGAACACCTGGGAGCCCCTGTATTCAACACCAGAGGTCGCCAAAAGCGGTCTACTTCCACCAATTCCCTTAAAATAGGTGAATGGGGTGATGACTGGCCTGCAGAACGGATCATTGCTGTTTACGGACCTGCCACATGGGCCGAAGATGGCACCTGGGGCTATCGGACCCCAATCTACATGCTGAACCGCATTATTCGTCTACAAGCTGTACTTGAACTGATAACCAATGAGACTTCCAGAGCTTTGAGTACCATTGGCAGAGCGAATGCTAAAATGCGCACTGCTATTTATCAGAATCGCCTAGCTTTGGACTATTTACTAGCTGCTGAAGGGGGTGTCTGTGGTAAATTCAACCTTTCCAACTGTTGCCTTGAACTTGATGATGATGGTAAAGTGATTGAGGAAGTTGTGGATCGTATCACCAAGCTGGCTCATGTTCCTGTTCAAACCTGGCATGGCCTCAATACAGACTGGTTCTCTGGTTCCCTGGGCTCTTGGTTACCGTCTGGTATGACCCTGAAAACAATTCTGCTGATAACTGCTTTGTCCTCCCTGGTACTATGTTGTCTACCTTGTTTAGTTCCACTGGCTATGAAATTTCTTCACCACACTGTGGACTCTGCTGTCAACCGTTCCACTGCTGAATTGGCCCTTGCCCTCTCCCAGTATCATCCCTTACCCACTGGGGACCCCGACTTTCCTGACCCCTAACTTTATTTTGTCAGGCTTGGCTCCTTAGGTACGCCAGCCTGAAAGGGGGGAATGTAGGGTCATGAAATAGTTAACTGTTGTTTAAAATATTGCTCTGGCCTACATAGCTGAAAACAGTGTTTAATCTATTGACTGCATCTGCCTAAAATGTATGTCCTTGCCCTACCACATTGTAAGCTGAATAGATAAGAGTTTGAGCCATGATGTGCCCTGCCCTTCTGTACATGTAGCCTTTAGACCTGTAAGATTTAGATAAGCAGAGAAATGAGCTAGTTTCCTATAGGACTATAAGTTGTATCCCTGAGCCTATCATAACTGCTGGCTTAGGACCAATAATAATTGTAGAAAGTTGTAGAAGTAACAAATGAAAATTGTAGTTTTTGCATATATTAGTTTGCGAAAAGGGCATAAAAGTCCGTGTATTTCCTGTTTCTGACACTCTAGTAGGCAGGCTATTAACTGCACTAGAGTCCCGGCATGCTGTGAATAAAAAAACTCTTGTACTTTCTTCACGCCTCTGACTTTGTGTATCCAAGTGACCTTTCACTTTCTCATTGGTTTTATAATTTTCTATATGTCTAAACTGTAAGGATGTTGAAAGTATTTTTGTCATTTGGACTGTGTGCTTCCAACCTGAGTTGGTTCATTTTGCTGTCCCCTGTCTTAGTCAACTGTGCCTGCAGCTGGGCACAGAAATGGTTATATAGGATAGATGTCACCTACCTATGAAAAGTTAGTTGTCATGGAGAGCACGCAATTGGAAGTTAAAATATGGAGTAGCCACTTAAATCCCACTTTCTCAACCACTTGCAGGAGGGGAGCTAACCATCCAGGGCAATCATTTCCCAGTAAACCAGTGGCACAGTGGTTAAAGCTACAGCCTCAGCACTCTGAGGTTGTGGGTTCAGACACATGCTGCTCCTTGTGTACCTGAGTAAGTCACTTAGGCCCAAATTCTGTAACCAGCGCCTAAAGTTAGGCACCTATTTTGGAGGCGCCCACCTAGACAGGCGCCTATCTAAATTGATTAACAAGCTCAATTAAGCTTTTTAATCAGCACTGATTGAAACATAGGCGCCTATCAAGAAAGCGTGATTCTGTAACAAGGCGCCTCTAAAAATGTAGGCAGCCTTCAATAAAATAGGAGCTATGGATGTTAGGCATGGGCGTAGCTACGTGTTAGGGGCCTTCTTACAGAATCGCTGCTCGTAGGCGTGCTTAAGCGCTCACATAGGCGCCTAACTTTTAGTTATGCCTAAAGCTGGCCTATTTATTAGGCACCTCCAAAATAGGTGCCGCTCAGCATGATTCACTAAACAGCACCCAATTATACTTGAATCGCGCTGAACAGTGTAATGTAATGTAATGTAATTTATTTCTTATATACCGCTACATCCGTTAGGTTCTAAGCGGTTTACAGAAAATATACATTAAGATTAGAAATAAGAAAGGTACTTGAAAAATTCCCTTACTGTCCCGAAGGCTCACAATCTAACTAAAGTACCTGGAGGGTAATAGAGAAGTGAAAAGTAGAGTGCCTATATCAGCGCCTAATTTTTGGCCACTTCTTATAGAATTTGCCCTTTAATCCTCCCCTTTGCCTCAAGTACCTTAACTTGTTAGGTGTGATTCTACAAGAGGCACCTGGTGCAAAACACAGAGTTAGAGGTGGGTGTGATTTAGGTGGGGGGTGGGGGGCAGATCATGGACTAAATCTTGAGTTAGATGTCTAATTTAGGTGCAGGCATTTAGGCCAAGAATCCCCTGGCTTAAATAGGATGTACCTAAATGTTAGAATGCTTAGGCAAGTGTCAAGACAAGTGTGGAAAAACTTATGTTTCATGGCTCCATATCATTCTCTTCTTGGTTGGGCTGAAAACTGTTCAGCAGCCCCTCAAAATGTATAATGATATATATATATATATATATATATTTTTTTTTTAATATTTTTTTTTTAAACCCCGGAATGTGAAAATAATCTGTTGGAATGTAAAATGGATACCTGAAAACACACAAGAAAAGTCTGTCACTGAATATATCAATGCAGAAGAGTTTATAGGGGTGAATGCAATAACTAAGAATGTGTTTATAAAAAATGCCCTCACAGCTAAAGTGAAAATCTTACCCCCTCCCCCCCTTTTACAAAGCTGCAAAAGTAGTTTTTAGCACCGGCAGGCGCGCCAAATGCGTTGCTCCTGATGCTCATAGTGTTCCTAAGAGCAGCAGCAGCAGCGCAGAGCATTCAACACGCCGGCCTGTGCTAAAAACCGCTTTTGTGATTTTGTAACAAGGGGGGAGGGAGTTAGTGAAGATATAAATAGTACCACATAATAACGAGAAAGGCTTTTTTTTCTCTAAGATTCATCAAAGAAATATAAATACAAATAAATAAACAGAGAAGAAATTCATACACTGAAATGGGTAATGAAATCTGACAAGAAGGTTTAGCAAATATAAATTAAACTAAAGCAAAACAACCACTGAACTGTAATGCAGGCTTATGATTTAAACACAGGGAAAAATATTTCAGCTATATTCTGCAGCTTGAAAATCCATAGCATTTTATATTTATGAATTTAAAAGGAGAATGCAATACATAAATATGCAGCTTCTTTTAGAATGTTTTCCATTATTATCTCATTATTAACTCTTGTATTGGGTCAGTATTTTATCTCTTGTCCTATTTTCTTTGTAGTATATATAGCTTGCATTTTATTGGTCTCTAAAAATGATCAGAAAGTAAAAATGATCAGATAGTTCCAATGTCACATTGGCAGATTAAGTCAATCTCTGTTTTACTCTCAATATAACTATAGGCTTGTAGTGATAAAGAAACTGGAAAAAGTCCAGACCCAAGCCACTTCAGAACAAGGCTCATTCATACATTGAAAAACTGATTATGTTTACATGGCAAAAGAGTATATAAAAGGGGAGTGTTCAGTTTTCTTCTGTCTTGCGGGAAGGAACTGTGCATGTCAAACAGATAAAACAGTCTATCTTCCATTTTAAATCAAAATGTGTGTTGCAGACCCAACAGTTTCCATGTTTCGGCTCCAAAGCTTGCCTCAGTGGAAAAATTGACATACAGTAGATGGCACTTTTGTAACCTTGGTGACTAATAAACATGTTTGTTATAGAACAAAAATAGTGTCTCCCTGAAAGGAATGCCTATGCAGCGTTTATGTTCTGAGGAATGTAGCAATCCAGCAACTGTGTGAGAAAGTTACAAACCTCCAAACGGAAATGCTGCATAGGCACTCCTGTCGGAAAGATGCTATTTTTGTTTTCCTATAACAATAATGTGTTTATTAGTCACCGATGTTACAATGTCAAGTGTACCCCTGAGGCAAACTTTTGAACCGAAACATGAACGGTGTTGAGTCTGCAACACACATTTTGATTTAAAAAGGAAAATAGACTGTTATGTCTTTTTTAATAAATTTTAGTTGACTTATCCCTGGTTGATGTGCACAGTTCCTTCCCTGCAAGACAGAAGACCAATGGCATACCAAGGGGGGCGGGGGGTGGTCCGCCCCAGGTGCACGCTCCAAGGGGGTGCACAGCCGGCCACCCTCTCTATTCTGCCCCTGCTGCTTTCCTTAACCAGCAGCAGCGGCAGTAAACAGTGGTGTCCGCGTCCCAGCTTGTGCTCCCTCCGGCGGTTGTTTAGCTTCTAGCCGGCTCCCCTGCTCAAATCCATGGGCATCAGCTCCTGGCATGATCCATGGCTGCGTCAGAAGCCTTTTTTCTGGTATCATAACGTCAGAGAGAACATTTTCGACGCAGCCGCGGATTGAGTGAGGTGTCAAAGCCCGCAGCTTAGAAAACCGGCTGCAGCAAGGAACCGGCCAGAAATGCAGGGCAGGGAAGAGAAATGTTGCTGCTGCACAGGGAAGGGAGTAGAAATGTTGCTGCTGCACAGGGAAGGGGAGGTAGAAATGTTGCTGATGCACAGGGAAGGGGGGAAGAAATGTTGCTGCTGCACATGGAGGGGGGTAGAAATGTTGCTGCTGCACAGGGAAGGGGGAGTAAAAATGCTGCACAGGCAAGGGGGAGAGAAATGCTGCTGCTGCTGCTGCACAGGGAAGGGGGGGAAATTCTGCTGCAGCAGCACCCAATTGGGGAGAGAAAGGGAAGGAGGGAGAAGGAAGACAAGGGAGAGTAACCAGAGATGCCAAGTCCATGGGAGGGAGGGAAAGGAAAAGAGGAAAGGAGATACCAGACCATGGAGGGGGAAGAAGAGATGCCAGGGCATAGGGGAAAGGAAAGGAAGGAGATAGAGAAACCAGACCATGGTGTGGAGTGGGAAGGAAGGAAGGAAAGGATAAGAGAAAGAGAGAGATGCCAAAGCATAGGGGAGGGGGTGGAGACAGAAAAATGGAGAGGGGATGATGCTGAAATGAATCATATGCAAAGGAGAGAAGGGATATAGGATATACAGTTTATTGAAGGGACATAGAAAGAGGGAAGATGCCATATGGAAGAGAGAGAGGGTAGACAGTAGATGGAAAAGGTAAAGAGAGAGGGCAGAAGCTGGGTGGAAGGTACAGAGGGCAGATGTTGCATGGAAGGGAAAGAGGACAAACGTATAGAAAGAAGAGAGCGAAGAGAAGATGATTAAAGCAGAAACTACAAAAGGTAGAAAGATTTTTTGTTGCTTTACTTAGAATCAAGTAGTATTGTAACTGTATTGATAAAAGTTTATAAATAGGAAATGGAAATAAGGCAATTTTTGTGGACTAAACCACTTTCCTCAGGTCAGGACAGGATACCATAACAGCAGTATACTGTCTGAAGAAAGTTTTAGCCTCTGAAAGCTAATTGAAAAATGGATTAGTCCAATAAAATGGTATTTTCTTATTTCTCATTATTTGTTTTATTTTTATTTGTCAATTTGTAAAGTGGTGATTGTTATGTATCAGTTTTTTTCAGATTTACATCTACTGCCTTTATATTTTGCACAGTATTAGGGAACATGTGTCACTGTTTTTGTGGTGTTGTGGTGTTGCATTGTATGCAGAGTCTGGCTTCTTGGCGGTTCAGTTTAACTTTTGTCTACATATTTCTATTTTTAGTTTGTGATTATTCCATATTGGGTGAGGGTGTATCTCTGTTCGGTGTGTATGAAAAGGACATGGTTTTCTGTTGGCATTAGCCGTGCAGGATCAATTGACTGTGCGGAATCTGGCTTGTTTAGTTTTACAATGTATGTGTTGGTGTTCCAGTGCTCACTGCTGTGTTTAAGATGCTGCCTTTTCCTAGGTACACTCTTGTGCGATATGTGGATTGTTACTAAAAATCATATTTTTCATATAGATGAGGGGGGGGTGTCAAAACATGATGGGCCCTGGGTGTCATATATGCTAGGTAAGCCAGTACAGAAAACCTCCCTTAATCACCCTAGATTTCTTCCCCTCCTCCACAATAATGCCCAAATAGCAAACCCCCCCCCGGCCTACCCTAAAGACATCTGTTCCTCCCCAATCTAAATCAAGCTGCATAAATATCTCTCTTAAGCCTCCCCCTTACAGTACAGAAAGCCCTGAAATCAAGAGCCTCTTCGGATGAAGCCCCTCCCTTGATGTCAACCCCTAATCCCCCCCCCCACCCGAGCTGAAACCCCCCTGCAGTGAGATGAGATCCCGAGGAACTGGATTTGATTCCCACTGCAGGTCCTTGTGACTCCATTGGCAAAAATAATTGATAAAGTAGTCAATATTCAGCCTGTGCCAGTAAATGGCTTGCAAGCTGTTCACTGTCGCAGGCTGAGATAAAACTGGATATTGAATGCTGGGGCATGTCCGGCCTCTGGCATTGAATATCCGGGTTAGTGCAGCAGCCTAGAAGCCAGTGGCATAGTAAGAGGGGGCGGGAGGGATCGCCCCAGTCACTGTCTTGATGGGAGCACTGGCATTTCTCTGCCTCCATGCCATAAGAACATAAGAATAGCCTTACTGGGTCAGACCAATGGCCCATCAAGCCCAGTAGCCCATTCCCACGGTGGAAAATCCAGGTAACCAGTACCTGGCCAAAACCAAAGGTGTAGCAATATTCCATGCTACCTATACAGGGCAAGCAGTGGCTTCCCCCATGTCTTTCTCAATAACAGACTATGGATTTTTCCTCCAAGGAACTTGTCCAAATCTTTCTTAAAACGAGCTATGCTATCTGCTCTTACCACATCCTCTGGCAATTCATTCCAGAGCTTAACTATTCTCTGAGTAAAAATAAATTTCCTCCTATTGATTTTAAAAGTATTTCCCTGTAACTTTATCGAGTGACCCCTAGTCTTTGTAATTTTTGACGGAGTGAAAAATTGATCCACCTGTACCCATTCTACTCCACTCAGGGTTTTGTAGACTTCAATCGTATCTCCCCTCAGTCGTTTCCCTTTCCCCCCTTTAAATATTCACCAGCATAAGCAGCTTCTCCCAGCCTGATGCTCGCACCAGCCTGTTCCCTTCTGAAATCACTTTTGGGTCACGGGCCAGGAAGTGACATCAGAGAGAAAGCTAACACCAGTGCAAGCAGCAGGCTGGAGAAACTGCTCGTGCTGATGAAGATTGAAAGAGGTACAAGGAGGAAGGGAGGGCATGAGTGTGGCATAGGGGTGGGGAAGGAGCGGCAGAGGTGGGAGTAGAGAGGAGGGCACGAGGGGACGCCACCACCCTAGGTGCCTCCTACCTTCACTATGCCCCTTCCAGAAGCTAACCACATACCGGCCATAATTTAGATCAGTGTGAAAATATCTCAGCTGTCCTAATTTAATCCACTCACTTGACCAGTGAATGGATTGAATATCGCCACTAACCAGTTAAGTGCAGGCTCTGCTCGTGCTCCGACCCCTAACTTCCCCTAACCTACCCAGTTATTGCTTTGGTAGTCAAAGGGGATATTCAATGGTACTGTTTGATTAAATGTTGCTAAATATCTGGAAATGACTGCACAGTTCCCTCTAAACTAAGCAGGAGTCCTCCAACTGCATTGCTGCCAGTGAGAGATAGTGCTTCAATATGGTGTTATCAATCTCTAGGGAGAGACACATTTGCTAGAGTCCTGCAGTGCTTGCTCATCCCTCACTATTGAAAATGCGCTAGTGAAACAGCAACCCCTACTGGCAGAAGTGTAGGTGCGACCTCACCATGAGTATTGTGTTCAGTTCTGATCGCCTTATCTCAAAAAGATATAGCGGACCTAGAACAAGTTCAAAGAATAGCAACCAAGATGATAAAGAGGATGAATCTTTTCTCATATGAGGAAAGACTAAAGAGGTTAAGGCTCTTCTGCTTGGAAAAGAGACGGCTGAGAGGAGATATGATTGACGACTACAAAGTCCTGAGTTGTGTAGAACAGGGTACAAGTGAATCAATGTTTTTACTCCATCAAAAATTGCAAAGACTAGGGGACACTCGATGAAGTTACAGAGAAATAATTTTAAAACCAATAGTATGTTAACATAGCTGGATTTTAAAAAATTTGGACAAATTCCTGGAGGAAAAATCCATAGTCTGCTATTGAGACAGACATGGGGGAAGCCGCTGTTTGCCCTGGATCAGTAGCATGGACTGTTGCTACTATTTAGGATTTTGCTAGGTACTTGTGACCTAGATTGGCCACCATGAAAATGGGATACTGGGCTAGATGGACCATTGGTCTGACCCAATTTGAGTTCTCTTCCATTGACAATTCTGTATCCCTGAAAGTTCTTTCTCTTCCCATTCCCCCTACCCCCATTGCATGTATTTTGTTGTAAACCTCTTATTCTCATTGCACGCATCTTCTTGTAAACTGCCCCAAACTCATGTATCCTGTTGTAAACCGCTCTGTACTTCTGTATCCTGCTGTAATCATTCGTTGCTTGTTGCAAACATCTCGTATTCTCATTGCATGTATCTTCTTGCAAACCGCTCTGAACTTACGTATCTTGTTGTAAACCGTTCTAAACTTATGCATCTTGTAAACATATGTTTCTTGTTGTAATCATCGCATACTCTCATTGCGTGAATCTTGTTGTAAACCGCTTTGAACTTATGGTATAGCAGTATATAAGAATTAAAATTATTATTATTAAAATTATTATTATTATTATTATTATTATTATGTAGGACTCCTGCTTAGCTTAGAGGGAACAGTGGATGACCAGCTAAGCAGAGTTTAACTCAGCAAGAGCCTCTCCAACCTGGCTAAATCCTTTTGAATAAGGACATCAAAATAAATAATAAAAAACCCTTCATTTTTCAACAAGTGTGTGATGTATTTCTAGGAATTTTTTTTCATTTCATATGCAAAATTAAAGCAGAGCATGATGCACTATTTAAAATCTATGCATGCAAACTTTGGCAAAGCCAGACTTCTAAATCTTTGTAGCTTGTACAGTACCACTGTGATTCTTTTTATTTTTTTACAGCATAGCTGAGTTTTTTTCATTTCTAGTCTTTTGGAAGATATATTTCCACTGATGTATAAGCATTGTGCTTGGATATCTACAGTGTGACTGGTGATTACAGTGCATGTTTGAGAGTGTCAAACTATATTGTTCACTGATCTGTAGCAAACAAAATCTCAGCCTAGTGGCAAATCCACAGAGGTATTTGCAGACCTTAAGAAAGCAATGCTGTAGCTGCAATCTGTATTTACACTAGGTTGCCTTTTCCCACTGTGCTTTTACCCCCATTTACGGGTCATGCCAGCAGCGTGAAGGACTGTGCATTTCATCTGATTTTGCACAAGAGTTTCAGCTTCTGTTTAGGAACACTGTGCACATATTTCACATGTTTTATTATCTGGTGATTATTTCTGAGAGAAAGAGATTATTCCTGTTCTGCTAGTGTCCACTGTTAGTGATTTAATTGTCTTTAAGTTTTTTTAGGCTTTGAGCCTTTGAACACGGAAGAGGCTAACATTTGCAAGAGTACTGCATATACAACTGTTTAGAAACATAGAAGCGTAGAAACATGAGGGCAGACAGAGGCCAAATGGCCCATCTAGTCTGCCCATCTGCAGTAACCATTATCTCTTCCTTTCTCTAACAGATCCTATGTGCCTATCCCAGGCCCTCTTGATTTCTGACATAGTCTCTGTCTCCACCACCTCTTCTGGGAGACTGTTCCATGCATCTACCACCCTTTCTATAAAAAAGTATTTCCTTAGATTACTCCAGAGCCTATCACTTCTTAACTTCATCCTATGCCCTCTCATTGCAGTTTTCTTTCAAATGAGAGACTCGACTCATACACATTTATGTCACATAGATATTTAAATGTCTCAATTATATCTCCTCTTTCCTGCCTTTCCTCCAAAGTATACAGATTGAGATCTTTAAGTCTGTCTCCATACATCTTAAGATGAACACCAGTGGCATAGTAAGGGGAGGGATGTGGGGTGGTCTGCCCCAGGCACCATCTGTGTACTGATAACGTCATCAGTACACAGAAGGCCCCAGCGAGAAGGCAGCAAAGCAGCCTGTGAGTGCTGCTGGCCTGACACTCCTCTGCAGCAAGGTATTTATGGTTGCGGTCGGCGGGGATCGGTTGGGAGGGAAGGATGGAGGGTCATCGGTGGTTCAGCTGCGCGGCAGGTGCGGCGACGGGTGCTCAAGGGTTCTGCTGCCGAGGGATGGGAGGGAGGGAAGGATGGAAGCTGGGCAATGGTTCTGCTGCACAGGAGGATGGGAGGGAGGGAAGGATGGAAGCTAGGCAAAGGGTTCTGCTGCACAGGGGGATGGGAGGGATAGAAAGGTGCTACAGAGGGACGGCACAAAGGGATGGATGAGAGGGGAGGAAAGATGTTGCACATATGGGGATAAGCAAAGAGGAAGAATTGGGGCAAAGGAGAGGAAGGGAGAGATGATCATGTACATGAAAAAATTAAGCTCTAGTGCCTTTTTTGGGGCCCCAAGTGAATATAAGACTTATTTTTGGGGAAACACGGTATTCATAAGTGCTTGAAGACTTATTATTTTCAGGAAGCCTTTGGTAGTTTATAGGTGAGATATTACAGTTTTGTAGTTATTACTCTTTTTGGAGATTTATAATAGAATGTTTTGGAATGTTTTATGTTAATATTCATGTTTGGCTGTTTGTATATTTATGCCTATGTATGTTTGTTGTAACCCACATAGATTTTGAGATATGCAGGATATAAATGTTTTTAAAATGGAAAAAAAAAATTGCTTTCGCAGCAGCCATCTTGGATTTGCCAATTTGGAAATAAAAGTCTTTGTCTGCCTCAAAAGAACTCGATTTAGCTCAAAATCAGGTGAGATGGACTTCTCAGGTAAGGTTGCTTCAGATTCATGCCAGATTTGCAATGGATGGCAGCCCAAAGATCTTCCGCATGTCGTGTCATGCCTTGCATGAGGGAGGGTGGGAGCTGCTGCCTTAGCCCCCCTCTAGTTCCTCTAGGGATGTTGGTTCCGAGATGACTTGAGTTCCAGGTCAAAAAGCCTAGTTAGACGAGGGAAAAAGCAATAGTGCATCCCCGGCAAAGTGCAACCGCACACCTGCCGCAAAACACCAGAAAGGGATATGGGAGCACCTGCAGGAGCCCTTTGTGTCCGGGGGTTTAGCGTGTGCTATTACACGCGTTAAACTGCTACCGCGGCTTCGTAAAAGGAGCCCTAAAAGTCCTACTATATACAAACAAAACCCTAAGATGCCAGACTCTGCATGCACAACACCAGAGAAATAGAAATAAATACATTTCTTCCTGAATAGTACATAATATATGCGGGGTTCTATGTGTATTAGCAGTACAAAATATAGACAGCAGATATAAACTCTGAAAACTGAAACATTGCAATCACTAAATGGAAAATTAAAATCACGTTTCCTACCTTTGTTGTCTGCTCGTCTTTTCTACTCGTCTTTTCCCAGTCTCTGGTTAGACGGCGGTAGGACACCTACCACTGCCTACAGTCAGGACACTGTTTATAGAATGTGCCCCTTTATGTATAAACTAGCCTTTTACAAGAGTACCACCTAAAATGATCTCCTATCCCCAAAAGTAAACTTTTGGAGCAATTTGAAATGACTGGTTGCTGGGTTACTCCACTATACCTCTTTATTTAAATGCTATGCTGTGGTGTACTTTAAACTAAACTAAACTAAACCTTAAGTTTATATACCGCATCATCTCCACGGAAGTGGAGCTCGACACGGTTTACAAGAACTTAAAACATAAGAAGAGAAGGGAAAGGTTTACATGAGCTTATATATAGAAGGGAAGATAGAGTTACATTTTAGAGAAAAGCCAAGTTTTCAGTTGCTTGCGGAATAATTGGAGGGAGCCTAGGTTCCGCAGCACGCTAGTAAGGTCGTTCCAAAGACCTGAGATTTTGAAGAGAAGGGGAATAGAGAATACCGTGAAGAGAGGGGAAGGATAGTTTATATCTTTGGGCGGGTCTGGTGGAGTCAGGACTCGAGCAGTTATAGGATAGTGGGATAAGGGGAAGAAGGATGCCATGAATGTTCTTAAAAGCCAGGCAGGAGCATTTGAAATGGATTCTGGAAATTACTGGGAGCCAGTGAAGATCAGATTTGCATTTTGCAAAGATCAACTTGACTGCAGTATTCTGGATTAACTGGAGTCTTTGAAGACTTTTTTTTGTTAGGCTTAAGTAAATGGCATTACAGTAGTCAAGTTTGGAGAGGATGATGGATACTTTAGCTGATATACCTTTGTTATAGTTAGATGCAGTATTTAGGGATCCTTTTAGAAGCCTTGTAGTGATTCCCCACTCAACTAGCAGCAATAGTAGCGATTCCCCCTGCAAGTAGTAGCCGTAGTAGCAAATCCCCACGCAACAAATGCACAGGAGCCCGTAGGAATTGAATTGGCTTCACTACATTTGCCATGGGGGAATCACTACTGCAGCTTTTTAAAAGGAGCCCTTACTACTAGATGCACTAAAGTCAGCAATCATCGCTAAACCTGTTTTCACAGCTTTAGCAACGATTGATTTTACCGAACTGATGCACAAAACAGCCCCTCAATCGCCCATTTTCCGATCTGGACATGCAAATTAGCTAAAACCCCATGCAAAGTAGCCAAGTGATTGATGCACTAACATCGTTTGGCTATGCAGAACCCCACCCCCCCTAAAAAAACGGGTTTTAGCGATCAGAAAAAAAATTACAGGTCTGCGTGGTTTTTTTGTTTTTTTCAGTGGCATGTGTTACACATGCAAAATATCTGCCTCATTTTAAAAAAAAGAAAAAAAGTCCCCCACCACGAATAACGACCCTCCCCGATGACCCCTGACAAATGCAGCATGAGAAAAAATTGGCAGGAGGCTCCTCCCTCAGTATTCTGAATTGACCAATCAGGGCTTTAGGCTCCTCCCTCTGTATCCTGGAGGTTCAGGAGGGGAGGGGAGGCATTCGGTGGAAGGAAGGAGTGGGCATCCCTCCTGCCAATTTTTTGGGTTCAGGAAGACACAGCTCAGGGGTGTCTGGCACGGGGAGGGGGGCCATGGCATGGGGATGTCCTGCATGGCAGAAGGGAGTGGTCATCCCTTCTGCCTATTTTTGGGTAAGGGGAGGGGATTGGTTCAGGGGAGTCAGTGGTGCCAGGGAGGGGGGTCAGCACGGGGGGGGGGATTTTTTCTTTTTTTTTTAATGGGGCAGATTGTGCGTATGTAACACACACACATCTGTGCCATAAAAAAAAAAAGAAGCCCTAACAGCAGTGACAGGAGGCTGCTTCCCCTGTCACTGCTGATAGGGCTCTATACATGTGTTAATCGCTCACTGAGTGATTGATCGGTCACGTTTGCATGCAAATGATTTGTATGCAAACTTGATAGCGCATCGATCGCTGCTTGAGAATCGGCCAGAAAATCGGCCAAAAGCAATCCAGTCGGTATCTTTAGTGTATCTTGCCCATGGAACTTTAGTCAAAAGGCACCTTAGAGAACAATGAATAAATATAATGGCATTTGGCTCTCTATTTCACTTTTATTGAACAGAAGCCAGAAGTTGTATATAAATCAATTACAGGCAGAAAGTCTAACCTAATATTTCAGACTCTGCCCATCTGTTAACTTTGTTTGTGGTCTTACAGTCTTGCCGTGCAAATTATTTTTAGCAGCTTTCCATGACTTTGCCTTACCCTTTGTATTACTTTTCTATTTTCTTTCTGGGAACATTTCATACAGAGAGTAATGAATTTGTACAATTGGTATGCATTTATTAGTTATTTAGATCTATATTTGATGAAATTCCTTTATTGCCTTATGTGATGCCATCTGTCTAGGAGGAGCCTTCCTATTTTGTTGTGAAAACTCAGTAAAGAGACATATTAAACTAAAATCTGTTTTGCTATGATATCCTAAAACGAATGCAGCAGTCTTTTACTAATGTGCAATTTTACTAATGTGCATATTCTCAAGCAAATCTTCAATTTAAAACTTTTAAAAAATATATATATAAAGCTGTTGAAAATGCAAGATTCATTTCCTGCAAGACTTGTAATGTCAAATTGTGGGGTAGCTGTTTTATACATATCACACATGAGAGGGAATTGAATAAGTGATGCTCGAAAATCTGCACCGAAAAAAAATCAACACTAAGTTCAGTTTTATAAAGGACATGGGGCTCATTTTCAAAAAATATACAGCAGTACGCCCATACCCGCCCCCTCTGCTCTAGAGCAGAGAGACGAGTGTGCATCCCCCCATCTCTCCTGATGGAAACCGCCCGCAAATGCTCCTACAGCCACTTCATCCTACAACTTTGGAACTAGCTCCCGCCATAAATCAGATCACAAAACTCATTAATGACCTACTGAAGAGCTGTGAAGACCTTTCTCTTTAACTAAAGGTCCAGCTGCAAACAATCCCCTCTAAACTCTCTCCCACCAACAATTACTGGTTAGTGACCCTCTTGCCCAATCTACTGCATTACCTCCCCAGGAATTTCCTTTGAATGTCCCCACCCAAGATGTCCTTAAGTTACTGCACAGCCTTGTCATTGTGCTACTGTGCTATATGGTATTGTATTGTAGTATATTGTATTGCCAAATGTACTGTCCAATGTAACATACTGTGAATGTTAGCTCGTAACGCGTTCTGAGCTCCCAGGAGGACAGGATAGAAATCAAATTAAATAAATAAAATAGACATCCAAAAGAAAGCATAAACTGGCACTTGGATGTCTTACTAGTCAAAATTTCCAAGTGAGTATTTTCAAAACGGACTTTCCAGACGTTTTTCTGGTTGCTTTGTCTCCAGTGCATCTAAATCTTAAGGGGAGCATTTTAGAAACATGTTTTGGGTAGGCTTAGGACTTGGACCTTCTGCAGGGATAATCAAACCTTTAACAAAACCTCCAGGGCTTTTTGGGGGGGATGTTTGGAGCTAGACTTGTTTTAAAAACAAATAAGGTTCAAAAAGGTACCCAAACTGACTAGATGATCACTGGGGAGATTAAGGCATGACCCCCGCCTTACTCCCCCAGTGGTCACTAACCACCATCCCACTACCCAAAGATGTGAAAAAAAACCCTAGTACATTCTAGCCCAGTGTTCTACAACCACCAGTCCATGAACCAGTGCCGGTCCACAGAAATTTCCTGCCGGTCTACAGGGCCAGCACGTGTATCAGGCCCAAAACAGTGTTCTTCAACCGCCGGTCCACGGTGCGATCGATGCGGCGTTATCTTCAATCCAGCTCCCTCTTCCTAACTGTTTCAGTGCACAAAGCAACGGGCAGCGGCTCCTATGGGCATCCTGCGCCTGAACCGGAAGCCTTCTCTCTGACGTTGCAACGTCAGAGGGAAGGCTTCCAGGTGAGGCAAGGGACGTGCAAGGTGCAATTAGTACTATTATAGGGGCGGGGTCTGGCCCACGACTTAACCCTGTGCTCTTCAACCGCCGGTCCACGGACCGATGCCGGTCCACAGAATAATTCCTTTATTTCTGCCGGTCCATAGGTGTAAAAAGGTTGAAAAACACTATTCTAGCCTATATTACGAGGGGGTGCTGAAAAATTCTCAGCCCAATCAACCAACTTCCTAAATTCTGAGCATTATTTTGCCACTGTAGCTGAAAAGAATGTTATCTTATTTTGTAAAGTGCCAATCTGCAGAAACAAAATTCTATGTTTTGACAGTGTTTCAGATCATTGATTGAACCATATCCACCTCATTCTCTTGGTTGGGCTGAGAACTTTTCAGCACCCCCTTATACAGCTTCAGATGGCCATACAGACAGCAGAGCAGAGGGGCACTCTAGGCGGTACTTCAGTGAATGTCCCAGGTATGCATGTCAGTATAACCTGCTTATATATTGTAAATTGAGCCCTCCAAGACCCAACCAAACCTACATAAAGATGACACCAGCAGGCATAAGGACTATTGCTGTGGTGTACAGGTGGGTACAGTAAGTTTTGGGTGGGTTTTGGAGGGTTCACCATACAATATATAAGCAGGTTCTAGTGACATGCATACCTAGGACATTCACTGAAGTACCGCCTGGAGTGCCCCTCTGCTCTGCTGTCTGTATGGCCATCTGAAGCTGTATAAGGGGTGCTGAAAAGTTCTCAGCCCAACCAAGAGAATGAGGTGGATATGGTTCAATCAATGATCTGAAACACTGTCAAAACATAGAATTTTGTTTCTGCAGACTTTTAAATGTGACTGACTGCAGTACCCCCTAGAGTGCCCCTCTGCTCTACTCAAATTCCCCTGTATAAGACTCTGGTGAGACTTCATTTGGAATATTGTGTACAATTCTGAAGACCGCACCTTCAAAAAGATATAAACAAAATGGAGTTGGTCCAGAGGACGGCTACTAAAATGGACAGCGGTCTTCATCATAAAGTGTATGGGTAAAGGCTTCAAAATCTCAATATTTGGAGGGGGAGGTGGGAGAGGGGAGATTTGACAGAGGCATTTAAATACCTACCCGGGCATAAATGCACATGAAGTAAGTGTCTTTCAATTGAAAGGCAATTCTGGAATGAGGGGGGCATAGGATGAAGTTTTTCAAAGGGAATAGAGTAAGAAGTAACCTCAGAAAATACTTTTTCATAGAAACAGTGGTGAATGTGTGGAATGGCCTGCCAGTAGAGGTGGTGGAGAAGAAAAATGTATCTGAATTCAAAAAAAGTTTGGGTCAAGTACATTGGATCTCTAAGGGAGAAGAAGGATAGTAGATGGCACAGATAGGCACATTAAATAGGCCTTATGTTCTTTATCTGCTTTTATTTTTCTATGTTTCTACAGTGCCTTTACAATGCCTGACTCTGCATCACATTTGCATCACTGAAGAAGTATGACCACATCACCATTGCCTACCTAGAAACTCACTGGCTCCCAGCACAAGCATAAATACTTTTCAAATTCTACTGCATTCTTTACAAAGCCCTAAATGGCAATGGGCCAGTCTACTTAATCAGTCGCCTAATTCAGAACAAATCATCCAGACCAAGGAGAACATAGAAATACTTCACTCACCCCCCAATAAAAGACATACAGTGAAAGAAAATACATGAAGGGCTACTCGCCACGCAAGCAATGAAACTAGACAACCACCTTGCCGAATTACTGACCTCAAAACCAAACTACAAAACCTTCAGAAGAGAAATCAAAACCATGTTATTTAGGAAATTTATCAAGACAAGCTCATGATATACCTCAATCTATCTCCAGATCCTAAACATTCCAATCAAAATAGCTATCATATCCAGAAGATATGATAGCTCCTTGGTCTGGGGCGCGATCAGCTCAGCGGCACTGCAACCTACCCTCCCCCCCCCTACACACACACACACACCGAAACCATCAGGGCAGGAGAGATGACTCATCTCCCCTACCGTGATAGCAATACCACCAAGTGCCGCCAAATGCGGGGCCTTAGGCCCCGGGTGCACGCCTTGGGGAGGGGTGCACAGCCGGCCCGGTTTTGAAGGCGACGTCGGATGCTTAGCTGTCCTGTTCTCACTGCGTCTAATGTCAGCCCTGCAGCTCCGGACTTCCCAACACCTGCTCCTGCCCCCCCCCCCCCCCTGGATCGCTATTATTTTAAATGTTATAGCAGCCGCGGCGCTGTATCCATCAGAGGAGACTTCTAACCTCGGCCTGCCCCGGAACTCTTACTGCAACAGTGACTTCCTGTTCCCGCCTAGACGGGGCGGCTGCTGCAGGAAGAGTTCCAGGGCAGGCCGAGGTTAGAAGTCTCCTCTGATGGATACAGCGCCGCGGCTGCTATAACATTTAAAATAATAGCGATCTGGGGGGGGAGCAGGTGTGGGGAAGTCCAGAGCTGCAGGGGAGAGTGTTGCTGTACCCAGCTGGAGAGAGAAGGAAGATGAGGGAGGGAATGAAAGGAGATGCCAGGACTTGGAGGGAAGGAGGAAGGTATGCCAGACTAAGGGAAAAGGAAGAGGGAAATGTCAGAGCATGGAAGGGGAGGGAAAGATGGAAGAAAAGGAAAGGAGAGAGATGCCAGAGAATCAGGGAAGGGAAGATACCAGACTATGGGGTGCGAAGGAAAGAAAGGAGAAGGGAGAGATGCCAGAGCATAGGGGATGGGGTGGTGACAGAGAGAAATAAATGGAGAGGCACAATCATGTACAATCATGTACAAAGGAGAGAAGAGGCACAGGATAGATAGTTATGAAAGGAGCATAGAAAGAAGGAAGATGTCATATGGGAGAGAGAGAGAGAGAGAGAGAGAGAGAGAAGGCAGACATTGGATGGAAATGGCAGAGAGGGCAGTGACTGGAAGGAGCGAGACAGAAGGTGAACAGTAGACGGAAGGGGTAGAGAGAGGGACAGACACTGAATGGAAGTGTGAGGGAGAGGGGGAGCAGACGCTGGAAGGAAGTGGGGAGGAGAAAGAAAAAAGTGCACATGCTGGATTGAGGGACGAGGATAGATGGAAGGGGTGATGGAAAGAAATGGCAAGCTATAGGTAGAAACAGTGAAAGAGGGAAATTGAGGACTGAATAATAAAAATGAATTTAGACAGAGACAGAAAATAAATTGGGAAGGAAGACCAGGGAAGAACGGGAGGAAGGGAACGGAGAGAGAGATGCCAGAGCAGGGAGAAGGGGAGGAGACAGATACCAAACCTAGCAGGAGGAAAAGAGGAAGGAGACTGATACTGGATCTGAGGGGAAAAAAGGAGGAGATATGCTAAAATCTGCTGGGAGGGAGGAAGGAAAGAAGGAGAGAAAGAGGCAGAGAAAGGGTTGGGGTGTTGTAAGCAGATTAGAAAGACTACAGAGAGAAAGGCCTGGACGAAAGGGGAAATACAGGAGGAAGATGCAGGACTATGGGAGATTCAGAGAGGGAGGGAGAGAGAGGGAGACCTGGGACAACGATACAAAGGAGAACTGACACTGGAAATGGGAAGGGTAATAGAGGGAAAAGAGAGAGAGACCTGGACCCAAAGGGGATGGGGCTGGATTGTGAAAGGAATGTTGGATGCAAAATAAAGAAAGAAAGATTGGATGCACAGTCAGAAGGAAGTGCAACCAAGAGACTCATGAAATCACCAGACAACAAAGGTAGGAAAAATGATTTTATTTTCAATTTAGTGATCAAAATGTGTCCGTTTTGAGAATTTATATCTGCTGTCTATATTTTGCACTATATGTGTCTATTTTTCTATAGTTACTAAGGAGACATTGCATATTTTAAAGTAATCATTTGACATCTTTGAAAAAATCCCTGAAACTCGTAAATGATAATTAACATTTTCTCTGCGTACTGTGTGCTTTGTGTTTTTTTAATATATTTTATGTTTACCATTATGAATTAATAAGATATTGTGTGTACATGAAAATTAATGGAAGAAATTGGGGCCGGGGCTAGGACGGGACTGAATATTAATAGATGTCCCGTTTTGATGATAAAAATAAGTGGTCACATTAGTCTTACCTCCCTGCTGCTGCTGCTAATCGCCGACAAGAAGTCTTCTTTCTGACATCAATTCTGACGTCGGAGAGGACGTTCTGGGCCAGCCAATCACTGCCTGGCTGGCCTGGAACGTCCTCTCCGACGTCAGAATTGATGTCGGAAAGACTTCTTGTCGGTGATTAGCAGCAGCAGCGGAGAGGTAACACTGCAGCGGTGCGGACTGGGGGAAAGGAAGGAGAGAGGCACTTTTTTTTTCCGCGGAAGGGAGGGAAGGATGTAGGCAGGCAAGCTGGCTGGCTTTAGTGCGGCAGGGAGGGAGGGAGATAGGTAGGCAGGCAGGCAGGCTGGCTGGCTTTAGGGATGGGAAAAATCTGGAAGGCAGTGGGGGGACATAACAAGGAGGCACTGGGGACACTAAGGACACGGGAAGGAGGCACTGGGGGCACTATGGAAACAGGACGGAGGCACTATGGACACATGACAGAGGCACTGGGGGCACTATGGACACAGGACGGAGGCACTAGGGACACTATGGACACAGGATGGAGGCACTGGGGGCACTATGGACAATGGAAGGAGACACTGGGGGCACTATGGATACAGGACGGAGGCACTGGTGGCACTAAGGACACGGGAAGGAGGCACTGGGGGCACTAAGGACACAGGACGGAGGCACTGAGGGCACTAAGGACACAGGATGGAGGAACTGGGGGCACTAAGGACACGGGAAGGAGGCACTGGGGGCACTAAAGACATGGGAAGGAAGGAGGGAGGGAGGGAGGGAATAGAAAGGGACAATTGTTGGGCCTGAGTGCAGAAAGAAAGAAATGAAAGAAAGGATACATAGTCAATTAATAGATGTCCCCTTTTGATGAAAAAAATAAATGGTCACGTTACCTCTGACTTACTTTCTCTTCAGCAGAGTCGGCAGCCGCGCTGAGGTGAAGGAAGGTCCTGCAATGACTCGTCTGCTGGCTCTGCTCCGGAAGAAGTAAGTTACATCGGAGGGGGTGGACCCGGCAGACGCAGTCATTGCGGGATTTGCCGCAACTCCCTGCGCCTGCCGGGTCCACCCCTTCCGACGTAACTTACTTTTTCTACAGCAGAGCCAGCAGACGAGTTATCGCGAGACCTTCCAGCATGCGGCTGCCGAGTCCGCTCCAGAGCAAGTACATCAGAGTGGGGTGGACTAGCAGACGGCAGCTACAGTCATCGCGGGACCTTGCTGCATGAAGGGAGAGAAAGGAGCAGGACTGCTGGAATGGAAGAGTGGTTGAGGGAAAGAAAGGGGGCAGGGTGGTATGGAAGGGTGGTGCTGATGGAATTGATGTACAGAGAAAGGGAAGAGACATAAGGGGGAAGGATATTGGAGGGAAAGAAAGGGGGCAGATGCTGATTGAAGAGGGGTGGATGGAGAGAGAAAAGGCAGACATTGGATGGTAGTGGGGAGCCTATGCTGGATAGAAGTGCAGATGGGAGAGATAAGTGTGACACGAATGTGAAACGTATGGTATGAAAGAATTATTAATATTGAATGACACTGCCTAGGATCCATGATAGCTGTTACAGGGAAACACAAGTACTATGAGAACGAACAAGGCCAGGAGTTTTTCAGCACCTGCTGATAATAATGAGAGCAGGTCATTGTCAGCTCAGGCAGGCTAGGAGTTTCTAACACATACTGATTGGTAAACATCCTCTCGGCATTCAGTTAGCTCAATCCACAAGCATTCAGTTAGCTCAATCCATAAAGGGGGGATGTGTAGTCCGTTTGGTAAACATCCTCCACAAGGAAGGGATGGGAAACGAGGCAGGCTAGGAACACATACTGATTGGTAAACATCATCCCGGCATTCAGTTAGCTCAATCCACAAGGATAGGGGGATAAATACTGTTTCCCCTAGAAAGAAAAGCAGAGAGGGACATTTCCACTGCTGATACGCTGTGTGATGACATTTTGTGAGTAAGCCTCCTGATCGTGGTCCCCCGACAGAATAATGATGTAATAACCGGTAACGTATTAATTCAAACTCTGTACTTAATCAATGATTATGGCTAGAAATATTGTATATATATAATAAAACTTAATTTGTATACTATTTTGATTTCCTGGCATTCTGTCCAGTGCGGAAAGTGACTGAAGGTATTTGGTAAGCCTTTTTAAATAGTAATACATTAATTGGCGTAGTCGGCAGGATTTCTCTAAAGAAAACCTGAGCGCTCTTGTGATACAGGAATGTTCAGGAAGAGAGAGAAATCCTCAAAAGAACCTAGAGGTGCCCAGCTGGACCGAGGCACCGTATAATTTAATAGCACAAGAACTAGCCAATAATCATGGATTAGCAGAGTCATGGGAAAAGGTTCTGGGAAGTGCAGAACCAATTGATCTTGTACAAGTTTAGAAAAATGCCCCGATAAATTGGGTGATGTAGTTTAAAAAAAAAAAAATTTGCCCCGATAAATCGGGTGATGTAGTTTAGAAAAAAAAAAATACCCCGATAAATCGGGTGATGTAGTTTAGAGAAATAAAAATGCCCCGATAAATCGGATGATGTAGTTGCTCTGGGTTCTGGGAAGTGCAGAACCAATTAATCTTGTACAAGTTTAGAAATATGCCCCGATAAATCGGGTGATGTAGTTTAGAAAAAATGCCCCGATAAATCGGGTGATGTAGTTTAGAAAAATGCCCCGATAAATCGGGTGATGTAGTTGCTCTGGGTTCTGGGAAGGGCAGAACCACTTGATCTTGTACAAGCTTTAGAAAAATGCCCCGATAAATCGGGTGATGTAGTTTAGAAAAATGCCCCGATAAATCGGGTGATGTAGTTTAGAAAAAATGCCCCGATAAATCGGGTGATGTAGTTGCTTTGGCTCGAAGGAGCTGGGTATTAGCAGTTCATATTGCTGCCACAAAATATAAGAAAAGGCGCGGTCGAGTAAATAGGATGTTGAAGTAAAAGTTCCTTTGTTTGAAAGAGCGAACTGCAAAGGGAGGGATTTTCACCCCCACCTTTTTCCTCCTTCGATGCTATCATGTGAGCTTGACGGCGGGCTTTTTGAGTTTCTCCTTTGTTCACTACTAGGCAGAGGGGAGGGGGAAGGGGAGGAAAAAGGAGAGAGACAGCATGGGGTCTGTCTGCAATTCTACGAATGTTGCAAAAACAGGTATCGATATTTAAAATATGCTTAAATATTAACAAATTATGGATTTAAATGTAGGAACTTGTAATGAAATTAATAATGTAAGCAAGGAACCAAAGGGTTTATGGATAAAACTTTACCAGCCTTATGCTATTTGGAGTTCCGATCAGCTGATATAAGGTACTTGAAGTTAATTGAAAGTTGTTTTGCTGTTCAGGAAACAAAGTTGCGTATGTTGATTTAAGTTTGAAAGAGTTTCTGCAGGGTAGATCTATGCTGTTAAGAACAATGGAGGTAATTTAGGAGCTGTTTGCCTGATGTAGCCTGAATTTTTTTTCTTCTCCTTGTTTCTTTATATTTTTAAGATCAGAAGGGATTGGAAAGTGATATTTAAAAGAGATGGTTAAAAGCAGGGAGATAGTCTGTAGAATGAACGTACAAGAATGTGGAAGAAAGCTTTGTGAGACGTGTTAAGGAAGGATGTGCCTTTTGTTGTAATGACAAGCAGGGACTAATTGTCAGCACTGCTTGTAGACTGGCCGCGGACTTTTCAGCAGTTCGTTTGATACACAGACAAATTGTCTGAAATAAGGTTTCCGGTTTGTTTGGGAAACGTACCGAAACAAAATGAAAAAGGGTAGGAATAAGGAGAGAAGCAGCCCTGCCGGACTCCTATCACTTTCCTGTGGACTCAATTTTGGAGATGCAGGATAAGGGGAAGAAGTCAGACTCTAAATTCAGCTTGAGGTACAGATAGAGCAAGATAGTAAATTACATGAGTTTGACATATTGACATACAAACTAAGAAAGGGCAGTTGGATTTATTAATTGACCATATGAAAAAGAAGGGATGGGAAATAAATCCAACAAAAATACAAGGACCGGCAACGTCGGTAAAATTTTTAGGAATTCAGTGGAATAGAGGATATGGGGAAATCATTGAGAAAGCAAAACGAAAAATATTAGATTTTCCCACTCCAAACAAAGTACAAGGTAACTCGTAAAAAATATGAGTTTATGTGGGGAGAAGAACAGCAGGTTGCTTTTGGAAATGCTAAACTAGCCATACAGACAGCTGTAGAACTGTGGGGTAAAGAATTGTGGCAAGACATAGAAAAAATTGTACAGGAGACCATAGTGTCAGTATTTCATGTAGATGCACATATGCCTGTTGATTCAATGGAACGATTGTTTAATTCCCAAGCAGATGCTGCAGCTACCATTTCTGTAATAACTACTAATGAAATTCCTAAGGTGGAAGAATGGTTGGAAAGTACAGCCATTTGGGCACATCAGAAAAGTGGACATCTTGGAGAAAAAGCTACTTACAGGTGGGCTCAGGAACGAGGGATTCCTTTGATCTAACATGTGATCAGAAAATATCTGGTGTGTCAACATATCAAGAACGGGAAGTACCACATAAGGTAATGGGGCACGGGGCGATTTGCCAGCCCAGATTTGGCAAATGGATTTCATAGGACCGTTACCCGAAAGTCGTAAATGTAAATATATGTGTACTGCTGTAGATTATTATTAGCATTCCCTTGTGCTTCTGCGTCACAATGGAGCACTCTAAGGACTTTAGACATGATTATTCAGTATTATGGTATGCCCTTACAAATACTTTAGGGGGAGTAATTGATGCTGATTATCAAGGGGAGGTTAAAGTCATATTGATAAATTTAGGAGAAAATGATGTAATAATTGCGAAGGGAGAACGAGTAGCTCAATTGTTATTGATACTAATCTATATCGTGCCAATTAGGGAAATAACCCCTCCTTCTCAGTTGACTGTAAGAGGGGAAGGGGAGTTTGAAGCTACAAACACCGTAAAAGTAGGAGCCAAAATCTGGATTAGCAATCCTAAAGGACCTCCGGAACCAGCGGAGGTGATTGCAATCGGGAAAGATAAGGCTCTCCTGGTAATGAAACCGGGAATGGAAAAATGGGAATATGTCCCTCAGGAGAAATGTTATTTGAGAGAGTAATAATGTTTTCTGAAACTTGCAGATATGCGTGTGCCTTGGAATCCTTGGAATATGGTATGGGGTAAGAGGCGCTGCCCCCGGGCGACGTATTACAATTAAAGAAGGGGTCGTTACGTCATGGAGATGGAAGCATTCTTCAATGAATCGGAAGCAAGATAACTTCACTTGCAGCGCTAACTCCAGATGTATCATTGCAAATGTGACAACAAGAGACCATACATGGATTACAGAAATTAAAAGCAATGAACACACTAGAAATGAGCAGATATGGAGGACCGTGTTTAATAAACAATTTCAAGCACCAGAAGTACAATGTAATGATACTCACTGCATAGGAATGTTTATGTGTAAATATGTAGTGTTACCCCTCATACTAGGGGAACCTCAGAAGCAATTTTTCTGGGCACCTAAATTTAATTTTAACATTTTGTGACTCCACATTGCAAGGGCGAATTTGTAAATTACAATCAATAATATATGATGTGTGTGAATGGACTATATTATTGAAATAGCACCATGCGTAATATGTGTGGTGACTGAGCCAATAATACCAAAAAATGATAGTACCCTTTGCAGGATGCTTACACAATATGTCAACACTTCTTTGGCAGAATCAAACTTATGTTTGAACACCTGATATAGGATTTAGAACAAATGTATTCTGGGAGAACAACTTTTCCATTCCAAATTGGGATTTAAAGTTGGGAAAGTTAAAAGCTATAATACTAGGATAAATCAGTCCATAAGGAATTTGAACAAAAGCATCACCAGATTAGTAATTATACTAACCATAATAGTACTTGTTCTGTCCTTGTGGAATTGTTATGGACTATGCTGTAAATCAACACGGCCCACGATGGTATCCTATGGCAGTATCACTCAATAAGGACCGAATGTGACACGAATGTGAAACGTATGGTATGAAAGAATTATTAATATTGAATGACACTGCCTAGGATCCATGATAGCTGTTACAGGGAAACACAAGTACTATGAGAACGAACAAGGCCAGGAGTTTTTCAGCACCTGCTGATAATAATGAGAGCAGGTCATTGTCAGCTCAGGCAGGCTAGGAGTTTCTAACACATACTGATTGGTAAACATCCTCTCGGCATTCAGTTAGCTCAATCCACAAGCATTCAGTTAGCTCAATCCATAAAGGGGGGATGTGTAGTCCGTTTGGTAAACATCCTCCACAAGGAAGGGATGGGAAACGAGGCAGGCTAGGAACACATACTGATTGGTAAACATCATCCCGGCATTCAGTTAGCTCAATCCACAAGGATAGGGGGATAAATACTGTTTCCCCTAGAAAGAAAAGCAGAGAGGGACATTTCCACTGCTGATACGCTGTGTGATGACATTTTGTGAGTAAGCCTCCTGATCGTGGTCCCCCGACAGAATAATGATGTAATAACCGGTAACGTATTAATTCAAACTCTGTACTTAATCAATGATTATGGCTAGAAATATTGTATATATGTAATAAAACTTAATTTGTATACTATTTTGATTTCCTGGCATTCTGTCCAGTGCGGAAAGTGACTGAAGGTATTTGGTAAGCCTTTTTAAATAGTAATACAATAAGGGAGCAAATGCAGGAAGGAAATGGGAGGAGAGAAAGAGGGGAGCAGATGCTGGATGGAAGTGGACAGAGAGGGGAGAAGGTACTAGATGGAAGGGTTGGAGAAAGAGGGTACATGATGGAAGGAGGGGATAAATAAAAGGAGGGCATATGATGGGGAGAAAAGGATTGAGTTAGGGAAACACTGGAGGGGTGAGGGAAAGAGGTTGCAAGCTTTAGGTAGACAGTGAAAAAGGACATTGATGAGAGGGTAGTAAGAACATAATCTAGACAGATGCAGAAAATAGATTGAAAAGGAAAATGAGGGAAGAAAGGGAAAGGGATTGCAGAGGAGAGGTGTGGGAGAGAGAAGGAGAGGAGAGAGATGCCAGACCAATGGGGGTGAAAGAAGAGATGGAAGGGGGAGGCATACAGTTTCTGGAAGGGGCATAGAAGGAGAGAAGATGCCATATAGGGGAAGAGAGACGGCAGAAAGTGCATGGAAGGAAAAGAGTTACAAGAAGATGAGGAAAGCAGAAACCACAGAAGACAAAGATAGAAAAAAAATTCTATTTATTTATTGATTTAGGAGACATGTGTCACTGTTTCTGTGGAGCATTGTACACAGAGTCCAGCTTCTTGCTGGTTCAATTTAACCTTTATCTATGTATTTCTATTTTATCCCCCCTTTTACAAAACTGTGGAGTGTTTTTTAGCGCCAGCCGTGGTGGTAGCAGCTCTGATGCTCAGAATTCTATGAGCGTCAGAACTGTTACTTCCGTAGCTAAAATCCACACTACAGTTTTGTAAAAGAGGGAGGGGTTAGTTTGTGATTACATATTCCATACTAGGCGAAGGTATTTTCTGTGTTCTGTGTGTTCGAAAGACATGATTTTTTGGTAGGATTGACTGCAGGATTGATCTGTACTAGTCTGGCTTGTTTAGTTTTACAATGGGTGTATTGATGTTTTACTGCTCATTGCAGTATGTAAGATGCTGCCTTTTCCTAGGTACTCATGTGTTACGTGTGGATTGTTACTAAAAATCATGTTTTCATACAGATGGGGGTGTGTCAAAAAATGATGGGCCGTATGAGGCGCTTTGGCGTCCCCTTGTAAGAAGCCTGATCAGTCGGGTCACACCCTGATGTAGCCTTTTGGTGAAACGCTGGCCTCGTCGGTGTGCCAATCAGCAGAAGATAAGTGGATTTTTCCTCTATCAGTTTTATTAAGTTGTAGTGAAGCATGATTTAAATGCTCAAATGCTCATATGTTCAGTATTTATTGAAGGTTTCTTGCCAGTGAGGTTACCGCTTAACCACCATTTGCTATCCACTTCGGTGGAGGTGGGAGGGCCCTTTCTGAGGCATTTTCCTTCATTTTTACCTGACATTGAGTTTTCTTCGTTCTTCACTCCACTTTTTGAACACCCTATTTGTCTACATTGAAAGTGTTTATTGGTCATACGTTCTATTTTCAATATATCTGTGTTTTTTGCTGCTATACATATGCTAGGTACACCACTGCTCTTCAGTCGTAGTCCTCATCCCAATTATTAGGGGATAGTTTTACATCTCTCCCTCCATATTCGCGGTTTCAGCAATTGTTGTTTCGATTATTCACAGTTTTAACTTGATGGTTCCTCCCCCAAAATTACATCAGCTTTCATAGAGAAATCGCTGATTCCAAGCATTTACAGAGAAAATTGCTGATTCCCAGCACTTTCTTCACCGTGTTTTACCTCTCCTTCAGAAACAGGCCAGGTCTCCCATCATGTTATTCGTGGCTTCATCTTATTCACGATGGTTTTTAATAGAAAACAGTGCATAACATATGTATTCGTGGTTCCGTTAATCCTCTATCACAGCGAATACGGAGGAAGAAGTGTATAAATCTTTTTTTGTGTGTATGTGTTTAAACAGAATTTTATGGACAGAAATAGACACCTATAAAATTATCCAGAGATATACATGTATATTGGTTTAGATATGTTCATTTCTAGTGGGATCAATATTCAGCTTGTAGCTGGGCAGTGCTTTTGCTGTCCTCCACTGGCATTATTTATTTATGTTGGTATTTATATACCACTTATAGCCTAAGTGGTTTACATTCAGGCGCTCTGTGACGGGGCCAGGGGTAAGCCTAGCGCTGGCAACCCGAGGTTTGGTGCAAGTATTAGTGCTCTTTGGAGGACCACTCTTGAATAAGCACAGCAGAGAAAAAGAAAAAAAAACTTTCCACCAATAATTTCCAGTTCCAAATTTTATTATCCAGTTCAGTTTGCACTGGTTCTAATACAGGGGTGTTAAACACAATCACATAAGGGGCCGAAATCTAAAATAGAGGCTAAGTTGGGGGCTGAATTTTTTATTAAGATACTTAGGGGTCTTTTTATTAAGGTACGCTAACCGATTTAGTGCACACTAAATGCGCATCTTAATAAAGACTTTTCCTCTCTCTTTTAGGTCCTAGTTCACGCTTGCTATCTAACACCAGCTCTGGCAGGATACACATTTCAAGTTTGACATATTGTAATCACAAAATAAAATTATTTATTCTACCTTTTGTTGTCTGGTCATTATTCAAATCATGTTCTGGTTGTCTTCTGATAACTCGCATTCCAGGGTCTCCTGCCCATTTGTTGTTTTCTTCTTTCTCCATGCTAACCATCCATCATCTATCTCTGTCCTCTCCTTCTGTTTCCCTTCCCTCCCCTGGAGGTCTAGCATCTTAACTTTTTTTATCTCCAGCCCCTTAGCTGCAGCGATGGACCTCACCATCTCCAGATCTACCATGTCTCCTTTTCTCAACTACCCTTTCATCCAGCATCTCTCCCTCCTTCCCCCACCATCTCTCCCTTTCTCTTCTCAACTACCCTCCTATCCAGTATCTCTATCTCCCCCCTCCACAACCATCACTTGTGTCCAGCTTCTCTCCCTTTCTGTTCCTTCCCTCCTTCCATCCCATTGTCCACCATCTCTCTCCCTCTCCTCTGTTTTTGACGCTTTAGTTCGCATAAATTCTTGTCATTCACAAACATATATAATTTGCTTTAACATACATGTAATTCAAAAATATTTCATCACTAAGCAACTCAGTTCCTTTCATCCGGCTTCCCGGCCTCCTCTTCTAAGCAGCCTGCCGAGGATCGCCGGATAGCTGTAGTGATCATAGCAGGCTGCCTTGGCCTCCGCAGCACATTCCCTCTGCAGCAGTCCCGCCTGCTAGGATTGCTACAGCCGACCGGCGATCCTCGGCAGGCTGCTTAGAAGAGGAGGCTGGGAAGCTGGGATGGAGGAAGGGAAGGAACAGTGGGCCAGATCGCGGGCCAAATTTAATTGCCTTTAGGGCCAAATTTGTTTGACACCCCTGTCTTAGAGGGTGCACAACCAGCACACCGAGTCTGGAACCTTCCGCCCTACTATGCCACTGTGTTTTCCTGAACCAGCAGCAGTAAACTTTAAATTCAGTTATCGCGGGACCTTCCTGCACCTCCCCTTGGCTGCTGATCCACCCCTCCAACGTTACTTCCTTGTTCCAAAGCAAAGCTGGCAGACGTGGGAAGGTGCAGGAAGGTCCTGCGATGACTGAATTTAAGTTTACAGCTGCTTCTGCTGGGGTGCACAGCCAGCACACTGTATCCAGAACCTCCCTCTTGCCCTACTCTGCCACTGCTGCTTTCCTGAACCAGATGCAGAAAATTAATTGAGAAGGATGACGAGGGAAGAAAAGGAAAGGAGAGAGTGAAATGCCAGATCATGGGTTGTGGGAGAAGGAAAGGAAGGACAGGAGAGAAATGCTAGACCATTGTAAGGGGAGGGAAGGAAGGCCAATGGGGGTGGAGGGAGAGATGGAAGGGGGAAGCAGACTGTTTCTGGAAGGGGCATATAAGGAGAGAAGATGCCATATAAAAGGGGCAGAGTGAGGATAGACAATGGATGTAAGGAAGAGAGTGAAGAGAAGATGAGAAAAGCAAAAACCAGAAAAGACAAAGGTAGAAAAAAAATTATATTTATTTTTTTTCCTTTACGATAAAGTAGTACTGTAGCTATGTTGATAAATATTTATAAACAGAAGATGGAAATAAGGTGATCCTTTTATTGGACTAATTGTAATACGTTTTTGACTAATTCAGTGACCAAAACCTCCTTCCTCGGATCAGGACAGGATACTGTAACAGCAGTATAGTTTACTGATCTGAGAAAAGAGGTTTTGGCCTTTGACAGCTAATTGGAAAATGTATTATTCCAATAAAATGATATTATCTTATTTTCCATCTTTGTTTTATTTGTGGCCCCCTTTTATGAAGCCGTGACAATATTAGCTCTGATGCTGGCGATAAGACTAGCGTGGTTTCATAAAAGAAGGAGTTTATGAAACCATGTTTTTATCGCTGGCTGTGGCAGTAAAAGCTCCAGTGCTCATAGAATTCATATGAGCTTTGGAGCTTTTACCGCCGCTGCCTGCAATTTAAAAAAAAAAAAAAAAAAACCCTAACACAGCTTCATAAAAGCTGGGGGGGGGGGGAGGGGTATTTGTTAATTTGTAAAGTGATGATTGCTATTTCTCTGGGGGGGTTTCAATTTTTTACATCTAATATTTTTATATTTTGCACAATATTAGGGGACATGCATCATTGTTTATGTTTCTGTGGTGTCACATTATATGCAGAGTCCAGCTTCATGGTGGTTCAGTTTAACTTGTGTCTACATATGTCTATTTTATTCCCCCACCCCTTTTACAAAACCATAGCACAGTTTTTTGCGCTGGTCGCTGTGGTAACAGCTCTGACACTCATAGGAATTCTGTTACCGCCGAGGCCAGTGCTAAAAACCATGCTACAGTTTTGTAAAGGGGGGTGGTTAGTAGTCCATACCGGACGAAGGAGTTTTCTGTGTTCTGTGTTCACAAAAGGCATGGTTCTCTGTTAGTATTGACTGTGCAGGATCAATCTGTACTAGTCTGGCTTGTTTAGTTTTACAGTGGGTGATTAGATAAGATGCTGCCATTTCCTAGGTACTTTCTTGTTGTGCAATGTGTGGATTGTTACTAAAAATCATGATTTTCATATAGATGAGGGAGGTGTCAAAAAATGACAGGCCCCAGGTGTCACATAAGCTAGGTATGCTACTGACTTTAGGTGTCCTTTTGAGATTTGTCCTGGAATTCGTGCCCTCCACTTGGTAGTTCACAGCATTGAAACTAGGCCACCAGAGTAATCCTTCTTTATTTTTAGTCACACGTACTGCAGCTTTAAAAGAAGAGTCACAGGCAATGATTAGATAATACAATAGATCTAAATTATTTCCAGGCTTTTCAAATGTCTCTTTTGTATTTAAAATTCTGAAACACTACATCATTCTTCCTTTCAATTACACACAAATCCTTTTCTAAACACCACAGTATCAGAAGCAGAATCCCATTTGTCATTTTGGTCTAATTTCTGTTTAATCAACTGTGCGCATTTTCAACAGGTATAGAACAGGATTACTAATGAAGTGCTGGATTATATGCATGTAACCCAAATACTGGAACAGAAATAAGATAAATCCATAAAATGGGGCTTAAATTCCTACAAGTCACAAGTGTTAAGTGCAGTAAATAATTAAGAACTACATTCCCATAGAGCAGTTACTTTCAAAGGCTGAATGTCTTGGGAATAATTTAATAAACCTTTTATTCTGCAGAAAATAGAATTTTACATCTAAAAATAAGCACTAATAAAACTACCTAGGTTACATAAATATATATGCAACCATTATATGCACATACTTTTGTGTGAAATACTGTACGTGAGGATATTCCTGGAGGAAGAAGTCGGGTAAAGCTGTGGTACAGTAAACAAGGAGTATGAATGCACTATAAAATCCCCACATATCCACCCAAATTTAGGGAAACTATGAGACTTTTCTCAAAGCAGATGCTATTCTGTGCCTGGTTTTATTTCAAAGGGCATATTTATAAAGCCATGGAGAGACATTTTCAAAAGGACATCCAAGTCAGTATAAGGATGTCCACATCAGAACATCCCATCTCACATGTATTTTCAAACAGGAAATACATCAACATTTCCTGTCCAAAAATACATGAGATGGGCATCTCTGTGCTGGAAACATCAAGCATGAACATTCACTTTACAGACTGGGATATCTAAATTATGAATGGAGGAAAACAAAGGACATGGACTTCTGTATGACAACATTCTTAGAAAATGGCCACACAGAAATCCACTCAGAGAGTAGAGGAGCAGTTTAGTGGTTACCCCCTCCCTCACCCCCTGGGTGTGTGGGGGTGGGGTTTGAAAGGTTGTAACCTTATGTAATGTTAAACTGTTCTGAGCTCTCTGGGGAGGATGGGATATAAAACTAACTACCAGTAACTAAATATAGTGATCTTATAGTGGATTGTAAACCAAAGGACCCAGGCTCAGATCCCATTTTAACTCTCGCTCTCTCTCTGTGTAATTATGAGCCCTTCAGGAACAGAAAAATACCTACTGTACCTGAATGTACACCACTTCAATAACTTTCAGGCTTGCAGGTGGCTTAAACAGTATATCTAGGTACAAAGCACATCAAAACATACAGACAAAGTAGGGTTACAATTTGGCTCCAGAAAAAAAGAAGCCTATTTGAATTATCTGGGTTTTACTTCCATTGAAAGCAATCGAAGTAAAGCCCATATGTCTCAACCCGTCCTCCTTTATCTGGAGCCATATGATAAACCTAGGCACTCCATGAAGTTACAGGGTAATACTTTTAAAACAAATAGAGAAAAAAATATTCTGTCCAGTTTTCAAAACAATTTAAGCAGGCAGGAGCATGGACAGAATTAAAACCACGGCTGGACAGATTGCATGCATCTCTCCCTCTGTCCACTTGCTCTTCTCTCCGTACATGCAGTTTTTCTCCCTCCCTCTCTTGCCCCTCTCCCCCTCCATGCAGTATCTATCCCTGCCTCCCTATGTCCAACAATTTGTCTCCCTACCTTTGCTGGTGTTCTAGTGGCCTCTTCAGGACCAGGAAAGATCCCCACACTTTCCTGCACCCTCTCACTGGTATAACCTTCTTTCAATGTGTTGTTGCAAGGCTGCATATGAAATCTCAACAGACATTTTGATAAAGCATTGAAAGAAGGCTACACTGGCGACAAGGGGCAGGGAAGAATGAGAATCTTTCCAGCCCCCGAAAAGGCCACTAGACTACCAGGGTTGCTAAGGTAGGTCAAGGGAAGGAGAGCCTGTCCCCATTACCATGGGATTATTGTGGTATCTGTTCCCATGGAGCAACTGTCCAAGCTCTTCAACCTCTCCCTTAGGAAAGGCAGCGTTCCGTCGGACTGGAGGACGGCTAACGTCATTCCACTCCACAAGAAAGGCTCCAAGATGGAGACAGCAAACTACAGACCGGTGAGTCTAACATCGATAGTGAGCAAACTAATGGAAACTCTAATAAAACACCAATTGGATAAGATCCTGGATGAGGAGAATCTACGGGATCCCCGTCAACATGGATTTACAAAAGGGAGATCGTGCCAATCCAACCTGATCAGCTTCTTTGACTGGGTGACGGGGAAGCTAGATATTGGGGAGTCCCTGGACATCGTGTACCTGGACTTTAGCAAAGCATTCGATAGCGTACCACACCGCAGGTTGCTGAGCAAGATGAGTTCTATAGGATTAGGTGACACATTGACGAAATGGGTTGGGAACTGGCTTGGAGGTAGGCTTCAAAGGGTGGTGGTGAACGGCACACCCTCTGAAATGATGGAGGTGATCAGTGGAGTGCCGCAGGGCTCGGTCTTGGGCCCAATCCTATTCAACATCTTTATAAGGGACTTGGCAGAAGGGCTTCGGGGTAAAATAACATTATTCGCCGATGACGCCAAACTAAGTAATGTAGTGGGCAAATGCACAATAGATGATGTTTCAATGCCCGACAACATGATGCACGACCTACTCCTACTGGAGCGCTGGTCTAGGTCCTGGCAACTCAACTTCAATGCCAAAAAATGCAAAGTTATGCACCTGGGCAACCAAAATCCATGCAAGACTTACACCCTAAATGGAGAGAATGTGAGGAAGGAGATCGAGAGAGCTTTAAACTGAGGAGAGGGGGAAAGCCGACAGCTGATCTCATGTTGACGCTTCGGACAACAGTATCCAGAACAGATGCTGAACGGGCTGACTGCAGGGAGGAAGCAGAGGGACCGGAAGATCTCAAAATCAGACAGCGAGGGAAACATCAGGTAAAGGGAACTTGCTGGGAGAAGACTAAGGGGCATGGGGACACAGGGGGACTGGGTGGCATGAGGGCGAAAGACGAGAGTAATATAGAGGTACCACAAGGCGAGGGGGGATCAAACAGAGGCTCAAGGGGTGATAGCCCAGGAGGGGGCCGGAAGGGCTAGAAATCCCAGAGGAAAAGCAGGGAAGTGGGGTGGCAGGAATGTGGGGGAAAACTGAATGTGGGGAAACTGAAAGCTAAGAGGGTAAAGGCTGAGGGCAAAGCAGAAGCGCAGAGAGCGGGAAAACTGCCAGAAATCCAAGGGCAAGTGGCCCAGATAAATGCAGAGGTGGAAGAAAAAACGACGGACCTGCGGTGCTTATACGCAAATGCAAGAAGCCTCACGGCCAAGATGGGTGAACTAGAAGTCGTGGCCAGGGAGGAGGACCTGGATATAATTGGAATTTGTAGAAACCTGGTGGACAGAGGAAAACCAATGGGATGTAGCGCTGCCGGGGTACAAGCTCTATAGGAGGGACAGGACCCACAAGAAGGGGGGGAGGCATAGCACTATATATAAAGGACTCTATCCACTCGATCGGGATGGATATGGCAACGAAGACAGAGGGGCTGGAATCACTATGGGTCAAATTACCGAGAAACAAGGGTGCGGCCATAAAACTGGGGCTGTACTATCGACCACCTGGCATGCCAGAGGGAGTCGGACATGACTTGGAAGCGGAATTGAGACAGGAGTGCAGGACTGGAAGTGTAACAGTGATGGGGGACTTCAACTACCCGGGGATAGATTGGAGTACGGGTCACTCCAACTGCACTAGGGAGACAGGATTTGTAGAAGCGGTGAAAGACTGCTTCATGGAGCAACTAGTCAAAGAACCGACGCGAGAGGGTGCTACTCTTGACCTCATCCTAAACGGATTAGGGGGGCCAGCGAGAGGGGTAGAAGTGGGAGGACCACTAGGCAACAGTGATCACAACATGATTAGATTCACACTAGAAAGAGGGACACCCGTGGTTAGGAGGACTGCAACAACTGCGCTGAACTTCAAGAAAGGGAACTATGCTGCTATGAGGGAAATGGTGGGGAGGAAGCTCAGAAACATCTTTAGGATGGAGACTGTGGGAAGCGCCTGGACCCTATTCAGGGACACCCTGCAGAAAGCGCAGAGAATGTACGTCCCCAATTTCAGGAAAGGCTGCAAGAACAAACGATCAAAGGACCCGGTTTGGATGTCAACAGAAGTAAAAAGAGCGATAAAGGACAAAAAAGTATCTTTCCGGAGGTGGAAAAAGGACCCAACAGAGGAAAATCACCAGACGCATAGGAAATGCCAAAAGGAATGCCACCGAGAGGTAAAAAAAGCAAAGGGGAAATACGAAGAGGGGCTGGCCAGGGAGACGAAAAACTTCAAGGCATTCTTCAGTTACATTAAGGGAAAGCGACCAGCGAGAGAGGAGGTGGGGCCGTTGGACGATGGGGACAGGAAGGGAGTGATTAAGGATGATAAAGAGGTAGCTGAGAGGTTGAACACGTTCTTCTCGTCGGTTTTCACGAGCGAAGACACAACTAATATACCGGACTCAGAGGAGCTCATGAGTGGGGAACAGGCTGAAAAATTAGAGCACATAGAGGTAAGTAAGGAGGATGTCCTCAAACAGATAGACAGATTAAAATGTGGCAAATCACCGGGCCCGGACGGGATCCACCCAAGGGTTCTGAAGGAACTAAGACAGGAAATAGCGGGCACAATCCAACATGTTTGCAACCTATCCTTGAAAACTGGTGAGGTACCAGAGGACTGGAAAGTGGCAAATGTCACACCTATCTTCAAGAAGGGATCGAGGGGTGACCCCGGGAACTACAGGCCGGTGAGCCTGACTTCAATTATAGGGAAGATGGTGGAAGCTATGATCAAGGACGGCATTTGCAAGCACATCGAGAGGAATGGCCTACTGAGAGCAAGCCAGCACGGATTCTGCAAGGGAAGATCATGCCTAACGAACCTTCTGTACTTCTTTGAGGGAATAAGCAGTCAGGTGGACAATGGGGAGCCCATAGACATCATTTACCTCGATTTTCAAAAGGCTTTCGACAAGGTGCCACATGAAAGGCTACTTAAGAAGCTGTGGAGCCACGGGGTGGGAGGGGATGTGCACAGATGGATCAAGCACTGGTTGTCAGGTAGACTGCAGAGGGTCGGAGTAAAGGGTCAATATTCTGACTGGCGGGGAGTCACGAGCGGTGTGCCACAGGGATCGGTGCTGGGGCCGATACTCTTTAATATATTCATCAATGACCTGGAAAGGGAGGTAAAGTGTGAGGTTATAAAATTCGCAGACGATACCAAACTGTGCGGCAGAGTTAGGACCAGGGAGGAGTGTGAGGACCTGCAAAGGGACCTGGACAAGCTGGAAGACTGGGCAAACAAATGGCAAATGCGCTTCAACGTGGACAAATGCAAGGTCATGCATATAGGGAAAAAGAACCCGCTGTTCAGCTATAAATTGGGGGGGTATTGTTGGGAGACAGCAGACTCGAGAGAGACTTGGGTGTGCTGGTGGATGCATCACTGAAGCCATCTGCACAGTGCGCGGCAGCCTCGAAAAAAGCCAACAGGATGCTGGGCATCATAAAGAAGGGCATAACAACCATCATGCCACTGTATCGAGCGATGGTGCGCCCACATCTGGAATACTGCGTTCAGTATTGGTCGCCGCACCTCAAGAAGGACATGGCGGTACTTGAAAGAGTCCAAAGGAGAGCAACGAGAATGGTAAGAGGGCTGGAACACTGCCCATACGCCGAGAGGCTGGATAGGCTGGGGCTCTTCTCTCTGGAGAAAAGGAGGCTCAGGGGAGATATGATAGAAACTTTCAAGATCATGAGGGGCATAGGGTGGATAGGGACAGATTCTTCAGACTGAAGGGGACAGCTAATACGAGGGGGCATTCTGAGAAACTGAAGGGAGATAGGTTCAAAACAAACGCAAGGAAGTTTTTTTTCACCCAGAGGGTCGTGGACACTTGGAATGCATTACCGGAGGAAGTGATCAGGCAGAGTACGGTCCAGGGATTCAAACAGGGATTGGACAGATTCCTGAGGGATAAAGGGATCATGGGATACTGAAGGAGGAGCTGGGATGTAACACAAGTATAGAAAGTTAACCAGGTAATGAGTAAAAACCAACCAGGTCGTGCATGTGAAAGACCGGAGGGCTAGGGCTTCGATAGGAAGGCAGTGAACGGACACGTATCAGAACTTTAGTAAGTGTCCTTAGGCATATGTTGTTTAAAGATGCAAAGGTAGGCCCTGTTTATCTTTCCCTTCTTTGAAGATGGTACAAGGACATCTATGTTTGTCTTTCTTTCTTTGACATGAATGTTTAAACAGAGTTGTAGTGAAGTGAATTCAATTGTTTTGTTAAGCCGTATTTACAGACAGATTTAGATTAGGGTCTCTGCTGGTTAAGGCTTTTTCTGACCCTCTTTGGACTTCAATCTCCAGATAGGAAAAATGCTGATGTGTTTAAAGTTTCATGTGACCTTCCATATATGGTTTGCATTTACGTCACATGCTGGCAAACCTGATTCGTATAAAAGATGTGAAACTCATAATAAACTTTGGACATGTTTTGGAAGACGATTTCTGGTCTTTAAGATGTGTCCCCAGGTACCTGACTTTCAAATGACAGAGACAGAGAAAGTATGGGGCAGGAATTGGGACCAAAATCCTTTTCAGTTGGGGGCACGTCCGCGATGGGCAGATGATATCACCAATATTTTGTGAGTATTTCTGAATTTTTTCTGTTCTTTAATACTCACTGGGTAGTGGTGACCTGTACCCACCCTTTATTTTAAGTTCAAGCTTTGGGTTCTATTATGGAGTTTTTTTGGGAAAAATCTAGGGGTACTTTCGGTAAGCACCCCTCGTAAATATAAGCAGCTGCCATTCTTTCGGGAAGAATGAAATTATTTATAGAACCCCCCTGCCCACTCTGTCATTTGTAAGGTTAAAACTTTTATAGAGTATAAGATTTTATTGTCTCTTATTACTGTACCTCGCTTATAAGGTAAGATAAGCGAATATTTTTGCATTGTTATATTGGGTTTTGTAATGAGTCATAAAGGCACTTACTCCTAGACAAATGAAACTTGTACGGCTGTGTGTATGTATGACATTTTTCCTTCAGCTCACATTAACAATCTTTAATACTGAGGTAGGACATGCTGTTATGTGGAATGAAGTGAAAGCGCTGTTTGAATCAGTCTAAGATCTTTCCCTTGTAGTTTGTACACAAGCACTATTTCTTGTCTTCCTTTTGATCCTAATTTTGTGCGTTTCTTCTACGGATGCTTCCTTTGTGTTCTGTGCTGGATCATAAAAAAAAAAAAAAAAAAGAAACAAGAAAAAGAAAAAGAAAAAATTCCGTTTTAGAGGTTTTCTTTCTTGTGCAGAGCAAAGCTAATCTGTTCTTTGCTTTCATTATCAGGATCCGTGTATGAATGTTTTTGTCCCTTCCCCCAGACTTCTCTGTTTGGGCTTCCACTGACCCCCTATAGTGCTTCTTTGAAGTTACTCATTCTTGGTTTTATCAAGCAGTAAGGTGAGATTCCACTGCTTGTCTCTTGACTTTTCTCCGGCATTATCAAAACCACCATCTCTTCTTATAATACGCCCATCGCTCTTGTTGTCAAAGCTGATGGCATTCCCCGTTTCGTGTTTTGGTAATTCTCATTGCACTTATGTTTCTTCCACCATTCCATCGGCAGCCAATGATTTTTTTTCTGTCATTTTCCTAAAGAATGTTTTATTTTTAGTCCCTTTGGTGAGGCTGCCTTCACCTTTAAGCAACAGTATACCTAGTGTAGAATTGCCCTTCAGGCTATTCTACAGTCATGCACTGCCCCTCATGGTCCTATTCTCATTTTGTACAACTTTTTGTGTTCCATAATTCAGGAGACCTGTCAGGCTGATAGTTTGCACCTTTTATAATGGTTGTCTGTGTGTGGTCACAAGGTGTCACGAAATAAACTGCACTGGTGTACATCTGAAGTGAAATACCTGGGTTTTGTCCTGTCTCATGGTCAGAGGAAAATCTGCACTTTCTGCATTGCTGCTATTCTGGGTTTGCCCCGCCCAGCTACCAAGAAAGACATGCTTACTTTTCTTGCTATGTTTGGTCACTGCCGCCAATGGATCTCTGCTTGTTCCTTCTATGACCAGATTTTGAGACAGACCCTGGTTTCTGAAATGACTGCTCTTATCAGATGGACTTATGAAATGCTGGACATTTAAGATGTGCTTTGGTTTCTAGCTCAAGTCTGGGTTTTCCTGCTTATGCCCACATGTTTTATCTCTTTGTTTGGGACTATTGTAACACCATGAAGGGAGAACATGGCGGTAAGTTACGCTCTGTTGCCTTTTTTATAGTCACTCCTGTTCAAGAAAGCCCTGGCTGCTTGTGCTATGGTGGTAGAGATGGTTACTTCTCTGACCCTAGGTCACCCCATTACCCTTCATACTTTTCACGATGTACAAGCCCTTCTTTTAAATGGGCTTTTGGGTCTCACGGGTGAACAGGATTCTCTTCCTCTCTTTTTTCACAGCTTCCTCTGAATTTGATGCCTGGCGTTTGGCAGGTGCCCAAAGCCGCCCTTTTAGACGGACTTTGGTGCAAAGAGGGGAAACCCTGGATACCAGCTGCTAGCTCTCCCTTATTCATTGCCCAATATCATGGTATTGGTTATCGTAGTGCTCGCTCGACATTTTAACTTCTTGCTAGTGATATCTTCATTCTTGACCTTTTGCTCCTTGATACAGAGATATATATAGCTCAATAATTACAGCTGGCATGGTTGTGAATTGAAAATAAATTGGAAAATACAATTCCTTTTTATTGTTTTAGCTGAAATTAGGATGTTGCTAATTTAAAATGTTTTTTCCGGATTTATACATAGCCATCCCAGATCCGTTTTGGCACAGATATTTCTAATGTTTTCCATGGGTCCTCTTTATCACTGCAGAGATAGAGACGCTCCAAAGAGACATTAGCTTTATGCCTTTTTTCAAATATGAGATGGTTATGATATACATTATTTGTAGTTTTGGTTTTTTTATATCAATGTGTTTATTTGCAGAGTTAAATTCAGCCCTGCACACTTGACAGATGGAGAAATAGCTCCACGCTTAAAACTTTATGTTTTGTCTGTGTCATGTCTACTTGTTTTAGTTTAGTGGGTACCCCAGGATACATAATATTGGCCATTTTTAGAGCTCTTTTTCCACTTCTTACTAGCCTAACTGCGCAATGTTCTTTTACTTATAGCTTTTATATTCTGAATATAGTTTAGTTAGGGGTTATAAGAAAAAGCTTTATTTTATACAGCATTTATTTCGTGGTGTTCCCTACATATGATCCATACATTTCTGAATACATTCAGTACATCAGTATGGTCTCTCTGAAGTGCATAATAGTTATATGCAGCACGAAAAAACATATCTTTTTGGATTGTTCAATTAAGAACCTTAAGTAAGTGAGTATTGTCTCTCTTTTGCAATAGCTATGCTAAGTAAATGAATTGGTATTGTTACATGTTGCCACATTCAGTACAGGCAACATGGTTTCTCTTGTTTTCTATCTCTTATTTGGATCACATTGGAGTACAGCTGCTGAATGATATTTGGAATGCTTTTCAAGCATTTCTTTTCAAGTATCTCTTTCTGTATGCACAGACATCTGGCTGCTCTCCCTTTGAGATTCTCACGGGATGACCTTTCCCCGCCCCATGGGTAGATTTTCCCTTGATACAGGAGGAATACGTCTAAAAGCTAATTGAAATATTAGGGCTTGTTCAAAGAAACGTGTCTTGCACTTCTCCTTTCTCTCCACAGATTCCTACCCATTTTTTCCAGCCTGGTGATTATCCAGCAGCTTTCCAAGGTTCGGAAGCAGACGGATTTCCCCTTTGGCCTTCCCACTACTGTGATCGCTGTGACCAGGCCCGCTGCACTCACTGAGGAGTTTCCTGTTTGGATCCACGCAAGTCGCTTGAAGAGGGTTAACCTAAAACCCCAGAAGCAAGTCTTCCCTGCGCAGATTTCACCTCCTCCAGTGGAACAACATGATGATCTCATTGCAGCATTCTACCAACTTTATCATTCTCTTACTGGCACCGCTGCTGCTAGTTTTTCTCCCTGTATGGATCATTTCTAACTGGGTCTACAGGGATGATGTGTTCTGGGTCCACGACACTTTCTGCCCATACCCATCTGTAAATGACACTCCTGCTGTAAACAGCACCCCGACACCTCTTTGCGAACACGATATCAAGCTGGACTACTCCCTCGCAAAGGCTGTCCTTCAATTGGAATCCAGAAAAGACCGATGCTACCCTTTGGTATAATTCCAGCAGTGTGCAAGTTGCCACCTTCTCCTTTGAGTATTGTGACATTGTGGACTGTTCATCAATTGATATCCCAAGGCTGTGCCATTGGTCCTCAGAGATTCCTAAAACTAAGGACATATATATATATATATGTTACTGACTCACGTTGGGGGTTAAGTGTGCATTCTGGGGAGTGGTAGGGTGGAATGTTAATACTGACTGGGCTTATAAACTAGAAAATACCCTGAAAAACAGTGGACCAAAATGGTAAATCACTGCTTACTTGTATGACCCTTCATAAGGTTGGACACTGTTATAGGAAAAGTGTTCCTGTACAAATTATTAAGCTTTCTCTTACTATTGACAACCCTAGACCTACTGATTAAGGTATGTACATTATGGACATGAGGTTTAAGGGTGGGTCTAGCTATCCGACCCATCAGTTTTCTTATGGGATCTATCTACCTCCACTCATCCTCTCCCGCCATTTTGTGGGGGCCCCAAAAAATACTAACCCACTGGCCCCTACATTCAATAAACTTACTGACATGATGGCTATTGCCAATCCCACTTTTGAAGATATTGTGGCTGTTAAGGTAGGGTTTTCAGAACCTAACCTTTGGTTAGAATGGATGAAATTCACTGCTGATCAACATAATAAGAGTACATATGTGCTCAAGCTAGACCCCCATCTAGGAACCGTACCTCTGGACCTCCCTCCTGGTATCCAACCATGCTTTTTTGGGTTATTTACCAGTATCTCCTCTAATTTTACCTATCCCCTTTGTGCACTGCAGTGTTCTAAATACCCTTTGTTGCCAGGACAGCAAAAGCTTGATATTGCCGTTACCATCTATAAGGGCAATTACACATGTCATGTTTCTAATCTGACACAGGGTAGTTTTGTAGGTAATTTACCCCCAGGTTATTGTTCTGTCTTGGCTCATAGGTATGCCCTATTGTTGCTGCATCAGATTTGATATTTACTGGCTTTATGGAGACTTTTGGCTCCCTGTTAAGCTACCCAGCCAGTGGATAGGCCAGTGCACTTTAGTTAAGGTTACCATGCTTCTGCATATTCTTTCTGAAAGGCATCCTTCCTATTCACATGGTTTTTCCTTTTATTTGTCTTGATATAAATCTGATCACATGTATACTATAGGGGTCCCAAGAGGGGTCCCAGATGAATTTAAGGCCCGACTCAGGTTAAGGCTGGGTTTGAGTTCCTTATTCCCTTTATTACTATTAATAAGAATGTTGATCGGATTAATTAAAATTATTATAATCAGCAACGCTTTGTGAACTATTCTAGGGACGCCTTGCAAGGTATTACTGATCAATTAGGCTCCACTTCTCAGATGGTTCTCAAAATCATATGGCCCTAGCTAGGATTCTAGCTGAGAATCCTGTTAAATTCTCCTCTGTATTTTATGCTGTTGTACTTTTCTTTCTGACAATATAGGTCCTACTATGGACATTCAGAAATTAGCAGACCTCTTTGCTGAGCTCAAATGTAACTCTGATTTATCTAATTCTTGGGATCAGCACTTTAGTTGAATGCAGTGTTGGGTTAAAAAAAAAAACCTTTTTATTGTTATAATCTCTTATTATTTGCACTCTTGTCTTGACTGCTCATGTACTGTGTTATTCGTATTACAGCTCCTAAAAAACCCCTCCTTGAGAGACATATCTAGAGTATCACTCCCTTCCAGCTCATGCTGTGTATTTATGACGTCATTTACATGACGTAAGAGGGGAATTGAACGGACACGTATCAGAACTTTAGTAAGTGTCCTTAGGCATATGTTGTTTAAAGATGCAAAGGTAGGCCCTGTTTATCTTTCCCTTCTTTGAAGATGGTACAAGGACATCTATGTTTGTCTTTCTTTCTTTGACATGAATGTTTAAACAGAGTTGTAGTGAAGTGAATTCAATTGTTTTGTTAAGCCGTATTTACAGACAGATTTAGATTAGGGTCTCTGCTGGTTAAGGCTTTTTCTGACCCTCTTTGGACTTCAATCTCCAGATAGGAAAAATGCTGATGTGTTTAAAGTTTCATGTGACCTTCCATATATGGTTTGCATTTACGTCACATGCTGACACATGCTGGCAAACCTGATTCGTATAAAAGATGTGAAACTCATAATAAACTTTGGACATGTTTTGGAAGACGATTTCTGGTCTTTAAGATGTGTCCCCAGGTACCTGACTTTCAAATGACAGAGACAGAGAAAGTATGGGGCAGGAATTGGGACCAAAATCCTTTTCAGGCAGGACTTAAATGGGAAGCCAAGGTGGCAAGGGAGCCCCTTCTGATGATTCTGACAGGTCGTGACCTGTTTGGGCCGCCGCGGGAGCGGACTGCTGGGCGGGATGGACCTGTGGTCTGACCCGGCGGAGGCACTGCTTATGTTCTTATGTTCTTATGAAGCAGAACGTGACCTAGGGGTGATCGTCAGTGAGGACATGAAGGCTGCCAATCAAGTGGAGCAAGCTTCATCCAAAGCAAGACAAGTCATAGGTTGCATACACAGGGGTTTCGTCAGCCGAAAGCCGGAAGTCATTATGCCGCTGTATAGATCCATGGTGAGGCCCCATCTGGAATACTGTGTGCAATTCTGGAGGCCGCATTAGTCAAGATACTACTGCTAGGGTTCAGGATGCCAAATAAGGGAACTGACAAAAGTGCAGATTGAAAATAATTGAGTATCTCAATTTATAGACATGAACAGATTTATAATAGTTTAACTATAACTTGTGTGAACTTACCTGAGAATGAACAAATGGCCAAACCAGCACTCCAAATGAAAATTTTAACATGCAAACAACTTCCATTCTGAGTAAAACTTGTATTTCTATATTCAGAAACAAATCACGTATGAAGAAAACATCAGCTGCATCTAATTACTGCAGCACTGTTCAAGCTGAAATGATGAGGACACAGATGAAATACTGTAATAGAGTTATTAAATCCTACGAAGGTGCCCGTTGTATCCAATAAAAAGAAAACTCATGCTGAAGAAGACAAGTAGTTTCATGAGCACTGAAAATAACTTCTCTGGGACAGGAGCTTGTGCATGTCCTATACAGCTAACATCAAGATCCTCCACGGTACCCTTCCTCCATTAATTCCACTCTCCTGGAATTCCTCAAATCTCAATACCATCAGACCCACCCAAAAACTAAAATTATCCTTCCCCTCACTAAAAGACATCTCCCACCCAGGAAAACTGGGGACCTCCCTCCTCTTCAGATTCATCGAGCTCTGGAATAGCCTTGCCTCCCCTCTTCGGAACCTGAGCCCCCTCGAACCCTTCCGTAAACATCTGAAAACCTGGCTTTTCTCAAAAACCTAACACCCCCTCCTCTTCTGATATCCCTGCCCTCTGATCCTCACCCATCCCTCCCTCAGAGTTCCTTTCTCATTACAATTCTTGTAAACCGTGCCGAGCTCCACAAATGTGGAGATGGTGCGGTATATAAACCCAAGATTTAGTTTAGTTTAGTTTAGTTTAGCTAACAACATTTTAAGTAATCTTGAACAAGTTATTTCTGGTCAATATTCAATATTTTTCATAAACACTAACTACCATGGGCTGAGTTAGACCCAATATAAATACCAGGCCATGTCCAGTCACTGGCTCTGAATATCAGGGCATGACCAGCCAAGAGTGTGCTGACCTGATATGCAGGTCCCGGCCAATATTCAGCTAGAACCCACATACGACCCCCCCCCCACACACCTTTACTACTGCTAGGGAGCCACCATTTTGATAGCAAGAATCAATGGGGCAGGAGCAAAAAGTGTACTGCTCCACCCTATTCCACTAGAAACCATGGAGCAGTCTAGGGGATGTTGGGAGAGATGGCATTTGGAATATCAGTGGTGTTTACTGTATTTCATCATGGATTGGGGTGAAATCTTCTAGGGGGGATCAGAGGTGAGATGGGGGAGACCCACCTAGAGGAAATTAGAAAGAGAGGGACAGTCAAACAGGGTGATCAAAATGGGAGGGGAGAGACTGCTGAAACATGTAGAAGAATCAGGGTGGAGGGCCAGAAATGGGGGAGACATTGGATTGTTACCTAGAAGTTATATAGGTGCTGGTCAATCTATGGTGCCAGCACCTACATAGTTAAGTGAGAATAGTTAAGACTGCTTTTTGCAGGGTCCTATTTGCCTGCTCAGCTATACAGACATAACATTGAATATTGTTCTTTCCTGCATAACTACTGGCTCCTCACTGACTCCACCCCATGACGCCCCTGTGTGGCCTGATTCCAAATTGGCCAGTTAATGCTAATATTTAAAAGCACTGCCTGGTTAAGTGCTTTTGAATATCAGCAAATAGCCAGCCCAAGAAGTCTCTCTTGCCCACTTAAATCACTTTGAATATTGACTGCTTTATTAGCTGAAATTGATGCTGTTGTTAGGTGCTGTTGACTCATGTTCAAGTCCTAGCGACTTGATAATGATATCAAATTTTCGTGGCAGAATACAGAAGTAGATTGCCAGGCCTTTCTTCTGCGCAGTAAGAACATAAGACCATAAGAATAGCCTTACTGGGTCAGACCAATGGTCCATCAAGCCCTGTAGCCCGTTTTCACGGTGGCCAATCCAGGTCACTAGTACCTGGCAAAAACCCAAGGAGTAGCAACATTCCATGCTACCGATTAAGGGCAAGCAGTGGCTTCCCCCATGTCTTTCTCAATAACAGATATGGACTTTTCCTCCAGGAACTTGTCCAAACCTTTCTTAAAACCAAATATGCTATCCGCTCTTACCACATCCTCTGGCAATGCGTTCCAGAGCTTAACTATTCTCGAAGTGAAAAAAAAATTCCTCCTATTGGTTTTAAAAGTATTTCCCTGTAACTTCATCAAGTGTCCCCTAGTCTTTGTAATTTTTGATAGAATGAAAAATCGATCCACTTGTACCCCGTTCTACTCCACTCAGGATTTTGTAGACTTCAATCATATCTCCCCTCAGCTGTCTCTTTTCCAAGCTGAAAAGCCCTAACCGTTTCAGTCTTTCCTCATACGAGAGGAATTTCATCCCCTTTACCATCTTGGTCACTGATCTGACTCAGGGGCTTCAGGGTAAAATAACATTATTCGCCGACGACGCTAAACTATGCAATATAGTAAGGGAATGTAATTTACAGGATAGTATGGCACAGGACCTGCTTACATTGGAAAGATGGTCCTCGACCTGGCAGCTGGGCTTTAACGCAGGGAAATGTAAGGTTATGCACCTCGGTAGCGGTAATCCATGCAGAAATTACACCTTGAATGGAGAAACTTTGACTTGTACTTCGGCGGAACGAGACCTAGGAGTAATCATCAGTGCAGACATGAAAACTGCCAATCAAGTGGAGAAGGCTTCATCTAAAGCAAGGCAGATGATGGGATGTATCAGTAGAAGCTTTGTCAGCAAGAAGCCTGAAGTCATAATGCCATTGTACAGAACCATGGTGAGACCTCATCTGGAATACTGTGTACAATTCTGGAGGCCACATTACCGTAAAGATGTGCTTAGAATCGAATCGGTTCAACGGATGGCCACCAGGAGGATCTCGGGGCTAAAGGGTCTCTCGTACGAGGAGAGACTAAACAAACTACAGCTCTACACTCTAGAAGAACGTAGGGAGAGGGGAGACATGATTGAGACATTTAAATACATCACGGGACGTATCGAGGTGGAAGATATCTTCTTTCTCAGGGGACCCTCTGCCACTAGAGGGCATCCACTCAAACTCAGAGGCGGGAAATTTCATAGCGACATCAGGAAGTATTTCTTCACAGAAAGAGTGGTTGACCGTTGGAATGAGCTTCCAGCGCAGGTGATCGAGGCCAGCAGCGGGCTGGACTTTAAGAATAAATGGGATACCTATGTGGGATCCCTACGAGGGTCGAACTGGAATATCGGTCACTAGGTATAGACTTAAGAGGATGGGTCAGTAGGGTGGGCAGACTTGATGGGCTATAGCCCTTTTCTGCCGTCATCTTCTATGTTTCTATGTTTCTTTGAACCTTTTCTAGCGCCACTATATCTTTCTTGAGATAAGGAGACCAGAATTGAATGCAATACTCCAGATGAGGTTGCACCATGGAATGATACAGGGGCATTATAACATTCTTAGTCTTGTTAACCATTCCTTTTTTAATAATTCCTAGCATCCTGTTTACTTTTTTGGTCACCGCTGCACATTGAGTGGAAGGTTTCATTGTAGAGGATTTGAAAAAGAGATGCAAAAGGGCCTTTTTATCTTGTTGAAAAACAAGTCACTAAGGGGGGAATTAATTAAAGCATACCACTGTTAAGTATAAAACCTCAAGTATAAATACATATTCCATTCAATGTTCATATTTTCTGCTGTAAAAGCTTGGAACGACCTCCCAAGAACCATCAGATCTAATTATACCATGTTTTGCAAGAAACTAAAGACCTTTCTTTTCGATTCCACAAACTCTATTAGCAACTAAGCTCAACTTCCATCAATGCCAAACTCTTCATCTTATTATCACCATGGAACCAAGTACTCAGCTAACCACTAGTTAATGACTGTAACAGACTCTATCTACCTCATGACATCTTTCATCAAACCATATTAACTCTATTGCTGTATTTATTCCTCCCCTAAATGTTCATTTAATGTACTCCAAGCAGCATCGCTGAGCTTAGTACAGTGCAAGGAAGCTTAGACATACATTACAGTGCAAGGATGTACTAGAGATAAGACCTTTGGAATTCTTTGAAGTAGAGATTGTCGTACCATGCAGTTAAAGAGGTAGTTTGGTACAACTCAGCGATGCTGCTTGGAGTAGATAAATGAACATTTAGGGGAGGAATAAATACAGCAATAGAGTTAATATGGTTTGATGAAAGATGTCATGAGGTAGATAGAGTCTGTTACAGTCATTAACTAGTGGTTAGCTGAGTACTTGGTTCCATGGTGATAATAAGATGAAGAGTTTGTATTTAATTTTTTTTTGCTTATTATGTATTTCTGATGATTTGTATACTTTGCTGAATATCCAGTACCTCTTACTGTAAACCGCCTTGAACTATTATGGCTTTAGTGGTTTATAAGAATAAAGTTATTATTATTATTATTAAGAGATGATAGGCTCAGGAGTAATGTAAGAAAATACTTCTTTACAGAAAAGGTGGTAGATGTGTGGAATAGTCTCCTAATGAAGCTGGTAGAAATGAAGACTGTATCTGAATTCAAGATAGCATGAATTCAAGACAGCATGGGACAAGCATGTGGGATCTCTTAGGGAGAGGAGATAGGGGATGTTGTGGATGGGCAGACTGGTTGGGCCTTTGGCCTTTATCTGCTGTCATGTTTATATGTTTCTATAGGCTTTACTTTTGGATACAGTTGGAAGACACTTTTTTCCTTACTACTGCAAATCATTACTACTTGTTCTTTGGTGCTTCTCAGCAAATCATACTTCAGATTTTTCAAGGGGTGCGTACTAATTAACAGTCGCAGATGCTTATATCAATATAAGACACAATTAAATAGGACACAATTAAATATTTGTGTCCTAAGGCTTTGGTGTCTTATTACTACAAATGAATTCACCTGCATGGCCTGAGACTTTCCTAGCAGGCATTATCAATCAGTTTTATCAGTACCTGCTTCAAGTAATCTTATAAAGGCTGAGGATTCTTTGAGGTGTTAAAAAATAATTAATTAAACCCACCTGTGGAACTTATGGGGGCTTTGAGTGGCCCCTCAGGGTCCTGCCTGCTGTGGTCTCGAGGCAGGACTGTGATCTCTTTCAATGGCCAGGATATTTTTATTTTGATGTTGGCCACCGGGGAGAAGAAGAGGCAGGCACAGCATCAGGGCGGTGCAGTTTTATGCCTTCTGGCAGTCGCAGCATATGTTTAGAGATGCCAGACACCAGGAGGGAAATAAGGGAAACCTGGCGTGTTGGGCGCATGCACCAAAGAAGCATGTCCTGTGCCGCAGGGCCAAAGAGGTGCAGGCTGTAAAAAACAGAACCAGGAAGGGCCGAATCAGGGGTGCCTACCTGCCGGGATGGGGGTGAGAAATGAACAGTTCCCAGCGGGGTGTATGTGGGCCATGCTGGGCCACCAGAACTCGGGGAGTTTGACACCACGTGGAGATGTGTGGGAGCATGCGTCCACGAACCAAGGCTGAGAAGAACAGAGGAGAGGCTCCGGGGAAGCCGCAGATAGCGACCAGCATGTGCTGGGACCCTGGCAGTGAAGAATCAGGGTCCTGAAGATATGTTTAGTGGCCAAATGACCACCGGCAACATAACTATGCATGTGCATAGCAAGTGTGCACGTGCCCAGAGGCTGCAGTAGGGAGCCAGAGTAGCACAGAAGAGGTTAAGAACAGCCTGGGAGAGGTGCAAAAATCACACCCTCCTATTGGCTGATGATCCCAACAGAAGGGGAGGGAGCCAGGAATAAATTGTAACTCCTCTCCTGGAGCCAGCAGGAGGGAGAGAAGAGGGAGAGAAAACAGATGTAAGCATGCTGTTTCTGAGACAGTTGCTGACTTTCAGTTCCTTGAATTATTAACTATAGTTGGAAACTTTCTTTGGGATGGTTTTTAGAATATAAGTAATAATAATAATAATAATTTATTTTCTTATATACCGCCCAACCGGAAGTTCTGGGCAGTTCACAGCAAGAGAACAAAACACAGTAGAATTCAATACTGTGAAATATAATATGATGCACTGCAATGTAATATAATGTGAAAAAGTAGGTTCCTTAAACCAGGCATATATGTGTATATGTTTATGAATGATGATGTGTGTATGTGTTTGAATGTGTTCCATGGAACAGAGTTTGTGTAAAAATGCAGTGAAACGTTTTGGCCACTTGGGTTTTATTTCCAGTGCTAGGTAGATGTTGTAGCTTGAACTGGTGTGTGAGTAGATATTTTTGGGTCTTTTGAGCAGTAAAACTGTAATTTAATGAGTGATCTGGACAAAATTTAATTGGATTGCTAACATGAGCTGGTTGGAGGAATTTTTAAGAGAATTTTAAAGGGAATTTGAGGATTCCTCACTGATTGATTAAGTGGGAGGTTTGCTCCAGAGGCTGGTGTGAGGGCTTCTAATAAAACTAATTGTTTCAAAAGGATTGCTAACTCAAGAATCTTTCAAATTAAAGAGATAAAGAAGGATTTAAAGTGATTTTTTGTTTCTCTGATGAAGAGAGTTATGAGAGTCTGAAAGGACCTTAACTTTAAACAGTGGTTGAATTGAAAACAGGAGCTGTGTAAAACTCTTCTTTTAAAAAACTAATATTATTAGAAATATTCTCAGTAAAGGAATTTTACAGTATCCCTTGTCTTCTGGTGAATTCTTTCTCTTGATGTTAAGATCTCAGAGCAAGCTTAAAGTAATTGAGGTTGTTTTGCTGGAAGACTAAGGGCCTCTTCTACGAAACTGCGCTAGTAGTTTCTAGCGCCACAACACCTTCTTCAAGCGTCACAACACCTTCTTCAAAGCTGTTTACATCCAAAGAGTGAAAAACTGTTTGGCGGACAACTTGAGACGTCTTTTGCGATCTCACAAATGGACACTCAATTCCTCGCCACTTCATCACATTTTTTCGCAGTGGGGAACGCCTCAGAAAGATCTCTTTGCAGCTCCCCACAACCACAAACTGCCTCAATTCTGCTCCAGGATCTTTTCTCCTATCACCTCGAGGCAGATGCTTTTCTACTGGAATGGATGAATCTTTTTCTTTATGCATTCCCTCCATTCCCTCTCATTCTCAAGACTCTTGTCAAGTTGAAGAACGATCATGCCACCATGATTCTGATAGCTCCTCGGTGGCCGAGACTCTTCTACTTCAACTCAGCAGCAGGGAGCCTTACCTTCTACCAGTCTTTCCGTCTCTGCTTACACAGAGTCAAGGATCTCTACTTCATCCCAACCTACAGTCTCTACACCTGACAGCTTGATACCTCTCAACATAACTCCTCTAAAGTTTTCTCAACATGTAAGAGACATTTTAGAGGCTTCTAGAAAGCCTGCCACTAGACATTGCTACCACCAAAAATGGACTAGATTTTCTATGTGGTGCATCTCTCATGATAAGGAGCCTCAAGATTCCTCCTTATCTTCTGCTCTAGATTATCTTTTGCACTTATTCACCTCTGGCCTCAAGTCTACATTGATTCGAGTCCATCTCAGTACAATCATTGCTTTCCAACAGCCTATTGAAGGGAAACCCCTCTTTGCTCATCCGGTAGTTTTCAGATTCATGAAAGGACTTTTCAATGTCAAACCTCCTCTCAAACCGCCTCCAGTGGTTTGGGATCTCAATGTTGTTCTTGCTCGATTGATGAAGCCTCCATTTGAACCAATGTCTACAGCTCATCTAAAGTATCTCACTTGGAAAGTGGTGTTTCTCGTTGCTCTCGCTTCTGCTCGAAAAATCAGTGAGCTGCAAGCTTTAGTTGTTGATCCACCTTTCACTGTGTTCCATCATGACAAGGTGATCCTTCGTACTCATCCTAAATTCCTACCTAAAGTGGTTTCAGAATTTCATCTCAACCAATCCATTGTTCTTCCAGTGTTTTTTCCAAGGCCTCATTCTCACCCTGGAGAATCAGCTCTTCATACTCTGGACTGTAAGCGTGCTTTGACCTTCTACTTGGAAAGCACCAAACCACACAGAACTACTCCTCAACTTTTTATCTCCTTCGATCCAAACAAATTGGGATATCCAATCTCTAAGCGTACCATCTCCAACTGGATGGCTACTTGTATCTATTTCTGCTATGCCCAGGTTGGATTACAACTACAGAGTTGAGTCACAGCCCACAAAGTCAGAGCAATGGCAGCTTCAGTAGCTTTCCTCAGATCTACACCTATTGAGGAAATTTGCAAAGCTGCTACCTGGTCCTCGGTTCATACTTTCACCTCTCACTATTGTCTGGATGTTTTCTCCAGATAGGATGGCCCATTTTGGCCAGAGGGTATTACCAAATTTATTCTCCTAAGTTGCCAATGCTCATACCATCCCATTCTGGTTAGCTTGGAGGTCACCCATATGTGAGAATAGCTGCCTGCTGTCCCTGGATAACACCTGTTATGGTAAGTAACTGTGCATTTTAGACATATTTTTTTAGAATGGACATTGTTCCACTGCTGACTTTGGCAATTATGTTATATGCTGAGCTGTACTTGTTGTACACTGCCTTGGGTGAATCTCTTTATAAAGGCGGCTGATAAATATGCCTGAATCGGACTTAGACGTTTCTTTTGATTATGCCCCTCCACATGTATAGCCTTTGATGGAGACTGCTCCAACTTTCTTGGTTGGGCTGAGAACTTTTCTGGGCCCCTCATAGCTTTAGATAGGACTGTTTTATAATGAAGGCAATGACATCTAATCCTAAGATTTTTCCAACAGAGAGCAATGAAAGCAAGTAACTAACAAAATGCATATTGGCTACTTGCACTAATGGCTTGCAGGATATCTAACACAATTAGAACAAATTTCATTCCATTGAAAATGTTTACTACACAGGATTAAAATAACCTTCTTTCCAAGGGGTGACAAAAAATCTATAGAAAAGATTAAGTTTATGCTGTGTTCAGAATATTCTCAAAATCAATACATTTTAACTTCGAATATCAAGCTAATTTTTTTGTGTTGTCAGCTACGTTACTGTGACAAGTTCTGGGGATGCAAAGTCTGAGTAAATGGTTATACACTAAGAGGTTGATTCTGTAAGTGGTGCCTGCTGCAACATACGCCTAGAAAACAGGTGCCTGCCACATGACATCCACAGACAGGCACCATTACTGAATCATGGCTACCAAGGACCCTAGGCACTGTAAATGTAGGCCAGGGTTTTACAGGCCTACATTTTTGGCGCCTAGGGTAGGGTTACCAGATGTCTGGATTTCCCCGGACAGCTTTTCAAAACCCAGCACTTATTTTTCGAGAATGTGTCCTACGCTGTTTTTTACTTTGGACGACTTTAGACGTTCCTTTCGATTATGCCCCTCCATGTCTCTAGGAGTAAACCTACTGCCTTATAGCCACTTCTACAGAAAAAGCAGTGTTTTGTGTACTAGAATAGGTTTCTTATATAATTGTCTAGCCAGTATTTAAGTAATGTTATGCATTCACAGCCTGAATACGTACAACTTTACCTTCACTGGGCAGAGACATCCCTGGAAGTAAGACTGGGGAAGGATTTGTATTCATCTTTTTGCAAATACATATGTTGGCTCATAAAATAACCTAGAAAATCTATGCATGCTAAAGAACTGATATAAATGTCAGCACATAAATTCCCTTGGGTTTTACACCAGCGCACTACTGTAAAATTACCCCTTTAGTTTTTATCTCTTACTGCTGAACTGAAATCATAAAACTTAATTTCTAGGAATACTGCAAGTTTTGTTAGAACGACGATAGTCCTGATAGTACCAAATAGAGATAAAGAGCCTTCTGGTTGGCATTGCATACGAACCATGTTATTACTTTCGTACAATTTTAGTGCAAAGATGAAAATGTAATAGATTTTGGAAACCTATATGCTCTAGTGCATGATGCAGTACATTGCTTGTGACACCCCTCAAGCCCCAATTTATCAGCCTGCAGAGTACTCCTTGGGCACATAAATCTTCACAAACTCATACATAGTAGCTGAACTGCAAAGTCCCTATCTTCTCATTGAAAATATGAATTAGAAATTTATTTATTTCCTGATTCTAGATCCTCTGGTGCTAAAACGAGTGGCCGTCCAATAGCTCAAATGGCAACAGAACTAAAGATGAAAGAAAAAGGAAATAATGTATGAAGGCTCATTTCCTTGTTTTTTTGGAGCACAAATATTTTATTTATTCAATTTTCTATTCTGTTCTCCCAGGGGAGCTCAGAATGGTTTACATGAATTTATTCAGGTACTGAAGCATTTTTCCCTGTCTGTCCTGGTGAGCTCACAATCTATCTAAAGTACCTGGGATAATGGGGGGATTAAGTGACTTGCCCAGGGTCACAAGGAGCAGTGTGGGTTTGAACCCACAACCTCAGGGTGCTGAGGCTGTAGCTTTAACTTCACCACACTCTTCCCTTATATTCTCTTAAACATTTTGCATACCAAATTACAAATATTTTAGAAATTTGTCATATTTACTTACTATCTACTTACTACTTGGGACCTGGGTTGACCACTGTTGGAAATAGGATACTGGGCTTGATGGACCTTCGATCTGTCCCAGTATGGCAATTCTTATGTTCTTGGAAAATAATAAATACATACACACGTAACACATTTGACCTCCCTAGTCTAGATAGATATTGTACGTAAGACACTTTACACTATTTTAAAACCTTACTTATTAACCTCATTTACAGCATCAAGTGAATGTTTCTCCATGGTTTTCTAATCAACACCTTTCACAATTAATATACAGCCCCTTTACACAGCTAAATCCAAAATAAAATGCCAATAAGATTCCCTGATTACTTACTGTTCTGATCATCTGTGGTGTAGACTACTACTTAACATCTGCAACCAGCTAATTTTAAGAACGTTTTGGACAAATTCCCAGAAGAAAAGCCCATAGTCTACTATTCAGACAGACATGTGGGAAGCCACTGCTTGCCTTGGAGTGGCAGCATGAATTGTTGCTACTATTTGGGCTTCTGCCAAGTACTTAGGGTTACCAGACATCCAGGAAACCTGGACATGTCCTCTTTTTAGAGGACTGTTTAGGTGCCTGGAGGGATTTCAAAATTTGGCAGTTTGTCCAGGTTTTGGAAGTCCCCAAGTTCGGTGCCTTGTCTGGAGGCCCTCTGTGCATCTACGGACATAGATGTAATGACATCATATGTGCACACGCAGAGGTCCTCCAGACCTCAGGGGAAGGAGGCAGCAGGTTCAGTTGGGAGTAGAATGGGGCGAGGCCAGGTGTCCTCTTGGAGTGGCCACTGTTGGAAACAGGATGCTTGGCTAGATGGACTACTGGTCTGACCCAGTATAGCCACTCTTATGTGACCAGTTTACAGCACCTTGCAAAACTTAAAGTACGTACACTTCCAAAATCAAGCTGTAAAATTTCCCTCTTAAGTCTGTCAGACCCCAGGCTCAACATCAATCTATTCAAGTGGTCATTTTCCCCTAGTCCCCTGGTCAGTGACAGTTCCAGTCCACATACAGCCCAATGGCATGACTTTAATCCAGTTACCTATCCCAGCTTGAATATCTGTTTCCCCAGAATAAACTACCTCTCCAGATATATTTTTTTTAAGTACTCAGTGAATACTTCCTTCTAACTTCTACTTAGGGACTTTTGTAGATAGCATATCATCATTCTGTCATCTACTAATAATATAATAATAATAATTTATTTCTTGTATACCGTCATACCAGAAGTTCGAAGCGGTTCATAACAAAAAATACATACAGTCAGTAACTGAAATACAGAATAAACAGTCAATATCTAAATACAAAATAAGAACAGTCAATAAAAGAATACATCTGATAAAATCAATAAAAGTTAAGATGATAGCACAATTAAGATATAATAAACTATTAAGAATTCATGATAGGTTAGGCAGTAAAGTGACTAAGAGGAAAACATGTCAAACAAGCGTGTTTTTAGTGATTTTCTTTTTTTTTTTATTTCAATATGTTTATTAAACATTTAAAGTACAGTATAATAAAAATGAATACATGGCAGAGTCGAGCATAAGAATAAACCAACCAACAACCTGCACAAATCAATAACAACAGTCATTGTTAGTACTGCAAATACAAAAGTAACTAAGTAGGCAAATGCAAAAGCAATATAAATAAAGGTAGACTGTCTATAATAGTTCACAATAAGATGACAATGGTGCCCATCTCTTTTCATGTGAATGTATACATCCATGTCTTTCAGCAAAACATCGCTCATATCGCATGATCAAGCAGACATTGTGTAATGTAATGTAATTGTAATTTATTTCTTATATACCGCTAAACTCCGTTAGGATTCTAAGCGGTTTACAGAAAAATAGACAATAGGATGCATTAAAATTATAAGTAAAATGGGTACTTAGAAATTCCCTTACTGTCCCGAAGGCTCACAATCTAACTAAAGTACCTGGAAAAATGACAATTAGTAGAATAATAAAGAAATAAAATAGAGAATAGATGAGAAAAATAAGAAAATAAACATTCTAATAAGACTACAATGATCTAAAGGACTTTGAAAGGTTGAAAAAAGAGGGGAGATAAGAATAGATGCAGAGGGAGAACCGTTGAAGCAATAGAATTCTGGGGAAATTTAAATGAAATTTGAATGATAAAATAAAACAAAATAAGTGGTAAAACAATAAGTGAGATTAAAAAATATATCATAAACTAAAAAGAATTGAAAATAAAATCAAAACAGTCAAAACTGAAGTCCAGCTTGAACGGGCCCCCGAGCCAACCGTTGGTCCGATGGCCGGAATGCAGCCCTCCCTCCGTCGGCTCTCCCCTGCTGGAATGGGGGAGGAGCGAAGACAGTGTCGGGTGCCCTGCTGGAACGGGGCCCCCAAGCCGACTGTTGGTCTGATGGCCGGACTGCAGCCCTCCTCCGTTGGCTCTCCGTTGTGCCACCATAAATTATAAGTGAGGTTACCAGCATTCTTCCAATTAGTCAGAATGAGTTTAATAGCAATGAGTAATAGACATTTCAATAATCTAGCTGACAAATCATCAATCGGAGATTGCATGCCATATTTACCATAAATTACAATAGCCAAGGTAATGTTCTCATCAATATTTAGAACCTTGGTTATGGTCTTCCATATGTTATCCCAGTAAGTTCTAATTGGAGCACGAGAAAAAATCATATGATCGAGTGTTCCTTTAGTGGAATTACACGTCCAGCATCTATTGTTATTATTAGGAAGCTTAGAAAGTTTATAAGGAGTCCAAAATGCATGATGGAGCAGAAAAAACATTGTTTGAGTGATAGTAGAAGAGTGTAATGCAGTAAGAGAATCAAGCCAGATTTTACTCCATGTACTAGGAGTCTGAGGTACACCAGTGTCATGATCTCAAATATCATGCACTCCCAGTTTGGAGGTAAATTTGTGTGACAACAGCATTTTATACCAAAAAGCAGACTGACCTTTCTTCTTCACCAAGGTGTACTTGCTCAGAGTTAAGATAGAAGGCTCATCAGACATGAGAGTGCTAATGTTATACCCCGCTTTAATAGCATGACATAGCTGCATCCATCTAAATAAGTGAGAGGAAGGCAGACCGCATAAGGAGCATAGTGAGGCAAACGGTACCCAGTCCTTAAGATCATGTAATTGGCCTATGGACCATATTCCCGCTTCCTTCCAAATAAGCCAGTTGACAGGTTTACCCTGTATTAGTATTTTGGGATTATTCCAAATGTACAATGAGGTGGTGGCACACCAACTATTTGTCAATAAGTGGTCCAATTCTCTAATAGCCAACTTAGTCGACCCAATGGAATCATTTCTATCTGAAGTAGTTGGCGAACCTGTAAATGTGAAGAATTGTAAGTCATGAGGATTCACAATGTGTTCTTCGACAGGAACCCAGACGGGTGATGGATTCACGTCTGATTTAGTGAGCTATTGAGACCCCTGTCTTAGTAAAAATGATGTATGATATTTAAAGAAACTAAGAAAGCGGACTCCACCTTCGTCTTTATTTCTTTTTAATTTTTGCAGACTGATACGAGGCGTGGATTTGTTCCATAAAAATTGTGCAAGTAAAGATTCAATTTTCTTATAGAAAGATCTTTTCAAGTACATCGGTAGCATACTTAGCACATAGTTAATGACAGGTGTTACTATCATCTTAATGGTCTCGAGCCGTCCCCACCACGAGAGCCTTAGTGGTGACCATTTGGATAATAGAGTTGTAATGGACAAAATGATGTATTCCGTATTATATTCAATCGTTTCTTCCAGAGTCGGCCCGAAAAACACTCCCAGGTATTTTAATTTTCTGCCTGCCCATTGTAAACCTAAGTCTTTAATGGTGTTGTAAAGGTCTGGGGTGTTCAAAGATATGATTTCCGTTTTGGATTGGTTGAGTTTGTAGCCCGATACTATAGAGTAATCAAAGATGATGCTCGGGATGTTTTCTATAGAGTCCGAGGTGGCATACAACAGTATATCATCTGCATAAGCTGACACTTTGATTTCGTTAGTACCATAACGAAAGTCTGTTATGTTATAGTTATGTCGAAAAGCTATTAAAAGGAGTTCTAAAGCCACATTGAACAGTAGTGGTGATAGTGGACACCCCTGTCGAGTGGCCCTAGTTGGATTAAAGCTATCAGATAGTAGACCATTTATATAGATTTTTGTGGAGGGTGCTGAGTACAACACATGAATCATCTGAATGAAAGAACTGTGTAAACCAAACCACTTGAGAACAGCAAACATGAAGGACCATTCGACCCTGTCGAAGGCCTTCTCTGTATCAATACCCATGGCCACCATAGGAGTGGGTAAAGAGGCAGCCTGAGCAATCACGTTGGTGAAGACATGCGTGTTATCACAGGACATTCTTCCGGGCATAAAGCCATTTTGTTCAGGCAGGATGATTTGTGGCAGAACAGTTTGCATACATGTAGCCAACACCTTTGCAAACAACTTAGCGTCTGTGTTAATAAGAGATAAAGGCCTATAGTTTTGTACTATATTGGGGTCCTTATTGGGCTTAAGTAAGACTATAATATTTGCTTCAGTGAATGATCTGGTTACATCTCCAGTCATGATCAAGTAGTCGAAAAAGGACAATAAGTGCGGTAATAATTGATCTTTAAAACAATGATAGAACTCTATTGACAAGCCAACCGGACCTGGGGCTTTGGATTTTGCCATAATATCCATAGCAGTTTCAATTTCTTGCTGAGATATAGTAGCTCCTAGCATCAACTTGCCTTCATCTGTTATGGTGTTATGAGGCAGTGTTGCAAGATATTGATCAATATCTGCAGTTGAGTTATTTTCTGCAGTATATAGTTGCTTATAAAATCTTTGAAATTGAGCTAAAATCCCAACAGGGTCATGAATAACTTCGTTATCTTCAGTTTGAAGGACCGGTATTGTCTGTTCTGCCTTTCAAGCAAGTGGCTAAACTGTGGCCACATTTATTCGAGTCCGCATAGTATATAGCATGTTGAGAAAAAGTTGACTAAGGGTCAGTTAGCCCACAGAGAGGACCAAATCAAGGTCTCACAGCGCTTAGCTGGAATAGGGATATCAACATACAATTGAGAAACGTGTTAAACATTTGTGAGCACTTCATATGTGTCAGGTGATATACAAAATACTATGTAAGAATATAGGAGACAGCGCAGCATAGTTATATACTTATCAGGTAGCGTCGATCCTGCTTGGCACAAGCTTTTCTAAATAATCAGCAAGTTCATTTGGAGCTGTGAAGTTTTTAGTGCAGTTGTTGTAGGTAACATGAAGTTTTGCAGGGTATAGCATACCAAATCTTGCTCCTAGTTGTTTGAGCTTGGGTCTGTATTCTAGCAGCTGTTTGCGAGCTTTAGCTGTTTGTTTACATAAATCCGGTACGAAGAGCAGAGTGTGGCCTTCGAACTTTACTGGAGCTTTCAGGCGAGCTTTCTGCATAATATCCAGCACTTTGGGATATCATAGTAATTTTACAATAACTGGCCTTGGATATCTGTTGTGATCTGGCGATTGGTGTGCAGGAATCCGGTACGCGCGTTCAATTTCAAACGCATGGCTGAATTCCAATTCAAGAAGTTTTGGCAGCATTGATTCCAAATATTTTATCAGGTCACGACCCTCCCACGATTCAGGTAGGCTGAGAATCCTGAAATTATTTCGGCGGGCACGGTTATTACTGTCTTCCATCTCGTCCTCAAGCATGGTGATGCGCTTAGCTTGGCGCTGCAAGGTTTTGATGTTTTCCGCGTGTACTTTCGACTGTGCCTCGGAAGTATCCATGCGGCAATTAAGATCAGCAAGTTCTGCCTTGAAAGTACGAAACTCAGATTTTATTTCATCGAGGTCACCTTTCATATCTCCCATCAGCGTTGCGGAGAGCATGCCTTTCTTCCAGCAGGGACGAGGCCGTTTCCTCATCTAACTTCGAGGATGATTTGGAGGGCGATGCCGGCTCAATGCTGCATTTTTTGCTCGATTTCACTGCAGCCATGCTTTAGCTCAGTAAAATGCAGGTTTTGAATAGCGAAGCACTCGAGCGAATATGTTGATATTGAGAGTTTAGTAGGATTCGCGCCGGAACGATGATTCCAGGCAGCCATCTCACGCGGTGCTCACTAGCGCCCCCCCTTTTTAGTGATTTTCTAAAATCAAAGTAAGAAGTGGTCTCAAGTATTAATTTTCCAAGCCATGTATTCAGTTTGGCGGCCTGGAATGATAAAATTCTGTAGAAGCATGCTTTTCATCAAGGTCCTGCCTCATTCATGGGTCTTAGAATTAAACCCCGATACATTCTACATCTGTTTTTTTTTTTCCTGAAACATCCTGTTTCTACTCATCTGCTCATTCTTCTGCCTCTCCATTTCTGCTGGTATGGCTTTTTCAGCACTTTATAGCAGCAGCCTTCCAATTAGCTTCAGGTGCTCAATTACTTTTACCTATGTTATGAATCTTTCTGTTTTCTCACTACATCTCCCAGACTCCTTATCCAGTATAAGTTTGCTTCCTGCTAATTCTGCAATCACAGGGACTATATCTTCCAGTATTTTCATGAGTTCACATCCTTTTAGATCCATCATATGCCGCACAGCATAGGCAGTGGAATGCTTGTTTGGGGGGGGGGGCCCAAAAGCTCCACCACAGACCACACCCTGGTTGATAACTATGGACTTTTCCTTCAGGAACTTGTCCAAACCTTTCTTAAAACCAGCTACACTGTCCGTTCTTACCACATTCCATAAATGTTATTCTTTTGGGCAGAATAGGTCTAAAGGCCCCAATCACAGATAATCTGGCTAAATTATTGCGAATATTACTAAATTTAGCAATAAAAACCATTTTTAGCCACTGGAAAGATTTTACGAGGATAGAGTATATTACTTGGTGGAATTCTGTATGTCTCATAGCTAAATTCGAAAGGTCTTTTGCTGAAAAAAGATGTAGTTTGCACACATATCGTAAGATATGGAAACCTCTCATAAAATATAGTGACGTAGCAGATTTATTTTGTTGAAATTTATTAATGCACATCCATGTTGTTAATTATTTGTTGATTATTGTTATTATCTGTTGGTAGTTGCTAGTGAGCTACCTTTATTTGTGCTTTGTTTTAATTGTGTTAATTAATACTTTTTTTTCTAATGTATTATATAACTGTTATTGTATAGGACGATTGTTGGATCCTATGTATAATGTAAATCTATTATGACTTGGTTGTATCTATAAGTATTATATAATAAAATTTACTGAACTTAAAAAAAAATGCATCTGCAATTGGTCAGGAAGCATGTAACTGGCGCCTAAAAAAGTACCCCTGATTGACCAGCAAACTTGGTTGTACCTGATGTGCAATTACTGCATGACAGTATGAAGCAAGACATGCAGATGTGCAGCTTAGAGAGAACATTGCCCTCCAGTGCCTGGAAGCTCCAGAATATCCCAATGAGAAATTCAATAATTCATATTTCATGGAACTTTTCTGTTGTGCACATGATAGGTATTACCTGAATGCCTTGTGCTGACGAGTCACCAAGCTACAGCATCAGCATGCAGAATGTGACCTTTTGAAGGGGGTAACACTGATAAGAGTTTTCTTACTTTATCACAAAACACTGCTAAATCGAACAGACTTTGGGCTCACACATAACACATGAAGTTTGTTACGATAACACCTTCTGTGATAATTCTTCCATAATATTATTGTTTTGTAAACATTATCTCGGTGCTTTTGACATTTACCAATGATTGAATTTCACAGACTGCAGTGCCCAGAAACTAGCAGTGTGAGCTTGTGTTTATAAGAAGGGATCTTATTGTGATAAAAGAAACTAGATTTAACAAATGAATGCAATTACTTGAGATAAATAAATTAGAGTCAATTTTTTAATTGTGCGCTCAGAACTTATATACCTCGCCAAAAAAGCTGTTTGAAACAAAATAAGTCATCAGGTTTTGGTTTGTTTTTCTTAAATCACAAGAGCTCCCAGTGTTACATAGATAGCGCAAATATATTATGGAGAAACAATAGCTTGTGAGACCAAAGAAAAATGGTTGCAATGAATAGATGCTGATAGGACTAAAACAGAAAACTTCCAATCAGGCAAGCCTGAGAGTAAGTGCTGTGTGTATGAAATTCTCTGAGGAAAAGAGTAACAAATGATTTTTTGGCAAGAAAGGTACACTTTAAGAGCACAAAATAAGCAATTCATTAATCAAATAATATTATGACAGTTTCCTAACACATAGGGGCCGTTGTTACAGGGAGAACGAAGTCAAAGGCATTTTCGTGGTTAAAAGCTATATTACGCTAATGCTGGGTGAGGTGCTTGATCTTTTGCTTGTACAAAGCCCTGCTAGTAGTAGAACAATTTGACAAGCATCTCTGTGTTATATGTTCTCTAAAGGGTTTTCGCAGCTGGTGGCATGCTTGTTGCAGGTTTCCAGGTCTCACTGCATCTTAACAGAGAGAAACTGGCGTTTCAGCCATCATGCTGTGGCTTTCTTCAGGGTATGATGTGAGGTCTGCAGTTTGTCTTTGTAAATAGAGGATCCACTGACATGATTGGGAACAGGGCACTCTGTCAGTCACCAATTTAAATTTTGGTGGGAAAGTCAGTTGGTCTCATTTTATTTATTTATTTAAAAATTTTATATACCGCCTAAATCTAAGTGGTTTCCAAAAAAGCATACATATTATAAGACAGATATTTTTTACACACAATATACAGAAAATATCAATTCTTGCTCTTCCTAACTATCAACCTGTAACTTATTACATAGTTACTAAGGGCTCCTTTTAGAAAGGTGCGCTAGAGCTTTAACGTGTGGAATAGTGTATGCTAAAATGCTGTGTGCGCTAGCCGCTACCGCCTCCTCTTGAGCAGGCAGTAGTTTTTTAGCTAGTGTGCGCTAATCCGGTGTGGCCCGCAGCAACTTTCCCAATCTTCCCCTTCTGAGCCCAGCGTGTTCTCCCCTCCGCAACGGTCCGACGCCGCAGCCACTCTAAGTCCACCGGCCTCGGCAATGCTGTTCGTGGCTCCCCCTCCTGCCCTCTATCTGCTGCGGTCCATCCAGGCGGAAACAGGAAGTTGTGCGTTATTAGAGACAGACCGCGGCAGGCAAAAAGCAGGAGGAGGAGCTACACACAGCACTCACGAATCGCCAAGGCTGGCAGATTCCCTGGACCGGCAGCGACATCAGACTGGCGCCGGAGGGAAAGGTACGACGGGCTGTGAAGAGAGCGAGGTGAAGGGAGAGAGGTTGGACCTGGGGTACTGTGGAGAAAGAGGGAAAAAGATACTTGAAGGGAAACCCATTGGGAAGAGAAAGGGAGAAATGGTGGACCTGGGGGCAGGGAGGCAGGCAGACAGGGTGAGAGATGGGATGGGGCAGTTGGGAAGAGACAAGGAGAGAAGTTGAATCTGGAGATGGAAGGGGATGGAGAAATGTTAGGCCTGGGGTAGAAGGGAGAGAGAGAGATGCAGCGTCTCTTTTTTTTTCCCTTCCATCTCATTGTTCAGCATCAAGGGGGGAGGGAAGAAGAACAACAGAAAAGAGATGGAGCAAAATGTTGGCCCAAGAGGAGAGATAAAAGGAAATAGGAGGCTGGGAAAGGAGTGAGATGGGACATGTGAGAGCTACAGAATAAGAGAAGATGGAAAATTGTTAGCTGAAAATTTAAAAAGGAGGAGGATGAGAAAGAGGGCCAGATTTGAGTGGACAGAGGCAGAAATGAAAAAAGGAGAAAAGTTGAAAGGGAAAAATCAATATGTTGGAGACAGGGACTGGAGCAAGAGAGAAGAGGAGAAAAAAAATGGACAGCAGACACTGGAAAGAGAATTAGAAGATAGACAAAATGAGAAAGAAAAACTGGGACCAAAAGCAAAATGGCCAGATAACAAAAGGGAGAAAAAATAATTTTATTTCTACTAGTTTTTTAGCCTGTTACATTAACGGGTGCTAGAATAGATGTGTAGACTTAGGAATTTCTTTCTTTCTTTCTCTCTGCCCCCTGTCTGTCTTCCCTTCTCCCTTACTTTTGCCTCCCCCATGTCCAGCAGCACCCCTTCCCTACTCCCCCTGTCCAGTAGTAGCCTTTCTCCGTTCCTTTTACCCCTTCCCTGCTCCCCCTGTCCAGCAGTAGCCCTTCTCTGTTCCTTTTACATCTCCCCTGTCCAGTAGTACCCCTTCTCCCTTCTCCCTTACCCCTGTCCAGCATCCGCTAGGCCGGGCAGCCTCGGGGCTTTTGCTAGGCCGGCCCACTTCACATTATTGAAGTGGGACGGCCTAGCAAATGCCTCGCGGCTGCTGCCGCTACTGGTCCAGGGGTGAGAAGGAGAGGTGTCATCAGAAGTCAGCTGGCATCAGAGATCGGGGCAGGAACATTGCTGGGGAAACCGCTGCACGCGTCGCAAACCGCTGAAGGCTCCTACTGCGTATGCCATGGATCAGGGATCACAGCTGCACAAAGTTTCAACAGCACATGTGCGCTAAGGGTTTTATTATAACGGATGCATTCATTCATTCTTATTTGGTATATGGCCCCTCAAATTAATAAATCAAGGTTACGGTAAAATCCATAAAAGAAATGAAAAAAGAGCAGATCATAGTATCCTAACAGTAGGACTCGAAAGGAAGGAATGATGAAATAGCAGAAGAATAATTCCCAGAAAGACTATAGATAAGCAGATGATACAACAAGTTGAGACTAAAAGGAGAACTGACCCTTGCTCCAAAACCTTAAATCTATTGAGCTACCATATTAGTCTGTAACACTAAAAAGTTGTTTAAATAAGCAGGTTTGTATCCCTAATTTTAATTTTTTAAACTTAGCTGCCAAGCAATTGATCATTTTTTGAAACATGTCTAAGTAAATTCTTATAACACCTACTTCTTCGGGCATGTTTTTGTGAAGCATCCACATTATATAGTATAAACAATTTATTATATTTTTGTTTAAAATGTGAGGAACAGAAATGTGTTGGCACTCAGTCACAGCTATTAAAATATGCTTTGAATACTGTAAGAGTGTTATATTTTTTTTTTACTGAAAAAGAATTAATGATTAAAATGTATGTTATAAGAGACAATTTACCATGTGTTCATGTCACATCAAGCTGCCATCAAACTATGACATTTACACAACCAGAAAGTTACTCAAGGAGCACAGTGGTCTCTGAACATCCCTTCATGACTCAGTTTTGTGTTTCTCTGAAGAAACTGATGAGACTGGTTGAGAAAAAGATCTGTACTGACCTCATTTGTCAAGATCATTTTTAGAATTTGCATTTTTCTGTATTAAGAGCGAACAAACAGTAAAAAGGCAAGAGAGCAGTCCTAGTGACCAAACTATGTTTATTGATTCTTTAAAATATATTTCGTCACAACGAGGATCCAAGAGTGCATCAAGAGAGACCAATTTATGAACACCAAGGGATAATTTGATAAAGAGATACTTAGAAATAAGTAATAAGTTAATGCATAAATGCCAGCGTTTTGGTTATTTACATATATGCATAGTGCCCTAGTAAGGGGGATGGGGGGCAGTGCGCCCCGGGCACTGTCTTGGTGGCACCGGCACCTTCCTCTTCTACACACACACACACACCCCGCTCCTTCCCACTTCTCCCCTCGTTGCACACACACATTCACTTCCACCCCCACTATACCTCTATCTCTGAGGGCACAAACCTTTTCAATGCTGATAGAATGCTTCAAGTTTGCGATGTGGTAACATCGTCAAAAGAACGCTGTCGGTGCTGTGAATTTAAACTGTTTAAATTCACAGCACCGACAGCGTTCTTTTGACGATGTTACCACATCGCAAACTTGAAGCATTCTATCAGCATTGAAAAGGTTTTTCAATTTACATACAATAGGGTCTCCTGAAGAAGGAATCGAAACGGGGCCACGTAGAGACCCCGAACCTGTTATAAACTGAATTATCAAGCTGCTCTCAATTTTCTTACAGAGCGATGTTCATTTGAAAAGATTTGTAAAGATAAGAAAAAACAAAGTATTTTCATACAAGTGTTTGAAAGACTGTAAAGACATTTATTTATTTATTTATTTATTTACTTTTGTAATCAAACTTGGAGTGTAACCAGAACTAATAAAGTTGCAACGACTGAAAAATATACTTTGGTTCATCACTAGAGGGCGCAACTCTCTTCTTGAAGAACTCTATACCTCTGAGTGACTTTCAAACGTGACGGTTGCAATCCTGAAGTTTGGTTACCAATTTGAATGAGAAGACAGTTCTTTTATTTGAACTCTAATATTTTTCTGACTTCCACTAATATTTAACTATTAGTACCCCAGTGACATTATAAAGAAATTGTAGTTGTGCAGTGGTAACAGAGTAGGGTTTGGGGTTGTTGTTTTTTGTGGACTCACACTTTCCATCATAAATGTAGTGGTTAGATTGACTTATGGAACTTGCTACTCCTCTCTATGGTTTACTAACCCGTTTACCAGGCTACTTAAGACACCTGTGTGTAGGTCTACTAATCTTTCCTATATTAGGTGCTGCTGTTCTACAGAGAGTTATGTACTTTGTATTCTGATCTTTGTGGAGTGTGAGGGGGTGAGTGAGCACTGGAGAAGTAAGGGGGCGGGCTTTATTTTATCTCTGCTGCGGTTATCTGGGCACTCTGGGTACCTTTTTAACACTTATACACTTTTGAAATAGGTCAAACTCAAAACGTAAAAGTTCCATCCAGGACATCATGGCGAAACCAGAAAGTATTTCTTCACAGAGAGAGTGGTTGATCATTGGAACAAGCTTCCAGTGCAGGTGATCGAGGCAGACAGCGTGCCAGACTTTAAGAATAAATGGGATACCCATGTGGGATCCCTATGAGGGTCAAGATAAGAAAATTGGGTCATTAGGGCATAGACAGGGGATGGGTAAGCAGAGTGGGCAGACTTGATGGGCTGTAGCCCTTTTCTGTCGTCATCTTCTATGTTTCTATGACGTCTGTCAAAACATTGATTTATCCTTGTAGGACATAGAAGTTTAAGTCTGCCCAGAGCTTGCCCAAATGCCACCCATAACACTCCTACCACCTTGCCCCTTTGAGCTCTAAACGCATAGCAGCCTAAAAGTCATGCTGGACGTTCATAAAGTTGGTTTTGAAAACTGGTGCTGTCGATTTGGATGCCCAAGTGCTGACTTAGGTAGGTTTTTGGGCATCTGGATGTTTTGATCATGAGCCCCGTATTCATTAGGGGCTCCTTTTGCTAAGCTGCGCTAGCGGTTTTAGCACGCACTACATGTTAACATCTCCTTGGAGCTGGCGTTAGTATTTTCTGCATAGCGCGGGAGTTAGCGCGCGCTAAAAACACTAGCGCAGCTTAGTAAAAGGAGCCCTAGGTGTTCACTCATAACAAATTGCAATGATGAAACACTGAGAAATCAATATATTTTATCTTTCAGTATATATTATTTTAAATTTCTATTTGGTTGCAATGTGATGATATTGCTAATGACGTTACGACAATGACTGAGATACATAAAATGAACACACTGTTTTGTGCTCATAGAGAAAATGTTTATGTAAGCTAAAGCCCCATTTTGAACAGGATGTCTAGAGATAGGATCTACCTTTTATTGGTGCTTCTGCACACTACGGTCTCTGTCACCTACTACCTTCCCATTCGCTGCCTGCCACTGATTGGTGCTTATAATTAGTACCATTTGCCATCTCTGCTGCCAACCCTATAAATAGGAGGGTAACAGCAGGAGCCACTGTGGGTTGTAGTTAGGAGATTTGGCAGTGAGAGAATAATCGGACACTGGATAGGTGGAGAGGAAATTGGAGTCATGCAGAACAGCATTGGAGAGAAAGAAAGAGCAAGTAATGTTTCCAGCAGCAGGCTTCACAAGCACATGTATGGCAGCCTCCCAAATTCCAGCAGAAAGGGTAAGTAGTAAAGAATCTCTCAATATCTCGCTGGCATGGGTTTTGTTTTCTGCAGATTTTAATCTTATTGGCATCTGATTGCATGTTCTGTGGCTTTGCTAGTCTTAAATTGTCACTTGTTCTAGTAGCACATTCTGTGGGTTTTAGTTTTGTAAACTGTATTTTCATGTATTGTGTTGTTTTAGTATTTCTCCATTTTTTTGCTTTGAAAGCAGTGGAGTACATAAAGCACTGCGTGTAACTAGGGGAAAAAGAACATAAGAACATAAGAATTGCCCCAGCATCATGACCCAGCAGTCCGCTCCTGCAGCGGCCCTTAGGTCAAAGACCAGTGCCCTAACTGAGACTAGCCTTACCTGTGTACGTTCTGGTTCAGCAGGGACTTGTCTAACTTAGTCTTGAATCCCTGGAGGGTGTTTTCCCCTATAACAGCCTCCAGAAGAGCGTTCCAGTTTTCTACCACTCTCTGGGTGAAGAAGAACTTCCTTACGTTTGTACTAGAGAATGACACGGTGGCGGTTTACCCGCGGCCACCGCATTTTAGCCGCGGGTCACCACCGAAAACGGGGAAGAAAACTAGCAGTCGCTGCGGCGACGGGGACAAGGCCTTTCACTGCCCGCGGGGCGGTGAATGGGTCTTGTCCCCGCAGTGAGGCATGAAGGATCGCGCGGTCCCCGCAGCTCACACCCACCTGCCCAATCGATTCTAGTGTTTAGCCAGCTCTCTCCCTTCTCCTCACCTTAGTTTGTAGATTTTCTTTTTCGGCGACCCGCACGCTATCAAAGAGCCGCTGCTGCTCAGTTTCGATCTTCTGCTCTGACACAACCGGAAACAGGAAGTTGCAGCAGAGCAGAAGATTGAACACTGAGCAGCCGCGCGTGTGCGGCTCTTTGGGAAAGCGTGCAGGTCGCTGAAAAAGAAAGCCTGCAAATTAAGGTGAGGAGAAGGGAGAGAGCTGGCTAAACACTAGGATCGATTGGGCAGGCGGGTGGGGGCTGCGAGGACCGTGCGATCACCCGTGTTCCCGGCTCAGACTGTAAGGAGGGAGTGAAAGGGAAAAGGATTCTGGGCCAAGGGGATGAAAACGGAAAGAAAAAACCCACAGCAGGAAAGAAAGGGAAGGACAGGCAGGTGAGCCAGATGCTAGAAGCAGGGGGGGGGGAAGAAAGAGGGAAAAAAGCTAGATGGGGTTGAAAAGAAGAGACACACTGGTATGGAAGAGGAAGATAGGGGAAATCTGGACACAGGAAGGTAACAGAAAGAGGGGAAATTATGTGCATGGGGCATAGGGACAGAGACAAAAAGGGGACATGCCATGGGGATGGTATATGGACACAGGGGGGGGGCAATGGCAGATACATAGGGGAGATATTAGAAATGGGGAAAAGTATATAAAATCGTACCCGTTTGAGGCTTTTATGTATGCAGCGGTGACGGTGACGGGGCGGTGAATGGGGTTGCAGTGGCGGTGACGGGGCGGTGAATGGGGTGGCAGTGGCGGTGACGGGGCAGTGAAGGGAATGGCGGTGACGGGGCGGTGCAGAGGATGGTGAGACGGGGACGGGGCGGTGACGGAGACCAATTTTTTCACCGTGTCATTCTCTAGTTTGTACGGAATCTATCCACTTTTAACTTTAAAGAGTGCCCTCTCGTTATCTCTACCTTGGAGAGGGTGAACAACCTGTCTTTATCTACTAAGTCTATTCCCTTCATTATTTTGAATGTTTCGATCATGTCCCCTCTCAGTCTCTTCTTTTCAAGGGAGAAGAGGCCCAGTTTCTCTAATCTCTCACTCTACGGCAACTCCTCCAGCCCCTTAACCATTTTAGTCGCTCTTCTCTGGACCCTTTTGAGTAGTACTGTGTCCTTCTTCATGTACGGTGACCAGTGCTGGACTATTGCTAGTTCTCTTTGGAGGCTCTGTGACTGTCCAACTACTGGGGCAGGTTTGTGTAATGACATCGTAAGTCCCTTCCATTATAGACATGTCAGATAGCAGAATCCCACTGTGTGCACAGCCTCTCGTGAGTAAGTAAAACTCTAGTTAAGCTATTGTGACAGGGAGAAGTTCCTGTCACTGGCCAGCAGAGGCAGCCTGAGCAGTGAAGAGTATGGAGCTAATTTGCATAAGAGCAGAAAAGGCAGCTGGGAGCTGTCCACTCATCCTGAGTGGAGAAGAGTGCTGAAAATAACAGCTCCAGAACAGAGAGCTGGGAAAAGCAGAAGCTCCTTTGGTTGCTGGGTGAGCCTCAAGGGTTGGAATGCTGATCCCTGGTCTAACTCTTAGTAAGCCTGTTAGACTGGCTTGCTCAGTAGAGCTTGGGGTGACTGGGGGGAGGTACTCCAGGCTTGATGTCCAGCAGAGGGTAGGTGGATGTTTGAGAGAGTAGGTTAGTGATAGGAGAGTCCTTACAGAGTGTGACTGAGGAATTGGAGCAAGTCCTCAGGAAGAACCCTCAGAGAGAGACTGGCTGGGAAAGACCCCTCAGTGTGTGCATCTGGGAGAAGACAAATGAGGGACTGGAAGAGTCCTCAGTGTGTTTGTCCAGGAAAAGATGACTTTGCGACTGGTACTCAGTGTGCATCTGGGAAAAGATGACTGAGAGATCTTCTCTATAACTGTGCCACAAACCTGGAATCGCCTTCCATCCTTTTTTGTTTTTTTAATATATATCCTTTTTATTAGCGTGAACCAGAGAAACAGGCATGTTCTCTGTTTTTGTTTTCTCCTTCGTCTCTTCGATCCTCCCATTGTATTTCTCGCCATCCTTTTTAAGAGAAGAAATACAATTAGATAAATTTAAAAGCGTCCTTAAAAGTTTTCTGTTCAATGATGCCTTTCAGAATTAAACTATGAAATAGGAGAACTTATAGATCTCTCTCTTTTTTTAATGCAATTACAGTGACAAACAGGCCCTTAAACAGCCTGTAACTAGCCTTTTAAGGCTACCATCCTCTCCCCTCCCCTTTGTTTATACCATGAATGCTACTTTTCTATCAAAATTGTAGTTCTTCCCTCTTTCCTTTGCTTCTTGTGAGTATTTGTCTCAGTAATGTCTTTTCCTTTATTTTATACCGTAATTTTAATGTAAATCGCTTAGAAATCATTTATAAGCATTTTATCAAATTTTTAATAAAACTTGTGAACTTGAGCAAATGGTCTTGTTCTGTTTTTAAATCTTTATTGATTTTCAAACTTTGATAGTGCAATACAATTGATAAATCATAAATACTGCATAAAATGCACTAATAACTGTACAATTATTACATTAAACAATCACCAAATTGGCTAAAACACAAGAGAAAATATCCAAACTGGATATAGAGGAGAAATACTTAAGGATCTCAAGCGCTCACAGCTAAAGGCCCGATGTATGTTACAAGCCAATAACCATAGGGTGAGCTATCATTGGTCCTGTATATTCTCCTATTTTCTCAATTTTTATCAAAACCTTCTTTTTTATTTTTTATTGCTTTAATTTTAAAATATAATTTTTTAATATGTTGACTATTATACAAAGCTTATTTTGCTTCATCTGAATACTTGCAAATCGTTTTCTAATTAGTTAAAGTACTGGTTTTCATCTACTAAATAGTACTCTCCCATTCAAAAATATATGGATTATGAAGTACTTAGCTTCATGACATGACGACGGAAGATCTCCGATTCGCTCATATTAGAATTAAAAGAGCTTCGCCAGGAAAGGCACCAGTATTCACACTGTTTATGCCAACCAATTGTGAAATTCAACAGTAGGGAGACTGCATATTACCGCGGCACAACGTGCCTGCCTTTTTGATCGCCGTCTTTCGAACTCTAACTAGACTAAGAAGATTAAATACTTGTGTTTTAGCCAATTTGGTGATTGTTTAGTGTGTTTCACAAGATTTTTTGGAGGTGTATTGCAATTATTACATTAAACAATCATTTACTCCCATCCTCATCTTAATTCTTAATACAATAATACATATGATGTGATTTCAATATTATAATTTAATAATTTAACTCCTAAACGTACATTTCCCTCCCTGGATGTGTACAGAAATTAATGAAAAGGGAAGAAACGTGACCCTTACTGTAATGCAACAAAAGTAGTCAATGGACTCCATACATCATTAAAGGACTTACTAGTCCCTAAACGTTCTGCCATACTTATATGTGGTACACACATTTACCCACCAAAAAGTATAATTAATCCTGTCATTGTTCTTCCAATTATGATCACCTATTCCTGTCATGATCAGGAAAAGGTGACTTTTATACTTGTCTAAAGTAGGCTTAACATGAAGTAACGTACCGCAAATTAAAGCCTCATAGGATAAGGGGATAGATGACCCAAGAATGAGATTTATTTGTCTCCAAATTGACTTCCAGAAACTAAGTATCAGTGGACAAAAATATAACAGAAGATACAAAGTCCCTATATTAATATGACAATGCCAGCATCTATTAGATTTAGAATTACAGTGGTACCTTGGATTACGAGCATAATCCGTTCCAGGAGCATGCTCGTAATCCAAAATGCTCGTATATCAAAGCAAGTTTCCCCATAGGAAGTAAGGCAAACTTGCTTTGATATGTTTCCACCCCCCACCTTCCACCCCCGAGGCCAGCAGCGCTGCTCCCCCCCCACGAGAACCGGCATTGCTCCCCTCGAAAGCCCCCCCCCGTGAACCGGCACCCTCCCCCCCGTGATCCGGCACCCCCCCTGCCGCCATCGGGCACCCCCCGCCGCGAACTGAGGTCCCCCCAACCCACCCGAACCCTCTTCTTACTTTTCTTTAGCCTCCGCAGCGGCACCGGCACCAGCATGTCCTGTGCGTGGTGCCGGTGCCTGAAGATCTGCTTCCTGTGCAAGGCCTGAGAGTTCACGTCGAACGTGTTCGACGTGAACTCTCAGGCCTTGCACGGGAAGCAGATCTTCAGGCACCGGCACCATGCACAGGACATGCTGGTGCCAGTGCCGCTGCGTAGGCTACAGAAAAGTAAGAAGAGGGTTCGGGTGGGTTGGGGGGACCTCAGGTCGCGGCGGGGGGGGGGGCCCGATGGCGGCAGGGGGGGTGCCGGATCACGGGGGGGGTGCCGGTTCGCAGGGGGGGCGCTCGCAAATCAAAGCGCGCTCGGTTTCCGAGGCGCCGATTTTGCGAATGTTTTGCTCGTCTTGCAAAACACTCACAAACCGGTGCACTCGTAAATCGAGATACCACTGTATCTATTTTTTGTAATAAAACTGGGGTCCAAAAAATCCTATGTAATAAAAATAACCATGTTTGCCTCATAGATGCTGACGCTATACATTTCAACCTCCAAATCCAAATTCGTGGCCAACGAGACACAGAAATATACTGTTTTATCTCGATGCTCCAAATATCTCTAAGACTATTTTTTGGCTTCTTATTTAAAAATTCAGAAATCGATTTGTACCACTGGGCAACCTGATGCCCTACTAGATCTGGCTGGTAGCAAAGGATCTGCAAGCTGTAATAAGTTTTTAAGTTTTTCCATTCAAGGAACCCACTCTGAATAGCCTGCTTCAACTGCAACCACCTATACTGTTGGGACTTTAAAATGCCAAATGATTGTTGCAGCCGTGAAAAATCAAGCAGTTTCTCATTAGATATAACATCATCCAATGTCCGAATACCTGCCTGCATCCAATTCTTCCAGGCAATGCCAGCACTGCCTACTTAAATCTTGGAGTTTAACCATAAGGACTGCAAAGTAGATTTCATTATAGGAACATCTGTTAATTTATCAATAAATTTAATTGTTTTCCATGTATCCAATAAAATTATGTTGTCCTTAGCATATCTAGGTAGCCTGATACTTAATACATGAGATAGTCACATAGGGGAAATAATTTTCCATTCTAGATATAGCCAGTCTGGAAGATGCTCCATAAGCTCAGGGAGAATCCAATATATACCCTGACGCATTATATAGGCTTGATGATACCTATAAAAATTGGGAAAATTTTTCCCACCCTCCACAATTGTTTTTTGTAAAGATACGAGAGCAATTATTGCATTTTTCCCAAGCCAAATAAATTTTGTCAGAATACTATTTAATTTTTTATAAAAGGACCCTGGAAAAAAAATTGGCAACATACCCATTTGCTAACAAACCACAGGCAAAATCATCATCTTAACAGTATGTATTCTCCCCCACCAAGACAGATGTAATGGATTCCAATGCTCACACATTTCTGTGACCTTCTGCAATAAAGATTTTTCATTTACTTTCATTGTCTCTTCCACCATATTTTTTATCCAAATACCTAGATATTTTATCCCTTCTCCCTCCAAAGAAAGGGGAATGAATCAAATAAACCTTTTGTACAATGTACATTAAGCGGAAGCACCTCTGATTTATTCCAATTTATCTTATATCCTGAAAATTTCCCAAATTTCTCAATCAGCTCCAGTAAATGTGGAATGGTTGTTCCAGGATTCCTCAAATGAAGTAATATGTCATCTGCATAAGCAGAGACCTTGTATTCTCAACCTGCATAAATGGTCTTGTTCTGGACATTTGGCACTTGGACAAAATTTTAGTTGAAAATGTGGTATAAAGATAAACATCCTGGGTTATGGACATCCAGACAGAGGATTTTAAAAATGTATATATATATTTCTAGATGTATGGTGGTTTGTAGAAGAACAAATAGCTCATACAGTAAAACGGGGAGACAAAACATTTTTTAGATGTATCAGTGATAGGAAGAAGTGCAAAAGTAGCATTGTGAGACTCAAAAGTGAACGGGAGAAATATGTAGAAGCTGAAGTACCGGGAGAGGGACCACAGATTACAAGCATGAATAGGGATGGAGTAGTGGTAGACTCTGATTAATTTTCATAGGATTGTGTTCATGAGAAGTTAGCTAAATTAAAGGTAGACAAAGCAATGGGGCTGGATGATGTACATCCAAGGGTACTAAAGGAACTTAGGGAAGTTCTGGTGGCTCTTCTAACTGACTTTTTCAATGCATCTCTAGAGTCGGGAGTGGTACCAGAGGACTGGAGGAGGCAGATGTGGTCCCTCTACACAAAAGTGGAAGTAAGGAAGAAGTAGGGAATTACAAGCCAGTAAGTCTGACTTCTGTTGTAAGCAAATTAATGGAAACACTTTTAAAACAGAGAATGGTGAAGTTTCTGGAATCTAGTGAATTACAGGACTGGAGGCAACATGGATTCACTAGAGGTAGGTCTTGACAGACAAATCTGATCAATTTCTTTGATTGAATGACCAGAGAATTAGATAGAGGGAGTGCAATAGATGTGGTGTATTTAGATTTTAGCAAAGCCTTTGACAGTGTTCCACACAGACATCTAATAAATAAACTGAGTGCCCTCAGGTTGAACCCCAAAGTGACAGGCTGGGTCAGAAACTGGTTGAGTGGAAGATGACAGAGGGTAGTGGAGGGTAGTGGTCAATGGAGATCACTCTGAGGAAAGGGATGTTAATAGTGGTGTGCCTCAAGGTTCTGTTCTTTTTAACATTTTTATGTGATATTGCTGAAGGGCTGTCAGGTAAGATTTATCTCTTACGGTTCATACCAAAATCTGCAATAGAGTAGACATCCCTGATGTTGTGAATAAAAACAAGAAAGACCTAGCTAAGTTTAAAGAATGGTCCAGAATTTGGCAGCTAAAATTTAATGCTAAGAAATGCAAGGTTATGCATTTGGGTTGCAAAAACCCAAAGGAATGGTACAGTTTAGGGAGTAAAGAACTTATGTGCACAACAGAAGAGCGGGACTTGGGTGTTATTGTATGTGATGATCTTAAGATGACCAAACAGGTTGAAAAGGTAATGGCAAAAGCTAGAAGGGAGACCAGGATGCATAGGAAGAGGTATGGTCAGTAGGAAAAAAGAAGTATTGATGCCCCTACATAAGACTCTGGTGACACCTTATTTAGAATATTATACAATTCTGCAGACCGCACCTTCAAAAAGATATAAAAAGGATGGAGTTGGTCCAGAGGAAGGCTACTAAAATGGTGTGTGCTCTTTGTCATAAGGAATATGGGGACAGACTTAAAGATCTCAATCTGTATACTTTGGAGGAAAGGCAGGAAAAGGGAGATATGATAGAGACGTTTATATGCACATGAGTCGAGTCTCTTTCATTTGAAAGGAAGCGGGCATAGGATGAAGTCAATAGGTGATAGGCTCAGGAGTAATCAAAGAAATACTTTTTTACAGAAAGGTGGATGCATGGAAAAGTCACCCAGAGAAGGTGGTGGAGACAGAGACTGTGTCTGAATTCAAGAAAGCGTGGGATAGGCACGTTGGATCTCTTAGATAGAGGAAAAGAATGGTTCTGCGGATGGGCCATTTGGTCTTTATCTGCCATCATGTTTCTATTGTTGTGAACTAGATTAGAAACTAGTTGGCTGACAGATGCCAGAGGGTGGTGGTTAATATCATTTGCTCAGAGGAAGGAAAGGTGAGTAGTGGAGTCCCTTAGGGTTTGGTGCTGGGGCTGATCCTGTTCAATATGTTTGTGAGTGACATTGCTGAAGGGTTAGAAGGAAAGGTTTGCCTTTTTGCAGATGATACTAAGATTTGTAACAGAGTAGACACCAGGTAAGGAGTGGAAAACATGAAAAAGGATCTGCAAAAGTTAGAGGAATGGTCTAATATCTGGCAACTAAAATTCAGTGCAAAGTAATGCATTTGGGGATTAGAAATCGGAAGGAGCCATATGTGCTGGTAGGTGAGAGGCTGATATGTACAGATGGGGAGAGGGATATTGGGGTGATAGTGTCTGAAGATCTAAAGGCAAAGAGACAGTGTGACAAGGCGGTGGCTGTTGCCAGAAGGATGCTGGGCTGTATAAAGAGAGGCGTAGCCAGTAGAAGGAAGAAGGTGTTGATGCCCCTGTACAGGTCATTGGTGAGGCCTCACTTGGAGTATTGTGTTCAGTTTTGGAGACCGTATCTGGTAAAGGACATAAGAAGACTTGAAACGGTCCAGAGGAGGACAACGAAAATGGTAGGAGGTTTGCGCGAAAAGATGAATGAGGAGAGACTGGAAGCCCTGAATATGTAAACCCTAGAGGAAAGGAGGGACAAGGGAGATATGATTCAGGTGTTTAAATACTTGAAAGGTATTAATGTAGAGCAAAATCTTTTCCAGAGAAAGGAAAATGGTAAAATCAGAGCACATAATTTGAGGTTGAGGAGTAATAGACTCAAGATTAATGTAAGGAAATTCTTCTTTATGGAGAGGGTAGTTGATGTCTAGAATGCACTCCCGAGGGAAGTGGTGGAGAAGAAAACGGTGACAGAGTTCAAAAAAGCAAGGGATGAACACAGAGGATCTTGAATCAGAAAATATTGAAGAACTAAAGCCAGTCCTGGGCAGATTTGTACAGTCTCTGTTCATATATGGCCATTTGGTTGAGGATGGGCTGGGGAAGGCTTCGATGGCTAGGATGGTTTAGATGGGCTGGAGTGAGCTTTGACGGAGACTTCAGTAGATGGAACCTAAGCACAGTACCGGGCAGAGCTTTGGGTTTTGGCCCAGAAAGAGCTAAGAAGAAGGAAAATTTAAATTAAATCAGTAATTTAAAGAGAGGGTAAGGTTGGGCAGACTGGATGGACCATTTGGGTCTTTATCTGTCGTCATCTACTATGTTACTATGTAATTTCTTCCACTGCAGCAACAGTCCAGAGAAACAAAGACCAAAATCGCTCCCACAATACTACCCTCCAGGCCATATTCAGCAACATACCATCCAAGAAACCTTGTTTCTCGGGTTACTAGCCTGCTGCGTCAGGAGAACAGGAATCAGATCATTGCTAATGGCAACATTAGTGCATTTCCATTAACAGGAAAAATAGAAAATCAACCATTTTCTTGCTGCAGTAAAAATGACCTTATCACCAGTGTGGAGAAACCCATGTAAAGGTGTGTTAAAGCCCCCCTTTTTTTTTTTTTTTTTTTTTTACTGCTGCTTAGAAAGAGGACCCCGTAGTTCTGTAGTTCTACAACCACAGGGAAAAGAAAACATGCAGCTACAGTGATCAGAGTACCTGGTTGCATACAGAATGTGTGAGTGGTGTGAAAAATACTAATGGGGAGAGAAGAATCAACTGCTGACACGTGAGCAGGGGTTAAATCAGAGTTAATGAAGGTTACAGTTGATGTTTGCAGAAAAAACCAAAAACACTATAAAATCTACATCATTTCTGTTAGTGAAACTGCATTTCAGAATGTTCCGAAAGTGAATAGCTCCATGTAATGAAGTATCAGAAGCAGGATATGTTTATTATCTTATATTTTAATCAGTATGATATCTACTACCACCTGCTGGTAAATTAGTGCTTAACACCTTATCAAATAAAGTAAGCTGACCCACAGAAACACAGAAGAGTGCTGTTAATTCACCAGTTGTCCATCTGTCGAGATATCTGTACCTTGAAATATAAATTCATATTTTTTTGCATGTTGACAAAAGACTGCAAATTATAAGAATGCAACATTCAAAATAATATATACTACAAATGTAGAACATTTTGCAACCTAGCTGTTTGGGTGCCTGCTTAGATTCTCAGGGGCCAATGAGCAAAACTACCATTTGCATTAGATAGTTAATACCAGGTTTGTGTGCATGCTGTTATGTACCTGTGAGGGAGTCTATAGGACACTAACTCTTACTCCATCACAGTGCCAGAGCCACCTTAATTTGTATAGTCCCGCCAAAGGGGGAAGTGATATAGGATGGATGGAGCCAGGAAAGCAGCCGCCAGGAAGTATAAAAGGCAGGACAAGAGTTGGGTTAAGGAGGCCAGGGAAGGAAGAAGTGATCCCCTGCATCTGCCTTGACTATATGCATCCAGATATTCTGGCTGAGGTAAGTCAACCTTTATATATTGAATAGGTACGTGTGCTCTGTTTTGAGGTCTGCCTGAGATCATACCTGGCAATCCAGAAAGAAAAACTTTGTTGACCGTATTTGGGGCATATCAGCCATGGGGGCTGGATGGGGTCTTGGGCCCTGTCAGCCACAGACCCATCTCAAGACTTTTTCCTCTGATTTAAGAGACTATTTCCTTTTGTTCCTGACCCTGTGAAGTTAGCAGGCTTCAGGTTTTGAGTTAATAAAGTGCCTACTTAAACTCTTTACAACCTTGTCCAGATGTGTCACTGAAGGCCTACCCTCAACCATCACTCACGTTCTTACATGTTGTGACAGTGGTGGGATTCCACTCAACTCACCAGAAGAAGTGGACCCTACAGACTCCAGGACTCTGGGCCTAGGATTAATATTCAGCTGTATTTTGAGGATAAGGAGTCTAGGTCCATCTCCAGAGAGGGGCCAAACACAATATTGTTAGTGCCGGATATGCAGAATTTTTTTTTTTCCTTTTGCTCAAGGGACTATAAGCAAAACATGGAGAAACTAATCTAGGCCCTGGTAGAGGGCCAACACAAGCAGCAACAGTTTAGCAAGCACACTTTGAGCAGCAGCAGCTAAAGCAACACGTTTTACAGAAACTGGTAGAATTACCCAGATATCTCCAGTATGACTGGGGCCAATATCTCAGGCATATATAGCTTTCTCAGTATTGCCTAAAATCACCCCAAAAGAAGACACAGATCATTTTCTAGGGAATTATGAGAGGACTACCCACATGGCTGGCTGTCCAGAAGCAACATGGACAGCATAATCGGGGAACTTGTTAACCAGCAACAGCCAAACCGCCTTCCAAAGTTCCAATCCTGATGCCTATAAGGATGTTAATCACTTAAACCATCTGACAAAAATTTTTTTCCAGGTTTGCAATTATGTTAACATTCATCAAATTGTGCAAATCCTTCCTTTTGTTTGACAATATTCTTTACACAGCTTTGTAGTCAATTCATTACGCTAACTTGCAAACAGTTCTCAGGCAGTGTGTCTAGAGCTGTCAGAAGCAGCACCCCAAATACACAGGTATAAGTTTATTGGGGGAGGGGGGTTGCCGCTGGTGCTTCCTCATACACCACCAGATAACTAAATTATGTTCATTTATTTTCATTAAGTTATATGTTAGCTGTCGCTAGTGCTTGTTTGCACTTTGAACATCGGGACAGGCAGTCCCGCTGCTGCCCGACCCAGCCAGCTGAGAGGGTCCTTGGAGAAGGAGTCTTAAAATCCCGGAGAGCAGAGAGGGAGCCTGTCGCTAGTGCTTGTTTGCACTTTGAACATCGGGACAGGCAGTCCCGCTGCTGCCCGACCCAGCCAGCTGAGAGGGTCCTTGGAGAAGGAGCCTTAAACCTTCGAACAGCCGCGGTACGCGGCCCGCGGTTGCGAGCCCCGGGTCGCGAGCTGAAGGGGCGTGGCTAAAGGGGCTTGCCCCTTTTGAGCCCCTTCAGAGCCTAAGAGGAGCAGGGAGCAGGACTACCGATTCTTCAGCATGGGCAAGAGGAAAGCTAAAGCAATACCATCCGCTGCAACAACAGGCCCGATGGATCGCCATCTGGTGGTTCCTACCTTGCCTCCTATTGAGGAACAGGTAACTTTTAATATTCAAGCTGTCTCCTTATCTTCTGGGGAACCAACACCACCTCCTCAACCATTATATTCCTTACGGTTAGAAGAATCTCCTTCCCCTTTTAAGGAAGGAATAATTTCTTCTTCCCCTCAATCATTGTCATTATCTGGTCTGGAGGTTTCAGGACAGTCCCTGGGGCAAACTAAAGAACTAACCCCAGTGCAAATGATTACTGGGCAAAGCTCGGATGCTCTCCCCAGGGATAAAGTGATCACTCTAAATGATGTTTGGCTTAGTATTAACAGAATAGAGTCATCTTTACAAAAAACCGTTTTGAACTTATGTCAATTTTCATCTGATGTAACTGTGAAAATTAAAGAACAAAATAATAAAATTGGAGAAACAGCTGTAAAGGTTGAAAAGTTAGATCAGGCAGTAGGTAATTTACAAGCTAGTGCTGTTTCTAATATAAAGGATAGTATGATGTTACATGCTAAATTAGAGAAAATGGAAAATGCTATTAGAGTTAAGAATCTTCGTCTGTTAAATTTTCCTACCACACATTACCTTTCTTCAATGGAACTCTTGAAAATGTATTTGAGGGAAATATTACATTATAATAAAGTGGAGACCTTTGAGGTCGATAATTTATATTACATTTCAAGAGATTCCAAAGAAAAGGTAGAGGAAGGTGGAATGGATAGAATAGTATCACCTGAGAGTTTGAATGTATCACAGTTTTTGGAGTCATCTAAGGACATAATTGAGAAACGAGCAACTCTTCTCGTGACCTTCAAGACAGAGCTTGAGAAACAAGATATTTTGAAATTATATTTCCTGAAAAAGCAAGAGATGTTTTGTGGTCAACGGGTGATAATTTTTCCAGATGTCTCTAGACAAACCCAGTTTAAGAGGAAACAGTTCCTTCAGCTAAAGCCAAAGGTTTTGGCAGTCGGAGCTACTTTCTTTTTAAAATTTCCATGTAAATGCCTGATTTCATATGGAAATGATAAATATGTGTTTTTTGATCCAGCCCAGGTGGAAGATTTTATCAAAGAGAAACCTTTGTTGAAAGTTTAATTCCTTATATTCAGTTCATTTTTGGAGGATGATGTATAATATATATAATAGCCATTTGCCTGTTCCTAGATAGTAGATAGAAAGATTTGCTTTGATGTTTTATTTGTACTGGCGATCAGCTTTAATGTGGACTAGGATACGGTTGAATTAGTTTCCTTATATATTATGTTAATACCCGTTTGGGAATTTACATTTGTACTTTTTGTGTTCATTCATGCATGTTTGTTACAAAGATATTGTAATGAATAATCCAATAAATAAAATTAAAAAAAAAAAAAAAAGTTATATGTTAAACATCCAGCTAACCAGCTTGAATAAATAATTTGATAAGAACTTATCTTCAAAGTCCTGGTTCAAATTTAAGTGATGCTAGGAACGGCAGAACATCCCGACATGCATGTTTCATACAATGGTACTGCTTCAGGGCATGGCAAATAAATTTTTAGTTGAACCACTTCTTAAACATAGTGGACATCAATGCTAATCCAGCGAATAAAGGATGTTAAGGCTGCCTTCCTGGAACATGCAGGGTATACCTCGGTATGCTATAGGCATGGTTCAAGAAAAGCACTGTCCATGCAAAGGAAATGCCTTGCAGTTTTTTCTGTGGGTTGAAAGAGATTGTATGTAGGTGGCAGCGGCAAGAGGAAATGGGTGAGGCAACACCCCAAACACTCCAAATTGATGCTGGAAACTGCTTTAGGAGTGGTGGAAAGGTTCCACCAAGGGCAACCAGTCCCTGAACCAGAGGAGAGGAGACCAGATGGGAGTCTTGGAAGGACAAAATGACAGGGGTCAAGCCCCAAGGAGAGAAAGCCACTGTCATGTCCAGAAACCCAGAAGAAAAGGTCAGAGCGATTGAGGCCATCTTTGCCAGGATGCAATACCTCATGTGGGTTTGGGGATAAGAACTGGGCTCTCTCATTTGCTTTAAGTGTGAAAACAAGGGACATTTGACCAGAGATTGCTTGGGAATAAGCAAAGACAATATGGATGTGAATGTCATAGGGCACACTTGTAATTTTGTGGAGGTCTCTCAATCTGAGGACAGAAACTTTGTGAAGTTGAACTAAATGGAAACACCTACCAGGCACTGATAGACTCTGGCAGCATCAAGACCCTTCTGTGGAGAGACTGCAAGTAAGCTATGAGTGGACCATGGTATTATTATATGTGCATGGCGACCAAACACAGTATCCTACAGCTCAAGTGTCTCTCAGGACTCCACTCAGACAAGCCCAGCTAGAAGTGAGGATCTTGCCAGGGCTTTCTTACCCAGTTGTCTGGTGCTGTGATTTTCCAAAATTTGGAACTGTCTTGGCTCAACTAACCACTGGTGCCCAGAAAAAGGAGGAGGAGACTTTTCCCAGGATCTTCCATTTGGAAGGCCCTGACCTCTATATAGAGGACCCAAAGGTGTCTAAACCCTGCTGACAAAAGCAGTTGGAAAAATTGCCCTGCTCTCTGAAATTAGGGGCTACAGTCGATGAGGATCCTGGGTCAGGGGAGGAGGGACAGAACACTCCAGACCTTTTAGTCATCCTGAGTAGAGTAATGATGAATGTTAAAAGGGCACAGGCAGAGGATGAAACCCTTAGAGCAGCATGAGCTTACATTGTGACTGTAGACTGGAATTCCGTGTGCAATCAGGACCCTCTCAGGTAGCATCCCTGTACTTCATATTAAAGAATGAATTGTTGTATAGAGTGATCAAGGGGACAGGGGACAGCTCAATCATTGGACCAGGTAAGGCTTTAGCACATGGGACTGGAGATACAGGGCACTGAAATCCCCAACCTTTGAGCTGAACCACTGGACCAAGTGAAGCTTTGGCCCAGGGAACTGAAAATACAGGTGTGTGGTGGGGAATCATTTATCACAATTGCATAGCCTCAAAGACTCCACTCAAGCCTCACAAGAACTCATGACAGCCAATCACTAGCGGTTCTCCATGGGGCAGGAGTGCGGGAAGGCCGCTCCTGCTCCGGTTCACCGCTGGACTACTGGAGATTGTAAAAGGTACACGGAGGAGGCGGGTGGGAGGTAAAGAAAGGCACAGTCAGCTGGGACAGGAAGAGGGAAGGATCCCTCCTGTCCCAGCCCACCGCTGGACCACCGGGAATTTTAAAGGTACACAGGGAGGCAGGAGGGTGGATAAAAGATTTTTGAGACAGATGGAAGAGAGATGGGAGGGATCCCTCCTGTCCCGGCCAACTGCTGGCCCACCAGATCTTACGGCAGGCCCAGTGGAGACCTGCAACAGGTCCGGGAAGAGGTCAGGTGGGTGCTGACCCAAATATAAGCCGAGATCACCATTTCATTTTTTGGCCCCAAAATCTCAGCTTATATTCGAGTATATACAGTATATTCCTTTAAAAAGGTGAATTACAACCATACATACATAGTTAATAACAGCAAAACAAGACAAAAAAACATGTAAAAAAAGCATCAAAATATCAGTTCATCAAATTGGTAGACTGCCCTGTTCCCAATCAGGTCAGTGAACCTACTATTTACAAAGACAAACTGCAGACTTCACAGCATACCCTGAAGAAAGCCACAGCATGGTGGCTGAAACGTTGGTTTCTACCTGACAAGATGCAGCAAGACCCGGAAACCTGCAACAAGCACAATGTCAGCTATGGAAACCCTGAGAGAACATGTAACCCAGCTCCACAGGGAAAACATCTTTAAACCCACTAGAGACTTTTCCATTCTATGGAAAAAGAGACCAACTAACTTTCACAACAAAATTCAAATTTCTGACCAACTGACTTTCCCGCCAAAATTCAAATTGGTGGACTGCTCTGATCCCAATCAGATCAGTGAACTCACTATTTAGAAAGACAAACTGCAGACCTCACAGCATACCCTAAAGAAAGCCACAGCATGGTAGCTGAAATGTCAGTTTCACCTGACAAAGCGCAGCAAGACCCGGAAACCTGCAACAAGTATCAGCTATCATTCTTCATTTTACAAAACAGATGATATTTTAGCAATTTTTTAATCTTACAAAGATCTTTCTGTTGCCTGATATATACTGGAAGCCTATTCCACTCTACAGGTTCCACACATGAGAAAGTACTAGTTCTCATAATCTCTAAATATAATTTCTTATGAGTAGGAATAACAAAATCACAATGTACAACAGAACGCAATGATCAAGAGAACACATAGGGTGTCACACAATCCTGTAAGTATTTCAGTGATAAATGATGTACACTTAAGTGAACCAACAGTAACAACTTTTACTTCACTCTGTATTCCATAGTCAGCCAATACAGTGCTATAAAATATGAAGTAACATGTTCATACTTCCCATTTCCAAACAAAGTTGAATAGCAAAATTTTGAACAACTTGTAACGCAAGTTTCCAAGTTTATTAAGAATTTGATATACCAACCTATCATATCAAGGTGATTTTACAATAAAAACAAGAGTAATACAAATAGTTTTTTAAAAAAAAATCTAATATAAAAGGACAACAAACAGGACACCAAGACAGATAATAACAAGACTTGACAAACAGGTACAAAAGGAAATAGGGAGAACTACAATATAATTTTAAAGGAAGAGAACAGGAAAAAACAGGGCGGGGCAACAACATGTAAGTCCAAAAGGAATGGACTAAAAAAAGTTTTAAAAATCCTTAAAAGGACAGTTAGACTTGGAAAGCATCTTTAAATAGGAATGTTTTAAAAGAAGAATTGAATTTCTCCAGTGTTGTTGTCAGATGTGGTCTCACCATGGTTCTGTATAACGGCATGATGACCTCAGGCTTCCGGCTGACGAAACTTCTGCGGATACAACCTAACATTTGTCTTGCCTTAGATGAAGCCTTCTCCACTTGATTGGCAGCTTTCATATCTGCACTGATGATAACTCCCAAATCTCATTCTGTTACAGTCCTAGCTAAAGTTTCACCATTTAAGGTGTAAGTTCTGCACGGATTCCTACTGCCGAGGTGCATGACCTTGCATTTCTTGGCGTTGAAGCCCAGCTGCCAGGTAGATGACCAAAGTTCCAACAAAAAAAGGTCATGCGTCATACTATCGTGTAAATCAGAGCCGCTCACTATGTTACATAGTTTGGCGTCATCAGCAAATAGTGTTATTTTACCTTGAAGCCCCTGAGTCAGGTCCCCTATGAATAAGTTGAAAAGGAGCGGGCCCAAGACTGAGCCCTGCGGTACTCCACTTGTCACTTCTGACATTTTAGAGAGGGTACCGTTAACCACCACCCTCTGAAGTCTACCACTTAGCCAATCCTTAACCCATGCAGTTAGCGTTTCTCCCAACCCCATCGATTTCATCTTGCTCAACAGCCTACGGTGAGGGACGCTATCGAAGGCTTTACTGAAGTCTAGGTACACTATGTCTAGGGATTCTCCCAAGTCCAGCTTTCTTGTTACCCAGTCAAAGAAGCTAATGAGATTGGATTGACAGGACCTACCCTTGGTGAATCCATGTTGACTGGGATCCCGTAGATTCTCCTCATTCAGGAACGTGTCTATTTTACGTTTGATTAGTGTTTCCATGAGTTTACACACTATTGATGTTAGACTCACCGGTCTGTAATTCGCAGCCTCCGCTCTGCAACCTTTTTTGTGCAGTGGAACAACGTTAGCCATTTTCCAGTCCATGGGTACTCTCCCCGTACTGAGTGAGAGATTGAAGAGTATGGATAGCGGTTCCGCCAGGACATCACACAACTCCCTGAGTACTCTGGGGTGTATATTGTCCGGACCCAAGGCTTTATTCACCTTAAGTGTTGTAAGTTCGCCGTAAACGTCTCCGGGTGTGAACTCGAAATTCCAAAACGGGTCTTTCGCTCCTTGCTTCGTCTGTAAGTGTGGACCGTGCCCCAGTGCCTCGCTGGTGAAGACCGAGCAGAAGTACTCATTCAGAAGTTCGACTTTTTCGGAATCTGATTCCACGTACTTTCCATCTTGTTTTTTTAGGCGTACTATCCCGTCTGTGTTTCTTTTCCTGTCGCTAATGTACCTGAAGAAGGATTTGTCTCCCTTCTTGAGGTTCTTCGCTAAAGTTTCTTCCACACGAAGTTTGCCCTCCCTGACTGCCGTTTTGACCGCTGCAGCCCTGGATGTATATTTTAGTTTGGCTTCCACTTCCTCCGTACGTTTGTAGGAAATAAATGCCTTTTTCTTTTCTTTAACAAGGCACGAGATCTCAGCAGTGAACCATTGGGGTTTATTGTTTCTCTGCCGTTTGTTTACCGATCTAATGTAGAGGTTTGTTGCTTCATGTATGGTAGATTTCAGGGTTGACCACATAGCTTCAACATCATCCTTCTCTGCTTGTTTCTGCAGTGCCTGATGGACAAAATCTCCCATGCGTTCGAAGTCAGTGCCTCGGAAGTGGAGTACCTTTGTTTTTGTGTTTGATCTAGGGAAACCTTTCCTAAGGTTAAACCATACCATGTTGTGGTCACTGGAGGCTAGCGTATCTCCTACCGAGACCTCCGAGACGCTTTCCCCGTTGGTGAGTACCAGGTCCAGGATTACCTGGGCCCTAGTGGGCTCCAATCCATTTGTTTAAGTCGTGCTCCCTTCATGGACGTCAATAGCCTCCTGCTGCTGCTAGTTGTCGCTGAAAGTGTGTTCCAGTCCGCATCAGGCATGTTGAAGTCCCCTAGCAGAACAGCATCCCCCCGTAGAGTGATATTCTCAATGTCTTCAATTAGTTCCGTGTCTTTGTCTTCCAGTTGTTTTGGAGGTCTATATACCACACCAAGATACAGGCATTTCCAGGAAGTTACAAACAACAGTATAAGATAGCTGGACATTTCCAGGAAGTTACTATTTACAGTATAAGATAGCTGGACATTGCCAGGAGGTTGCCATTTAGGGGATGATTACACAGTAGATGTAGGGGACGCACTCCTGAGCAAGAGTATTTTATGCATGAGGAGTGCATGTATGAGTTTTGAATGGGACCGTCCCGTTTTCAGACCCCCTGTCTCGTCCCCACACACAGCTTCGGGATGCCAAAATGTCCCATTTTCAGGGACAGCGTCCCGAAGCTATGCGCGGGGACAACGGGACAGGCGATCGCTTCCTGTCCCTAACCCTGTCGCTCAAAACAAACAAAAAAAAGCCTCTTTTTCTGGCCTCTTGTAGCACTGGAGGGAGAGAGAGAAGGGCAGAGACGAGGGCTGAGTGATGCACGGTCTTCAATCCCTTTCAGTGCTGATTGGTCAGAACAGTTCCTGGGGCGGAGAGAGTCATAGAAGGGTCCGCCCTCTAGCTTTGAATGGGGGAAAATAGAAAAGAAGGGGTCACTCTCAGCTCTTTCTGCTACTCATAGCTAGGGCGGGAGGAGGAACCAGGGCTGGACATGCAGCTGGGAAGATGAGCACCCGATTTACCCCCCCACCCCACCCCGTCCGCCACCGCTGCCACTGTTCTCCTTCTTACCTCCCTACTGCTGCTGGTAATCGTCGCTCAGAAGCCTTCTTCCAGACATCAGTTCTGACATCAGAGAGGACACTCCGGGCCAGCCAGGCAGCGATTGGCTGGACCAGAATGTCCTCTCCGAAGTCAGAATTGACGTCGGGAAGAAGGCTTCTGGGCAGCAATTGCCAGCAGCAGCAGGGAGGTAAGAAGGAGAGTAGCGGCAGCAGGCGGGGTTAAATCAGGCACTGGAGGGAGGCTTTTTTTTGTAGCGGCAGGGATGGAAGAAGGTAGGTAGGAAGGCAGGTTAGCTTCGGTGCTGGGGGTGGGACAAAGTCTGGAAGGCAGTGGGGGGGGATCATGAGAAGGAGGCACTGGGGACACTAAAGACATGGGAAGGAGACACTGGGGGCACTAAGGACATGGGAATGAGGCACTGGGGGCACTATGGACATGGGAAGGAGGCACTGGGGGACACTAAGGACATGGGAAGGAGGCACTAGGGGCACTAAGTACATAGGAAGGGAGGAGGGAGGGAATAGAAAGGGACAATTGTTGGGCCTGAGTGCAGAGAGAAATGAAAGAAAGAAGGAAATCAGAAGGAAACGCAACCAGAGACTCATGAATTCACCAGACAGCAAAGGTAGGAAAAATTATTTTATTTTCAATTTAGTGATCAAAATGTGTCAGTTTTGAGAATTTATATCTGCTGTCTATGTTTTCCACTATATTTGTCTATTTATTTTTTTTAATTACTGAGGGGACATTGCATATTTTAAAGTCATCTGCCTTGACATCTTTGAAACCCCCCCAAATATAAATGATAATTAACATTTTCTATGCATATAGTGTGCTTTGTAGTTTTTTAAAAAAATTTATGGTTACCATTATGAATTAATAAGATATTATGTGTGCAAAATGAATGGAAGAAATTGGGGGCGGGGATTGTGGCAGGGCTAGGGCGGGATTGGGGTGGGGCTAGGGCGGGATTAGGGGCGGGACTGACAATTAATAGATGTCCCCTTTTGATGAAAAAATAAATGGTCACCTTATGTATGAGTGAAATAAAGGAAGTTAAAGTTTGCTATAGTTTATGTTTAAAGTTTTGATCCTGAGTTTAGGTTTGAGAGAAAAAGTGTGTGTGAAAATGGTACTGGAAAGGCAAAAATCATGCTTGAGGGGAAAAGGGAAATTATGTAAGTGTGTTTATGGACACCCAAAGGGTCCCTACTAAAAGTTTAAAGTAGGAACTGGGGCTGGCCAAGATGGCTACCTAGCCCAGCCAACAGTCCAAGGGCCTGGGACAAGAGTCCCTTCAAGAGGGCGTAACCAACAAGCAGGCAGTGTGAATGAAAGTTTTGTTGAACTGGGAGAAATGCAATAAAACCTGGTATGAACTGAGGGCATGCAATGGTGCCCTGATCTTTATTGCTGATAAAGTGGTACAGTGCCCTGGATAGTTCTGTCAAAAGTGGAATGTAGAATGAAAGAGAGAGAGAGTATGTGTGTTATTTCCACTGACATTACAAAAGGCGCTAAAATTCTGCTTATGACCCAAGTGTGGCCTCACCTAGCTGCCAGATCTGATGCCCAGCCACAATTGCTAACAATCAATAATTAGATATTTCACACAGATCTCCCTACACTCTATTCTATAACATGCACTCCTAAATTTCAGAGCACATAACTCAAAAGAGGACATGGCCATGAAAGAGGCAGGGGTGGGTTGGGGCATTCCCAGAAATTATATGTAATATTACAGAATATAGCAACAAAACAAAGAGAAAAGTTCCAACCTAAACTGCAGTAAAAAACAACCGATGGTTTATTGCAGTGACGAATTTCGACGTCGCTCATACTTTGCTGCTACTTCACAGTTTTTTGTGACTTTTTGGTTTTTCCCCCCCTTTTTTTTACCATGGACCCCTGACGAAGGTTTGTCCGAAACACGGACCATGTCGGGTCCCTTGATTGGTAAAAGGGTTTGCATATAATTATTTTTTGTCACAATAAATTTGCCTACGTCTTGTACAGATATTACAGAATATAGCATTTGTGTGCCTAATGAACAATTACATCAACTTTTAGCAAGCATAAGTGCTTATGGCAATAGTTAGGCAAGAGAAGCCGCTACACCAATATTTTCCTTCATACTTGTCTGTGCAGAGCACCCTTTACAGAATTTTAACTTAGCACATATCTTAATACCACCTCATTTTGGGCACCATTTACTCATTTGTTGAAAACTCCTCCAGGACTAATTTGGGGCCACTGGCTAGAAGCAGTGTGATCATTCTAGAGAACCTACAGATGGAGATTGAAACTACAGCAGTTCATGGGAGGAACAACTGTATATATCACTGAAAGAGCGTGAATCCACCAAAGAAATGATAGGGGATAGACTGGCAAACTCCGACCAGAGTTCTAGGCTCCTAGGGAAATATGTAGAGCAGGGGTAGAAAACTCCGGTCCTCGAGAGACATATTCCAGTCTGGTTTTCAGGATTTCCCCAATGAATATGCATGAGATTTATTTGCATGCACTGCTTTCAATGCATATTCATTGGGGAAATCCTGAAAACCCGACTGGAATATGGCTCTCGAGGACCGGAGTTCCCTACCCCTGATGTAGAGAATTTTCAGAGAGGACAGCTGAAATGGTGAGTAAAAAAAGATCCTTCTAACACTCTAAGAAGAGCTTCAAACCCCAGTATAAAGATTCTCTTGATAGTACTTTCCAAGAATGAGAACTATTCAGTAAACTATAATTTACAATATCTTTTTTAGTGGGTAAGCTAGGAAGAAATTAGATACTTTAAAATCCCAAAGCTTTACTTTGAATAATATATCTGATTTGTATATGATGTGTCAATGATTATTCTATCAGACTGAGATTGGTGATCCTAAAACTCCAAATTATAGCCATCGTAGAATAAAAATGTTTCAAGGAGGAATAATGTGTAAAAGCTGTGATCTGTGAAATGGACTGTTGAAGTGGAACCCATAGTACTCAGCACAGATAATTAAGACCCTTGTACTCTCAAATTGTGCCTATGAAGCAGCTTGTACATTTTGTGAATGTAAATAAAAGCCAAACCAATAAAAGGCGTACCTATTGCAATTGTCTGAAGTAATTTCAGGTCTTGACTAGTAATATCAGAGTGCCACAGAAAGTATTTGGTCTCCTATCCTTTTCAGTGCTTTTACCAATGGTCCATCACTCTTGGGCTGGGGATTCTTCAAACCCCCCTGAAGGCCCTGACAGTACTTATCTGAATTTGATTGGCTAAGCAGCATCTGTCTGTTGCCTGCTCAACCAATAAAATTCAGAGCAGTGCCCTCAGGGACTTTAGGGAGTGGGGTAAATTCCCTGAAGGCCCTGACCGCATGCCACTGGCTGGCTGGATTAGCAATGGACTTATGCATGAGACAGAGATAGACACTTTGAGGGACACAAAAATCCAATACCAAACATGACCATTTTCAAAACTGCAATGGTCTCGTTGAAATGAGGCGGGCCCGCCCCTTCCCGGCCCATCCTTCCGAAGCCTAAGGCCTGATTGGCCCAGGCTCTAGAAGCCTGGACCAATCAAGCCTTAGGCATAGCGGGTCCACCCATCCCCACTAAGTCTAAGGCCTGATTGGCCCAGGCGCCTAGAGCCTGGGCCAATCAGACCTTAGATTAAGTGGGGATGGGCGGACCCGCTATGTCTAAGGCCTGATTGGTCCAGGCTTCTAGAGCCTGGGCCAATCAGGCCTTAGGCTTCGGAAGGATGGGCCGGGAAGGGGCGGACCCGCCTCATTTCGACGAGACGGGCCTACCGGCTGGATGGGCAAGTCCCGTCTGGCCAACAAGAAAAGGTTAGTTTGGTGGGGGGGAGGTTTGAGGGCTGTTAGCGCGGGGGGGGGGGGTGCAGAGTGTGACAAACCCAGCACCAGCACTAGCCCAGTCCCTGATAGGATTAAGTGCAGAAGAATGGACCAGATTGATTCTGGCGCTCAACTTGAGGCTGACCTCCCTTGCCCCTATAATCAAAGTGATAGTGAGCTGGAACAGAGGCAGGCAGGTTGGCAACAGCAGCTTCCGGGCTTTAGAACAGCTAAAGAAGCCACAAGGAAAGTAGCTGCAGTTGAAAACCCCAGGCAGAGGAAAACTGCTGTTGAGCCAAAACCCATCCCCCGCTACAGGCTGAAGGGGATTGGCTCTGGTCTGTTTAAAAGCAGGCAGAGACAAACAGGAGGGAGGAGCGAGTGACGAGGGCAAGTCACTCCCACAGCCCAAGGCAGGAGAGGAGCTGTGGAACAGGGCAGCAGAGGAAAACATGCTGGATTATCCCATGCAGGATTTGGAGGAAGTCTTAACCCCTTCAAACTATCCAGTGCCAGACCAGGTAGAAGGCATGGAGATAGAAGTAGCTGGCCCTAGGGTAGAAGGCCAGTTAGAAGGTATGGAATTCTGAATGAAAGAATGCAGCAACAGGGAAACTGTGCTTTGTGTTTTCTTTTTGGCATTTCGTTTTTTTTTTCCTCTCTGCTGCCCAAGTTAAACCTGAAGAAGGGGATATATATATTGAGCTGTATAAGCATAAGAAGTTGGAGAATAATACTTGCCTGAAGTCTGAATCAAGTTATGCATTCAAAGACAAGTTTGTGAACCAGATGCAGGCTGAACTGTTTAAAGTGCAGTTAGAACTGTAGGAAAGTTACTGTGACTCCCGTTGCAGGGAGCTAATTAGATTAACCGTCTCAGCTGTGTGATTTATGCCTGCACGTAGGAGCTGTGAGAAAAGCTGAACTGCTAACAGAGTGTGCTGTGACGATTTTTGCCTACTGAGTTCTTGTCTGCTTGAAAATGTACTGTAAGTTTGATTTTTGCCAATTTACTATTTTTGTTCAATGACCTGCAAAGTGATATTGTTTTGCTGTTGCATATCTTTTGACCTGGAGGTCAGAATAAACCATTTATGTTTTCCTAAAGAACTCGTTTGCTTGGTGATATAGTGAAACCTTGTACTTACCCTATATCTCGAGGGGCCTAGACCGTTGTCTGGGGCCGCCTAAAAATCCTGAAGGTACCCCTAGTTGAAGGGGACGCGCCCGAATCTGTGTGTTTGTCACACGCCAGCCTGGACTGCAAGGGGGTTTGTGACAGTTTGGTATCAGGAGTGCGGTCTGTTACCTCTTCAGGTGAAGATTGGGGAGTGCAAAGGTGGAAAATTTTTTTTTTGTTTTTACTCTCTACTATTGTTTGGTTCATCGGACCCAGGATTATAAATGCTGGTGAATGGAAGCAGCTTGAACATTCCAAGGATATCGGTTCCAGTGTCCGGAGTTTGGCGGCTGCAGGAAGGGTGGATAGCAGACCGGGGGTCAAGGCCATCATCCTGAGCTGGCGAGGAACAAAAGGGGGACCAATAGGTCTCTGAAGAAGGGTGGTGCACCCTGTAATGAGCACGCAGGCGATGATGCATCAGTACCTCTGGTAAGCATATACAACAGAGGGGCTGGTGAAGATAGTTTCGGGGAGAAAGAACTGTGTGGTATCGCACTTGGAGTGTGTGTTTTTTCATTTTTTTTACAGAGTCAGCATGGAGCCGGCGGCGTTAGCAGTGGTTGCGGGAGAACGTCAGAGGCAGAATGAGGACTTAAAGAAGGTCCTGGAGACTAGCCACGGACTATGGCAAGCAAGCCAGGAGGCTAGTGAACGTCATCACAGTGACTTTATGCGAGCCATGGAGCAGCAGTCTCAATTAATGGCGCAGCTATTGAAGCCTACGACTGGTGGACAGATGCATATACCGGTATTGGGGACTGGGGGTAATCTACCTGTGGTAGGGCAAAACTCTCTAGGTTTATTGAATTTGAACAAAATAACACCACAGGATGCCCCAGATGATTTTTTAAACTCTTTTGAGAGGGTTGCTGCTGCAGCAGGTTGGCCTCCAGAGCAGTGGGCGGTTCGCCTTCTGCCATGTTTGGCTGGCGAGACCCTTGCGGCTTTTCAGACCATTGCTGCGGATCAGGCTAGTAGTTACCCAGCTGTGAAAGCACATATCCTAGATTTTCTGGGATATACAAGAGAGTATTACAGGCAAACCTTTCGTGCTCTCCAGTTAAAGGTAAAAGAGAGTCCTAAGGCACTGTTACAACGCCTAACGAAAGCTGCAGAGAGGTGGTTACAGCCTTTCTTGGCAGACCCACGAGCGATGTTCGCTGAGTTAGTCAGGGAACAATTCCTAGAAGCTCTGCCCCAGAACATAAAGGGGTGGACCCAGAAACAAGGATGCCAGGATCTGACACAGACATTATCTGTGGCAGAAGCTTATCTGGACGCCCAGGGACTTCCCGAGAAACCAGGCCCAAGTTATAGACCCCAGACACAGTTCCAGAGGGACACTACACTTCAGGCTCCTACTAATAATAACATGCCACCCAGGAACCCTCAGAATCGTATACAGAAACCCTTTAATCCAGCTCCCATCTATTGCTTCAGGTGTGGGGGAAAAGGTCACCGACAGGGGGAGTGTGTTGAAAGAAAAGGTTTTACGGTAACCTGTGACCTAGAAAAGGGTAAGATTACACCAGGGGGGAGATATCTGGTGGTGGTATCAATAGGAGGCAAGGACATGGAGGCCTTACTTGATACAGGGGCGGACCAGTCAATGTTAGCCCACCGGTGCTGGAACACAGTATTTCCTAGGGAAAAGGGGCATGATTTTATCGGGAGAGTAAGAATCAAGTGTATTCATGGGGACACGAAACAATACCCATTGAGGCCTACCACAGTGAAGTATAAAGATAGAGTGTATCAAACTTCCTTTGCGTTAGTGCCGGAGGCACCTTATGATGTGATACTGGGGAAAGATTGGAAAGGGTTCCCTGTAGCATTACAGGAAAAACAGTGTTTAGTTAACACAAGATCACAGGGATCCTCTAATCCTGAACCTGAAGGGAGGTTAGGCAGGATATTTCCCTTTACGGGAGAAGCCTTTCAGGAATATGAACAAAGGCAGGAGCGTAGGACCCGGGCCCAGAACAAGAGACAACAGCAAGGAAGAAGTAGAGCCATGAATAGGGCGGGTGAAACTAGAGAAGTCCCATGGCTCCCCAAGGATGTTATGGATACTTTTCCTACATTTCGGGAGGAGCAGAAAACTGACCCAACCCTGAAAGAAGAATGGCAGAGAGTAGGAAAGGAGCGTACAGAAGGTAAACGCTGGGTCGAGAAACAGGGCTTGTTGTATAGAGAAGGCCCGGGTGACCTAGAAGGGGAAATGGTACAACAGTTATTGATTCCCCAAGGGTTTAGAAAACTGATACTCAGGATAGCCCATGATCACCCGTTATCGGGTCATAAAGGAGCAGAAGCCACTATCAAACAGATAGAAAGACGGTTTTTCTGGCCGGGATTAAGGCAGGCGGTGATAAATTTTTGTCAGTCCTGTTCCACGTGCCAAAAACTGTCTTTGGCGAAACCGGCCAGGGCACCCCTCATTCCTGTACCTGTGGTGGAGGAACCATTAAGGCGGTTGGCCATGGATATTGTGGGACCCTTGGAGAAAACACCTAGGGGAAATAATTTCATTTTGGTAGTCATGGATGTAGCCACACGGTTCCCTTGGGCTTTTCCATTAAAGAAGGCCACATCTACCATTATTATGAAAGAACTGTTAGGATTGTTTTGCATGGTAGGGTTTCCCCGGGAGATTCTTACGGACCAAGGTAGTAATTTTTTATCTAGCGAAATGAGGATGTTTTATGAGGGATTTGGCATCCGTCATATTAAAACGTCTGCCTACCACCCTCAAGCTAATGGTATGGTGGAACGTTTTAATCAGACAATTAAGCAAATGCTGAAAAAGGGCATAGAAGGAGACTCTAAGAACTGGGATAGGTTTATTCCTTTTGCGCTCTTTGCGGCGCGTGAGAAGGTGCAGAATTCTTTGGGACTTAGTCCTTACGAATTATTGTTTGGGAGACCACCTAGGGGGGTGCTGGACATGTTGAAAGAGAAGTGGGTGTTTCCCGAGGAATCGGGGAGTAATGTTATCACATATTTAGCTCAGCTTAAGGATAGGTTGCAGAGGTCCCTGGAATTCGGAAAAGAAAACTTGGAGTGGAGTCAGAAACAGCAAAAGACTTACTATGACAGAAGGGCTAAAGAACGTGAATTACAGATAGGTGATCAAGTCCTTATATTAGTACCCACTGATCCGCACAAATTCTTGGCACAATGGAAGGGCCCGGCCACCATTGTGGAAAGGATAGGTGAGGTGGATTATCGGGTCAAGGATGATAAAGGGAGACTGCAGACCTATCATGTCAACCTATTGAAACCATGGAAAGATCGGGAGGTGTTGGCCTTGGTGGCACAACAAGGGCAGGAAGATGACCTAGGACCTCAGGTTACGGACTTCAAGGCTGAGGGGGAAGTTAATGTAGGAACTGCCCTCACACAGATACAAGTTCATCAGGTGAAGGAAGTAGTCCGACAGTTTGGGGATGTGTTCTCTTCGGTGCCAGGGAAAACGGGGGTAGTATCCCATGATATTATAACAGTACCAGGGAAGGTGGTACGGGTACGCCCCTATAGACTGTCAGAGGAAAAGAAAGCTCTGGTGGAGGAGTTAGTACAAGAGATGCTGACTTTAGGGGTTATAGAAACCTCGCAAAGCCCATGGTGTAGCCCTATTGTGATTGTTCCTAAAGCTGATGGGACACCACGTTTTTGTATTGACTTTCGCCAGGTAAACGAGGTGTCTCAGTTTGATGCATTTCCAATGCCACGGGTAGATGAATTACTGGATAGATTAGGATCAGCCCAGTTTTTAACTACCATTGACCTTACAAAAGGCTACTGGCAAATACCGCTTACCGAATCGGCTAAGCCTAAAACTGCATTCAGCACGCCACGGGGCCTATTCCAATTTAGGCGCATGCCATTTGGCTTACATGGGGCGGCGGCTACATGCCAGCGCCTAGTCCGCGAGGTGCTACGGGATCACCATGGGTACGCGGACGCTTACATTGACGACATAGTGATCCATTCGGGTACATGGGAACAGCATGTGCAACACCTTAAGGCGGTCCTGGAAGCTCTGAGGGGAGCCGGCCTCACAATAAATCCAAAAAAATGTTTTATAGGTCAACAAGAAGTAAAGTACTTGGGATATATTGTGGGAAAGGGGCAGATAAAGCCTATAGTGGATAAAGTGCAATGCATTCGGGGATACCCGGCTCCTAACAACAAAAAACAACTCAGGGCTTTCTTAGGATTGGTAGGATACTACAGGAGGTTTATCCCGCACTTTTCGTCCCAGGCAGGACCCTTGACTGACATGTTGAAAAAAGGGAGCCCAGAGACACTGTGTTGGGACAATGTGAGTAAACAGGCTTTTCAAAGATTGAGGGCTAGTTTGTGTGAAAGGCCCGTGCTCAAAGCTATTGATTTTGACCAACCATTGATCTTACAAACTGATGCTTCTGGCACTGGATTAGGAGCAGTCCTAAGTCAAGAAAGCCAAGGGTTAGAACATCCCATTATGTATCTGAGTCGGAAGCTCCATCCTAATGAACAAAATTATGCAACGGTGGAGCAGGAGTGCTTAGCGGTAAAATGGGCTGTTCAGACTCTTGAGCATTATTTACAGGACAGGGAGTTTACACTGGTGACGGACCACGCAGCCCTGAAATGGTTAAATACCATGCGAAACAATAACGCTAGACTTACACGATGGTATTTAGCCCTTCAGGTGTTCAAATTTAAGGTGGTGCATCGGCCAGGAAAACTTAACACCAATGTAGATATTCTGTCACGTATGCCTGAGAATATAGGGACTCCTCCGGGTACAAGTGAGGGTCATCCTTTAAGGGTGGGGGAATGTGACAAACCCAGCACCAGCACTAGCCCAGTCCCTGATAGGATTAAGTGCAGAAGAATGGACCAGATTGATTCTGGCGCTCAACTTGAGGCTGACCTCCCTTGCCCCTATAATCAAAGTGATAGTGAGCTGGAACAGAGGCAGGCAGGTTGGCAACAGCAGCTTCCGGGCTTTAGAACAGCTAAAGAAGCCACAAGGAAAGTAGCTGCAGTTGAAAACCCCAGGCAGAGGAAAACTGCTGTTGAGCCAAAACCCATCCCCCGCTACAGGCTGAAGGGGATTGGCTCTGGTCTGTTTAAAAGCAGGCAGAGACAAACAGGAGGGAGGAGCGAGTGACGAGGGCAAGTCACTCCCACAGCCCAAGGCAGGAGAGGAGCTGTGGAACAGGGCAGCAGAGGAAAACATGCTGGATTATCCCATGCAGGATTTGGAGGAAGTCTTAACCCCTTCAAACTATCCAGTGCCAGACCAGGTAGAAGGCATGGAGATAGAAGTAGCTGGCCCTAGGGTAGAAGGCCAGTTAGAAGGTATGGAATTCTGAATGAAAGAATGCAGCAACAGGGAAACTGTGCTTTGTGTTTTCTTTTTGGCATTTCGTTTTTTTTTTCCTCTCTGCTGCCCAAGTTAAACCTGAAGAAGGGGATATATATATTGAGCTGTATAAGCATAAGAAGTTGGAGAATAATACTTGCCTGAAGTCTGAATCAAGTTATGCATTCAAAGACAAGTTTGTGAACCAGATGCAGGCTGAACTGTTTAAAGTGCAGTTAGAACTGTAGGAAAGTTACTGTGACTCCCGTTGCAGGGAGCTAATTAGATTAACCGTCTCAGCTGTGTGATTTATGCCTGCACGTAGGAGCTGTGAGAAAAGCTGAACTGCTAACAGAGTGTGCTGTGACGATTTTTGCCTACTGAGTTCTTGTCTGCTTGAAAATGTACTGTAAGTTTGATTTTTGCCAATTTACTATTTTTGTTCAATGACCTGCAAAGTGATATTGTTTTGCTGTTGCATATCTTTTGACCTGGAGGTCAGAATAAACCATTTATGTTTTCCTAAAGAACTCGTTTGCTTGGTGATATAGTGAAACCTTGTACTTACCCTATATCTCGAGGGGCCTAGACCGTTGTCTGGGGCCGCCTAAAAATCCTGAAGGTACCCCTAGTTGAAGGGGACGCGCCCGAATCTGTGTGTTTGTCACACGCCAGCCTGGACTGCAAGGGGGTTTGTGACAAGAGGGGGTGCGTCTTCCGGCAGGAGGGATTGGGCACCCTCCTGCCGGTGATCGGTAGTGTCGGGGGGGGTGCGGAGGGGGTGCATCTTCCGGCAGGAGGGATTGGGCACCCTCCTGCCAGCGATCGGTAGTGTTGGGGGGGGCGGTCGGTAGTGTCGGGGGGGCGGTCGGTAGTGTCGGGGGGGCATCTTCTGGCAGGAGGGATTGGGCACCCTCCTGCCAGCAATCGGTAGTGTCGGGGGGGGGTCGGTAGTGTCGGGGGGGAATCTTCTGGCAGGAGGGTTTGGGCACCCTCCTGCCAGCAATTGGACAGGCGGCCGCGGCCCGCTATACTTATAGCAGCAGAGAGATCCCTTGCTGCAATAAGTATAGAGGCTGCGTCTACTTACAATGTAGACCAGCATTTTGTTGGCCTACATTGTAAGCGTCTCTTCCTCTACTAGGGAGATGCGTAGGGCCGCCTAGGTTCGCCTAAGGCCCACCTAAGGCCCTTAGGCGAGCTTAGGCGTCTTGTGGGCCTCCCTAGGCTCCCGGAGGCGCCTTCAATATAGGCGGCCTGCCTGGGGAGCATTTTTTTAAAAAACGTGCATCCCGATTGGCTGATTAGACAGCTGTAGGATGCCTACAGCTGCCTAAAATCGGGACGCACTTTGTAGAATCAGGGCCAAAGGAAGAATCCCATGAATCATGTGCAATCAAAAGCTGTCTGAGATTGTCTGGCAAAGTTACACGAGAAAATGGAGTAGATTCTGCGCCATTCACGGAGGAGGGTGTTTATGAGCAACTTGAAAAACTGAAGGTGGACAAAGCGATGGGACCAGACGGGATCCATCCCAGGATACTAAGGGAGCTCAGAGAGGTTCTGGCGAGTCCTATTAAAGACTTGTTCAACAAATCTCTGGAGACGGGAGTGATTCCTGGGGATTGGAGGAGAGCGGATGTGGTCCCTATTCATAAAAGTGGTCACAGGGATGAAGCAGGAAACTACAGGCCGGTGAGCCTCACTTCAGTTGTTGGAAAAATAATGGAAGTGTTGCTGAAAGAAAGGATAGTGTATTTCCTTGAATCTAATGGGTTACAGGATCTGAGGCAACATGGCTTTACAAAAGGTAAATCGTGCCAAACGAACCTGATTGAATTTTTTGATTGGGTGACCAGAGAGCTGGATCGAGGACATATGCTAGATGTAATTTACTTGGATTTCAGCAAAGCCTTTGATACAGTTCCTCATAGGAGGCTGTTGAACAAACTTGAAGGGCTGAAGTTAGGACCCAAAGTGCTGAACTGGGTCAGAAACTGGCTGTCGGACAGACGCCAGAGGGTGGTGGTTAATGGAAGTCGCTCAAAGGAAGGAAAGGTGACTAGTGGAGTCCCTCAGGGTTCGGTGCTGGGGCCAATCCTGTTCAATATGTATGTAAGTGACATTGCTGAAGGGTTAGAAGGAAAAGTGTGCCTTTTTGCAGATGATACCAAGATTTGTAACAGAGTAGACACCGAAGAGGGAGTGGAAAATATGAAAAAGGATCTGCAAAAGTTAGAGGAATGGTCTAATGCCTGGCAACTAAAATTCAATGCAAAGAAATGCAGAGTAATGCATTTGGGGATTAATAATAGGAAGGAACCGTATATGCTGGGAGGAGAGAAGCTGATATGCACGGACGGGGAGAGGGACCTTGGGGTGATAGTGTCCGAAGATCTAAAGGCGAAAAAACAGTGTGACAAGGCAGTGGCTGCTGCCAGAAGGATTCTGGGCTGTATAAAGAGAGGCGTAGTCAGTAGAAGGAAGAAGGTGTTGATGCCCCTGTACAGGTCATTGGTGAGGCCCCACTTGGAGTATTGTGTTCAGTTTTGGAGACCGTATCTGGCGAAAGACGTAAGAAGACTTGAGGCGGTCCAGAGGAGGGCGACGAAAATGATAGGAGGCTTGCGCCAGAAGACATATGAGGAGAGACTGGAAGCCCTGAATATGTATACCCTAGAGGAAAGGAGAGACAGGGGAGATATGATTCAGACGTTCAAATACTTAAAGGGTATTAACGTAGAACAAAATCTTTTCCAGAGAAAGGAAAATGGTAAAACCAGAGGACATAATTTGAGGTTGAGGGGTGGTAGATTCAGGGGCAATGTTAGGAAATTCTACTTTACGGAGAGGGTGGTGGATGCCTGGAATGCGCTCCCGAGAGAGGTGGTGGAGAGTAAAACTGTGACTGAGTTCATAGAAGCGTGGGATGAACACAGAAGATTTAGAATCAGAAAATAATATTAAAGATTGAACTAGGCCAGTTACTGGGCAGACTTGTACGGTCTGTGTCTGTGTATGGCCGTTTGGAGGAGGATAGGCAGGGCAGGGCTTCAATGGCTGTGAGGGTGTAGATGGGCTGGAGTAAGTCTTAACAGAGATTTCGGCAGTTGGAACCCAAGCACAGTACCGGGTAAAGCTTTGGATTCTCACCCAGAAATAGCTAAGAAGAAAAAAAAAAAAATTTAAATTGAATCAGGTTGGGCAGACTGGATGGACCATTCGGGTCTTTATCTGCCGTCATCTACTATGTTACTATGTTACTATGTATGTTACTATGTATGTCCTCAACAGAAAGAACAAATTCCAAACATAAGTCATGCATCAACAATGTCAGTGATGCTATGAAAATATTAAACAGGGCTGGGGCTAATACAGATATTTGGTTAACTCCAGGATAAGGGGACAATTTTCTGAAATATTGTCCTGAACAGCAACTTATAAAGAGTGGAATTTAAACTAATACCTAAACCAATTACATGCAGCAACTCTCACTCCTGTTTCTCCAGTACAAGTCAGAAGTGAGTAATTCACTGTATCAAAGACTGTACTCAACCAATTAAATAAATGAAAGGTGTTTCCAGCATCCAGATCAAAGCAATATAATTCATCATGGGAATAAGAATGATTTCCATAAGGTGGCCTTCGTGGAAATCTGACTGCTTAGGGTGAGTTATTGTTATTGTTAGAGTTCCAAAATCTGATAACCTGTTTATAAATTGCTTTCTCTGTAAGCCAGACCAGAGATGTTGAATTAGTAACAGGGCAAAATTGCTAGGCCCTAAGTAGGCCCAAGTAGTATCCAGGCCATATTTTTTATGCCACGGGTGAATTATAGAATGTTTCTAAGCAAAAGGCACAATGCTGTAAAACAAACTAGATTTACGTAGAAACAATTTTTATTGATGATAACAAGGAATAATGCAAACCATGCAAACTGTCAACAAACAATAAGTACAGCATGTATCATCAAGGTTTACAAAATCCAGCATGTCCCACAACCTTCCTTCCTCCTGCAGCAGACACAATACAAGTGAAACCCCCAACCTCATCCCCCTACCCAACCCCCAAAACCTCCCTTCTCAAAGAAATAAACCCTCCCCAAACCCCCCATTGCCCCCTGGAAACCCAACTCCCCTTCCCCAGTGACTCCACCCACTCGAGTGAACCCCCCCCCTCCAAATCCCAATCCCAACCCTACCAATGCATCACAGGAGGATGAAGCCCAGAAACTGTGGAGGTGGCGATTTAATCAAATTGGTCTGAATGGGAAACAAGAAAATTCCACATTCTTTAAGACACTAAGCTGGAGGTCAGAGAGTCTGACTGAAACAAGTAGCTTCTTGAATCCATTATAAGGAAGATGAGGAGAAGCCACTTGCTTCTGATTTGGGCTATAGGGAGGAGACAGTGGAAGAGAAGAAAAATTCTCTAGCCTATCAAGGAGAAGAGTTGTAAGTTTCGTTATAAGATAGTGTTGACAAGCAGCAGTGGGGAAATCAAGGCAGAGTAACTTATGAGATTAGTCATGGAATGAAGGTTCTCCACTAAAGCAAATTCCTGAGGGTAGTTTTATGCAGAGAGGATGGGTGAACTAATAAGAGGATTTTGCCTGCAAAATAAAAGACTTCTATTTGGACAGTAGAGAATGAAACATCCAAAAGTGTAACCTTATCCTTCCTAGGGTGAACACTGGTTTACTTTACCCATTATTTTTATAGTCATTTATATTTCTAACTATCCACCTATTACAGTGCGCTGTCACGCAAATCTCCAATGCACTCTTACAAGATACTTTTTAGAGATTAACCGGGATCTCAAGTGCTCACAGCCAGAGTTTTGAGATAATTTTCAAAGTCAATGGCCCATACCGTGAGCTATCATTGATCCCGTATATATTCTCTATATCTGTATTACGTGCATTTTACTAAACAACTTTAAATACCTTTCTTACTTTTTCTATTGAGTTGTTAAAATTTTTCTTATAACTTAATTATAAAATATGTGAATTTTATGCTTTGCTATTCCATATAGTGTAGGATTACTTAGCTTTTTGGAAATGTAATACAATATTGAAGGAATATTGAAGGAATACAATATTGAAGAAAATGTAATACAATATTGAAGTGAAGCAAGTGAGAACAAAATACCGAAGTGAATTAAACATCAACAGAAAAAAGATAAAAGAAAAGAGAAAAAGAAGAGAAAAAAAGCTGAAAGAAAAAGAGAAAAAAAGCTAAGTAATCCTACACTATATGGAATAGCAAAGCATAAAATTCACATATTTTATAATTAAGTTATAAGAAAAATTTTAACAACTCAATAGAAAAAGTAAGAAAGGTATTTAAAGTTGTTTAGTATAATGCACGTAATACAGATATAGAGAATATATACGGGATCAATGATAGCTCACGGTATGGGCCATTGACTTTGAAAATTATCTCAAAACTCTGGCTGTGAGCACTTGAGATCCCGGTTAATCTCTAAAAAGTATCTTGTAAGAGTGCATTGGAGATTTGCGTGACAGCGCACTGTAATAGGTGGATAGTGTGATTCACAATATCAAATTGAGTGGTGATTTATATTTCTAAGCCAACACCTCAGGCAGTGTTTCCCTAAAAATATCAAGGTACATAAAAATAGCTGGGGAAACAACAAAATGTTTCCGCAGTACAAGAATAACTAAACCTACAGTTAATTATTATACATAATTAGTGAAAACACATTAGATTGTTTAAAAGTTAGTCTTTCTCTAGAATCTCTCACTGGATCCAGTTTACAAATCCAAGTACATGGAATAACAACAGATAAGTATTATATTATTCTGGTTTTCTCTTAAATTTGCACCTTTACTTTTTTCAAAAAATAAATAAAATTCTCTATTAAAGAACTGATTCTTTGTGCTTTCTTTCATAGCAGTAAACCATGGATCAAGAATTAACAAAGCTCAGTTAAGTATAAAGTCCTTTTATTCTCTTCTTCTTTAGTTCTCATATGTAGACTGTAGTAAATTCAGTAGGCTGATTTCCTTGGAATGTCTTCTTCTTTCATTGGAGCTCATCTGCATTCTTTTTTCTTTGAATACCTACTTCTTATCTTGTAAATAACTCAAAGGAAGAAACCTGTCTTACTAAATTCCCATTTCCCTATCTATTAAAAAATGGATAATCAATACTCCCTTCTAAAACTTTCCCATACAGTAACTTGAATTTTTTTTTTTTTTTTAAGCCCATAGCTTCAAACTAGTTCAGAAATGAATTTTCTTTAAAAGGTGAACACACCAAACTTCAATTTAACCAAAGAACTTAGGGCTTCTTTTCCGAAGGTGCACTAAGGTTTTTAGCGCACGCACAAAATTATCACTCGTTATAGTGCGCGGTAGCCAAAAATCTACCGCCTCCTAAAAAGGAGGCGGTAGAGGCTAGCGCGCTCGGGAATTTAACATGCACTATTGCTCGCGTTAAGGCCCTAGCACGCCTTTGTAAAAGGAGCCCTTAATAACCAGTCCACAATTGATGGTTGTTACAAGCCTTTACAACTCTTGACAGGATTATAACTACCTCATTCATAGTAAATATTTAATAACTTCAGAGAAAATTACTGAAATAAATCCATTCAATTCCCTAATTAAAATCAAATGTCAAAACATTTATGTCCCTGCCAAAATATCAAGTCTAGGGACCTAAACAAAAGTTTGTACTGTCAGAGTACAAAGTAAAAAAAAAACTCAGAACCTCACCACGGACCCTGAACCTTAAATTAAACACTGCCACAATTCACAAATTTGTACCAAAAAACAATTCAATTACAGACAGCATTCAATCTGCAGCAGTATTCATCTAAAAACCCCACCCAACTGACTAACTTGGCAGATTGCAACTCTCCTGGAGAGAGAGCTATGCTGTCCAGAATTCCATGGGTGACACATACAGTACAATGTAGAATTCCAAAAGCTGATGAGCTATGTAGATAGCTTTTGCATATCAAAATATTGATTTCTCCCTGATAACTTTTACAGGTTACATTGGAAGAAACTTAAATTTCTGCCAACAGCATTCAGCTCTATATACAGTACTTGTTGCTTGTGAATTCTAAATATTAAAGTATGCCACAGTTGTTTATTTTTTTCTAGAGTATGTAACCCTGGCCTCACAGACAGTCTTTGGGTACCAACTAGCTCTTCCGGTCAGGCACCCACGACCAGGGCATACAAAAATATATATATAAACATACAGTCAATCTGTCTCTGAGCTGGGTGTAGGCTGGGGCAGGCCTTACTCTGGCAGGTCGAAAAATCACTTTCCTGGGCTCAATCACCACACTCGTCTGTCCTTAATCTCCTGTTAATGAATCAAGCTAAGATGGAAAGCAAATTAATATCTCAACTTTACTTGAACTCTTTGATTTATAGTTTTCACTTCTAGACTATTTATAATAAACCTTCTTGTGAGTACAGAAATTGGTAAAAGCTTTAAAGTACAGTCAGTTCAAATATCCCTTCAATCTGTTTCCCAAATGCCTCACACTGTTTCTTCAGTACTCATGGTGAGCCACTCCAGTTCTCACCCTCTTCCCTCAGCCCAGGATAACGCTATCTTCCTGCCAAGTTTAAACACTCCACACAAGCTCTGCAGTAAGCACGGTTTTTCACAATCACTTTTACCCACAGAGATAGGTATCCACAAAGTATAGTTTCTGTCCTCTTCTGGTAACAACTCTCATTGATAATAATAATAATAACAATTTATATACCACAGTTACCATAAAGTTCTATGCGGTTTATAATAGTTAAAAAATGCTACAAATTAAGTAAAACTTGCAAAGATTAAGAACTAGCAACTGAGAGCCCTAAAGATCAATTATTGTGTAATAAGATTAAACAAGTCAGCTACCTAAGTACATCAGGAACAGATATGTTTTTAGGTGTCTCCTAAATTCCCCATAAGTGTTAGTAAGCAGAAGCAATTGTTCCAGATCTTTACCCCATAATGCCTGATATGAAAGAAGATGTTAATGATGTTTTTAAAATTTACATCCTCTAGCTGGTGGTGAGACAAAATTCAAGTGTGAGCTTCTCTTATGTCTATTGGTTGAAAAAGAGAAAACGTCAGTTATATATTTAATGGCTAACCCAAATATTACCTTAAAGCAAAAACAACCTAACTTAAACTTCACCCACGCCTCCATCGGCAACCAGTGCAGAAGTCGATAGGAAGGTGTTACATGATCAAATTTCTTCAGCCCAAAAATTAACCTGACTGCCACAATCGTAATCACTGCATATTCTTTTGGGAAACTGCTAAATAGGCAGAACTTGAATTAGAGCAACAAACAAACATTAAATTTCTTGTTAAACTTGCCAAGAGTGGAAGTGAAATCAGGGACATATTAGTCCAAGTTTATGGAGATAATGCCATGAAGAAAACGACAGTGTACAATTGGATTAAATGTTTGTTTTTTTTCTGAGGGTAGAGAAAGTGTCATTGATAAAGAGGTCAGGGCGAGGGCTGGATTAAAGGCCCAGGGCCCGAAAACATCAGGGGGGCCCACTGGCATTAGGGGAAGGTAAACAGGGCATCTGCCCTGAGCCCCTCTGTCCAGGCATCTCATCCTCTTCCCCTCATCTTCGTGGTGCTTTTCCAAACCAGTTTTCTCTCTCAGAGGGGCCCTGATGCGGCAGCCATTCTCAGTACACTTCTCCTTCCATATCCACAGGGGTTAGGGGCAGAGCCGGCTCGCGAATATTAAAAAAACGCAAATAATATTTGGGCCAATTCTGCCCCTAACCCCCACTTCCCCCCAGCTATTTTAAGCCCTGTAAGCCCCCCTGGTAATCTAGCGTGTTTTCAGGGCAGGAGCAATCTTCCCACACTCCTGCCTCATGCAGATCGGTCATAGGAAATGGCTGCCTTGAGCTCCCATCGCAGTCTTGAGTCTGTGAGGGAGTTTTTAGCCAATAAACAAATAACTGTATTGGAACTCTCCCTACTCACTTGATCTGGCCCACAATGACTTTTTTCTTTACCCAAAGATAAAGGAAATATTGAAAGGAAGATATTTTGATGACATTCAGGATATCATGGTAATACGATGATAGCTCTGATGGCCATTCCAGGAAAAGAGTTCCAAATTTGCTTTGGAGGGTGGACTAGGTGTTGGCATCATTGCATAGCTTCCCAAGGGGAGTACTTCGAAGGTGACTGTAGTGATATTCAGTAATGAGGTATGTAGCACTTTTTCTAGGATGAGTTCATGAACTTAATTGTGAGACCTTGTATTCTGGTTGGTATTTTATAAAAGGCTATTTATATGCATAAATGACTATATATATATGCTCAAAAATGACTTTATACAATTACCTCATAAAAATTCTTATTCCTGGGAAGTTTGAGGACTGTTGCTCGAAAGTACTTTGGTCTCAAAGATCAATATAGTAATTCTTCCAACTGTTAGGTCAATTGCACCAAAATAGTGAGGGAATAGAGTCTGATAAATAACAAAATGATCAGAAAAGTCCATAATAAGCCCTCAGACTGAAAAGAGATTGCTGGAAATATCCATAGGCTTGTTCTTCCACTTGGTTACACTGGAGGAAATAAGTCAGGTAGCATTGGGAGCAATAATTTAGTATTCAGAAAATTGTGGCTTGGAAACAGAGGGGTAAGAAAGGATTTTGAAAAAGGAAACAAGGACAATAGAGCAAGAACATTGTGAAAGACACATGGAAATATTACCTGAATAACTTCATTATCTTCTTCTACCAGAGCTTCAAGCACCTTCATAGCAAGCAGTAAAATAAAGATTAAAATCATTAATATTCATCAATGAGATTCAAGTATGTTTTATTATTAAAAATGCCTTAGCAGAAGTGCTGCAGACAGAAATTCCACATTTTACATAAACCTATTCATGAAATACAGTAGCATAGTTTGATGTTAATTAGCACCTGCATGTATCTATATCATCTGACAAATTAATAATTCGCCAAAAAGAAAAACTAATATAGAAGGAGCCTATTCAAACTTAATTGTCTGCCTTAAAGAAAAACATTGCTAGAATTATTAATTTGTGTGAACTGTGCCAAGAGGCAAATCTCAGACCACGTAAAAGTATTTAAATGATAAAAGAAAAAACTATTTCAATGACAAAGAACCTACACTACTTCTCCGTATGGCTTTCAGGACATGTTGGCCTACTTGAATATAGACACAACAGAATGTGAATAGGAGAAAAGTAAAAGCAGAAGTAATTGTAATTTGAAACAAGACACGTAGGGGAGAAGACAGACAAAATTACCTGGAGAATAAAAAGAATGGAAAGGCAGTTAATCAGACAAAGTTCAGAGGAGTATATTACCCAAAGTGTACATGTAGGGATAAGACTTTTATGGAAACATAAAATATGATGGCAGAAAAGAACAATCAGCTTATCTCTCCCTCCACACCAACTACTCAGCTCTACAATTCTTTTGATTCAATAATCATTTCTGCTTGCCCGTGCTCTCTTGAATTCTGATACCGTACCTGTTTCCACCATCTCCACTGGGAGATATTTCATGTATCCATCACTTTTTTATCTAAAGAACTGTTTATTAGTATTATTATTATTATTATTATGTTCTTGTATACCGCCATACCCAATGAGTTCTAGACGGTTCTCATCAATTAATTAAGATCCGATCTGAACACGGATTTACAACATTTTATAGGAGTTATAAGCAACGAGGAAGGAAATGTTGGAGCATTTTAGCAGAAATTTATCAGAGTTACAAGCAGCGACAAGGTTGAATTGGGAAGAAAATAGGGAGGGAGAACCAAGGGAGGGGAGGGGGAGGGGGGAGGGGGAGAAAAGGAGGGGGGAGGGCGGGAGGTGGATTATTGCAGGGGAATGAGGGTTAAGGGTCCTGTTCGCAGAATAGGTATGTTTTGAGAAGTTTTCTGAAGTCGTGGTAGGTCGGGGCCTCGAGCATCATTTGGGCTAGCCAAGGGTTCAGCTTCACCGCCTGGAAGGCAAAGGTTTTGTCGAGGAATCTTTTGAGCTGACATAGTTTTAGGGAGGGGAAGGCGAACAGCTGAATTACTAGATTACTCTTGAGCCTACCCCCATAAACCCTCATTCCAGAACTTCCTTTCTGTTAAAAAAGACTTGTCCCTTGGAGGTAGTTTTGTGAAGGTTGCGAGGATGCACAATTTCTCTGAAAAGGAAAGAGAACTCCTGGCACCACTTATCATAAGAACATAAGATTTGCCGCTGCTGAGTCAGACCAGTGGTCCATCGTGCCCAGCAGTCCGCTCACGCGGCAGCCCTTAGGTCAAAGACCAGTGCCCTATTTGAGTCTAGCCTTACTTGCGTATGTTCTGTTCCAGTAGGAACTTATCCAACCTTGTCTTGAATCCCTGAAGGGTGCTTTCCCCTATAACAGCCTCCAGGAGAGCGCTCCAGACCTCCACCACTCTCTGGGTGAAGAAGAACTTCCTTACGTTTGTACGAAATCTTTTCCCTTCTAATTTTAGCGAGTGCCCTTTCGTTCTCTTCACCATGCAGAATAAGGAGGGCCTATTCAGGTATGGGAGGTACAGGGTTCCACAAGCAGCAGCAATAAGAATCTGGGAGAAGATTCAGAAGACACTAGCAAAAGTAAGAACCTACACTTCCAACAAGCCCTCACTCCCACTCCATCTATATGATATTTTGCAAGCCACACAGCTAACAAGGTGTTGATACTACATGTACACAATTGCAGATTTATAAGGTCACAGCATAGTGGCAAGGTGGCCAGAACACATGCAGCACTGCACAGCTTCATGTTCACATTGACTCCCATTTACATGCCACCTTCCTACATTCCCATAATCCCACCAACCCAACCAATGACAGTGTTGCAAGAGAAGATGGCAGCTTGGCCAAAGAGATGTCTGTCATATGGCTGTCAACATCAGTCAAGATATCCCATGTTCTCCCATATGTGTGTCACTCAAGGGCTGCATGCCCCTGCAGGGTGGGAGCATCATCCCATAATGCACACAGGCTGATTCAACTAGCACCTATCAACCTCATGTATTTGTGGGATACCCCAGCTGCTGGTCTGGCCCCTGTACAGAGAGATCCTGATATTGTACTAAGGGAGGCTTTGCACAGACATCTGCAAGTGCCATGGACAAATGCATTTGGGAATCTTCAGAGATGTGGAGGCTCTGAAGAGCTGGTTCTAGATCATATGGAGGACCAACCACTTCCTGCTGCTGCATATCAGGCTTCAGCTGAAACAATGGAGAGATATGTCCCGTCAAAATATGCACCTCCACTGCCTATGTCAGTGGTTCTCAAACCTGTCCTAGAACACCAGCCAGTTGAGTTTTCAGGATATATCTTATGAATATGCATGAGAGAGATTTGCTTATAATGGAGATGAGAGGCATGCAAATCTGTCTCATGCATGTTCAATAGGGATATCCTGAAAATCCAACTGGCGGGTGATCTTCCATGACAGGTTTAAGAACCACTGACCTAAGCCAATCTACCTGGGTTTGTCCTGTGCAACTAGTTCAACCATGATAGATAGTCAATGTCACCTTCTTATTCCAGGATGCAGGCAGGGACACAAGCCACAACACCCACACATAATATCATGTGCATGACCACATCTGAGATAAGCTACTATACAAGGGATGATGTCAGCATCATACAATGACCATGTACAATCACATGGCAAAGTATGTTCTCCACAGTGGTGTGCAGTCAGGGCCCTCAGGGGATTCACCCAATCCCCTGAGGGCCATGAGGGCACTGCTTTGAATATGATTAATTGAGCAGGCAGAAGCTGCTCAACCAATCAAATTCAGATCAGTATTTAGGGCCTTCAGAGTGTTGGGTGAATCCACAGATCTAGAGCCCTGCTGTTTGTTTGTTTAAATCAGGGGAGTCAAACTCAGGCCCACGGGCCAAATTTGTCCCGCAGGGTAATTACATTTGGCCTGCAAGAAAATACCCTGTTCCTTCCCTCCCTCCATCTCATTGTCCACCATCTCTCTCCCAGCTTCCCGGTTGCACCTTCAAAGCAGCCTGCAGAGGATCACTGGTTGGCTGTAGCGATTCTATCAGGCTGCCATAGCCTCCACAGTATGTTCCCTCTGCTGTGGTCCTGTACAACAGAGGAGGGGCGGGATCATAGCAGAGGGAACATGCTGTGGAGGCCAACAGCAGCCTGCTAGGATTGCTACAGCCAACCAGCGATCCTCTGCAGGCTGCTTTGAAGGTGAAACTGGGAAGCCGGAGGATGCTAGAAAGAAGGGAGACAACATGCAGGTCTTCGGAGGGAAGAGGGCGTGCGGGCCCTGATGTAGAAGTACATGGAGGGAGGAAAGGAGGAGTCCAAAGAGACTTGCATATGCCGGACTGAGGTGGGAGGGGAAGAAATAATGGGTCTAAAAACAGAGGAGAGGGAGAGAGATGGTGGACAATGGGATGGAGGTAGGGAAGGAATAGAAAGGGAGAGAAGTTGAATACAATGGATGGTGTGGAAGAGGGGGTAAAGATACTGGATAGGAGGGTAGTTGGGAAAAGAAAGGGAAAGATGGTGGACCCTGGAGTGGTGGAGAAGGAGGGAGAGATGCTGGATGAAAGGGTAGTGAAAAAAAGGAGAGATGGTGGATCTGAGGATGGTGGGGGTCCATCACTGTAGCTGCGAGGATGGAGATGAATAAAAGGAAAGATACCAGACCTCCAGGGGAGGGAAGGGAAATGGAAGGGGAGGACAGAGATGTAAGATGGATGGTTAGCATGGAGAAAGAAGGAAATGACAAATGGGCAGGAGACCCTGGCAAGTGAGTTATCAGAAGACAACCAGAGCCTGGGACCAACATGATTTGAATAATGGCCAGACAACAAAAGGTAGAAAAAATAATTTTATTTTCTGTTTTGAGATTACAATATGTCATATTTGAAATGTGTATCCTGCCAGAGCTGGAGTTAGACAGCAAGCGTGAACAAGGACCTAAAAGAGAGAGGAAAGTCTTTTTTATTTATTTTGTTTATATCACAGAGCCGGCATGGAGTTGGAGAGGTTGTAACCCTATACTTCTACTAAGACTAAGGGGTCCTTTTATTAAGGTGTGCATTTAGTTATAGTTACCAGGTCCATTTTGGGGTCCATTTTGGGGGTTAGCATCCAAGAAAAAGATCTGGGTGTCATTGAAGACAATACATTGAAATTTTCTGTCCAATGTGTGGCGATAGCAAAAAAGCAAACAAGATAATAGGAATTATTTTTTAAAAGTCATGGTTAACAAGACTAGAAATGTTATAATGTCTCTGTTTCACTCCATGGTTCGACCTCACCTTGAGTATTGTTTTCAATTTTGGTTGGTTTATCACAAGAAAGATATAGCAGAACTAGAAAAGGTTCAAAGAAGAGTGACTAAGAGAATAAAGGGGATGAAACTCCTCTCGTATGGGGAAAGACTAAAGATATTAGAGCTCTTCAGCTTGAAAAAGAAACTACTTAGGGAAGATATGATTGAAGTCTACAAAATCCTGAGTGGAGTAGAATGGGTACAAGTGGATTAATTTTTCACTCTGTCAGAATTTACAAAGACTTGGGGACACCCGATGAAGTTACAGGGAAATACTTTTAAAACCAATAGGAGGAAATAGTTTTTCACTCAGAGAATAGTTAAGCTCTGGAACGCATTGCCAGAGGTTGTGGTAAGAGTGGATAGCAAACCAGGTTTTAAGAAAGGTTTAGACAATTTCCAGGAGGAAAAGTCCATAGGCTGTTTTTTTTTCCCAAGTCTTTATTCATTTTAAAAGCCAACACAAAGTGCAACAGATTAACCAACAATTGATACAAAGGAAAAAACAGCACTTATTACGATCAAATAATTAGATAAGTATGTATCCCCCTCCCCCCTCCCACCCTTCCCAGATGTGCATAAAACTCATTCAAAGGGTAATATTAATGATCAATTCGTACAAAATTTTGTTAATTGATCCCAAATTTATTTGAATTTATTATAGTGTCCCAATTGTAACGAGTTCATACGTTCAAACTTATAAATTTGGCATAAGGTTTTCCACCAAAAATTTTAATTTATTCTATCCCACTTTTTCCAGATTAGTTGCATACCAACTCCTGTCATGATAAGAAGTAGCCTGTTCTTATTTGCATTTATTGGACTCTTGGGCATTAATAGTGTTCCGAACAACACTACGTCATATGACAATGACAATGAGACTTCCAATATCATATTGATTTGACCTCAAATAGACCTCCAAAATTTAAGTATCAAGGGACAATAGAACAAATAGATGGTCCAGTGTTCCTGTTTCCAGATGACAGTGCCAGCATCTATTAGATTTTGATCTATCTAATTTTTGAAAACAAACAAGGGTCCAAAAAATTCTATAAAACAGAAAAAGCCAAGCTTGTCTCATAGATGCTGACGCCATACATCTGATCCTCCAAGTCCAAATTCGTGGCCATTGAGTTGCAGAAATCTGCTGCTTTGTCTCAATGCTTCAAATATCTTTTAGACTAGTTTTAGGTTTCTTATTCAAATATTCACATATTCATTTATACCACTTGGCTGCCTGAAGCCCTAGCAAATCTGTCTGTATGCATAGGCCCAGTCAAATAAGTAGATCAGGGGGACCACAAATTCAATACTTGATGTGGTATGAGTGATTAAAATAACCATAGCAAATGTAATGTAAACTCACTCACATATATTCAACAACATTTCTTAAAAGTCATATCAACTTATAAAGAAATCAGTACTCAGAGACACAGAGGTGAAAACAAGGGGCGAACCCAAAAACTATCACCTCACCACCCAATCATCGCATGTTCAATATATTTAATTGATATTTAGAAAGTTTTTATACTGCTGTCCACCAGAAGATTATCATTGATATAAATTGATAATCTTCTGGTGGACAGCAGTATAAAGACTTTCTAAATATCAACTAAATATATTGAACATGCGATGATTGGGTGGTGAGGTGATAGTTTTGGGGTTCGCCCCTTGTTTTCACCTCCGTGTCTCTGAGTACTGATTTCTTTATAAGTTGATATGACTTTTAAGAAATGTTGTTGAATATATGTGAGTGAATTTACATTACATTTGGAAGCATAGGCCTGGCAAGTTATACTGAGTTTTTAAATTTCACCAATCAGGGAACCCCTTCTGAATGGCCTGCTTCAACTTTCAATCACTTATATGCTTGAGATTTTGTAATGCCAAATAATTGTTGCAGTCGTGAAAAATCAAGCATTTTCCCATTTGATAATACATCATCTAACGTCTAAAAACCTGCCTGCAACCAATGCTTCCAGAGGATCTTAGACTCGCCAATTTGAATCTTGGAGTTCAACCATAAGGACTGGCACGTTGATTGATGAATCGGAATAGGTGCTAGGTTATGAATAAATTTTAATGTTTGCCATGTGGAGAATAAAATTCTATTGTCCTTATAAATCCTAGGTAACTTGATACTTAAAACATGACACAATCGCAATGGGGACAGGAGTTGCCATTCTAATATTAGCCCATCCGGAAGATGCTCCATGAGTTTAGGAAGGATCCAATGCATACACTGCCGCATAATAAAAGCTTGATGGTACCAAAAGAAATTTGGAAAATTTACCCCACTTGCCGCAATTGTTTTTTGCAAAAATACTAACGTTATTCTAGCAGTTTTACCCAGCCAAATAAATTTAGTGAGAATTTTGTTCAATTTTTTATAAAAGGACCCATAGAAATAAACCGGCAACATACTGATTTGGTAGCAAACTACAGGCAATATCATCATCATGATGGTTTGGACTCTCTCCCACCAGGAAAGATGTAATGGGTTCACACATTTCTTTGACTTTCAGCAATAAATATTTTTCATTTATTGTCATTGTATCTTCCAAAGTTCTCTGAATCATAATACCCAAATATTTTATGCCCTCTTCCTTCCAAAGAAATAGGAATGGATCAAATAATCCTTTTACACAATGCACGTTTAACGGAAGAACCTCCGATTTGCTCCAATTTATTTTGTATACAGAAAATTTGCCAAATCTATCAATTCCAGTAAATGCAGAATGGTAGAATCAGAATTCTTCAAATGAAGCAAGATATCATCTGCATAAGCAAAGATCTTATATTCCCGACCTGCATAAGGAATCCCCTGTATCTCCCCTGCCTGTTGTATAGCCAACAAGGGTTCCAGAACAATATCAAAAAGCAAAGGAGATAAGGGACATCCTTGTCTAACTCTCCTCGCCAGATGAAAACTCCCTGAGAAAGTATTATTAATATATAATCTGGCAGAAGGGGAACTATACAAGGTTTGAATCTTTTGTATAAATCTGGATCCTATACCAAACCAATCCATCGCTTGGTACATGAAAGTCCATTCTACATGATCAAAGGCCTTCTCTGCATCCAAAGAGACAGAGAAGGCCGGATTATCCATGGTATTAGCTAAATTTAACATATGAAATGCCAATCTGGTGTTATTTGAGGAATGTCTTTGAACAACGAAACCCATCTGGTACATACCAATCATAAAAGGGAGAGCCTTGACTAATCTTAAAGCCAATAATTTAGCCAAAAGTTTTCCATCCACATTAATTAAAGAAATAGGCCTGTAATTTGAAACCAGCAAGGGATCTTTATTTGGCTTCGGCAAAACAATGGTTAAAGATTCAGCCATAGTACCTGAAATACAACCTTTAGTTAGTTGTGATTGATATAAATTTAGAAGATGAGGTAAAAGTATAATTTAAAAATTCCACCGTAAATCCATCACTACCCGGAGCGGATCCAACTCTGAGGGATTTCAACGTTGCCTATAGTTCCTGAAGTGATATAGGCACTTCAAGATTTCCTTTTATATGCTCAGGAATTTTGGGCCCTTGAATTAACTTTAAAAATTCTAAACCCTCTATTTCTTTATTTGAATAAAGCTCAGAAGAATATAAAGCTTTGTAATAATCCAAAAATTGTTTTAGAATGTTACCAATTTGGTAATGAATTTTACCCTTATCATCAGTAATAGCCACAATTTTAACTTTTCTCTTTTTTGCTATAAGGTAATTAGCCAATAATCTTCCCGCTTTATTCAAATTTCCATAATACAGAGCCTGTCAAGAAAACAAATCTTTCCTAGCCAATTGTGAGGAAATTTCATTATATTTATATTTAGCTTTCAACAGGGCATTCAACGTAGCTTGTTCCCATTTTGAGGTTAATTGTAACTCTAAAGTCCGAATATTTTGTTCCAAATTGGAAAATTCTAATTTTAGCAATTTTCTAATATGTGCCAAATATGAAATTATTTGCCCTTTCATTGTAGCTTTGAAAGCATCCCAAATAGTTTCCACTGAGATTTCCTCTGAGATGTTGAACTGAAAATATTCATTCATTTTCATTTGAAATTCCTTGAGAAAGTTTGAATCTGCAAGCAATGTATTATTAAATCTCTAAACAGGTCTAGTAGAATCTACTTCATTAAACTGAAATTCAATCCAAATGCCAGCATGATCTGTCAAAAGGATCGGATCTATGTTGGCCTTTGTAACTAAACTAAACTAAGCCCTAAGTTTATATACCGCATCATCTCTACGGAAGTGGAGCTCGACACGGTTTACAAAGCTTAAAAATATAGGAAGAGAGGGGAGAAAGATTTACAAGAGCATATAAAAAGAGGGGATGTAAATAGAAGAGATGTTATATGTTAGAGAAAAGCCAGGTTTTCAGTTGTTTTCGGAATAGTTGAAGGGAGCTCAGGTTCCGCAGGGGGATAGTGAGATCGTTCCAAAGGCCCGTGATTTTGGAGAGGAGGGATCTTCCCAGTATACCTGCGTGGAGGATGCCGTGTAGAGAGGGGAAGGATAGTTTATGTCTGTGGGCTAATCTGGTGGTAGCAGGCGTCAGGGTGAGGAAGGATAGAGGGATTAGGGGCGGAAGGATGCCGTGAATGATCTTGAAAGCCAGGCAGGAGCACAACCCGGGCTATGTGCCTAAGGCCCCGCCCACAGGCGGGACCTAAGGCTCCCAGGCCTATTCTGATTGGCCTAGGCGCCTTAGGCCCCACCAGTAGGCGGGGCTTTGGTTAGGCTGGGCCAATCCAGCCCCATTCGTTGGAGGACTGCCTGCCGGACGGACGGGTTTGGCACCCTTCTGTCCGGCCAACTTACCTAAAGGTACGGGGAAGGGGGGTCATGGGGTCGGCCGGCCCCATTCATCGGAGAACTGCCGGACGGATGGACGGGTTTGGCATCCGTCTGTCCGGCCAACTTACCTAAAGGTACGGGGAAGGGGGGTCGTGGGGTTGGCCAGGGGGGTCGTGGGTCAGCTGGGAGGGGGGCCGATCGGGGGTTCTGGGGGGGGCGGACGTTGGGGGGAGGGGGGTTCTTCGAGGGCAGGAGGGCCTGGGATCCCTCCTGCCCATAATGTAGTGGGGGGTGAGGATAGAGGATCGGCTGGACTAGGAGGGCTTGGGCTCCCTCCTGGCCCGAACGAATCAGGGGGGCACGATCGGCGGGGCAAGAGGGCTTGGGCTCCCTCTTGCCCCGATGGAGTCGGGGGGGCAAGAGGGTTTTGGCTCCCTCTTGCCCCGATGTTGTCGGGAGGGGGGTGGTCGCGGTTTAACATGGCAGAAGGGCTTGGGCACCCTCCTGCCTGGATCATTGTGGGGGGGGGGATTCTGTAACCGGTGTTGTTTTTGACAGACACCGGTTACAGAATCCAGCTTTTAGGCGAAGGACTGGCTCCTCTTTCGCCTAAAAGCCCTTCTGTTGGACGTTTGTGGCCTAGGCGTGTTTTTGTTTCATTATGGCCAAAAAGTGTAGACGTGCTGTGGGGGTACTTTTAGACGTAGTGGAGATTGAGCGTTTAGGCAGAGGAAGGCCATAATCAAAACATGGACGTTTGTTTTGGTTATGGACACTTTCCCTGCTTCTGGGTTGAATGTTTAGGGACTTAGGCCAAATGGGGACTTAGACGCTTTTTTTGATTTTGCCCCTCCACCTCTCTAAGCTGTGGCCTGAGATTCAGAAACTGTTTTCTGAGAGAGGCTGTGTGCTTTTCCTAAATGTTTTTCCCTTAAATGTTTCTCACTTTTCTATTACAAGTGTATTTCTTCCCACTTATCCTTATGTTTCTATGGCAAATAGGTCAACATTTACCCAGTTTGTACGGTCTGTATTCCTGTAGTTTACTATAGGAAAGTATGTTTAATCGTCATTTTTGTGAAATGTTAATACTTTTTACTCTGTACAACGCTTTGTAGTATCGAAAAGGCGTTTAATCAAAAATTGAATAAACTATAAACTATAAACTTTGCAAAGTCAGGGAGAAACAGAAGTTTTTTTTATCTTGCCAGATTAGTATTTTCATCTATTTTGCTGCCCTCAAAATATCCATGGCTTGCTGGAACCGCAAAACTTTGAAAATTAGAGGTCTGAGACCCCTCTGATTATATGGCACATGGTGTGATCTCTCAATATGGAATGTCTGAGCAAAATTGAGAGAGAGGATTTTTGGAATAAATTCAGTAAGGAAATGTACTACATAATCCCTTCTGCCCCTCATTCAAACCCAGAAGACAGATATTTTTTATGTCTGGATCTATTGTTAGCCTCTTCCAGATCTTGAACTAGCTGAGACACTAAATTATGATCTGTGGCAGAGTTATATGTACTTCAGTAGCCAGTACTCTCTGCTCTAATTGATCAACTCGAACATTACTCACTGTCAGCTGTTTTGCCAGGGTAGAGACTTCTAGCTGAAGAGAGATTAGTGTTGAAGTAGTTTGAGAAAGCATATCCTTAATGGTAGAGAGATCTGTTATCACCTGTTCTAAAAGTTCCATTGTGTCTTTAGGCAAAGGCAACTTTGATGGTGTTGGTGGGTCATGTTGTAATCATTTTGCTGTTCCTCCAGATCCCATATTCACCTCCAACTTTGTTTGTTGTTTATCTGAGGCCATTCTATATTGAAGTTATGAACTTTAAAGAAAAAAATTGCAGTGAAAATCAGCTTAAATCAACCAATATTGCAAGGCAGAGGGGGAGCAACTGATTCACACATCCATTTCCTTACGCGGTCAAGCTCCCCCCCCCCCCATAGGCTGTTATTGAGAAAGACATGGGGCAAGCCACTGCTTGCCCTGGATTGATAGTATGGAATGTTGCTACTCCTTGGGTTATGGCCAGGTACTAGTGACCTGGATTGGCCACTTTGTGAACAGGCTACTGGGCTTGATGGACCATTGGTCTGACCCAGTAAGGCTATTCTTATGAGCTGGGAAGGACTTTGATAGAAGTTCCAGTGACAGGATGGTTAAGATAGGCTGGAATGGGTTTTGATGGTAACTCCAGCAGTGGGAAACTAAAGATAGTACCAGGTGGACTTCTATGGTCTATTGCTTAGAAATATTAAAGAAAAGAAAATGCAATTTAAACATGAATGTATGAGTGTGACTGGGAGACTGGATGGACCATTCAGGTCTATATCTGCCATCATTTACTATGTTAGGTAGCCCCTCCTCTTCCAGATAACTGAAATATAAAAAATTTTACACATACCTTGATGTGATAATGTTGTTTGAATTAATGTTTTTATAGGTTACAGCCTCTGCTGACAGAAACAAAATGATTTTTCAAAAGTCCAAAGTCAAATACATTGGCTTACAAAGCAGCTTTACAGCAAGGCAGAAAGCCCTCTGCTTAGTAATTTAAATGACTGGCCATTTAATTTATGAGGATCCCCAGCAATAAAATTCAGCCAGAACTTAATAATAGCACATTTTATGTGACAATGATGACAATTACAATCTACTGTTACCGTAGTCACCCTTTAGTGTGAGGAAGGATGACAGTATTAATTATACACTCTTGCCATTTGTCAGATTTAAGTTGGCAGACAATTGAGCTCCAAGCTATCTCCAACCTAACTTCTGCATTTGCCATTTTCTAACCCAATAAAATAAAAGAATTACAGTATAAAAAAATTATTTGTCTTTTTGCCACTTGATTAAGACTGCTTCTTACACCAATGACATGTTAATGCACACTAGGACATGAACTGTGACTTTTCTTTTAAATGCCCTATAGTCATGTTCTTTATTTTTCCAGGAAAGGTAAGCATTTAGAAATATTTTTTTTATGAGAAAGGCATAGTCTTTAATTCAAAACACATATTTCTAAGAAACAGGCAATAATCCATACAGAGCATAAATAAGAATCAATAGATATGTTTTGATTTTACATTCTTAATATATTTTTGTTAATTTGCAATGTTGTTTTATACTTTATTAGATTGTGATGCTTTATTAAGGGACTTTTTTTTAAGCAGCACAAAAAAGTGGCCTGCGCTATCCCGTGTCGGTTTTTTCCATGTACTAAAGCAGGGCCAGAAAGTGGACAATTTTTCTATTTTGGCAATTATAATAATAATAATAATTTTATTCTTATATACCGCCAAAGCCATGGAAGTTCGAGGCGGTTTACAGCAAGAAGCGCTGGACAATCAGCGAAGAGGTTACAATCAAAGTTAACAGTTCAATCTTACATAATGAAAGAATTGGAAAGCTATATAGATCTTAGCAGAGCTGTACAGATTCTTAGTTTACAAATCGATTGAACAATTTTTACTAATTTTCTAAAATTGAAGTAGGATGAGGAGAGCGTGATAAAGTTACTAAGCCAATCGTTCTATTTGCCTGCCTCAAAGGCAAGAGTTCTGTCCCAGAATCTTTTGTAGTGGCAGGCTTTCATTGATGGGTAGGTGAACAGATGTATTCTTCGTGTGGGCCTAAAAGAACTTGCCAGATTAAAATGGGAAACTAGGTAAGCGGGGGCCAGACCAAATATTGATTTATAACATTGACAAGAGAACTTAAACAGGATTCGTGCCTCCAGGGGCAGCCAATGGAGTTTTTGATAGTAGGGGCTTATGTGTTCCCATTTCTTCAGCCCAAAAATCAGTCGAACTGCCGAATTTTAAATGACTCTGAGTCTTAGAATGGTTTTTTTGAATGATCCCAAGTAAATGATGTTGCAATAATCGAGCAAGCTTAGGATGGAATATTGAACCAGTAAGTGGAAGGATGTAGCATCAAAGTATTTTCTGATGGTTCTGAGTTTCCATAGTACCGAACAGCATTTTTTAACCAATAAATCTGTGTGAGCATTTAGAGTGAGGTGGCAGTCCAGGGTGACTCCCAGGATTTTAATGGAGTGGTCAATAGGGAAGTCCTGACTATTCAAGGAGATCGATGTGTCTTTGATTTTGTCGTTGGGGCTTGCAAGGAAAAATTTGGTTTTGTCAGTGTTGAGCTTCAATTTGAATTCGGTCATCCATAGTTCTATTTGCTTTAGAATGGATGATAGATGAATCTTAGTCTTGGGGTCAGAGAAGTAAGGGGAATAACAATGGTGATATCGTCAGCATAGATATAAAATTTAACTTTTAAGCTTTGTAGTAAGTTCCCCAATGAGGCAAGGTATATGTTGAACAATGTAGGTGAAAGAGGAGAGCCTTGCAGGACTCCGCAAGAGTTTACCCAATTAAAGGATATTTTATTGTCACTATAGACTTGATATGACCGTTTGCTCAAGAGACCCCGAAACCATTTTAGCACGTTACCTGAAAGACCAATTGACTCATGACAGTCAATCAGAATAGCATGGTCAACCAAATCGAAGGCACTAATTAGGTCTAGCTGCAGAATTAGAGCACTGGTACCCTGGCTGAATAAGGTATGGAGGAAGTCCAGTAGTGATGCCATGATAGTTTCAGTGCTGAATCCAGAATGAAAACCAGACTGATTGTCTTGCAGTATTCTAAATTTGTCCAGATACATTACTAGCTCCTGGTTGACCAGTCCTTCCATTAGCTTAACGAACAAGCGAGTGCTAGCAATTGGTCTGTAGTTAGATTACAGTTTGGTAGATTCTCTAGGGTTTTTGACAATTGGGGTGATCAGAATCTGGCCTAAATCCTCAGGGAAGGTACCGGTTAGTAAGAGAGAGGAGAGCCAGTTGTATAACTTGGCTTTAAATGAGACTGGAGCAACTTTCATAATGTTTATGGGGCAGCAGTCTAATCTGCAGTAGGAGACGGCGTATTTCATGTAAAATTTGGAGAATTGTTGCTAGGATGGGGTAGTGAAATTATTCCAGGCCATATCTACCCTAGGATCATCTTTGTGTTGGGCGACTGGGTAGTTCAAATGGTTGGTGGAGGAGCCCTCTAGTTTGGATCTCAAATTGATGATTTTGTTGTTGAAAAATTTCTCCAGATCATCTGCAGATGGTGGGGAATCTAGGGTAGAACATGAGAGGGCTTTTACGTCATAGAGATTGTTGACTAATTCAAAGAGATTTCTACTGTTGGTGTTCAGCAATCCGATTTTTTGGGCATAAAAGTTAGTGCATTTTTTTATTATTAGATTTTTGTATTCATTTAATTTTAGTCTCCAATTTGACCTCCCTGAAGGGGCACATATATTCTTTGTAAGTTTTTCTATTCCTGCTTGTGTAAAAGGAACTGCTGAAACATCATTTTGCCAAGAACCCACAAGGTCTTTTCTTTTTGTGTTCTGAGCTCTGTGTCCCCATTTTGTTCTGTAGTTGATGTGTTTTGATAAGAAACATTTGTTATAAAAGAAATATTGCTAGACCTTAGACAAGACAGTATTATATGCTATAATAGAAACTTCCCACTTCCCTCCCTCCCTATGTTTGCTACCTTTTTCTAGTTGCTTTTATGTATCCTGTTACCAAATATGGTCTTTCCTATAGTCATATGCTGAGAAAACTGACCCATGTGAAATGCTATATATATATATCACTTGGCATATTGGCATGTGTGTTTGTGTGTGTATGTGACAGCAGGACAGCAGAATGAGGCTAATACAAATTGGGACCTGGGGGCTCGCTTGGGAGTGGAGATTTTTGGTGTCGGGTCTAAGTGAGTATCTGTTTTCTAGTGCTCACTGGTCTCTGTCCTCTTCCACACCCTTATGTGATTATTGAGGCTTTTGGCAAGTCTTTTGAGGTTTTTGACCCTTTGTGATTACCTGTCCTTTTGGGAAGGACCAATTTAACTAATTACCTGTCCTTTTGGGAAGGACTGATCTAACTAATTCACATCTGTACAGACTCGCCTGTTCTGCTGTTCTTGCATGTGCTTTTTTCTTTCTATCACATTGTATATTACGGTGTCTTGTTTATAAGGTCAAGTAAGTAAGATTTGTGTATTACCACGCTGTTTTTGTAATAGGGAAAGAAAGTTGACATTGTATATTTGTATATACACTATATATATCTATATTAGGGGAAAGAATAGGGTTGAGTCCAGATCTGGCTTGAGTTTCTTCTGTGAAATGTGCCAGGGGCATGGAGCAAGAGGGAGTCCTTATTTGTATTTCCATCGTCCTGCGAAGGGAGTGGCCAGAAACGGACGAAGCAACAGATTTCTGTTGAATACGGGGTGGCTCAAGGGGCCAGAATGGGGAGTAAAGCAGAAGTGAGAGATCTCCCCAGACAGCAATCCTCTGGAAAAGCCCTTAGAGAGGATCCTGCAGTGATAATGGCAGTGCGTCCGGTATTAAGAGGAAAGATAAGAAGTAAATGATAAGTATTGAGACTCCACGTAGCTTCTGAACAAAGTTTAGTGCGGAAGAAAAATTGGCTATGTCAAAAACAAAGGGGATTGCAAAGAGGTAAAAAATCTGCCCATGAGACCTCTTAAACTATTTATCTCCTCCCTTTAAAATCCTCGGGGAAGAGGGAATGTTAGGAGAAAATAATTTGAGATGGTGCCTTAAACAGAGATGGGAGGAGCTGAACGGGTCATTCAGAATAGGAAGGGGGAGCAGTAAGCTGAAATAGATAAGACTCAGGAAGAAATACAGCTTTAGTAGTTGAGCTAATATGAACAGACTTTCTTAAAACAAGGAAGACCAGTGCTTAGGACCCATTTTGCATATTTGAAGGGAGATTGTCAATTTTTTCTTTGTTTGTTTGTGTTGTGCCTAGCCAAAAGGAACTGGGAATTATTAGCAAACACTGCTTTGATGCAGTGGCACAATGCCAATTTTCCAGTCCTTATTTTAACAATTTAGTTCCTTTATTCTAACTGTGGTATGCATACCGTATTTGTAGGGGATTTTCTGTTTTCCCTCCACCCCAATGTCCAGCATTTTTTGGCTGTCCCTCTTTTTTCTTTTTACAAGAGAGGGTGGAGTACCACTTTTAATCATGAGATATGATATCTCAGCCCTGCCAATTATGGCAGGATTGCAGAAGACAATGCAATCTTTATTTGCGTAATTATGGAGAATCAATGTTAAATGAGTTTGAATAAGAAAAAAAAATCCAATAAACAAACCCCAACACTGTGTGATAACTTAGCTAGGTAGACCTGTGGTTGTAGGAGCTAAGAACTAGTTTTCTGATCTACGTAAACAATTTATATATTAATAGTTTTAGGATATCTTTTGGCTTTAGGAGACATTAGAATTCTTTTATAAAGCTATGGGTGTGTGACTTTTGCTAGCACCAATTTAAGGTGGCATACTGTGCACCGTAACTTTGGACACTGACTAGCCCACCTACTTCGTAGGGCTTTAAACTAGGTAAATTGGGGGAGGGTACCCACTCACATGCTGGCGCAAGTAACCAACTTGGCGAGGTAAGTTGCCAATCCATTTCTGAGTCCGAGGTAAGTACACACTGCATTTCTGAGTCTGAGGTAAGTACACACATTGCAGACAGTATTATAGGAGTCCAATTAGCTCAAGCAGGAATATCTACACAGGGACATAGCAAACTTAAGGTATGGAGGGCTATTTACGTTAATGCCCACAGTTTGGGCAATAAGATTCTGGAATTAGAGATGGAAATGAAGAACGCCAACCTAAATGTGGTGGCGATATCCGAGACTTGGTTCACGGACTCCCATGGGTGGGATATGGCTATACTGGGATACAACTTACTTCGGCGGGACAGAGAGGGCAAAATGGGAGGAGTGGTAGCACTATACACTAAAAAGGACATCAAAGTTACCAAAATCGCAGATGTCAAGTACACTGAGGAATCCTTCTGGGTGAATTTGGCTAGGGGGAAGGACAAATGCCTGTATCTTGGTGTAGTATACAGACCTCCAAGACAACAGGAGGACATGGATATAGAATTAGTCGAAGACATTGAGAATATCACTTTCCATGGAGACACAGTATTGTTAGGAGACTTCAATATGCCTGATGTGGATTGGAACAATCTTTCCGCTACGACCAGCGGCAGCAGGAAGCTATTAACCTCTATAAAGGGAGCGAGACTCAGACAAATGGTATTAGAGCCCACTAGGGATCGGGCGATACTAGACCTAATACTCACCAATGGAGAAAGTGTCACAGATGTCTCGGTAGGCGATACGTTGGCCTCCAGTGACCACAACATGATATGGTTCAACCTTAGGAAAGGTTTCACTAAGTCAAGCAAATCAACCAAGGTCCTCAACTTTAAGGGCACAAACTTCAAAAGCATGGGAGATTTCGTCCATTGGGCATTGCAAAACCATGCCGAAACAGATAATGTAGAGGTAATGTGGTCAACTCTGAAATCAACCTTACATGAAGAAACCAACCATTACGTCAAATCAGTAAGTAAACGGCGAAGAAACAATAGACCACAGTGGTTCTCTGCGGAGATCTCAGACCTCATAAAAAAGAAGAAAAGAGTATTCATCATCTACAAACAATCAGGGAAGCGAGAATCCAAGGAAGACTATCTGGCCAAGTCAAAAGCGGTCAAAACGGCAGTCAGGGAGGCCAAACTCCGAATGGAGGAGAACCTTGCGAAGAACATCAAAAAAGGCGATAAATCCTTCTTCCGGTATATTAGTGACAGAAAAAGAAACACAGATGGGATAGTACGCCTTAGAAAACCCGAAGGGAACTATGTAGAATCGGACTCCGACAAAGCCAAACTTTTAAATGAATACTTCTGCTCGGTCTTCACTTGCGAGGCACCGGGATCCGGCCCTCAGCTGCCGAGGGAAAACTCGGAAGACCCGTTTCGAAATTTCGAGTTTACGCACAGCAATGTCTACGAGAAGCTATCAAGACTCAAGGTGAACAAAGCTATGGGACCGGACAAACTACACCCCAGGGTGCTCAGGGAGTTGAGGGACGTCCTGGCGGAACCGTTATCTGCGCTCTTCAATCTTTCCCTAAGTACAGGAAGAGTCCCGTTGGATTGTAAAATGGCTAACCTCATTCCACTCCACAAAAAGGGATTCAGGACGGAGGCTGAGAATTATAGACCGGTGAGTCTCACATCGATAGTGAGTAAACTTATGGAAACACTAATCAAACGCCAATTGGATATGATCCTGAACGAGGAGAATCTACGAGATCCCCATCAACATGGTTTTACAAAGGGAAGGTCCTGCCAATCAAATCTGATCAGCTTCTTTGACTGGGTAACAAGAAAGCTGGATATAGGGGAGTCCCTGGACGTCGTGTACTTGGACTTCAGCAAAGCGTTTGATAGCGTCCCACACCGCAGGTTATTGAGCAAGATGGGTTCGATGGGACTGGGTGAAACATTAACCACATGGGTTAGGGACTGGCTTAGAGGCAGACTTCAGAGGGTAATAGTAAACGGTACCCTCTCTGATACGATGGAGGTGATCAGCGGGGTGCCACAGGGCTCGGTCTTGGGCCCGATCCTATTTAACATCTTCGTAAGAAACTTGGCTGATGAGCTTCGAGGTAAAATTACATTATTCGCCGATGACGCCAAACTATGCAACATGGTAGGCAACCACACAACAGATGAAAGCACAGTGCCCGGCAAAAGCTCAATGCCCAACAGTATGACGCAGGACCTACTCCTGCTGGAGCATTGGTCAAAAACTTGGCAACTAAGTTTCAATGCCAAAAAATGCAAGGTCATGCACCTTGGTGGCAAAAATCCATGCAGGACTTACACCCTAAATGGTGAGATCCTAGCAAGGACTGTAGCAGAACGTGACTTGGGGGTGATCATTAGCAAAGACATGAAGACTGCCAATCAAGTGGAGAAAGCTTCATCCAGGGCTAGATGAATCATGGGCTTTATCCATAGAAGTTTCGTCAGCCGTAAGCCCGAGGTCATAATGCCATAGTACAGATCCATGGTGAGACCCCATCTGGAATACTGTGTAGAATTCTGGAGGCCGCATTATCAAAAAGATGTGCGGAGAGTTGAGTCGGTTCAGCGAATGGCCACCAGGATGGTCTCAGGCCTCAAGGATCTCCCGTATGAGGAACTCGAGGAATGCAGAGAGGGGAGACATGATCGATACGTTCAAATATGTCACAGGCCGTATCGAGGTGGAAGAGGATCTCTTTTTCCTTAAAGGACCCACGGCAACAAGAGGGCATCCGTTGAAAATCAGGGGTGGGAAATTTCATGGCGACACCAGAAAATATTTCTTCACTGAAAGGGTGGTTGATCGCTGGAATAATCTTCCACAACAGGTAATTGAGGCAAGCAGCATGCCAGATTTTAAGAAAAGATGGGATTGGCATGTGGGATCTCTTCATGGAGGTAGTTAGGGGGTGGGCCATTAGTGTGGGCAGACTAGATGGGCTGTGGCCCTTTTCTGCTGTCATGTTCTATGTTTCTATGTATGTTTTTATGTAGATTAGATTTTGATGTGACAGGAAAAACGAACACTATCGCCTGAATATAAAAAAAAAAATCTAAGAATAGGATTATTGCCAAAAGTTACAGCACTGTGCACATTATGGTTTTAGGAATTGCAATGTGTTTTGCCTAAAATAAAAAAATAAGGTATGCTAATGAATTCTGAATTGGTTCAGGCTTTACACAGTCATGCTTGGACTGGATTAACTCTCCTAATCTTTAGATAAATTCAAAGGAGCTTTAAAAAAAAAAAAAAGTCAAAGGCTTAGTATTTGGAATTTAATCGAGTTTTTAACTTGGAAACTTGGTCAAAGAAAGCACTGGGGAAACAAGACAAGATACAGAGAAAGAGAAATTGGTGATGTTAAGAAAATTACCTGGAGAGAAGGACAAAAATGTGACTGATGTGAATTTGGTATAGCAAATATGCTTGATAGTTGCTGAAAGTTGCAGACAGGATAGTGTATGTTTATAAACAGGGATGTGTCATGTGTTTGAAAGTATGTGCATGTATTATGTCCTTATTATAAGTGACATTCTGGTTGGAATAGGCAGGTGTGAGTAAAGTTCCAAGTTATTTTTGTTTAGGTAAGCTCTTTTGGGTAGGAACTGTATAAAGCAACTATGAATTGACACTAATTCATATGTTCTAGTGGAAAGTGCAATTTACTACTTTAATCTGTTAAGCCCAGTGGATCTGCATTTACCACCGGTATCTGGCAAGGGGCGTTTCCCCTATCACTTTTCTTTTTTCTAAAATGTTTCTTCTCTCTCTTAGCAGTCGGTTGGTATACATACATAGCTATCTTGGATCAGTTTTGCCACAAAGAATCTTTTGCTGAACCGAAACAAAATAAACAGGAAGAAAAAGTTGTGCTTCAAGTAACCTTGAAATGACCTTGCCCTTTAAGATTTAAAATGTTTTCTTTTCCTCTTAGTATTGCCACTGCAATACTTCATACTACCTCTTTACCTAACCCTGGACACTATATCTTGCTTTACCTAGTAAGATCTTCATATTTCTGTAGATTGAAGCACAAACTAGACAGTTGTGTCCCTGATTGCATGATCGCTTATGACTGTGTGACTTGACTGAAGACATGCCCTATGAATAAAATACAGAAGAAATGGCAATACTTATCAATATCTCATTCGGGAGCTGTACCAAAAGTATTTATCACTAACTCCAAGCTCCAGATATAATTGTCACACCAAGTATCAGATATCTCTCTATGAAGAGACCTCAGCCCCACCACTCCACCGCTATAAATCGTTCAAAAGCGGGAAAAATCATGTGGTGCCTTTCATCATTGGTCTCGACATATACATATGTAGCTTTGCTTGTTAAATATCTTTAAATAGTATAAATAGTGTAAAGAAAAATGTACTTATATATTTGAATATTAGTATAAAGCACTTATCTCAGCCTTAGAACGGGAGTTGTGCCCCAACATGTTTCGCACATATTGTGCTTTGTCAAGGGGCTCCTGGGGCTGTGTCTGTCATCCGACTCCCTGATAAGAAACATTTGTTACAAAAGAAACATTGCTAGACCTTAGACAAGACAGTATTATATGCTATAATGGAAACTTCTCACTTTTCCCCCTCTTATGTTTGCTACCTTTTTCTAGTTGCTTTTATGTATCCTGTTACCAAATATGGTCTTTCCTACAGTCATATGCTGAGAAAACTGACCCATGTGAAATGCTATATATATCCCTTGGCATATTGGCATGTACGTTTGTGTGTGTATGTAACAGCAGGACAGCAGAACGAGGCTAATACAAATTGGGACCTGGTCGTTTCACTCCCCACACTGTCCCCTGATTTCAACCATTGTCTTTCGAGTTTCCGTAACTCCCATTTCGTATTTCCTAACTCGGTATCGTACCAGCCATCCAGATTCTTTTTTCTAATTTTCCTTAGTTTAATGGGAGCCATTTTGTTTAATATCTGTGTACTCATGTTGGTCCAAGAGTCCGCCGATAAGGAGTCTAAGTCAGGGCTAGAAGTTAAATCATAGTATGTTTGGGGAGCATCTTACTTGTCAGCTAAATTGGAAACTGCATAAACGGTAGTCTGACCACAGAGAGTCAGTCCATATTGCTTGGTTCCAGTAAATCTTGGGATTGGTTACTTCTTTGGTGGAAAACGTGACTAGATCTAGGTGGTGGCCTTTTTGATGGGTCTTTTCTGGAGTCGGCACAAAGAAATCTAATGAAGAAATGAAGGATATTAGATCTTAAGAGTCACCCTGCTCTGTCTGCTCTAGGTGAATCTTTAGATCACCTGTCAGTAGGCTGTGTGGGCCTAGTATAGAGTTTGTAAGGAGGAATTCATAGAAAATGTCTTTGGTGGTGGGCCATTTCTTAGAAGGAATGTAGAATAGGGTAATTATTAGAGCATCTTCTAACTGATCTATCAAGAGTTTACAAGAAATGATTTCAAGGTCCGCTGAAGAATTTGAGGCTAGAATGTGGACTTGAATGATTCTTTTAAGATGATAGCTAATCCTCCCTCTTTACCTCTGCTTCAAGGAAGAGATAAAATTTTAAACCCATGAGGTAGACAGTCGCGTATAATAATGTCGTTGTCTGATACCAACCAAGTTTCAGTTAGAAGAACAAAATCAGGGTTGGCTTCTTCCAGCCAGTCTTTGACCAGCTGTGACTTGTTCCTAATAGAACGTATATTTAAGTAGAAACCGTGAAGATTTTGATGGTAAGGTGCATCAGTGGTTAAGGAATAGGTAATCTTTCTCAGTTTCTGCTGTCTTTTACAATAGGGTCTGCTAGGCTTTTGTGAGGGGGGTACAACCAGGATTTGGAAGGGACCCCATTCTGAACAGTCGTAAAGAGAAGGATTATAAGCTCTATGATGTTCTGAGTTAGTTGGGCGAGATCTTATAAGAACTGGGATAGGGATAGCAAAAAAAATGCAGCAACTGACTTGCTTTTGTAGCAGATCCAACAGACCATAAGGACCCAAGACAGATATATATAGTGGTCAAAGAGACTGAAAGGCTTAAGAGAAATAAAGCTAGTAGATTAAATCATGCAGAGAAAAAGTAGTAATAGTCCGGAGTAATCATGCAGATACTTTATGTGGAAAAGTCATGCTAATGGTTTTGCTGGAGTAGTCATGCAGATACTTATCAGATTTTTCCAGTCCGTGGGCCTGTGAGGGCCTTCCAGGTTAGAGGTAGAGATATCTCAAGCAGGCACAGGTTGCTGAGGAGAACTTGAGGAGATGAGTAGAAGTTCTCCGTAGCAGTCCCCGAGTAGCTGGAGGAGGAGGTGGCGGTGGAGTAGTATCTTTCGCCCATTGTTTGGGCATGTCAAGCTACAGAAGGAGAGGAACTGGTCACCTTCTAATTTTCCCATTAGCACATGAGCCCTTACTAGTTTCAAAATAGGTGTAAAGTATCATGTGCTAACCACATGCTAATAATAAGAACATAAGTGTAAGAATAGCCATACTAGTGGTCCATCTAGCCCAATATCCTGTTTCTAACAGTAGCCAATCGAGGTCACAAGTATCTGGCAGAAACCCAAATAGTAGCAACATTCCATGTAATTGATCCCAAGGCAAACAGTGGCTTACCCCAAGTCTGTCTCAACAGCAGACTATGGACTTTTCCTCCAGGAACTTATCCAAAAATCATACATATCTATGCACATATGTATGATTTTTTTAGAACTGCAATATTAATATTCTTGGGGTTTGTAGGAGTCACATATGGAATCTGAGGCGAGCTTATTTGGCAGTGCCCTTCAAAGACCTTTTTTGTTGTTAGAAGACCAGAGGCATTCAAACAGTCATGATATGTACTTGTTTCCTTACCTGCAGATGAATGAATGCAATCTGATCCAGAGAAGGGTCCGAACAGACAGGTGTAACTGACAGAGGTAACAGTGAAGGGGCAGCTACTTGTAACATCCAGAAGCAGGTAACTGAGCACCATCAGGATGAAACAGAAGCTGCATTAGATACCATCTTTGCAGACTTGGAGGCTGCAGATGAGGAAGAGGTAGGGGATATGAATATTCAACCATTTTCCCATTCAACCATGATGTGATAGAGGCAGAAGGTGCAACAGGAGGTGACTGTGAAGCATGTCAGCAGGTAAGTTGATGAAGTTAGTGGCTAGTCATCTGTGCCAGGCACCTCCTCATCCCCTCTACCTCATGAGCCTGTTACCATCTGTGAAACAACTCCAACACCACCACTGCCAATGCCCTTCAGCACATCACAGAGCTTACTGGTATTTCTAAATTCCATGGGCCTGCATAACTGCTGGGCTGCTGCCTGAGGTGTCGCCAAGTTTCTCCAAGAGCAGTGACACCCCATCCAGCTATCCCTGAATAACATAGTAGCTAACTTGAAACCACCAAAATATAAGTCAAATAAGTATGCTTCACAAAAATATATCAATTTCATAATTTTTAAAACTTTTACTATTTTTTTTCCATAAAGGAGAAAAAGATCTAGTAGACGTATCACTGTATAACCATTTTGTAAGGAAAGTAAGTAAAGAGGAAACAAAGGCTGCTTTGGTTCTCAAAAATAGTAGCTGAGAAGGTAAGGAATAAGAGGTTAGCTTTCATAAACATCAAAAGATCACATAAAAAGGAAGACAGGCAAAAATATCTGGAAAAGTTAAGAGAGGCTGGTCGACTAGTCAGGAAAGCAAAAATGCAAATGGAAGAGAAAATAATCGACACAGTAAAACTGGGGAACAAGACATTTTTTAGATATATTAGTGATAGGAAGAAATGCAAAAGTGACATTAAGAGATTCAAAAATGAAGGGGAAAATATGTAGAAGTCAATAAAGATAAGGCTGAATTGCATAAAAATTATTTCTGTTCTGTGTTCACAGCTGAAGCGCTGGAAGTGGGACTTCAGAAGACAAATGCAAATTTTCAGAGGATTGTGTTTATGAGGAGCTAGCTAAACTAAAAGTAGACAAAGCAATGGGGCCGGATGGTGTACATCTGAGGGTACTTAAGGAACTTAAGGAAGTTCTGGTGGTTCTGCTCGCTGACCTATTCAATGCTTCTATAGAGTTGGGAGTGGTACTGGAGGACTGAAGAAAGGTAGATGTGATCCTTCTCCACAAAAGTGGAAGTAAGAAAGAAGTAGGGAACTACAGGCCCGTAAGTCTAACTTCTGTGGTAGGTAAATGAAAGGAAACACTTTTAAAACAAAGAATAGTGATGGTTGGAGAGTATGGAATCCAGTGGACTAGTAACTTAGTAAATGATGGCAGATAAAGACCTGAACGGTTCATCCAGTCTGCCCATAAGTTATACTCATTTAAAAAAAATACATGATTAGATTAACTTGTCTCTTCTTTGATATTTCTGGGCCGTAGATAGTAAAGTCTGCTATTGTCCTAGGTTCTGAATGCTGAAGTTCTGAATCCAAGTTCACCCCAGCCTATCCAACTATCCCGCTGTTTGCAGGACCCAAGGCAAAATGGATTTACTAGAGGTAGGTCTTGTATGACAAATCTGATCAATTTCTTTGACTGGGTGACCAGAGAATTGGATAAAGGGAGAATTGAATAGAGGGAGTGCACTAGATGTGGTGTATTTAGATTTTAGCAAAGACTTTGACAGTGTTCCACACAGACATCTAATAAATAAACTGAGTGCCCTTGGGATGGGCCCCAAAGTGACAGGCTGGGTCACAAATTGCTTGAGTGGAAGGCGACAGAGAGTAGTAGTCAATGGAGATTGCTCTGAAGAAAGGGATGTTACCAGTGGTGTGCCTCAAGGTTTGGTTCTTGAGCCTGTTCTTTTTATAAACAATATTGCTTAATGGCTGGCTGGTAAAATTTACCTCTTTATGGATGATATCAAAATCTGCAATAGAGTAGACAACCCTGATGGTATGGATAGCATAAGGAAGGATCCAGTGAAGCATGAGGAATGGTCTGAAATTTGGCAGTTAAGATTTAATGTTAAGTAATTTAAGGTCATGCATTTGGGTTGCAAAAACCTGAAAGAATGGTACAATTTAGGAGGTGAAGAACATTTTTGTATGAAAGTGGAGCGGGCTTAGGTGTGATAGTGTGTGATGATCTTAAGATGCCAAACAGATTGAAAAGGTGATAGCAAGAGCTAGAAGGGGTGTCTACTCTATTGCAGATTTTGGTATCATCCGCAAAGAGGCAAATCTTATCTTACCTGACAGCCAGCATTCCTCCTCTCAAGGGTCACCTGTGGAGTCTGATCGCTAAGAAAGTCCTCAGAGGTCAGTCTCCAGTGTCACTCCAGGCTTAAAAATGTAAACAGTTTAATTCCACAACATCAAAAATATAATAGGAATTAAACTGTTTACATTTTTAAGAATGTTGAGATAGTATAAAAGTAAATTAGATTGATGACAAAGTTGGTGTATAAAGCTTAAAGCTATGAGACATTTGAACCTGGAGTGACACCGCTGAGGACCATAAGAGAGTAACAATATAAAGAATCCAAAGTGATTTAGGTGTTCAGATATAGGCATTAAATATTCAAGCCTTTTGCCCATGATGTTCATTGCTAGATTTTGAGGAAGGTTTTGGCTCACCATCTTTTCAGAGTATACTTTTAAAATTGTTTTTCCTTGCTGCAAAATTTCTCATGGACTTGTCCCAGCTTAGCATTCTGATCTCACTTCTGTAAGTCACCTCCTCCTAGTTGCTTAGCTTGTTAATACCTGCCTTTTATCCCTCACATTAGCTATCATTCAAGAAATTTTTATTAATGTGGCCCTCTGAAATGACCTACCAAAACCACTTTGGCTTAGTACTACTTTCCCTTTGCTCCAATCATGACTCCAGAATCTCTTTTTCTAAACTCCCTATTCATGCTATTTCCTTCTTTTCTTGATATACTGCAAAATCATAAGAACATCTTCTGCTATGATACACTGTGATTACCAAGCCTTACATGTCAGTGGTCTCCAACCTTTTTCATGTAAAGAGCTGCAGTGCAAATTCAAGAGAGCTCTGAGGGCCACCAAAAGATTTCAAGCTTACGCATACTACTGATTTTGTAAACTGCCTTGACCCACTTGTTCAGACTGGGTATTAAACATTAAAAATTAATACTAATATTGATTCTACAACACTTCAAGGATATTTTTTAAAACCTCACTTTATTTCGGATTGCCAACAGTAGCAAATTCCACAAACGAGACACCTGAGTGACACACTTTGCAGTTTCTATATCAAGTGAGCAAGAATGAAATTAACGCATTTACAGGATTTAAAGAACATTTCAGCCAACTGTTTGAGGGTTGGGATGGAAAACTTTAGAGCCACATATTGGAGGCCACTGTTTTTAAATGATGTTTATTAATAATAATAATAATAACAGTTTATATACTGCAATACCGTTAAGTTCTATGCGGTTTACAGAAGATTAGTGGAGTACAAGTTGAGTTGACGTACAAGTTGAGTTAACTTAAGGGATGTGGGAACAATGGGGAGAAAGGGCAAGAGAGGGGAAGGAGGGAAGTGGGTCAGCTGTCTAGGTATTTCAGGAATAGGTGAGTTTTGAGGCGTTTCCTGAATATCTCATAAGTGGTGGGCAATAGGAGTTGTTCTAGGTCTTTACCCCATAGAGCAGCCTGATGTGAGAGAAGATGCTCATGGTGTTTTTTTAGTTTGCATCCTCTAACCGGGGGAGAAACGAAGTGCGAGTGGGAGCTTCTCTTGTGTTTGTTGGCTGAGAAGGAGAATAGGTCAGTGATGTATTTAGGGGTTAGACCGTAGAAAACTTTAAAACAGAGGCAGGCGAACTTAAACTTTACACGAGCTTCCATCGGCAGCCAGTGTAGCTGTTTGAAGTATGGCGTCACGTGATCGAACTTCTTTAGACCGAAGATTAGTCTGACCGCAGTGTTTTGCATTAGTTGTAATCGTCGCATATTCTTTTGGGGGATTGCTAAGTAGGCGATGTTACAGTAGTCGAGTTGACTTAATACGAGGGATTGTACCAAGATTCTGAAGGCAGAGTTATCAAAGTATGCTTTAATGGATTTAAGTTTCCAGAGGGTGAAAAAACTCTTTTTGATTAGGGAGTCCACCTGATCTTTCATCTTTAGACATGTATTCATATGTTCTTATATGAAAGATATGCATCGATTAAAAAAACTATGGTGTGCTGTACAGTATTGTAATATTAATTTTATTGTCAAAATTTTAACTGATACCCTTCAAGCAGTTAAAAATCTTTATTACGAGAAGACTGAACTTCTACAGAAAGAATTCTACTGTTTTCTCTCACAATAACCCTTTTCCAGAGCAGTTTATGACATGCCCTTTACTACTGTTTTCTTTAAAAATATTCATCTTACTGCCTTTTACAGACAGAGTGGTTACACATGAACTCCCCATTATTTTTGTCTCCACTGACAAAGTTTAACTGTGGAATGACTTTCATTAGCTGCTCCTATTTTTGACTTTTACATTGTTGCCTTGGCAGCAAGCAGTAGAACAAAGATCTTTGGATTCCCAGTTTGATAGTTCAAGTCACTGTCGCAGAAAAGGAATCCTCTTTTTCAAACCCTGAAGTAAGAGAAGGCTAAAAATGACTGCCACTTGAGTATAAGTATGTAATCACTGCAAACCAGATTAGAGTATATTTTACACAATATAAGTCCTAAATACCTACAGGAGTGAAACAACTACAAAAGAATCACATTATTAACAAGGGGTTGCAGCATTAAAAAATACAATTGTCCTTCAGTTTCACAAGGACAGCTTTTTAATCAACACATTTTTCACCAAGCTACATCATAAGTAAATGATATGATCTAGTCTCCAGGCACACAAAACTTTGATGCTGTCAGTACAAAACAATGCAATTTATTTATTTTTTCAAGGCCTAAAAATATGCCAGGCTGATGAAGAGTTCATTGGATTGCTACAAAGGCTACTACCATGAGGCCATTATGTCCCGTGGCCTTCTATAGCGGCTATTTGTTGATCCTCTTAATACTGCAAGCCACAATCTTTGCTATATTCAGACTGAAATCATATACTGTACCAGTATACAGGCTTACAAACTTTAGATTTAAGTATGAACACCACAAGGTCAATAATGAGCGGTTCATCTACCGTTTAACTATAAATATGTGGAGGGGCATAATCAAAACAAATGTCTAAATCTGTTTTGGACCTAAGGCACTAGTCGTCCAAAGTTGGCAGCATCCAAAGTCCATTCTCGAAAAATACGTTTCCCAATTTTATTTTTTATTTTTTTCAAAAATTGGCTACTTCTACATCCAGCTGTTTGAACGTCCAGACTGCTAAACTTCACAAAAAGGGTGCCACATAAACATCTCACCACAACTCCCTTGCCGGTCATGGTGAGCTCCCCAACACCTACTATACCCACCTGTCTATAACCCCAATAGCCCTTATGGCTGCAGGTGCCACCTATATGGCAGTACTGTAGAGATCATGAATGCAGTGATTAGAGTGGCTTATGGGCCTGGATACTCCTCTCTATGGTTCACTAACCACCCCCCCACCCCCACACACCCCCCACACACACCCTGACTACTTAAGCCACCTCTGTGAAGCTCTACTAGGCTTTCCTATGCCAGGTGCTGATAGTCTGGAGGCAGGTATTCTGATTTTTAAGGCGGTGGGGGGGGGGGGCAGTGATCACTAGGGGAGTGTGTGGGGGTCTGTAATTTGTGTCTGCAGTGGTTATCTGGTCACTTTTGATACCTTCTGGGCACTTAGACCTGTTTTTAGATCGCCTACGTTCTGTCCAGGCAGCCTCGTAAAACTTTTGATTATCCCTACAGTACGACTAAGTCTAAGTCGGCCCACACTCCTTCAAAAATGCCCCTTTCAGCTCTGGACGCACAGCAGGATTCAGAGGTCTAGAAAGTCTCTGGATACATCTAAAAACCCATTTTAGGTTGTCCAAGTGCTGAATTGGGTGGGTTTTTAGATGTATTTCTGTTTCGATTATGAGCCCCATAATGTATTTTATTTTATAGGCTTCTAGCATTTGTATACAGACACTTCAAATTTTTCCTTGTAACTACAGGTTGCTGAGAAAATTTGAGTCTTTTACTCTGCCTTTCTCTTAAACCCTCCTGGCTTTCTTTCACCATTATTGGGACCTCTCTACTAAGACTCCATAAATATCCTGTTTCAATAGTATTCTTCAAGGATACCTCACACTGAACCACCCGCTCCCTTGCGACTGTTGGCTTTCTCCCGCATCTCAGTTTAAAAGCTGTTCTATCTTCTTTTTAAACGTTAGCGCCAGCAGCCTGATTCCATCCTGGTTAAGGTAGAGTCCATCCTTTCGGAACAAGCTCCCCCTTTCCCAGAAGGTTGCCAGTTCCTAATAAATCTAAATCCCTCATCCCTGCACCATCGTAACCACGCATTGAGACTTCGGAGCTCTCCCTGCCTCTTGGATCCTGCGTGTGGAACTCGGAGCATTTCTGAAAATGCTACCCTGGAGGATCTGGATTTCAGCTTTCTACCTAAGAACCTAAATTTGGCTTCCAGAATCTCCCTTCCACATTTTCCTATGTCATTGGTACCTATGTGTACCAAGACAGCTGGCTCCTCCCCAGCACTATCTTAAATCCTATCTATGTGACACGTGAGGTTCACCACCTTCACACCAGGCAGGCAAGTGACCAGGTGATCCTCATGCCTACCAGCCACTCAGCTATCTACATGCCTAATGATCAAATCACCAACTATAACCTCTGTCCTAACCCTTCCCTTCTGGGCAGAAGCCCCTGGAAACACATCCTCGGTGTGAGAGGATATTGCATCCCCTATTGGGGATTATTTCCTACTTCACCAGGGTGATGCTCTCCTTCTAAGAGACCTCTCTTCTCCAAGGCAGCACAGGGGCTACCAGACTGGAGGTGGGACTTCTCTAAAAGATCAAGATTCTTTATAGTTCTTCAAATATATATTGAAAATGTCAGCGTGACAGCATGATTACTCTTTTTCTATTAGAGCCCCACCACTTTAGAGCTCTAATGTATAGGAGCAAAAACCTCAGATCCCAGTTTGCTGCCGGCTATTCAACTCAGCCTGAAAACCTTTAAGGGACAATCCTCATTGGTTTAACCTTCACCTCTAATTGAATATTTAAATATTTTAACTTGTGTAATTTCAAGACAGTTCTATTTCTTTAAATGTTATTTTTAAGAGTACTTAGCTCATTATTCACTGTTCTGTTGTCCATTGTTGACGAAGGCTGCCCACGTTTTGCTTTGGCTGCTTCAGAGCTTTGGACAAAAGTATCAATGAACTGGTGAAAAAAGAAACATTCTGTAAACTGTCTATTCTTACACTTTTATTTAAAACCACTCTATCCCACACACATTAACAGTACTTACTTTTAATTGGCAGCAGCTATTCTCTGTTCACTATAATCTAATGGCCGCGGACTGAAGCAGCCTCATTATGAATGGAAAAGTGACGTTAAAACTTTCCAGACTTTATTTAACCCTACAGTGATACTCACTGCGTCTAAAGCTCAATATACTTAAATTAAAATACAATTCTAATGTCTCTTAATATCTAAAACATTTTTAATTTATTTAATGAGAATCTCTCCTCCTTTTTTAATGGTTTTTGTCTTTCATATTTCATTTTAATGTTTTTAAATAATTTTTTTAATTAAATTATGTGTTTCCTATTATGTTTTTCACTTCATAATAACCTATCAGTTCAAAATTATTATTATTTAGTGCACACCATAACCTCAGTTCTCCTTACTTATTCACATATACAAATATGAACCATTAAAAACATTAAAATGAAATATGAAAGACAACAAACATTTACAGAATCATAATGCTATGTTTTTGACATTGTTTCAGATCATTGATTGAACCATGTCAACGAAAAGTATGGAAGTTCCTATTCCTATAGAAGAAAACTCCAAAGGAAATCCATGAATGAATGATGCAAACATTGAATGGCAAATGCCTATCATACTCCATAGTGAAGAAATGGTGTGCAAACTTTCAGCATGAAGATTCTGAGACCGAAGATACAGCAAGGTCTGGGAGGTCTCAAAAGGTGGTAACTCCTGAAATTATTGGCCTTGCCCATGACCCAATTTTGGCAATTGGCGAATATCAGATAAAACAATTGCTGAGACACTCTAGATATCCAGGGAATGTGTTGGATGTATAATCATAGTAACATAGTAGATGACGGCAGATAAAGACCCGAATGGTCCATCCAGTCTGCCCAACCTGATTCAATTTAAATTTTTTTATTTTTTTATTTTTTCTTCTTAGCTATTTCTGGGCAAGAATCCAAAGCTTTACCCGGTACTGTGCTTGGGTTCCAACTGCCAAAATCTCTGTTAAGACTTACTCCAGCCCATCTACACCCTCCCAGCCATTGAAGCCCTCCCCTGCCCATCCTCCACCAAACGGCCATACACAGACACAGACCGTGCAAGTCTGCCCAGTAACTGGCCTAGTTCAATATTTAATATTATTTTCTGATTCTAAATCTTCTGGGTTCATCCCACGCTTCTTTGAACTCAGTCACAGTTTTCCTCTCCACCTCCTCTCTCGGGAGCGCATTCCAGGCATCCACTACCCTCTCCGTAAAGTAGAATTTCCTAACATTGCCCCTGAATCTACCACCCCTCAACCTCAAATTATGTCCTCTGGTTTTACCATTTTCCTTTCTCTGGAAAAGATTTTGTTCTACGTTAATACCCTTCAAGTATTTGAACGTCTGAATCATATCTCCCCTGTCTCTCCTTTCCTCTAGGGTATACATATTCAGGGCTTCCAGTCTCTCCTCATACGTCTTCTGGCAGCTGGATATGCAGAAGCTATCAGCCAAGTGGGTGCCCAAATGTTTAAATGTTAACGAAAAACAACATCAAGCGGACACTTCCAAGTTGATTTTGCAGCAAGCTGGTGCCAACTTTTGGAATGATTAGTTACTGTTGATGAAACATGGTTACACCACTATGAGCCTGAGACAAAACAATAGTCCATGCAATGGCAACACTCAGGTTCTCCAAGGCCAAGGAAATTCAAGATCCAAAAATTAGCAGGTAAGGTCATGGCCACAGTGTTTTGGGATGAGGAAGGTGTTGTAATGACTGACTATCTTCCAAGAGGCCAAACAGTTAATGCAGAATACTACTGTAACTTGCAGTGCTGATTAAAGGAGGCATTGAAAGAAAAAAGGAGAGGGAAGCTACAGAAAGGAGTTCTCTTTTTGCAAGACAATGTACCTGCTCACAAGGCTGACAAAACGATGGATGTTTTGACACAGTTGGAGTTTCAGTGCCTAGACCATTCACCCTACTTACCAGATCTTCCTCCATCTGACTATTTTTTTTAACTTTATTAATTTTTAAAACTTCAATAGTACAATATAACAAATGTAATGTATAGTAATATAATAAAATATCTATGCACAATTCTACTTTTAATGTTTTTTTTAAGGTGAATGTTTCAATAACTGCTTTTCTTTAACCTGACAGTGATCTTAACTATCAAGGTTTATAGACACCTATTAAATATAGAGTCTTACTGGAACCTCAGGCCACCACTCAGAGCTCAAACTCGTTCATTGCTCTAAGCTTTATGTGGAAGCTCCTCATCGGGTCCATTTTATATTTTTATATGTTATTTTAAGCCTCTTTATGCTTTTATACTTTTTAGTTTTTTTCTTAAACAGTTTAATAACCAAACTTAAAGCTTAAAACATTAAGCAATACTTAGCTCGATCTTGTGGTCTTTGGCTAAGGGGGGACATCATACCAACATGTTTCGCTAAACAGCTTTATCAAGGTTTAACCCCTAGAATATAACAGAAGCCAAATTTACCATCTTAATAGAGACACAACTAAATATTAACTTTGCTAGAGTGTCCTATTGTCACGCTTACCTTACTAATTTTCCGCCAGGATTTGTGACCACTAGCCATAAAACATGGCGGCGGCGTTTTTACTTCAGACTTAAATAAGACTAAGCCCTCATTAACAAAAGTGACGTCATCACGCCACGTAAGTGTCACGAGGAGCTACGTCTAACAATCTCTATTGTAAAGTATATATGATTTATTTCTTATAAGAAACTTTTCCCTCCAGCAACATGTTAGATCAAAGAACCCCATTCAAGTTCTGCATTCAATCCATATGGAATCACTGTATTTAGCGTGTATATCCAACGCTGTTCTTTGTAATTTAGTCTTACTTTATATTATTAGTAATATAATAAAAGCACATTCAACTTACACATGTTTTATTTATTTATTCAATTTTCTATACACCCCAAGTGTAAATATTTAAAAATCAATTTATAACAGAAATAACCCTCCCTCCCCCTCCCCCCCTTCCCTGGATATGTACCAACATATCAAAAACTGACTCACATTCAATAATCAATTATAATGAGGTAACTGACTATTTTCTATTCCCAAACCTTAAAAAGAGTTTGAAAGGGCAACAATTTTCGAGTAATAATGCAGCAGCGGAGCAGTATTTCAGTTACCAGACATCAGTGTATTTTATGAAAGGGTTACAGAAACTTCAGACACGAAGTGCTAAGTGTGTTGAACGTAGGGGGTGAATATGTGAAATAACTTGAAAGTTTCATGGCTCCAAGTCATTCCTTTCTTGGTTGGGATGAGAGCTTTTCAGCACTGCCTCATATAGATATGCATACACGCACACCTACACACTCATGTAATCCACCCAGAGATGCATAGTAAGGACAATTTCCAAAATCCATTTACCATGCTAAAAGGATCATTAAAAGAATGTGCTGATCATGATTCATTGAGTTACTTGCCCTCTCTTTTACTTTGACTGCTGCCCTAGTACACCTTAATGTTAATCCGTCACGGTGTCCTTCTGTTCATTTCATCAGTCCTCATGGTATGGTGGTCACTCTCTCACAAAAATGTTATCTTCCTTTCCATTTACTGTAATGACTTTTTTTTCTCTCTGGAAGCCTTTAAACAATGCACTATATATTTTGATTTATTTTTTTTTTTTAATACCTGCAATTTAAGTAGCAAATCATAAGGTGACAACTCTCCTGCAGGCACAGACAATGTGCTCAAGCACTGAAAGTGTTTATAACCGTCCTTTGGTGGGGGTTAAAGTATGGCTGCTTCAGCACACCAATTATCAGATCTAAATTCCACAGCACCTCTTCAAAATCCCAGACCTGTGACTGCTGAAGGGAGAGAATAAACTGATGAGATGAAGGTGTAGGGAGCTTACGTTATCCCAAGACAAGCAAACAGCATATTCTCACATGTGGATGAAGTCAGTGGCGTAGTAAGGGGGCAGTCCACTCCGGGCACCATCTTTCAAGGGCCGCCGGCAACCCTCTTCTTCTCCACCCCCCCCTTCCCACTCCTTCCCCTGCCGCAGAGCGCTCCTTCCCTTCCCCCATATCTTTTTAACTTTGGCATGAGCAGCCACAAACTTACTGCCCATGTCGACTTTGACACTCTCTCTGACATCACTTCCGGGACCCATGCCTAGGAAGTGACATCAGAGAGAGCGCCAAAGCTGATGCGGGCAGTAAGTTGGTGGCTGCTGGCGCTGAAGTTAAAAAGGTATGAGGAAGGGGCGTGTGCGTGTGGCAGGGGGGATGGGGAAGAGGGCAGGGGAGGGGTGCCACTGCCCTGGGCGCCATTCACCTTCGCTACGCCACTGGGTAAAGTCATCCAAGGAACCCGGCACGGTGGGAGGTGCCGGCAGGGAAGACGGTGGAGAGGAGAAGTGCTGGCACCAGCTGATTGCCTACAGGATGTGCATCTCACCATGAGAGGCACATCCTGTAGGCAGTGAACCGGCGCCGGTGCCTCTACTCCTCCCCAGCATCTCGCAGCACACCTAAAATCTCAGGAGGCACAGTAATGTGCTGTGGCACAAAGTTTGCGATACACTGACTTAAGGGAATCTCAGATACTGTATACACTCAAATATAAACCAGGATTTTGGGGCCAAAAATTGGTTCAAAAATGGTGGTCCTGGTTTATATTTGGGCCAGCGCCCAGAGCCCACCCAATCCCCTCCCAGACTTATTGCAGGCTTCTGTTGGGCCACCAGGCTCTGCACCCTGTCCCCCCTCCCTGCCCTGTCCATCGTACCTCCTCTGCCACTGGAACCCCTGGTGGTCCAGAGGTGTAGTGGGCAGGAGCGAGCTTTCCACACTCCTGACCTGCTGCTAACCTGGTCGGTCGTTGTAGCGAGTTCTGGCTTCAGCCACTGAGCGGTACCAAGTAGGAGCGTGCTTTGGTGCTTCTCGGCACTAAACGGCTTTCTGAATGGCTCACATGAGGGGGCAGTATGCAGAGCCTGATAGAGGAGGGAGGGAAGGGTGATGGGTGCAGATCCTGGCAGGGCAGGGCACTTGAATATTAAGCCACATGACTTATATTTGAGACAACTATCTTTTTCTCCTTTTACTTATATTCGAGTATATACGGTAAGTGTTATCTCGTTTTCTCTCCCTTTAGTAATAACTATTGCTTTTGAGTTTTGTTGCTTTGTGTAATCTTTGTGTTCTTCTTTTACATCATTATAAAGACCCCTGATTACAAGTAAGCACTCTCCCTTATTCTATGCATCCTTCTCTTTCTCGTTAGTGTAATTCCTTTTCCAATGCAACTTTGTGTTATTCTCCTATCCCTTTTCAGGCATTGAAACCTTCTAACAAACCAGTTAAGTATCATTCGGGTAGAAAAACTTGGTTGTGCACACCAATAAAAATGTTTACAAATAAACCTTGTTTTCTTCGAGCCCTCACCACTCTCTTGTATGGGGTATCTAGATGATCTTGACCTTCTGCCAGCTGCCACTTGAGTCTTAGAACAGAACCACCAGAATCAGGATTGCACCACCTACTGACCTTTCTTAATAGAATTAAAGGGAGGCAAGACGCTATCTGCCTCTGTTGGAACTAAGATCTTCAGAGGCAAAGAAGCCATGTATTGCTAACTGGAAAAATAAAGTAACTTAAGGGTCCCTATTCTGATCCCTCCCACCAAGGGTAAAGTTCTTCAGTGTTGGCTCACTCACTCAGTCTATATTAAAATCAATTAGCAGCCACCTGTCTCAATAATAATACCCACTTTTAACACTAAAATCCAGTTAGAAGTCCCTTTTCTGTAACTTTACTAGGGATGGAATTTTGCCTTATTTCGAGCACTGCCACTCTGCTAAGGAAAATTAACATGGCTTCTTTGCCTCTGAAGATCTTAGTTCCAACAGAGGGAGACAGAGGATATAAAAAAAAAAATCCTCCCTTTTCAGATAAACCATCAATTAAAACCAGAATCCTTCCTTTTCAAACTCTCTCAGTTCTCTTCACAGGAGGCCAAAAATCCTTATTACATTGAAAGATTCTCAATTTAGCAATTCTTTAAAATCAATTGGTTCAAATAAAAGCTCACTTAGCCTCTGGAGCACGCTCCATCCTTACATCAGCCAGTAAAGAGCCACTAAATTCCTCTGTAAATCCCTTAATTTCTCACAAGTTATAATTAAATTAACAATTAAATTTTAATTTTCCATCCAAAAGGCACAAAAAGAATTACTCACAACACCAGTTAGGCTACAACATCCACCCTGCACTGGAATAAAACCCCAACTGGCAAAATGTTTTTTTAAGAATTCACACACACACAGCTTCATGGAACTCACTCAAACACATACACACCACATTCTTCTCATACACATACAAACACATGCATGCTTTAAGGAGCTTACTTGCACCCCAGAAATCTCACCTGAGACAGTTTCCAACATATTTACAGTTTGGAGGTAAAAATTAATTACAGTCCCCAAAACAGACCATGCCTGCAGCCTTTCTCCCTCTCTCATTTCTCTCCCTTGTCCCTCTGATTCCAGGGAGAAGCTCGAGCTCACACATGGCCCCCTCCCCTGCTGTACATTTGCTGTGCACCTGCATTTTATGTTGTCCGTGGCCATTTGGGCCATCTAAATCATCTTCTGGACCCTGGCTTTCCCTGTGCCAAGTTCCCAGCACATGCTGGCTCTTCCCATACCTTGCTCCCAAAGCATGCTCCCATGCACTCCTACGTGGTATCAAACTCCTTGGGTCCCCTCGCTGGATCTGTTTACCATGCCGGGACCTGACCACCAACCAACCAGGCTTCCAGAAGGTCACGGCCACTGGTGCCCCCCTCTTCAGTCCTTCTTGGGCCCATTTCTGCTCTTCCCAGCCCTATTATTGAGCCAGGTGTGCTCCCGCACCTTCAGCCTGCTGGCTCAGGACAGATCTTCAGTGCATGCACAGCTTACCGTGCATGCACCCGACATGGCACATTTCTCCCCTCACTCCCAGTGGCTGGCACTAACCCCCCAAAAAAACAAAAACAAAAAAAACCATGAACTGCTGGGAATGTGCCTCCAGTGCCGGGCCCTCTTCTTCACTCCTCTGGCGCCCGGTGCAGAAAAACCCCAAACACATTCGCTGAAGACACTGCTCCTGCTCTCGGGTCCTGCCTCTGGTCATTGCAGGCCATTTTATTGAACTTTAGGACTGAGAAACACTGGTTTTAAAAGAGTCACCTAGTCAGATACTTACCTGTGGTTCTAGAAATCCTGGAACAAATTGGTATTTGGTTGAAAGGCATGACATGTTTGTTTGAATATTATCACTAACTAAAATGGTGTAATCAATGTAAATTTGATCACACATGAATGGTAAATTAGCTTTGCTATTCATTTATATTTACATTTAATTTACCTTGTTTGAACAACTTCTGATAACAATTGTTGGACATACCTATTTAGTTTTCTTTCATCCTCAATTATTATTGGGGGGGTTAGTTGCAAAAATAAATACAAATATTTAAATGTTTAATCTCTGTGTTAGTGTGAATTAAAGGGGAAACATGTTGAAACGTCTGATCATGCATTTAATTGTAATAATTAAATTGTAATGTAATTACATCGTATCACCACTAGGGGGTTATGCACGTGCACCTGCAGGGCCACTGTGTACCTTACTGTCTTTCTACACAGCAGCACACTTTACTTGTCCCTGGCCTGGTTCTTCAGATGCTCAGGTCAAAATACGAACTCTAAGTTTCTAGTTGAGGCTTGGCCTACAGTACCTGACTGAAGCAATGACAATTCACACAGAGATGGTAAACACATACCTTGCGGTGTTACTACTTCCTTGTGAGCCTCCTTATTTATTTATTTAAGGTATTTATATACCGCCTATCAAAGTTATCTAAGCGGTTTATAATCAGGTACTCAAGCATTTTCCCTAACTGTCCTGATGGGCTCACAATGTATCTAACGTACCTGGTTGTGGTATATCAAGTCTAATAAACCCTTTCCTCAGGTAGAAAACTGAGATCGTGAGCTCACTAGGGACAGGTACCTGCATATGTACAGTGCAGCATATGTCTAATACTGCTATAGAAATTATTAATAATAGAAGGAAGGAGTAGTGGACTTACGTTAAAAATTATATTTAATTAAAAGAATTGCAGATCTTACTGGGTAAAGGAGAGGCGCTATCAGTTAATCTGGAAAGAGGGGATGAAACATCATCCAGGAAACACTAAAATGAATGCCAGCTCCTGAGGCAAAGCAATCTACCAGTCATTATCCACTTGGAAAACATTTTTGCAAACTGTTATAATTCTAATCTTACGATCTATACCACTATTGCATGCTATATGATCCATGCAGATAAGTAGCGGAAGGAGCAGCCAGAACGCCTGGTCATCCATACACTGTAGATGATATCATACAAGAAGTGCTAAAAAGAATGTCTGTGCCTGAGGCAAAGCAATCTGCCAGCCATTATCCACTTGGAAAACATATTTGCAAGCTGTTAAAATTCTCATCTCTACAACTTTGTCACTATTACATGCTGTATGAGCCATGCATATAAGTTGTGAAAGGAACATCCAGAATGCCCTACTCAGGCATAGATGACATCATCCAGGAAGTGCCAAAAAGAATGCCTATATCTCAGGCATTCACCTTTGGTGTCTGCCAAAGGGACAGATCACACCCCTTTGTGCACCGCTTCATGTTTGCCTTTGTGCTTCTCTTTACAAATAAGAAATTGTTTAATATACCATTTAAACTTTTAATTGCATGACATAAGCAGAATGCAACGGGGTGCTGAAAAGTTCCGAGCCCGACCAAGAAGAATGATGAGAATATGGTTCAATCAATGATCTGAAACAATGTCAAAACATAGAATTTCATTTCTGCACATTAGCACTTAATGAAATAAGATGACACTCTTTTTAGCTATAATGGCAAAATAATGCTCAGAATTTAGGAAATTTGGTTAGTTGGGATGATAACTTTTCAGCACCCCCTCATGTATAGGAACATAAGAACAGCCATACTGGGTCAGACTAATGTCCATCTAGCCCAGTATCCTGTTTCCACAGTGGCCAATCCAGGTCACAAATACTTGGCAAAAATCCAAACAGTAGCAACATTCCATGCTACCAATCCCAGGGCAAGCAGTGGCTTCCCTTATGTCTATGTCAATAGCAAACTATGGACTTTTCTTCTAGGAACTTGTCCAAACATTTTTTAAACCCAGCTATGCTAATCGCTCTTACCAGATACTCTGGAAACACTTTCCAGAGCTTAACTATTCTCTGAGTGAAAAAATATTCCCTTCAATTCCTTTCAGCGAGTGTCCCCTAGTCTTTAGAATTTTTGATGGAGTAAAAAATTGATCCACTTGTACCCATTCTACATAACTCAGGATTTGGTAGACTTTAATCCTATCTCCCCTCAGCCATCTCTTTTTCAAGCTTGAAAAACCCTAACTTCTTTAGCCTTTACTCACAGAAGAGGAGTTCCATTCCCTTTATCATCTTGGTTGCTCTTTGAACTTTTTCTAATTCCACTACAGTATTTCTTTTTTGAGATACAGCAACCAGAAATCAACACAATACTCAAGGTAAGGTTGCACCATGAAGTAATACTGAGGCATTATAGCATTCTTAGTCTTATTATCATCACTTTTCTAATTATTCCTAGCATCTTGTTTGCTTTTTGCCCACTGCCACACATTGGGCAGAAGATTTCAGTGTATTGTCTACAATGACACCCAGATCTTTTTCTTAGGTGCTGACCCACAAGGTTGACCTTAGAATCTGATAACTATGATTTGGGTTATTCTTCCCAATGTGCAGCACTTTGCATTTATCCATATTAAATTTCATCTGCCATTTAGATACATAGTCTTCCAATAAGGTCTTCCTGCAATTTTTCTCTGTATGCCTTTTAACAACTTTGAAGAAACAAGACTCTGTGGGAATTGATGTTCAAGATGTAGGCTTTATTTAGAAGTAATACTTGCTAATCTACATAAAAATACCAAGGACCCGATACACTGGGAACTCCGGACCCAATTTCAGGAGCTCATCAATGCAGAGGTTTCTTTGTATCAATTCATTTGGACTTTTTCTTAATCCATGAGCCTTTATCATAGGACCACGAGGGACCCCTGAGGAAGACTGTATTGTCGAAACACTGACCGTGTTGGGTCCAGAGTTCCCAGTGTATCGAGTCCTTGATATTTTTATGTGGATTATCAAGTATTACTTCTAAATAAAGCCTACATCTTGAACATCAACTCTCCACAGAGTCTTTTGTTTCTGCTGGATTTTTATTTGTGGAGCAACCAGGGTCAATTTTTTGGCTTGCGCTTTTGTGTTTCTTTTAACAACTTTGAACAGTCTAGTGTCATCTGCAAATTTAATCACCTCACTCGTTCTAATTCCCAGATCATTTATAAATATGTTAAATATCAACAGTCCCAGTCACCAGATCCCTGCAGCACTCCACAATTGACTCTCCTCCATTGAGAAAAATGGCCATTTAACCTTACCCTACCCTACCGCCAGAAGAACTAACAAATCGATTCTGGAAGACATCAAACCGGCTACATCACTCGAAGCCCAAATGATGAAGTTATGACTGTCTTATTTTGGTCACACTGTCAGAAGAGAAAGATCATTGGAGGGACCCTCGGTCACAAGAGGGCACCCGCTCAAACTCAGGGGCGGAAAATTTCATGGCGACACCAGAAAGTATTTCTTCACAGAGAGAGTGGTTGATCATTGGAACAAGCTTCCAGTGCAGGTGATCGAGGCAGACAGCGTGCCAGACTTTAAGAATAAATGGGATACCCTACGAGGGTCAAGATAAGAAAATTGGGTCATTAGGGCATAGACAGGGGGTGGGTAAGCAGAGTGGGCAGACTTGATGGGCTGTAGTCCTTTTCTGCTGTCATCTTCTATGTTTCTATGACATTGTTTAGGAAGATTGAAGGAACCAAGCAAAGACGGTGCCCTGCAATCAGATGGCTGGACATGTTGAAAACAACCATGGGGATGATGCTGGAGGACCTTAATGGACTAGCACAAAACCAATCTCTTTTTAGATTTGTAATTCATCAAGTCGCTATAACCAGGGCCGGATTTTCCTATAGGCTAACTAGGCTTCAGCCTAGGGCCTCAAGATCAAGAGGGGCCTACATTCAAATTGTTAGCAAAATTAAAATTACACTATTCTAAAAACATTGAACACTAAAACACTGAACTGAAAATAAGGAGAAATTCTACGCTTCGGGATCGGAACCGGCTCCGGCCGCAACGGGGCGCTGACTCGGCTTCTCCCTTTCTTTTTCTCGCCCTGGAAGGAGGATCGGGGAGGGAAAGACATCAGTCCAGAAACAGCTGGGCAAAGCCCAGCCCCGCGGGGAGAGAGGCAAAACGTGGATCCGTCAGGACAGGGCGGCCCAGACTGGCATCGGTGGGGGGGGGAGTTTCAGTGGAAGGGGGATGGGAGGCAGGCAGGTTGGCATCAGAGGGTGGGGGGGTTTAATGGAAGGCAGGCAGGCAGGATGGCATGGGAGTGTTCAATGGAAGGGGGATGGGAGGCAGGCGGGCGGGCATCAGAGGGGGGGGTGAGGTGAGGAAGGACGCACTGGGGGCACTATGGACATAGGAAGGGGCAATGTTGTGTGTTATGTTTGATTAGTTATTGTTACAAGTACTATATATGGTGCTGAGAATAAATGTCCAAATAAGTGTTCTCGACTTTTTTTTATTTATTATCCGTGTCACATTTTTTATAAAGGTTACTACCAATAACAACATGTTTCATTTAACATATTGATATATATCACAGTAATGATGTATTTTATTATCTCTCATGTAATTTACAAACTTAAAAATGGGAGGTGAAAGGGCCTCATAAGTGGAATAGCCTAGGGCCTCTTTTCATCTAAATTCGGCCCTGGCTATAACTCAATACAAGTCAATGACACTTAACTAACCAACCCTACCCTCTGTTTTCTGTTCAATAACAAATTCTTAATCCACAACTGAACATTGCCTTCTATCCCATGAGTCTTTAATTTTCTCAGGAGCCTCTCATAAGGAACTTTGTCAAAACATTTCTTATATTTGTATTACATTTGTATTTTATTAAAATCAATAAAAATCTTTGAACTGGAAAACGTTTCTGAAAATCTAGATACACTACATCAACTGGCTCACCTTTATCTACATGTTTATTCACACCTTCAAAAAGTCAAGCAAATTGGTGAGGCAAGACCTCCCTTAGCTGAACCCATGCTGACTCTATCCCATTAAATCATGTTTGTATACGTGTTCCACAATTTTATTTTTTATATTTGTTCCCATTATTTCACCTGCCACTGAACTCAGATTTACCAGTCTGTAATTTCCAGGATCTCCCCTGGAACCCTTTTTAAAAAATGGCTTAACATTGGCCACCCTCCAATCTTCAAGTACTATGGGTGATTTTAATGACAGGTTACAGATCACTAAAAGCAGATCTGCAATCTCATATTTGAGTTTTTTCAGTACCCTGGGATCAGTGTTCCCGCTAAGCTGCGTTGGCCTGCGCTCGCGCACAAAATATTACATCGCAGCGCAAAGTTTCTCTTCACAGCGCACACACGCGTCGGTAAGGTAAGGGGACGCATTGGGGGGATTGCACTTCCCCACAATTGCCATGCTTCGGTTCCTCTTCTTCCTTCCTTCCTCCCCCCCCCCCGCGGGACCCTGCGGCACCATCAACTCTTACTCCCTCTAATGTCGGCCCTGCAGCTCCAGACTTCCTCGCACCTTCTCCCCTCCCCCTTTGGATCGCTATTATTTTAAATGTTATAGCCGCGGAGCTGTATCCATCAGTGGAGATGTCTAACCTCGGCCTGCCCCGGAACTCTTACTGCAACAGTGACTTCCTGTTCCTGCCTAGACGGGCGTCTGCTGCAGTAAGAGTTCCGGGGCAGGCCGAGGTTAGACATCTCCACTGATGGATACAGCTCCGCGGCTATAACATTTAAAATAATAGCGATCCAAAGGGGGAGGGGAGAAGGTGCGAGGAAGTCTGGAGCTGCAGGGCCGACATTAGAGGGAGTAAGAGTTGATGGTGCCGCAGGGTCCCGCGGGGGGGGGGAGGAAGGAAGGAAGAAGAGGAACCGAAGCATGGCAATTGTGGGGAAGTGCAGAGCTGCAGGGAAGAGTGTTGCGGTACCCAGCTGGAGGGAGAAGGAAGATGAGGGAGGGAATTAAAGGAGATGCCAGGGCTTGGAGCGTAGGAGGAAGGTATGCCAGTCTAAGGGAAAAGGAAGGGGGAGATGTGAGAGCATGGAGGGGGAGCGAAAGATGGAAGAAAAGGAAAGGAGAGAGATGCCAGAGAATCAGGGAAGGGGAGATACCAGACTATGAGGAGAGGTGTGGGAGAGGGAAGGCGAGGAGAGAGATGCCAGACCAATGGGGTGAAAGGAGAGATGGAAGGGGGAGGCATACAGTTTCTGGAAGGGGCATAGAAGGAGAGAAGATGCCATATAGGGGAAGAGAGACGGCAGACAGTGGATGGAAGGAAGAGAGTTACAAGAAGATGAGGAAAGGAGAAACCACAGAAGACAAAGGTAGAAAAAAATTTCTATTTATTTATTGCTTTAGGAGACATGTGTCACTGTTTCTGTGAAGCATTGTATGCAGAGTCCAGCTTCTTGCTGGTTCAATTTAACCTTTGTCTATGTATTTTTATTTTATCCCCCCTTTTACAAAACTGTGAAGCGTTTTTAGCACCAGCCTTGGTGGTAGCAGCTCTGATGCTCAGAATTTTATGAGCATCAGAGCTGTTACCTCCGTAGCTAAAATCCACACTACAGTTTTGTAAAAGAGGGAGGGGTTAGTTTGTGATTACATATTCCTTACTAGGCGAAGGTGTTTTCTGTGTTCTGTGTGTTCGAAAGACATGGTTTTCTGTTAGGATTGACGGTGTAGGATTGATCTGTGCTGGTCTGGCTTGTTTAGTTTTACAATGGGTGTATTGATGTACTGCTCACTGCAATATGTAAGATGCTGCCTTTTCCTAGGTACTCATGTGTGACGTATGGTTTGTTACTAAAAATCATGTTTTTCTTACAGATGGGGGGGGGGGTGCCAAAAAATGATGGGCCCCGGATGTTACATATGCTAGGTACGCCACTGTATGTAAAGATACCAGAAAGCTGGCGTAGCAAAAACTTCTAAGTTTTGAGTATTTAACCCTCCCACAATCTCACGGGCACTCGTTTCAAGTTTATTGAGATTTTGATTTAAACGCAATATCAAATATTTTCAATGCGTATAACAAAAATAAATTTGGGGAAATAAATAAAACCATTTGAACCAGTGTTCCCGCTAAGCTGCGCTGGCGTGCGCTGGCGCACAAAATATTACATCGCAGCGCACACGTTTCTCGTCACAGCGCACGATCGGAAGAGGCGTACGGCAGATGGCAGGGCGGCGAGAGGAGAATCGGGCGAGTTGGCTCATAACTTGCTGGCGCCCGATATTTTTGGCTCACGGTGAAAAAAGTTTGCTCACAACACCCGCCCGCTTAGAGGGAACACTGCCTGGGATGTATATCATTAGGTCCAGTTGATTTACCATTTTTAACTTGTCAGTTTGGCTTAGTATGTCTTCCAAGTTCACGGAGATTTCTTTGAGTTCCTCTGCGTCATCACCTTTAAAAACCATTTCTGGTTCAGGTAGATCTCTTACATCTTCTTCCATAAAGACCAAAACAAAGAATTAATTCAGTCTCTCCGTTATGGCCTTATCCTTTATGAGTACCCCTTTTTGCTCCTTCACAATCCAACAGTCCCACAGATTTCCTCACAGGGAGCTAGCATGAAATGACAAGGTTTTATGAATAGCAATTATCTGAATTCACAATTAATAATCCATTGATCAGCTTTTTATATTATGTTGTTTGTAGTTTGGGGAGGGAATGATATCTGTAAGGGAATAGATCGGCATATACTAGTGATAATTTCCAAGAATGCCATCCAAAATTGCATAATGTTTTACTATATATGACCAATTTAATTGATTGTGATAAGGTTATGCCAAATGCAGTTCAGGTGATAACTAATTAGAGATCTTAGTATGGCCAATACATTAAAAACAGTACTTATATGGCTGGTACTTGAGCAGACACCTGGGCACAGAGCTCCGCTTCAACTCTCAGAAAAAAATACCCTCTCTCTGCTACTCACAACTTGTACCTGGCTTTTTAATTGCCGTCGGGGCTTGCTCTCGCCGTGGTGGTTCATTCTGGCTAAAAACCACAGCACGTTTTCTTGTTAGCGGCGAGGAGGATTCTGCTGAAAACTCCCAAGGTGCTCAAGGGTAACGTGGCTCACTCCAACAAAATGGCAGGGATGGAGACGGAGGCACTATTGGATCGCACGGCGGATGACCTGTTGCAGGTGTCTATGATGCACTTATCACAGCTGTTAGACGATAAACTGGCTAAGCTGCACACCTTGATGGAGGAGTTAAAAGATGCTTTGGCTGGGCATGCCACACAAATTCAACAGGTAGAGGAGCGTATCTCGGCCAAAGAGGACTGCATGGTGACCTCAGATGCCCGAATCACAACCCTGGAGACCCAAGTGAGTCAATTAATAGACGGGGTCGATGACCAGGAAAACAGGGCCCGACAGAAAAATCTTCGTATTTTTGGGGTCCTAGAGGGAATTTCTGATTCCGAACTTTCCAACCTAGTGGAACACTGGCTGCCGAAGGCCTTGGGCCTCTCTGACCAGTTGGGGCCTGTGGTGGTGGAACGTGCCCACTGTGTTGGGCAGTGGTGAGACGAGAATGGCAATGGCTGGCCACGGCCGGTGCTGGCACGATTTCACAGCTATGTGATAAAGGCTCACCTCCTTGACCTTTTCAAAAAATCTAGAGTTCTGGAGTATGAAAGCACCAAGATTTTGATATTTCAGGATTTCTCCGCTAGAGTGGCGGAGCAGCACCAAACTTTCATTCTTATTGCTCCCAGCTGGTTGCTCGTGGTATCCGCTTTGTCTTCCTCTACCCGGCCAAGGTACGTTTGACTTATGAAAACAAGACCATCACCCTGACGAAAGCAGAGGATTTGCAGGGTTTCTTTGAGAAGTTGCCAGCGCCATAATGGGGTCAGGATGAGCCTGGCTGTGAACGCCCTTCTGGAGCAGTTTATTTTATTTTGGTTTGGCTGTTTCCCATTAGCCTGGAGGAGTCAGTTTTGGTTGTGCTTGATGACTTTCTATACCGGGCTTCCCTCTCTCATGTGAACTGTTTGAGAGCTTGAGGGGACTTTGTAACGGCGGGCTTTACCCCTTCTATTCATTTGCCCTGTGCCCATGTGAGTAGCGGAGTGGCCTGATGTGGAGCTGAGCCTCTACTGCTTCATACTTGACTGGTTTACTCCCAGCTGGCCGGACTGGTTGGTGCTATACTAAGGGATACTGCATCCCAGGGTCCAGTCTGGAGGATACTGCCTGCCAGTTTACAGTTTTCATACCTAGTACTCTTGCCTAGGTTTGGAACGTCGCAGTTTTGAAAGCAGGCCTTTTTGAGTAGTGGCCCTGTTGGCCTTGTGGTGGGCAGCATTGGTGTTAGCGTTAATGTGAATTGGACCCTATAGGTATTTGTGTGTTGGTGGTTTGGGGGGAGGGTTTGCACCTTTTTTCACTTGTTTTTGGGTTACAGGTTGTGGACTGGTTCATGGTATTGTTTATACAGATAGGGGGTTTGCAGGGGGGAGTCAGTTGGGGAGCTGAACGGTAGTGTCTGTGTGCATGCGCTTTCTACTCTGTGGAAGGTGGATAGTATAGGGCTTTGGGTGGGTGGGTGGGTGTGTGGACTAGCTGGGGGATAGGGGAGGTGATGTGGGTGCCAGCGAGGGATGGGGAGGTCTGTGCTTGGGGGGGCTCGGATGAGGGGAGCATTGGGAAGGGGGCGGGAGGGCTGCGTCCTGTGACTCTGATTGGTCCTGCTCCATATAGATTACTAAGTGGGTAGTGTGTTGGCACCTGCCCCATATAGATTACTACTGTCTGAGTCCATTTTTCTTGTCCGATTTCCAAATGGGTGATATCAAGGTTGCTAGCTTTAATGTAGATGGTTTGTACTCTCCAGTTAAGCATAGCAAGGTGCTCCAATATTGTAAGAAACTGCAGGAGACTCACCTCAGTGCCTCTGAGCATGCCAAATTGCAGAGAGATTGGATGAGAGAGATAGCTTTTGCCTCCTACAACAATAGGCAATGGGGTGTTGCTATTTTTTTCACAAGAAACATACATGTATGCTACATAAACTGGTTCAAGATGTTGAGGGCCGCTATGTGATTTGGACAGGGGATTTTTTGGGGGGATAAAAATGTCTTTTGCTCTAACTATGCCCCTAATGTATACTCTCATAGATTTTTTTCTGTATTAGTGGCCGCTCTTACTCCTTTCTCAGAGTATCAGCTTGTACTGGGCGGGGATTTTAACCTCACTGCTGACCCTCTCATTGATTGTAAGCCTTCCAAGCGCTGGGCCCACAAGACTTCACCTCCGGCGTCAGTTCTAACGGGGAGGAAGTTCCAGGCCAGCCAGACAGCGATTGGCTGGTCCAGAACTTCCTCTCCGACATTAGAATTGACGCCGGAGGTGAAGTCTTGTGGGCCCTGCACTTTTTCCCCACCCACCATCCCACCTCACCTTTTGCCTCCACCTACCACGCAGTTGGATGCAGTGGTTAGACGGATCAATGGCAGAATAGGGAGGGTGGCCGGCTGTGCACCCCCTTGGGGCGTGCACCCGGGGCAGACCTCCCCCCCCGCCCTCCCTTGGTACACCACTGCTTGGCTCACCGCTTGGGAGTCGTATGAGGGGACTTGCATAAAACTGGTAAAATTGGTTCAGAGTCACTATTTGGACCTGCGATTAATGATTTGCTGGCCCAAAGAGCCCTCTGGGATATTCAGATGTGCATGTATCATCTACATTGCTGGGGGAATAAAGCAGGGAAGTTGTTAGCCTCACTAGTTAACCAGAGAGCTCGTAAGCGCCTTATATCTAAAATTCGGGCCTCTGATGGAACTGGGGCTACTGGCCATTCAATTAAGTTTTGTAGATTTTTACCAGACCATATATGATAGGGGAACTTGTGACACAGAGCAGAGGGCTGCCTTCTTTCAGGATCTAAACCTTCCGAGTCTGATGCAGGGGCAGCGGGATGTGTTGAATGCTCCTGTCCATGGGTTGGAACTGCAGAAGGTTATTCAGGCGTTGAAACTTGCTAAGGTACCTGGGCCTGATGGGCTTGGCTCTGAATACTAGAGAATGACACGGGGGAAAATCTGTCCCCGTCACTGCCCCGTCACCAGGCCACCATCCCCTTCACTGCCCCGTCCTTACAGTCCCCTTCACCGCCCCATCTCCATCCCCGCAGTATCCACCCTTCCTTCTTGCCACCTCACTGACCTTTGGCACTCCTCGCACGGTCTGTGCATCTCCCTCCCTCCCTCTTACCTTTGCGGCGTGTTTTATAGTTTGAGTAGCTTATTGAAAGCCGCCGGAGTGTTCGTGCAGTCACGTGCGTGTGTGGGCGGAAGCTTCTCCTCTGACCCAACTTGCATGGGAGTGGTTCATACTTCTGTCTTGCACTGTCTTGTTGTTTAGTTGTACTGCCTTTTGATTTTTTTGTGGATGGTTTCTGTGACTTTCTTCTGTGCAATGTTTCTCCAATAAAAATATTTAAAAGAAAAAAAGAAACAGTACTTAAGCTCAGCATAGGATATTAGTAGCTCTTTTGTTCCTATCCTTATCTAATATATAATTGTAAGATTAGCAGTTAATTAAAGATGTATTTTAAAGGACTAAATTGAAAAAATACAACTGGGTCTATTTTTTATCACTGAGACCTGGCTGCAACTACTGTAAATGATGATCCTATTATTAGAGAATTATGTCCAAATGGTTATATTACATCTTCCAAAGGAAAAAAGGAGAGGTGAAGGAATAGCATTAGTGTATAAGTCGTTTTTATATGTTCAACTAAAATTAAAACATTCTTCACTAGCCTTAGAAATGATGGCTTGTATCATATCAGATAATGCATTGGTGGATTCACTATGTTGCATTTTATTCAACTATCCACCTAGTAAATGGAAAGAGGCTCAGTATTAATTCTCAGAATTTCTAACCACTTGTTCAAAAAGAATGCCCTGACTTAATTCTTCTAGGTGAATTGAATTTACATATTGAACAAATAAATGCTCTAGGATAATGGAAGTTCTTGCTTTTGAAATCCCTTGAAATTAATTTGTTTCCAGCAACTATTACACATATTAAAGGTCATTAATCAAATCCATTTTCTCACCATATACAATCTTTAAATAATCTAACAGACTATATTTAGCAATTTAAAATTCATTAGAAAGAGAAAAAAATTATGCCCTAGAGTGAAATCAATCAAGCTCTTTGAAAATCAGGGCAAAATTGATAGTAACACCATTTGGACTACAGTGGACTAAATATTGTTAGATTAAGTAAGACCAGATGAAAGAAAGATCATTAACAAATTGGAATATCAGTATGAAATACTAAATGATCTTGCACCACTAGCTCAATGTAAACGGCCATTCAAACATAAGACCCCTTAGTTTTCAAAAGATTTTTTTACATATTAAGCAAAACTGTAGAAAACTAGAAAGGATTTAGAATAAAGGACAAGTTGAACTTAATAAAACATAGTGAAGAAAAGCATTAAGGCCTAGATTCTCTAAACGTCATTTTATGGTGCCCAACACCACTGTAGGTATGGCTAATGCTAGAAATGGCATTAGACGCCATAAACAGCCTATAGAGGCACGATTCACGTCAAAGGTAGGCATTGGAAATGCAGGCCTGGAGAACCCTAGGCTATATTTCCTGTGCCTACCTTTAATGGAGGCACAATGCTCTAACTGGTGTTGTTGCGTGATTGACACGCAATCGGCAGCTGTTTTAAGGTGGCCGCCAACAGCGGGGTCAGTTAGAGAAGCTGGGCCTAAGAGAATATAGAAAATAGGATTAAACAAGCAGTTAAATCACTATCCTATATTACACAGGATTTGTTAGATATCATAAAATTAAACAAGCTTGGAAAGAAGCTTCATAATCCAACTGATTTAACCTCCTCAAATGTACCTAATCCTAAAGTAGAATATATTGTGACCAGTCAGGCTCCATGCCTGCCGTGGTCCCTGTGGTTTACCCATTGTCCACCAGGGGAGCAAGAGAGAAGCAGAACCTATAAGCAAGCCAAGGTCTTATTATCTGTTTTTACACCTAAGCAGCAATAGGACCAGCCGCCACTACCGGGAACCCTTTGCCACGATCCAGCCAGACATATAAGATCTTCCCCCAGCATTCCATTGGATAGATCAATCTACCTGCTTTTAAATATCAGCAGCAGTGGGAGAACAACTGCTTTTACACCTAAGCAGCATTGGGACCAACCGCAACTACCAAGAGCCCATAGACCAGATCATGACAGGAGTGTGAGCTCCACACCTCCTGCAGTCCGCTAGGAAGATCAACTGCTTTAACACCTAAGTAGCAGCAAGACCAGCTGCCTATAATAGGAGCCCTTGCCCCGATCCAACCAGGCATGTGAGCTCCTCCCCATATATCCCGTTTAAGAGATCAATCTACCTGCTTTAAATATCAGCAGCAGTAGAAAAACAACTGCTTTTACATACAAGCAGCAGCGAGACCTACCGCAACCACCAAGAGCCCACAGACCCGATCCTGCCAGGAGTGTGAACTCCTCCCCCTGCAGTCCATTGGAGAGATCAATCTGCCTGCTTTTAAATATCAGCAGCAGTGGAGATCAACTGCTTTTACACCTAAGCAGCAACGAGACCAGCCACAACCACCGAGAGCACACAGACCCGATCCTACCAAGAGTGTGAACTCTTCCCCCCATGCAATCCGCTAAGAAGATCGACTGTCGGCTCCGGGTGGCTTTCCCGCAGAGGAGAGAATCCTGCATTCACCGTGGGCCTCATCTGGGGCAGCCTCCTTGGAGCGGCTGGGGCACGGGCAGTGTGTCTGGGAGGGAATGCATGGATGGGAGAACATCGCAGGGGAGGAGACATAGGTATCCTGGGACTGTCTGCCAAGTCTCTTCCCTGAAGAAGCCCTTTCTGGAAACGTCAATCGCTCCTCCTAAACTTACTTGCTCCACTTCATCACTGACGCTGAAACCGTGGATTGAAGACAAAGTTTTATTTTATTTTTCTTTCCAGCTTATGATTTATCTTTAATCTTATCTATTGTTTTGCCTTTTGTCTTTGTTTTGTTCTATTTCTATCATTTAAATTTCTCCAGAATTCTACTGTTTAACGGCTCCCCCTTCTGCTTCTATTCCTTTCTCTCCTCTCTTCTACCTTCCAAAGTATTTAGATCAATGCTGTCTTGTTAAAATGTTTATTTTATTTTTATTTTTCCTCTAACTCTACTTTTCACTTCTCTATTACCCTCCAGGTACTTTAGTTAGATTGTGAGCCTTCGGGACAGTAAGGGAATTTTTCTTATTTCTTATTTCTAATCTTATTTCTAATCTTTCTTATTTCTAATCCTAATGTATATTTTCTGTAAACCGCTTAGAACCTAACGGATGTAGCGGTATATAAGAAATAAATTATATTACATTACATTACATTATCTAGGTCACCACTGGGGGAGCCAGAGAGAGGATCCCTGCTGACTCAGGAAGATCAGGGCGTGTCCCTCTCCTAGAAAGACCAGCAGTCCTCAACAAACTGTTAGGCAGGATAGGGAGGAAGTTGAGGGCTCTCTCCCATGAGGACCTCCCTGGCTCAAGCAGGAGTAATGGCTGTGCACCCATGGAGGTGGAGGAAGCTGGAAACCCTCCAGAATTACCAGTAATGGATGAAGAAACTCCCATGGAATTACAAGGAGAGCTGCCTGCTGAGGAGCTGTGTGTGATTCCAGAACCGATGGATGTGGGAGTGGCGACCAGTTCAGACTGAGCAAAGACTGTGATTGTTTGTTCCTATTTTTGTGGCTGGGTTCTTTGCTTGCTCCCAGTCATTTTGCAAGGACTTTCTGAACTGTGCAATTGTGAGTAAAGCTAAGAGTGAGTTAGGGGAGAAGTTTGCTTACATCCGGGAGGGAGGTTTTGAAAGCTGTTTTGTGCTTTTGGAAAGGCAAACTTAGGACACTCCTCTTGCCCAGCCCTGATATATTTTTGGCTGGAGGCTTTATGTTTTTGGTATCTACACTGAGGATGTTGGAGTGGACAAAGCATATTCTACATGACACTTTTGAATACTGTGGACTATATTTACCTGAGCTCTGCTGTGGAGCAGACTTGGGGAAAAGAAGTTTGGGATACAAGCAGCCCTGTGAAAGAATATATCACAGGCAGGACTGATTAATTGAGAGAGAGATCCTGAATGCTGGCAGGGTTTTTCCCCCTGCTTTCTTCGTGTTTTCTTGTTTGAACATTTATTGAGCCATTTTTGATTGTTTGAGCCATTCTGACTTTATTTTGGAGAAGTAAATTTGCTTTACTACCATTCAAAAAACTGTGTTGGTGTTTTGATTGAGTTCCTGAAAAATCTTGCAGGGTGACTCCAGTCTGAGTCACACGCTGGTGTACTTTTTGGTGGTGGCCACTGAAGGTGCTGCTGAGTCCCGGCCTAGGGCTCCAGTGCTGGCTACAATAAAGAGGGGTATTTTCGTTAGTGCATCTAAGTCTGATTGTGGACGAACTTCACATAAAGGGTGTCAGGTACATATTTCAACAGAACCTCATTTTAGTGTATGGTGAACCCTTCAAAATTCCCCCCAAACATACTATACCCACATGTCTACCATTCCAATAGCCCTTATGGTTGCAGGTGTCACCTATATGGCAGTACAGTGGGTTTTGGTGGGCTCACACTCTCCACCATAAATGTAGATATAGAGTGGCTTATGAGCCTGGGTCCACCTCTAAATGATTCACTAGCCCACCCACCATGATATTTAAGACACTTGTGTGCTGCTTTACTAGGCTTTCTATTGCAAACGCAAGCAGTGTCTCACTTCCAGTTCACCACACAATTGCTTCCCACGTATACACCTTTATAGGACCCCCAGGGACCCCTTAAGAAGACTTTTTTGTCGAAACGTGGACCATGTTGGGTCCTGTTTCCCTAGCGGACTAAGTCCTTTAAGGCTTTTATGTGGATAACCTATTTTTATGTGGATGAATTCATTTTTATGTGGATGATTTTGGTGTACCTTTGGAACTTTGACTCTTTCAAATAAAGTCCATTTAGGAACATCGTCACTCCACAGAGTTTTTTTGGTTTTCTCTGGATTTTCTTCTCTGTGGATATCTTGGGGTCAATTTTTTTTGTTTTTTGCCCGTTAGTAGATAAAGACAGGTTGTTCACCCTCTCCAAGGTAGAGAGAACGAGAGGGCACTCTCTAAAGTTAAAAGGGGATAGATTCCGTACAAACGTAAGGAAGTTCTTCTTCACCCAGAGAGTGTTAGAAAACTGGAATGCTCTTCCGGAGGCTGTTAGAGGGGAAAACAGCCTCCAGGGATTCAAGACAATGTTAGATAAGTTCCTGCTGAACCAGAACGTACGCAGGTAAGGCTAGACTCAGTTAGGGCACTGGTCTTTGACCTAAGGGCCGCTGCGGGAGTGGCCTGCTGGGCACGATGGACCACTGGTCTGACCCAACAGTGCCAATTCTTATGTTCTTACCTCAATTCACCTCCAAGTAGTGAATAGCTGCAAGTGCTGGGTTTCCTGATAAATGGATATCTACTTTCATTTAAAAAAAAAAAAAAGGCTGAAAAGGAGGTAAGGAAAAGGTTCACAAGTCCTGGAAGTCCAGGACAACACAGCTCAAATACACTATAGAAAAGAAGAGGAGAACACAGGGCAGAAGAAAGAATAGCACTGGAAAGCATGGGGGATGGGGGCAGAATTAGGGTTACCAGATTTCCAGATTTACCCGGATATGTCCTCTTCTTAGAGGACTGACCGGGTGTCTGGATGGATTTTGAAAATGCGGCAGTTTGTCTGGCTTTTGGAAGGCCCCAGCTCTTCCAGAGCTCGGGGACGTGCCTGGAGGGCCTCTGAGCATGAGTGGTTGTGACATGATGATGTCACACTAATGCGTGCATGCTTGGAAAATCATTGTGTCGCATCCACACATGCTCAGAGGCCCTCCAGACACGGCCCTTAGCTCAGGGAAGGAGAAGAGATGAGGTTTATTTGGGAGCAGGGATGGGGTAGAATAGGATAGAGATGAGGCAGAATGCGGTGGGGCTAGGGACGGGGTCACATGTCTTTTCTTTTACTTATACAAATATGGTAACGCTAGGCAGAATGAAAAACACTCAGATAACCATCATATTTGATTAATTTGCTCAGACTACCCTTCATGCCTTCTGGATAACAGGACTGAATATTTTAAGGATATTACAACTCTGGTCAATATAATAGCATAATCTATTATACCTTTAATTTACTAGTGGATCCTGTTAGCTTCTGACACATTGCTATCTTTTCATTTCATCTAATCTATGGTTTTTCCTGATGGTGGACCAATAATTCTGCTCAATTTAACTTCCACTTTAGATGTACTCACTGGAAGTGGAATCACTTTTGACAAGAACATTGATCAAAGTGATTCTCTATTTCTTGTCAATTACTGGCCAAGGCTGTCAGACCATGCTGCAGCTAAAATAACAAGTTATCAAAGAAAACCTTTATTCAGCTTTCATCAGAAATGTGTATGCTCATATTCACTTCTAAATTCACCAGAACAGACTACTTCAAGCTATGCTGCTACCAATATATGCCAAGACATTTGTTGTTAAGGGGTAGTAAATAGATTAAAATTAGTCTTAGATTCCTACTAGGTGAAGGCACACTTCTGATAGTTTGTTGATGTGAGAAAATAAACTTAGAAGTATTATTTATTTATTTTTTAGCATTTATATATCACTTATAATCTAAGTGGTGTAAATTCAGGTACTCAAGCACTTTTCCCTATCTATCCTGGCAGGCTCATACCCTATCTAATGTACCTGGGGCAATTGGGGATTAAATGACTGGCCCAGAGTCACAAGGAGCAGTGTGGGATTTGAACCCACAACCTCAAGAAAGAAAGACAGACAGACTGCGGGCAGGGAGAGAGACAGACAGAAATAAAGACAGACAGACTGCGGACAGGGAGAGAGACAGACAGGGAGCCAGGGAGAGAGACAGAAAGAAAGACAAACAGACAATGCGCAGGGAGACAGACAGACAAAAAGACAGACAGACAGCGGGCAGAGAGATAGACAGGGGGCTAGAAAGAGAGACAGACAGAAAGAAAGAAAGACAGATAGTGGGCAGGGAGAGAGACAGTCAGAAAGAAAGAAATAAGACAGTGGACAGAGAGAGAGAGACAGTAAGAAAGGCAGACAGACAGCGGGCATGGAGAGAGACAGACAGACAGGGGGCCAGGGAGAGAGACAGAAAGAAAGAAAAAAGATAGACGGGGCAGGGAGACAGAAAAAAAGATAGACAGGGCAGGGAGAGAGAGAAAAAGAAAGAAAGAAAAAAGATAGATGGGGCAGGGAGAGAGACAGAAAGATAGACAGTGAGAGGGAGAGAGACAGAAAGAAAGATAGACAGACATCTATTCTAGCACCCATTAATGTAACTGTCTTAAACACTAGTTATCAAGATAAGAACCTAGTCCCTTTTTCCATTGCAATTAGAATGGTATGCTGTACCTTAGGGACTAACCAAGTAGTCCCCGACATTCTGGGTGGGAGAGATAAGTCTGTTTTCAGTACTGAGGATCCAAAAGCAGAATCCTCTTGCACTGCCACATCCACCCTATAGAATTTAGTGAAAGTGTATAGGAATACCATATTGCAGACCTACATATATTTTCTAGAGGCTATTCCTCTGGTTGAATGTGCTTTCAACATCGACAGTTGTTTGCCTCAGATAATGTAGGTGGAGGAGATTGATGTTTGAATCCATCGGGAAATGGTGGCCTTGGAGGCTGGTCAGCTTCAGGTTGACTCTTGGGTTAGGACAAAGAGATGGTCTGATTGATGAAACTCATTAGTCAATTCCACATAAGACAAGATAACTCTGTGGACATCCAGCAGCTTTAAAGCCATGTCTTTCTTTTTAGAACCCGTAGGTTGAAAGGCTGGTAGCCTGACTTCCTAGTTGATGTGAAGTTTGAAACAACCTTTGGCAAAGAGGAAGGTACTGTATACAAGGTCACTCCCGTTTCTCTGATCCTCCGAAAGGTTCACTACACGATAAAGCTTGCAATTCTGAGACTTTTCTGGACAAGGTAATAGCAACTGGAACACTGCTTTGATCATGAGATCCATAAGAAAAGCTGCCTCCAAAGGTTCCTACGGGGTTCTCTGAAGACCCTCTAACATGATGCTGAAATTCCAGGAAGGGAATGGCTCTTGGATCGGTAGCCTGATCCTCAGGGCTCCTTGCAGAAAGATAAACTGAAGGGGGCAACAGACTCCTGGGAGAAGGAGGAGGTTTCAAAAGCTGTGACTGACATCTTTCTGCAGTATGTTTGCAAAAATGGGCAGATTACCCTAAGGTTCAGCATACCATTCCCATTGCACTGGAATATGCAGTTGTATGTCAGACCCTGTCTGTCCTGACTTGCCCACCTTACACCACCCATGTATCTCTGCTTTAAGCTGCATCCTCCTGCTAGCAGGAAAGTACTGTCATTGAACCTTATTGAAAATATTTTCAAAACGGGTAGCCTGTGAGTAAATAAACAACATAACAAAGCCTACAGGTAAAAAATGAACAAGAAAGTCCCATACCTTCCATCAAGGGTTGCAGGCATGGCTGCAGTTCCCTTCATCTTAGTCTCCCCATTGGAAGACTGAGCTCCTTTCCAAACTTTTACCTCTTATAGGGCAGTAGACTCCTTCTCCAAGCACCACCTTGGGACTGGATTGGAGAGGAATACCTGCCAGAAGGTGCATAGAAACCACAGCTGCAACAGGCATATCCAGAAGATGAGGCACCCCTCATCTCTCCTGCCCACAGAGTTGACTAGGGACCACACCAGCTGGGGGTCTGTGCTATAAAAAGACTCATATAGACCAACTTCCAGTAAAAGTAAGTGCAATATTTATTTGTGTTCACATCTTTTTCAATCCCTACTCCCACCATCACCCCCTCCCCCAACAAACAACATTCCTTCTCCCCCCTAACACACTTCTACCCCAACCCCAAATCCCCTAGTACACACCACCGCAGCATAGTAATTAGGTGCCTCTCATCCTTACCTCATCCTGCCCCTTCTCCACAGTTCCCTCTGGGAATCATCTCTCCCATGTCAAATCAAACTAATGAAACCAGTGGAGCTGATATGAAATTTTCCAAACAATCTCCACTACATAACATTAAGAACCAATAGCTCAAATCATGTGGAAACCTTATCTCAAATCTAAATAGTGTTAAGGAGGAAAAAGCTCAGGGCACAATCTGAGACCACTGTCCTCTCAGACCTATGTATGGGCATAAAAACCTCCTCACTGAACTTTATGTTGCAAAGATCAATAGCAATCTTCTTCCATGCACAAAATCTGTACTTCAAAGACAAATTCAATGTCACTTGTAAAAAAAATTAAATAAATAGATTGATATAATCGCACTTATCTTGTAGTCTTTGATGTCTATAGTCTCAATATATCATTGATGTGTACTCTTGTTTATACATGCTGATATTGCTAAATAGGATCATGCCGCTTCTGCAGATGGCTAGTGTTTTGCCAGTACAGCTGCTTGAGGGCTAAAGGGATCATAAGAGTTTACTACGGAGTCACTGCTCACTTCTTCAGTCAAAACAATGCCGCACAATCAAAATGTCTGTAATAATGTTGTGGGAGACAGATATTCTCAATGAGTGAGCACTGTAGGGCAGGGAAGGTATATACAGTATATGGACTGTGAGGAAGCACAAGTGTATATGTGTGTGTGTGGGGGGGAGAGGTCTGGAGATATTTTTAGGTACATTAGAAGCAAGAAGCTCGTAAAGGAACCAGTTGGACCACTAGATAACTGAGGAGTAAAAGGAAAACTCAGGGCAGACAAGGTCATAGCGGAGAGAGTAAATGAATTCTTTACTTTTGTCTTCACTGAGAAAGATCTGAAGGAGAGACACCAATGATAGAAATGGTATTCAGTGCTGATGAGTCAGAGAAACAAATACGCCTTTGTAAACCTGGTATATGTCACAGACTACTGATAGAACTGAAAAATGAACTTGAAGAGCTAGTATTAGTAATAGGTAATTTATCTTTAGAATCAAACATGGCACCAGAAGATTAGAGGGTGACCAATGTATCACTAATTTTTATTTTATTGTAGGGGAGAGTGTGGTGCAGTGGTTAAAACTACAGCCTCAGCACCTTGAGGTTGTGGGTTTTAGATAGAAACAGAGGGTAGGGTTAAAAGGTCAGTATTCTCATTGGAGAAGGGTAAATAATGGGGTTCCCCGGAATCAGTGCTAGGATTGCTGATTTTTTTAACATATTTATAAATAATCTAGAGATGAGAATAACTACTAGGGTAATTAAATTTGGTGATGACAAAGTTATTCAAAGTTGTTAAATTGTGAAAAATTGCAAGTAGACCTTATGAGACTGGGCATCCCAGTGGTAGATGACATTTAATATGAGCAACTGCAAAGTGATTTATGTTGGACATTAGGAACCCAAATTAAAGCTACACGATGCAAGGTTCCACATTAGGAGTCACCACCCAGGAAAGGATCTAGGTGTCATCATTGATACTTTGAAACTGTCTGCTCAGTGTGCAGAGGCAGCTAGGAAAGCAAATAGAATGTTAGGAATTATCAGGAAAGGAATGGAAAAAAAAATGAAATGTTATAATGCCTTAGTATTGCTCTATGGTTTGGCCACACCTCAAATATGTGTGCAAATCCTGTCACCACATCTCCTAAAAAATATAGCAGAATTAGAAAAGGTACAAAGAAGGGCAACAAAAATGATAAAAGGAATGCGATGACTTCTTTACAAGAAAAGGCTAAAGCCTATAGCTGAAGGGGGATATGATAGAGGTCTATAAAATACTGAGTGGTGTGGAATGTGTAGACATGAATCACTTATTTACAGCTTCCAAAAATTCTAGGGCTAGGGGTCATGCAATGAAGATACTAAGTAGTAAACTTAAAACAAACAAGAGAAAACATTTCTTCACTCAACGAGTAATTAAATTCTGAAATTTGTTGCCAGAGAAAGTGGTAAAAGTGGTTAGCTTAGCAGGGTTGAAATAAGGATTGGATAACATCCTGAAATAAAAGTCCATAAGCCATTTTTGAGAAGGCATGGAGAAAACCACTGCTTGTTCCTAGGATAAACAATATAAAATCTGTATTACTCTTTTGGGATCTTGTCAGATATTTGTGCCCTGGTTGGCCCCTGTTAGAAACAGGATATTGGATTTGATCGACCATTGGTCAGGTCCAGTATGGCAATGCTTATGTTTGCGAGGGAAGGGGTGAAGAGATAAATAAGCAAGTTAAAACATAATACTAAGGAATAAGGGTAGCCAAAGACAGAGATGACAATCAGACCAATAACTTACAATCAGATCTCTAGTCACCACCAATGTATGAAGACTCAAAAGAGAAGTGAAGCTGACATTTGTATATTTCATAGCAGCTGTACATGTTAGCATTTAAATGTCACACCCTCCATGTCAACATGCTTTATAAAGTCAGTTCTACATGTATAAAGTTCTGCATGCCCACCCCATACCTCCGAAATGCTTCTTTTCTACATGAAGAGATCTGGATTAAGTCCGTACATCTACATGTAAATTGCAGTCTTTCCAAAATCAACATTTCAATGTAGGTATAATTTACCTGTCTAAATGCCAACATTTCCACATGTGAATCGTGACTAAAGTCTTCTAAAATAATTGTCTTAGGCTGTCAAGCATGATCTAGTACACATTACTCAATTGTCAAAGTTTAGTGGTTGGTCCACTTCCAAGTGCCCTTGGAAGCTCTATTGCATTCTCCGTGTCATGGAAGATTTCATACATTGTATAGGAAACCGAAACAAAAGAAAAGGCAACTGGAACAAAAGAAAAGGCTTATACTTGTAGGACATAGATCACTCCTAGAGGGAAACCAAATATAAAAGAAGGTTGAATATGTACAGTACTCCCCCGATATTCACGGGGGTTCCGTTTCAGGAACCCCCGTGAATGTTGAAAAACCCCGAATACGGTTTTTAGCAGGGGAAACAAGAGAGAGCAGCCAGAGAGGCAGGAGAGGGCAGCTGGAGCGCCGGCGAGTGAAGGAAATCACTCGCGGTATGCTTGGACCGCCTCTTCCTGTACTAAAGTCGGGCCTCAAGACAAAGTTGGACAAGTTCCTGCAGAACCGGAACGTACGCAGGTAGGGCTAGTCTCAGTTAGGGCACTGGTCTTTGACCAGAGGGCCGCCGCATGAGCGGACTGCTGGGCACAATGGACCACTGGTCTGACCCAGCAGCGGCAATTCTTATGTTTTTATCAGGAGCTGCTTTGGCACGCAGCTCCTGATTGGTGAGGCCCGACTTTAGAACAGGAAGAGGCGGTCAGAGCATACTACGAGTGATTTCCTTCAAGTTTATTCAAGTTCAAGTTTATTTAAAATATTTGATATGATCGCAATATCCAAATCCAATGCAATTTACAAAGATTAAGAAAAGACTCCAACAAACAAGACACATTAAAACAATTATAACATAAAGATGCAGTTGGGGGAGCTAAAAAAAAAATGGAGTAAATACAATTCAAAAATAAATAAAAAAGGATGGGTAAAGAGACAAAAGGTTAGGGAACTTTACTCACTTAATTTCTACTTAACAGTGTTCCTTGTCCAGATATATTCCAGAATGAGGTCATGTGATTTTATTTGGGTCAGATAAAGGCGTCCTTAAACAGCCAACATTTTAGTAGGCCTTTGAACTTGTTAAGTAATTTTTCTTCTCACTCGCCGGCACTCAGGCTGCCCTCTCCTGCCCGGTCATTCGCGGTCGTAAAATACCGCGAATTCGCAGGGGAGCACTGTACAGGAATATATAAACAAATGAACATAAGAGGGTGAATTAAAAATAAAGGCAAGTATTAAATTATGTGATAACCGGGACAGAGGTAGCGAAATGCAGTATGTACTCATACATGTTGGATAGTTTGTCCTGTAGAAGGATTTATGGTTCACTTAGCAGTATTATAAACACGTTACGTCTCTGTTAAGTGGTCTAGAGAAAACCATAACCTTTTATTCAAGTCCAAATATCATGGTCTAATTATACGACACAAAACCCAGGCTAATGAGAAATATCTTTATTATGAAAATAGAAAAATATAATTCACAAGCCAGCTGCAGAATCTAAATATTGTTCAAAATATCTAATTACACAAATGAAACTCAGTACATGATTATCACAATCTAATGGTTAGACAACTAAGTAAAACTTCTTGTTAAACACACACTATTTCTTATAATAATAATCCCTGATTAGCAAATGATTATATTATCACCCAGGTAACTTTTCAACCCTTTACCTTTATCAAATGATTCCTATCTAATTCCCAAGCTAATAAAAGTAATTTCCGTATGCTCACCCTTAATTAGCCTCTCCGGCACAATTAGGTGGAAGAGAGAACTTCGTGTCAGCTGGAAGACGTCAGGAATACCGTTGTAAAAGTTACACGTGTTGAAAATCCTTGATGAGGCTATAAATCATCAGCAACAAGTTCCGTTTATCTGTGCTCAGTTCAGAACAGTTTTTAAATGTCCGAATTTCTATCTCTTAGGCAGAGAATCACACGAGGTAACTTACAGGTCTAATTATTGAAAGAAAAAGTTTACAATTAGAACATCTGTGAGCAGATCTGAGCTTCCCCGGACCTTATCACAGACTAACTAATTATTAATTAATTAGCACCTTTCTTTTCTTGAATCTCATCAGATGACTTCCTCGGACCAATCCAGAAACAGAACTTGATGAATAGCCTTTCTGTATAAAGTATCATATATGCTGGAAGACCCAGGGCTGTTAGACAGATAAGAACAGAATAATTTCTTCAAGATTCACACTGTCCCATTATTAAAGCACAGATGAATGCCCTTGAATAGCAACATTCGGGTACATCCCCATAATGCATCATTCTTGTTACTTCTTGCAAAATTCATGCTGGAAAGTTGCTTGCAGAGAGAGATTCTTGAAACAATGGTTCAGGCTTGATGACATCATGGAGGCCTAACCTTCAGGTGTGAATACGGAAATATCCCTACAGTCCCCCCTTTTGGAGGAGAAATAACTTCAATGGAGTCTATTTCACCTTCAACCTAACTAAGTAGGAAAGGATCGACAAGACCCAAGGTGATATAAAAATGCATAAACATAAGCAATACCATATAAATCAGCGATAAATCAAAGATATCAATAATCAATGGATAATAATCATAAAGGCAAGGGCAAAATATGTGAACCCAGCCAAATAAATGATAATAAAATCACTGAATAATGGCAATATATGATAAAATCAAAAATTATAACTACTTAGCAAGGCACAAAAGGTATGCCAAAGCAAAAGTTAAGACAGATAGATCATAATCAAAAATACGGCTAGCAAAATTACTCTTTCATAGCCGCAATGTAATCATGCATTCTTAAGTCCGTATGTGATGGTTTCTGTCGAATAAGACGTTTAATCCGGATGGTCTCATAGAGTACAAAAACAGAGAACCCAAATAAGAGAACCCACAAAATGGCAAAAATTGGAATAACAACAGTGATAAAAAGATCAATACTGCGGGTATCAACAACTTCATGTACATTGGAGGAGCCAATATGAAAGTCCTCAATATGAAGCTTATCATTATCAACTTTCAGTTCAATGGTGTGGGAAGGTTTTGTCATCAAATATTGTTCCACTTCAAGGGTAAAGTTGATGGGATGTCCACGGAAAACATCCAGATTTCCAATTCAGTTTCAGTAGGAGTAGAGTCCAAATGGAAAAGAGAAACATCGAAGGAAGATATGCTGGAGCAAGATCTGGAATGGGAAGAACAAGAAACCAGGAGAATCTTGAAGGACAACACGGGACTGCGGACCAGGATCGATTACTTTGGTACCAACGCCAATCAGCAGGACAACCAGGAACAGCATCGGCAGAACTCGTTTCGCCATCTGAAAAACAGAAAAGAGAGAGAACAGCCTAGGCTGTTGCTAGGTTAATGTCTTCATCACAATGGTTTCATCCTGGGCAAATTTACTGGGATGACATGGTCTCAGTTGATTAATGTGGACCCATTTAAGGACATCTGCACCTGGAGAATTTGATTTGATGTGAATTTGATAAGCCACAGGTGAAGCTTTTTCCACTATAGGGAATGGACCATGCCAACTTGGCAAAAATTTACTTTCTTTGGTCTTGGTTTTGCCAAAATTGTAATAGAATACCTTGTCGCCAATTTGGTATTCCTTTGTGGTAGTCCTATGATCATAATAGGCTTTTCTACCTTTAGCAGCAATTTCCAGATTTTTCTGGGCAAAAGAAAATGCACCCTGTAAATGGTTACGTAAATGGGTGACATATTCATGAGCAGTAGTAGCACTAGAAAGATTTACATCATTAGTTCTATACAACAAATGAATTGGTAATGTCATTTCTCTACCTGTCATCATTTCAAAAGGCGTCACCCCCGTAGAACGGTGAGGCGTGGCACGAATAGCCATCAGTACCAAAGGTAACTTCATGTCCCAATTCTTACCAGAGGTAGACACGTACTTCTTCAGGATCGTGATGATGGTACGATTCGCTCTTTCCACTTGTCCCGATGATTGAGGGTGATAAGCTATGTGCAATTTACTTTTCACTCCGAGCATCTTCCACATGTGTCGCATCACATCCGCAGTGAAATGTGATCCTTGGTCTGAGTCCACTCTCATGGGCAAACCCCACCTACTGAACACATGATTCAGTAACAAGGTAGCGGTATCAATCCACTTTGTAAACAAACAAGTGACAGTCAACATATACTTATTACCTCGGGAGGAACGGACCACTGGGCCAATCCAGTCAATCTGGATGTCGGACCAGGGCATGACCAAACCCTTCTTTCTCAAGGGTGCTCGGTGAAGTGGTGTAGAGGGTTGAAATTGACAACAAGTCAAGCAACCTCTCGTATATAACTGCACATCTTGCCGCATATGAGGCCAATAGGCCACTTGCTTCAGTGTCTCATAGGTAACTTCTTCACCTCTATGTCCTGCACAAGGTTCATCATGGGCATATTGCAACATGATTCCTCGATATGCACGGGGTACAACCCACTGCACAATACCATGCTTACTCGTCCGAGTGAGCAGGTTCTGATGAATCGAAAATTTCTCTCTGGAGGTGTAGAGTATCCTAAGTTCTTCATCCTTCTGATCGTCTTCAGACAATGGATGATCCTGTGGATTCTGTATGAAGTTATAGAACTTTCCCAGGATAAGATCGGTCTTCTGAGCGGTTACAAGATCAAAGGAAGGGATATCATTACCCCACTGCACTACAGGTGTTTCAACTACCTGTTTCGTTTGGCGTCGAGTAATAGCATGTACCATCGAAAACAACTCTTCAGGGCATTGCCATAGTTCACCTGACAAAGCACCTTCTTTGGCCAGTTGATCCGCAAGGTCATTTCCGATCTTGTCAGAACTATTAACCTTAGCATGACCTTTCACTTTCTTCCAGTAGATGGTCATGTCATTGTCTCGTACCAATTGATCTAAGGCTAGAATCAAGTCACCATGATGGACAGGCTTTCCTTTGGAATTTAACATGTCCTTCTTTTTCCACACGGGTAAGTGAGACACAAAGTTTTGACGCACATAATCAGAATCTGTACAGATAATCAGTTCTGGGATCCCCTTCTGTACCGCAGACTGTACAGCGACCAAGGCTGCTACAATCTCTGCGTATTGGTTGGTTTTAGCACCCAATCTATACTTCAAGATTTCCATAGGTGTGTCGACATTCCACACTACACCTACTCCTGCGACCAGAGTATGGGTCGAGGTCTGGTGGAAGGCACAGCCATCTACGTAGACTTGAGGTATATTGGCACATAGGTGTTCATCGTAAAGATGATGACGATGGGGTTCCTCCTCTTCTGGTGGAACATCAGGTTCCGGTATACCTGTAAGAGAATCTTGTTCTGTACAATCATGTAATTCTGCTATCCCTTGGGCTACTGTGTTACGATGTTTCAGTGCATACTTTACCTGTAAAGGCCATCCTTGGAGAGCCAAAGTCCATGAGACTATTCGGCTATTGGAGACACGACCAGTCTTGATCTTGTCACTACCCAAGAAACTAATGGGTTGATGACAAGTCTCTACAATGAGTTTTTCTCCTTGGATATAACTCCGAAAATGTTGAAGAGCCCAAACAGTTGACAGTAGAGCTTTCTCACATTCAGAATACTTCTTCTCTACATCGGTGAAGCCTTTGCTTGCATAGGCCACCACACGCTTGTCAGAGTCGTATTTCTGGTACAGGACAGCACTCATAGAGTGTTTGGAGAATCCTAGGTCGATGAAGAATTCACGACCACTCTCAGGGTAGGACAAGCAAGGAAAGCGACTAAGCTGCTCTTTCATCTCTTGCATAGCATCTTCCTGTTCAGGACCCCACGTCCAAGGTACATCCTTCTTAAGTAAGGCAACCAAGGGTCTAGAGATCTCTGCATACTGATCTATGAACTGTCGAGAATAGTTGCATATTCCTAAAAATGAACGAAGTTCCGTCAAATTGGTAGGTTTCCTCAACTGTTGTAGGGCCTGTATCCTTTTCTTCTGTGGTCGAAGACCTTCAGAGGAAATGTCATACCCTAAATAATTCAGAGATGTTCGGCACCATTGACCTTTGGCAAGGGTCAATTTAGCTCCTGCATTTTGCAATTGTTGGAACACATGTTCTACCTCTTCCAGGTGTTTCTGAAAGGTGGGACTCTTGATCAGGATGTCATCCACATAGACTAGAGTTCCTCGAGCTTCCGCATATGGAGAAATATGTTGAACTCAGCTGGAGAGTTCAGAAAACCAAAAGGTGTTCTATTCCACGTGTACTGTTTCTTCCCAAAGGTAAATGCTAGTTTGTATTGATCCGGTGGATGTACAGGAACTGTCCAAAATCCAGAAGCTAAATCCAAGCTGGTAAAATACTTAGCTCCTTTGATGGTAGTCAAGCTCTGGTCAAGATGGGCCATAGGCCACCTAGACAAGGGTACCCGCTTGTTTAGCTGTCGGTAGTCCAAGGCAATTCTCCAACTGTTATTCTTCTTCAGGATTGGCCACAAGGGTGAGTTGTATGTACTGTTGCAAAGCCTAATGATACCCCTAGTTTCCAGGGTATCAAGTATCTCTTGCACGGACTCATACGAGGCCAAAGGAATCTTATACTGACGTACGAAGACGGGCTTACTGTGGAGATCCGTAGGAATCTTGGTCACATGTAGATCAGTCAGTCCAGTGTCATAAGAATCCACTGCAAAAAGGTCTCGATACTTGTACAACAACTGTGTGAACTGAGCCTTTTCTTCATCAGAAGAGCACGCATCAGCTAAGTCCACTTGTTCCTTTACCATAGCATCAAACTTAGAAAAAGGTTGGTTGGAAGAGATTTCCACTTGGTCTTCAATCTGTTCTTGCAAAGATGAAGAATCAATGGCATTCACCGCTTTGGATTGGTCAGACAGAGCTAACTTCCTGGATAAAATCAAAAAATCATTCTCCACTGTTACATGGGAAGTCAATGCATCATATGGCCAAAGGAAGTCCAGTGAAATGAGTCCTTTAGGTGAGGTAAAAATATGGTCCAGTATATCCCCCCCTTGGCAGGGGTCAACAATGGAAGACAAGCTGCCAATGATAGGCAATGTTACCTCAACATCAGGAAAAGATTCACCCACTAGAAAACCCAAATGTTCTCCAGCGGAGAGAAAGACTTCCGTAGGTTGAGCATTGACAATCAATACATGGAAAGAAGAGGTAGGTACTTCAAGACATGGTAAAGCACCTAGAGAAAGACCATGCTCGAGAAAAGAGGAATTCGGGTTGAAAAAGCCAATATCATCGAGCATGCGTTGACCATGGGCCAAACGAAGAGGTAGAGCAAAATCATGCACAAGGCCAGGAATCTTGACGTCTTCAGCACAAACCACTTCACAAACTTGAGGAAGAAGTTGTCCAGCCTTCAAACCATCCATCAGGTCTACATCTTCTACTGGGGTGCCCTGCAATCTGCTCCAAAGCACACCGTTCACCAAATCAACGTAGACTCCTAGACGAACAAGACATTCGGATCCCAAACACAAGGATGTGTGTAGGCCTTTCACCACAGAAAAGTGATGAGTGAAAGTCTTAGAACCCAGAGTCAGCGAAAGGCTACAAACCCCAACAAGAGGCTTGACCCCCTGACCTGGTATAGGTAGGTGAGTAGAGTGGCGCCGAACAAACGGAACTGATGTGGTTCGCTGAAGTTGACAGTAAAAAGATTCACTAATCATGGAGATGTCACTCTGGAGTAGCAGTTGAGCTTGAACTGGGACAGAACCGTGCAGGTGAACATCAACAAACAAGTCAGTATCATCCTGGTGAAGTACAGCCAGTAGACGAGGATGAGAGGTCAAAGAACTGGAAACAGATGAGGACGGGTCTTGGACAGTCTCTTGAGGTGGATCTGGCACGGGGAACGTAGACTTCAGAACAATCTCCAAATGGTCAGCCTGGAGAACAATGTCAGATATTTGTTCCTTGGGAACGCTGACAATCTCGCGGTCTGTGGGACCCCCTTCTGGAACATTGGCATACCGTAGCTCCAAAATGTGTGGATCCGCTGAACGCAGGAAATTTATTCGAATTGAAGTATCGTTTCGTTCCACAGTACTGGTAACCTGGGGAAGGCGTGTAGTTGGTACCTTTCCAAAAGGAAGGGGACGAGTCACCTGAGCCCAGACCACTTCTTGGACGTAATCCAAAATAGGCCGCAATCTCTTCAAAAGATCGTTTCCAATCAAAAACTCCTCTCCTGGACTAGTGGTAATAATCACTGGGTGTTTAACATTCAGTTTGCCTAACTGCAAGGTCAGCCAAGTTTGACCAACTGTCTCAATGTTCTGATGTCCATATGCAACCAAAGACAAATCACTGGGAACAATCAACAGTGTGTTCTGGGTACCCAGGGTAGTCTGCAAACGTTGGAATAGTCCCTGAGTGATCAAAGTCACTTCGGAAGCCGTATCAAGTAAACCGGGACAAGACAAAACCTGTTGTAGAAACAAAGGTAAAGTGTACCGTTGACCCATAGGCTTTAACCTACCCAAGAAATACTTGTGTGACTTAATGGAATCCCACGAAGGAAGCCACTCGGTGTTCTCAGATAATTCACTGGATTGTACCAGATCTATGTCTTGTGTAGCATCAGGAGATGTTGTTTGGACAGAAGATACAATAGTGGGTGGAGAAATTGGTTCTCGGACTAGTCATGCGGTATCATCCTCTAACAATTCGGGTGTGTCATCCAGGTCGTCTACTGAGGAAGCATGGGTATCAGTTACTACAGACTTGACCACTCGAGTTCCGGAAGGCCTGTAACTGATATTGTTATCCTTTCTCCTTGAGGTCTGTTCCTTTCTCGCGGGGACAGATACTGCCAATTGTTTAGAAGTCAATTCCAGGGTAGAAATACGATCCACCACCTGAGCCAATTGTTCCATTATCACACTGAGGTCATTCTGCTTCTGTTGCTTATTGGGCCGTCTCTTCTTCTGTGTCTTGGGTCCATCCCTATTGGGTGGTGCATCAGAAGAGGAAGTCTGGTCTGCTGGACGAGATGGAACAGGTCCTGGAGTGGAAACTACAGAGCTACTAGGTTCCAAAGCAAGTGAAGTCTGAACTGCGCATACACTCAGCTTAGATTCCTTAGATCGTGCTTTGGGCACCGGTTTCTCAGATGGGCCTGCAGGAACCCTGACTTTATGATCATAGAAATCCTCGGCTACGGCTAGGATCGATGAGTAAGAGGCCTTTTTCATACCAGCCACAACCACACTCATATATTCAGGCAAGGCTTTTGCAAAGAGAGATCGGAATTCTCCATACTCCAGTTCGTCCTCAGAAGGAGTCCTGTCTGGAAAGAAATGTCGTTTCAGACGGAAAGCAAATTCACGGGGATTTTCTTGGAGTCCACAACGCAAATGGAATGCAGCTTTGCGAGATTCAATGGAATCAGCGTATGTACCATAACGTCTTTTGAGTTGTTGTTCCACCTCTAACACATCCGAAGTACCAGTGATGATGGATCGCAACGTCTCAGAACACTCAGAAGCAAAGGACCAACGGAGTAAACGAAGCTTATCACTGTCCTCTGTCACTGCATAAGTCTCAAAGAACTCATGTATTGAGGCCAAATGTGCTTCAATAGTTAGCTTAGTTCCCTCTCTAAAAGGTTCTATCATTTGTTTAAACATCTTCATTATCTGTACGTGATAGGGTGGTATAGTATAACTACCTCCTTTCTTTTGAGTTTCTTTCCCTGTTTCATTATTGTGCTGTGACCTTTGTGGAGTATGTTGTGAAATGTCTGGTGCTTTGGTGCCATCTGGTGGTTGTGTAGGCTCACTGTAAACTGACCTTACCGGGCGTGGTTTAGAGTCAGAAGGTTCAGTGACGTCACAGGAATTTGAGATAGACCTTACAGGGCGTGGTTGCTGCACTGGGCGGTCAGCTAGTGTCACTAATTTCTCAGGGCAGGGTTTGTTACTAGGCAACAAGTCATCTGCAGTAGAATCAGAACACTCCTGCGAATTCCTGTTCCCACCTCCCCCACTAGAGCTGTAAAAAGAACAAAAGACTGTTCTTGGAGCTGGTGTAGGAAAATGAAGAGGCGACACAGGGGGAGAGACAGTTTTAATATCCCTCTCACTACAAAAAGTAGCAACCTTGTCTTGTAAAACTTTCACATCAGTAGCTAACGTAGTTCTTTGAAAAGATATATCTTGAACATTCTGGCGCAAAGCCAAATTATCGGCATCTGCCTGACATAACAAGTCAGTTAGCTGATTGACATGTAACTTACTTTCAGAAAGTCGGTTCTGAGACTCAACAAAGTCCGCTTGTAAGGCACATAATTGCCTGTCAGCACGGGCTGCCTTATCATTAGACAGACGTTCGGTAGCGTCTAACTTTTCACCCAGACAAACATAAGCAGAAGTTACGTCTGCAAGTTCCATCTGCAACCTGGACAAAACCTCAGCATGATTTTTCTGACAAGTAGATAAAGAAAGCTGTAAATCTGCCTTCTGAGCCCGGACAGTATTAAGTTGCGTCACTAAAGATGTACACTTAACACAAGAAATATCCACTGTACTTTTTTTCTGACTTTCAAGTTCAGCATTCAACTCAGAACATTGATGTCGTAACTCAGACATCCTCTGATCAAAGTCGGAATGTTGATCTTCACAATTAGAAGCTAACAGTTCAAGGGAATCATTATGAGTCCGTTCTGCCTGCAAAGAATTTTTACAATCCTCTAATAGCTCATATAAATCACTCTGAAGCTGACGTTGTTGAGATAAACTAGCAGAGACAGAAGTTTTAAAAGCAAACAATGCACAAATGAGCTCTGAATAATTTTCTCCTGTAGGCTTAGTACGAGCATGTAGGAGACGCTGCAATACTGAACAGTACGCCTGATTAGAGTCCTCTATATCTGCATGTAATAAACGTACAAGGTCAGAAAAATACACATCAGAATCTGTCTGTTTTAAAACTTGCACAGCTAATTTCTGAAAAACATCTTTTTCAAGAGCATGCCACGAAATCTGAGTCTCAGTGTCCACAGACATAGCTACAGTCGTAAATTAGAAACCTAGATATCCCGGACGAGCCCCCAAAATCTGTAGAAGGATTTATGGTTCACTTAGCAGTATTATAAACACGTTACGTTTCTGTTAAGTGGTCTAGAGAAAACCATAACCTTTTATTCAAGTTCAAATATCATGGTCTAATTATACGACACAAACCCAGGCTAATGAGAAATATCTTTATTATGAAAATAGAAAAATATAATTCACAAGCCAGCTGCAGAATCTAAATATTGTTCAAAATATCTAATTACACAAATGAAACTCAGTACATGATTGTCACTATCTAATGGTTAGACAACTAAGTAAAACTTCTTGTTAAACACACACTATTCCTTATAATAATAATCCCTGATTAGCAAATGATTATATTATCACCCAGGTAACTTTTCAACCCTTTACCTTTATCAATGATTCCTATCTAATTCCCAAGCTAATAAAAGTAATTTCCGTATGCTCACCCTTAATTAGCCTCTCCGGCACAATTAGGTGGAAGAGAAAACTTCGTGTCAGCTGGAAGACGTCAGGAATATTGTTGTAAAAGTTACACGTGTTGAAAATCCTTGATGAGGCTATAAATCATCAGCAACAAGTTCCGTTTATCTGTGCTAAGTTCAGAACAGTTTTTAAATGTCCGAATGTCTATCTCTTAGGCAGAGAATCACACGAGGTAACTTACAGGTCTAATTATTGAAAGAAAAAGTTTACCATTAGAACGTCTGTGATAAGGTCCGGGGAAGCTCAGATCTGCTCACAGATGTTCTAATGGTAAACTTTTTCTTTCAATAATTAGACCTGTAAGTTACCTCGTGTGATTCTCTGCCTAAGAGATAGACATTCGGACATTTAAAAACTGTTCTGAACTTAGCACAGATAAACGGAACTTGTTGCTGATGATTTATAGCCTCATCAAGGATTTTCAACACGTGTAACTTTTACAACAATATTCCTGACGTCTTCCAGCTGACACGAAGTTTTCTCTTCCACCTAATTGTGCCGGAGAGGCTAATTAAGGGTGAGCATACGGAAATTACTTTTATTAGCTTGGGAATTAGATAGGAATCATTGATAAAGGTAAAGGGTTGAAAAGTTACCTGGGTGATAATATAATCATTTGCTAATCAGGGATTATTATTATAAGGAATAGTGTGTGTTTAACAAGAAGTTTTACTTAGTTGTCTAACCATTAGATTGTGACAATCATGTACTGAGTTTCATTTGTGTAATTAGATATTTTGAACAATATTTAGATTCTGCAGCTGGCTTGTGAATTATATTTTTCTATTTTCATAATAAAGATATTTCTCATTAGCCTGGGTTTGTGTCGTATAATTAGACCATGATATTTGAACTTGAATAAAAGGTTATGGTTTTCTCTAGACCACTTAACAGAAACGTAACGTGTTTATAATACTGCTAAGTGAACCATAAATCCTTCTACAGTCCACACACAGTGCAGCGCTTGGCCTTTAGTCATGTGGTAGCCACAAGGTCAGAAACACGGAGTGATCATTAGTGAAGATATGAAGACTGCAAATCAAGTGGAGAAAGCTTCATCCAAGGCTAGACAAATGCTGGGTTGTATCCAAAGAAATTTCATCAGCTGGAAGCCTGAGGTCATAATGCCGTTGTACAGATCCATGGTGAGACCTCATCTGGAATATTGTGTACAATTCTGGAGGCCACATTATCAAAAGGATGTGCTGAGAGTTGAGTCGGTTCAGCGAATGGCCACCAGGATGGTCTTAGGACTCAAGGATCTCCCGTATGAGGAACGTCTGGGTAAGTTGCAGCTATAGTCACTCGAGGAACGCAGAGAGAGGGGTGACATAATTGAGACGTTCAAATATGTTATGGGCCATATTGAGGTAGAAGAAGATATCTTTTTCCTTAAAGGACCTACGGCAACAAGAGGGCATCCATTGAAAATCAGGGGTAGGAAATTTCATAGCGACACTAGGAAGTATTTCTTCACTGAAAGGGTGGTTGATCGTTGGAATGATCTTCCACTGCATGTAATTGGGGCCAGCAACTTGCTAGATTTTAAGAAAAAATGAGATAAGCATGTGGGATCACTTCAAGGAAGAACTTAGGGGGGAGGGTCATTAGAGTGGGCAGACTTGTTGGACCGGTGGCCCTTTTCTGATGTTATATTCTATGTTTCTATGGACACTCCACTGCAAGATTGCACCATCGAAGAACAAACATGCATTAGTGTGCTTTCTTTGGGCAGAGGGAGTAAAACCTGTGGAAATTCACTGTCAGATAGTGACTCAGTATGGACATAGCACCATAAATCAAAGAAAGATTTATGAGTGGATAAAAAGGCATAAAGCGGGAAGAATAGGTGTAACCAACAAAGGTCAATCTGGTCACCCATCAACATGCACACAAGAGCACATTAACAGGTTGGATGCCTTGATTAGAGAAGACAGATGAATAACGGTGTCTCAATTGGCTGTAGATTTGAATATGAGCTATGGATCTGCATTTGTCATAATGTATGATGACTTGGGATACAGGAAAGTCTGTGCACGATAGGTTCCCAAAGAACTTACTGATCTGTACAAGCAATAGTGTGTGGAGGTTGCGACCCACTTCCTGAGACGGTATGAAGAAAATCCAAGTATTCTACAAAGAACTGTCACTGGCGATGAGGCATGGGTGCATCAATGTGACCCGGAGAGCAGAAGACAAAGCATGAAGAAGTAAAGGAAGCGGTGCTCACCTGGCTTTGGGAGCAGCTGAAAAACTTCTCTGCAGGAATGCAGAAGCTAGTTGAATGATGCAATAAATGTGTCGTCTTGCATGGGGACTATGTGGAAAAGTGATATGTTGAATTGTTCACAGTTATTTCTATTAAAGCCGCTATATGTATTTTGCCTTTACTTTTTAATTTACCCTTGTATATTATTTCTTTCAATAAAGCAGGGAGAAAAATAAAGTTCACAAGAGCAAAGAAAACTTTTTAAGCTTGTTTTCTATTTTTCAACTTCAGATTAGTGATAGTTCATGCATCATAAACTAACATGAGTGGCTTGCAATTTGCTTAGTTCATCCACATCTATGGTTTGATTTTTCATCACATTATCAAGAGGAATGTCAAAATGACTAATGCATTAAGAGTGATTAATGCTGTTAACATATTCTAAAATTCAAACATGAGAAAGTGATTCTTATCATGTGTAAAAGGTCATTTTGACCCACCATTTATTTTCCTTATAGAATAATAAAATACAGGGTAACATTCAAAGTCAGTTTTACTAACAGAAATGGGCTCTTTCAAATTGCCTATACACATACCCCCTTCAATCTATAACTTTGGTACCTATATTTATATGGGGTTTATCCTACCAATTGTTGGGATTCCATTTACAGGCTGAGTACAGGTATAAGTAATCATGGGCAGCGGAACGCTGTTCGGTTTTGGGGGCCCAGGATCTCCGCCCAAGGCCCAGCGAAATCCTGCGGCACAACCCATCACCAGCTCCTGACTCCAATTTCCTCCTGGAGTTGTACTTTAAATCTTTAAAGCAGCCACCGTGCAGTATCAACGAACAGGCCTGACCCTGGAAGTAAAATTAATGGTTCTGGGGCAGGCCTGCTCATTGATGCTGCGCAGCGGCTGCCTCGAAGATAATGAAATACAAAAATAATAATAATAATTTTATTCTTATATATCGTCAAAGCCATGATAGTTCGAGGCAGTTTACAACAAGATGT